>NC_134714.1:21717500-22330000 GCF_049634645.1 Pelodiscus sinensis | reverse complement strand
AATTACATATTTGCCACAAGATCTTTGTAAACATTTCTATGTGGAGATCAAAGTTCTATGTGGAGATCAAAGATCTTCAAGTGCAATTAGGCTCCGATATAAAGGAATTCAAATCAGTTTAAATATGCCAACAAGTTCTGAATTCTGCTAAATGAAGATGCAATCATGTTTTACTTTTATGTAGTATTGATATTGTACCCATCACCATGATATCCAAATCCTTATTTTATTGAACATTTTTAACACTTGTATCTCTTTTCCTGACCAGACCTTTGCATGAGGTTCATGAAGAAAGAGATTTCAATGGCAACTTACATCCACTTAGCTGACAACACCTAGCTTCAAAATTCACAGCATGACAAAGGGAAGCTAATTTCTAGCTTTTCTTCTTAGCGCTGTTGTACACAGCTCAAATATCAGAATAAACACTGCTGTCACTTTTAATAGAGCAAGAGTTTACTTGAGCCAATCATTTATGCCCATTCAACCAAGTCCTTGTAATCAATTGACTGTTGAAAAGCTGTTATCAACTCTCTTTAACTCTATGTATGCATTTTAGTCATGACCTGGCCAGTCCCAATAGCAAATGCATACAAGAATGTTTCCAAAGGAAAGCACCTCAGTTTATAAACAGTAGATTTAAACTGCTCACCAGAGCTTTTTACAGTTTTCTAAGACCATTATACATGTTAATGCTATAAATAACATTCTTTATTAGAGATAAGACAGTTACCTGTTTTCTCATAATGATGTTCTTTGAGAAGTGTTGTCTGTGTCAATTCCAATCAGGTGTGTGCACATCACATGCATGAGCATCAGAAGTTTTCCCCTAGCAGCTCCCATTGGGGTTGGCTGTGGAGCCCCTTCTAGTGGTGTTGCTATAGCTGCCTTTATATGCCTCTGGCACCCTGACACTGCCCTGAGTTTCTTTTTGCCAGCTACACCCACAGAGGGGAAGAGGGTATTAGAATGGCCATGAACACCATGTCTCAAAGAACACCAGTTACAAGAAAACAGGTAACAACTGTCTTTTCTTCTTTGAGTGGTTGTTCATCAGATTCCAATCAGGTGACTCCCGAGAAGTTAAACCCTGGGGCTGTGTCTGCATTGGAACCCCTTTCCGGAAAAGGGATGCTAATGAGACCAGTCGGAATTGCAAATTCCGCGGGGGATTTAAATATCCCCCACGGCATTTGCATGAACATGGCTGCCGCTTTTTTCCGGCTCGGGGTTTTGCCGGAGAAAAGCGCCAGTCTAGACGGGATCTTGCGGAAAATAAGCCCTTTTATTAGGAATAAGGGCTCTTCCGGACAAGGGCTTATTTTCCGCAAGATCCTGTCTAGACTGGTGCTTTTCTCCAGCAAAACCCCGAGCCGGAAAAAAGCGGCAGCCATGTTCATGCAAATGCCGCGGGGGATATTTAAATCCCCCGTGGAATTTGCAATTCCGACTGGTCTCATTAGCATCCCTTTTCCAGAAAGGGGTGCCAATGTAGACACAGCCTGGAAGTAGGTGGTGTCAGAGATAGGAATTACTGTCATACCTAAACTGCTGGTCAATGGCATAATGAGCAGTGAATATATGCACCGAAGATCAGGTCGCCACCATATAGATTTCCTGAATCGGGACCTGGGCTAGAAATGTGATTGAGGAGGCCTGCGCTCTGGCCAACTAGTCTATAACTGCAAGGGGTAGGATATTAGTCAAATCAGAACAGGTGTGGATACAATCCAATATCCAGGAGAAAATGCATTCTGATGAGACCAGGAGACCCTTCAGCTGGGTAGATTTTATACATGGCTTTGTGCACTCGATGTAGAAAGCCAAAGCTCTGTGTACACTTCTTCTCAGAATAGTGATAGAAATGTAGCTGTGTTAGTCTGGTGTAGCTGAAACAAAATATAGGACTATGTAGCACTTTAAAGACTAACAAGATGGTTTATTAGATGATGAGCTTTCGTGGGTCTGGCCCACGAAAGCTCATCATCTAATAAACCATCTTGTTAGTCTTTAAAGTGCTACTTTTTCTCAGGTGCTTGTGTGTGGCTTTGGGTAAAAATCTGGGAGGAAAATATCCTGCCCCAGGTGAAACTGTGAGATCACCTCAGCTAAGAATGCAGGATGCTGCCTGAATTGTACCGTATGGAAAATGATGTAAGGGAGTTCTCGAGTAAGGGTATGTCTACACTAGCCCCCTAGTTTGATGTAGGGAGGCTAATGAGGGCGACCGAAATCGCAAATGAAGCACGGGATTTAAATATCCCGTGCTTCATTAGCATGGTCTTGGCCGGTTGCCATTTTAGAAATTGACTAGCCCGAAGTAACTGCCCGCTTCTACAAGCAGCAGCTAAACGGGATTCCGAATTAAAGCCCTAAATCGAATTAGCTGGTAAACCTCATTCCAGGAGGAATAATAGCTAATTCCATTGAGGGCACCTTCAAAACCTCTAAATGTGGCCTGAAGTGGATTGGAGGAGCAGTGGCTGTGGCCCACAGACTAGTCAGAAGGCCTGCATTTGTTGTTCTTGCTCCTGTAGTGGAACAGTTTCTGCCTAGGCCTTGCCCTATACTGTCTGTGCTGTTGAGATCAGGGCCTAAATAGTTTCCTTCAGGGTGCTGGAGTGTGAATACAAAGGGCTTCATGGTTGCCCTTGAGTCTTTAAGGGCATGTAGTCTAGAGTCCACTAGTTTACTCAGAAAAGAGACCTTTGCCTTTGAATGGCAGGTCTTGTAAAGTCTGCTGGACTTCTGGTGGAAGTCCAGAGACCTGTAGCCATGAAGAGTGTCTCATGGCCACCCCCCATGACAGAGGCCTTGCTGTTGAGTCAGCTGAGTCAAGCAAGGTCTGGAGAGATGTCCTCACTACCATCTTGCCCTGTTCAGTAAGGACTGAAAACTCCTGCTTGGAGTCTTCTGAGAGGAGCTCTGTAAATTTTGACATAGCATAGGAGCTCTGTACATTTTGACCTGCCATTCAAAGGCAAAGGTCTCTTTTCTGAGTAAACTAGTAGACTCTAGACTCCATTCCCTTAAAGACTCAAGGGCAACCATGAAGTTCCTTGTATTCACAATCCAGTGCATAGCAGTGGGGGGAGAGGGGAGCACAAATTTTTCCTTTGCCCCTGGGCACATAACACCCTTGCTACGCCTCTGGTGGCACATCCAAACAAGCCACATGAACTCAGTACAGGTGCACAACACAAAATCCATTCTGCTCATGGGAGGAAACTCTTAGGCTATGTCTACACTGGCGGCTTCTTGCGCAAGGGTTCTTGCGCAAACACGTCCACACTGACATGTGCAAGCTGTTCTACTTGGTTCCGGCTGGCCTTAAATGTGATTGACTGTCCACGCAGTGTGGATGTGCTATTTCGAAATAGCAAATGGCTATTTCGAAATGTATTTTGTGTGTAGATGCGTTATTTCGAAATAACTTATTTTAAATTAACTATTTTGAAATAAGATATTTCAAAATAACACTGTAGTGTAGAGACATATCTTTAATTACTAGGACTGGGAAAATAGGCTACTATGCTGAGTCATTCATTATTATGACCTCTATGACCTTTCTTATGCATATGGGAAGAACTTAATAAAATAAAGTTAATGGAGCATCTGGCTTGGAAAGTGCTGTTCTATGATAATTCTTATCTCTTGCAGGAGTAAGTTTCATAGTCTCCATTCAGTTACTGTGAAAGATTAATATCATGCACTCGGGCCTCCACCTACTTCCCAACATTTTAACTATTCTAGTGGAACATAGCTGTTTTCTTCCCCCACTTCGCATGCTTCACATCTGAATTAATTTTCATGGAGGTTAAGGGTTAAGTCATCAATTCACCAGTAAAGAAAACTAGAAATATGTGTCTTCAGCTTTTCCCAACTCATTGTGTTAGTTTTAAATTTCAACACACTATAAGATAAATTGTATGAGTATTTTTCACTAAAGAGCAGGAATCAATTATTTTAAAAGATTTTATCTTGTATTTAGGTTAGTCTCACTATAGGCTAGATTTGTAGTGGACTCCATTAAATTACAAGAGTATAATACACAGGACGGGGAAAAGCTTTATTAGAGAAACAACAGTCTGAAATAAATTAAGCATCCAAATACCCTGCTTTTAAACATTTGAGTATCACCAAGAAAGAAATATTTGTATGCATTATCCTACCTGCCAGTCATTATTTCCATCCTAGTTCCTGAAACTGCTAGTTAATGCATATGCATGTGCTGTACAGACTATTTTTTTAGTCATCAAAAGCCAAAGTCATCCATCAGATTTATTACTGGGGTAACAGAATATGATGTTACAGATGATACTGTGACATCACTGTTTGTACAAGTAGGGTATCTTATCTATGAAAGGTTTTTGATATATTCAGTTGCAAGCTACTTTAAGCAGCATCAAGGAGCTAATTAGGCCTACATACAGGAGATTCAAATATAAAATCAAAATGTTATATGCAATTGTTAGACAAAAATTAGTGAGATTAAGTCACTTGAATTAACATAACTGTTCCTATAGGATTTAGATGTCAAAAGAAATTATTGCAAAGATATCTTATCACTACTATGAATGTCTTAGAGAATATTTGATATGTTGTGATATTTCTTATCCTCAATAACTCCATGTCTCACCTTGTGACTGTAATGACTATCCTGTCAGTGTAGTTAAGCACTGGAATAAAATGCCTCTTGTCATTCTAAGGGAAGAGTAGACTATTGCTTGCAAAGGATGATCTATATTTAATCCTGGCTTGAATACAAAGGACTGGACTAGCAGACCTTTTGAGGTCCTTTTCAATCCTATCAGTCTAAGATTCTACCACATCATCTTATTAAAAATCTGTATTAATTTATTCTAAATAGCCTCCAAACAATAGATAACTGGTAAATTCTCTGGCTACAAGCTGAATTGGGTAAATTGAAAACAATGAAGACTTTATTGGATCCAGTTGGCAGTGGCTCTTCTGTAAGGATAGATGACAATAGACATTCTTCAAATATTGGGGTGCCCAGCTTCTGACAGAAAATAGGGACACTATTCCTGCCCATCCTGGCTAATAGCCATTGATGGACCTATCCTCCATGAATTTATCTAGCTTTTTTGAAGCCTGTTATCTTGAACTCCACATCTTCTGCTGAGTTGCACAGGTTTACTGCATTACATGAATACTTCATTTAAAACCCACTACCTATTAATTTCATTTGGTAAACTCTACTTCTTGTGTTATTTTCCTTATTTACTTTCTCCACACCAGTCATGATTGAGTTACTTTGACTTGGGGCTGGAATTGACAGTACCAGACTAGCAGCCTTTGAGCCTGAGTGACCTTGCACAGGTCTCACTTTGCAGGTTTTCTTGTGACTGATGGGCTTCAGAGAGTAGAACAGCCCCTGTTCATTTTGCATTGTTTTTCACAGCACCAGTGACCAGAATCAATTGCACCTGTCCCTGAGGGGGAAAACCCTTCAGGCAATGGCACATGCATACCTGTATTAGAATGGACATGCACATAAAGACAACTATTTTTCCTTGGAACAAAGAAAGTAGCATCTAAAACCACAGAAAACAGACTTCTGAAGTCTGATGCAGACTTAGCCACAGTGAAGGTGCCAAGACCACCTCTGGAAACTCCTGAGGCCTAGGAGATCTAATCTTTTCCAAATATAAAAGTAGCTTCACATGGTGCACAGATTAAGAGAAAAGGATCAGTATGCTTGGATTATCTAAAATTAATTTTGCTTATAGTCACACGATACATATGGCACAATTTAGGTGTGCAAGCATGGGCAGTGGTTGACGGTAGGGCTGAGGGAGGCATAGTTTAACCACACCCTTATGTCTACAAAGCAGGTAGACAGTTGTCTATTAGTATATTCACACTTTAATCTGACAAACTGACTACATTTTGCGACTGTAGTTTAGATGGCTAACTGCCCCCCCCAATAAAAACAACCCCCCCCCACAAAACTACTTATCTTTTGTCCTTACATTATAGCTGCCTGTGGAAAAGCAATGTATTTCTGGTTTTAAACTGTTTGGCAGTCTTTAAATGTCTTCAAAAAAGACAAATTAAAAATCCCTTGGGCAATTGCTATGTTATGACATTCATCTTGATATCACCTTTAATCCATCAGCCTAAGGCTAGCCCACTCTCAGGAGGCAATTGGAGTTTGTCACTGCTTTTGTCAATCTTAGCTACTAAACCATTTATTGAGATGGGTTTAAACTATTTAATCTGATCCTTATGGCAAGAATGTTTTCCAAGCAAGCATTGCAGAAATTTAGTACTTTACTTTCTGATTATACTGGATGCTGCTTTAGGAAAGCTTAAAGTATTGAAATGGAGTAGCTGTTTCAGTTGAAGGTAGCTTTTTAGTGCATGGTTGACACTATGCCCTTCAGGGAAATCTACATATGCTGACAGACCTTGGGATATTAACTTGGACCATGGGTTCCCAAACACAGGGTAAGGGGGGGGGGGGGGAAGAAAGAAATTCCAGGGGGTATGAGGCAAGCCAGCCACACACCTGTCAATCCCACCCCTAGTTCTGCTATTTTGGGGAGGGGCTTGAGGATCTCAAAAAAAGGGGACATGACTCCAAAAAGTTTGGGAACCACTTGGACATTCTGAAGTCCAAGCTTAATGGAAAGTTGCATGTAAGTTGAGTTTGAGGACTATCACTAAAACACAATTCAGGGGTGCATTGGTGGTATTTTATGGTTGTAAAGCCTTTTGATAGCCACAGCAGTTGATATGCTTGCAGCTCATACACTGCACAGGTCTAAACACAAAATGGCTGTATACCAGATACCTCTGGTAGAGAGTTTAGATTAGGAATTGTCGAAGCAAAAACACGCTCCTCTGTGTTTAGGCAGCTAACAAGCAGCTTTATTAATTAATAAAGCACAGCATGAGCTAAACGTGGTCACAGCAGAGCCAGACCCAGTAAAGCTGCTAATACAATCAATCTTAGTATCTTTATACCCTTAGCTAAACAGTCTGACGTCAGGGCATCTAATTACAGAAATCCTCAATTAAATTTGGAAAAACCAAACCTTATCAACAAGATGGCGGACAGGTGCGAGGGAGTACATCTCCTGTCCTAACCAGCCCAATTAACACATACCAATAGCCCATCCTGTAGGCCTCTTCTCACGGGGTGACAGAAAGTTCACTCTGGTCTACGTGCTTGAGAGAAAAGCTGAAATGGTTTCTGTTATACAAGATGGCTTCTAGCTAAATATGAAAATGGTTTCTACAGCTTCTACAGTCTTAAATAGGGGGAAGATGTTTTCTGACACATCTAAGTCATGCAGAGGTGGTCTAGGAAAGCTATTTCAGTGTTGGCTTCCAGGTACACAGCAACCAATAAAAAAAGGCGGGGGGGGGGGGAAATAGTTTCCAGACAACTCAGGGTGACGGCTCAGCTTAGCCACAAATGCAAAGTTTACTACAAATATTCATTCATAACACCTTTATTCCTAGACAGCTCAAACTGTACATGCAGAGTTGTATAAGCCACGGAGATTTACAGTGGATTCTAGTTGGTTAAGAGTGCAATCAAAAATCCTTTTACAGTATAAAAAGACAGAATTTAACATCAATACTTTGAAACATGGGAGCATGGCTGGGGTTAAAGCTTCCCCGATATTTCAGCTCTTGATACCTAGTTACTAGGTACTGAATGCCAGACTTGTTTAGTGAGGAGCTGTACAACGTTACAACTTAAGACATCCAGAAACCCTGCCACCTGCAACCAGCTCTTAGACAAAATAATTAATCCTTACTTGCCTCACTAGGGTGTTACAATGTAAATGCACCAAGAAAACATTCCCTTCATGGCATTCTCACATTAGCTAAAAAAACCAATGTAACAAAAATAAGGTATAACATCTTTGAAAATAAATATAAAGAGGGAATGCAGACAGTGTCAATTTTGGCAGGTAACATTCATATTATACAAAATATAACTTATTCAAATTAGCCCAGGAAACATCCACAAGTTTCTGTAAGGTAGCTATTTTAGTCCACTTCCTCCATACGTGATGTGTCATCATCTCCTTCAAGTGGCGGCATCTCCTCGGCAACTGCTGGGCTAGTTTCTTCTGTAGCAGAATCATCTTCATCAATGCCTGTACAAACACACAAGTGTAACTAAATTAAAATGGTTTTAATCGTAAGTCTCCAAGAATTCAGAACAACCCCTGGTTCTAAGGATATAGAAACAGTTTAAGCTGCAGCATTATATTAAGTCCTTCCCAGGGACACTTTTCCCTCTGAGTTAGAAATAAGAGATTTAGCAAGTCTTACTTACCAAGACCAAGTTTGATCATTCTATAGATACGGTTAGCATGTGTCTGGGGATCCTCCAAACTGAAACCAGAGGACAGGAGTGCGGTTTCATACAACAAGATAACCAGATCCTTCACTGACTTGTCATTCTTGTCAGCCTCTGCTTTTTGCCTTAGTGTTTCAATGATGGAATGGTCAGGATTTATCTCAAGATGTTTCTTTGCTGCCATGTAGCCCATTGTGGAGTTGTCCCTAAGTGCTTGTGCCTTCATTATCCTCTCCATATTGGCAGTCCAACCGTATGTACTTGTTACAATGCAGCACGGGGAAGTCACTAAACGGTTGGAGACCACAACCTGTTGAATGTAAGCATTAGTTATTACCAGAGAGTTGGTAGGCTTGGATACTACTACAAGAGTGCAGGACTGCGACAATTATTCTAGGAGGACCTGCATTTGCAGTGATAATACAACAGGAATTGGTGTAGTCAACTGTATAGCCACATGAAGTGGAATTTGAGGATAGTGTTCATCGAAATCCAACATTCTAGTGACTGAATAATTGTTTCACTTCACTTTGGGAACCCTACTTCTGACAAGTGAAAAGAGGTACTGTA
Organism: Pelodiscus sinensis; assembly: GCF_049634645.1. Classification (NCBI taxonomy): domain Eukaryota; kingdom Metazoa; phylum Chordata; order Testudines; family Trionychidae; genus Pelodiscus; species Pelodiscus sinensis. The sequence goes on along the minus strand of NC_134714.1, from coordinate 22,321,083 downwards.
GGGACAGACTAGTCACTACTGGTATGAGCTTTCATGGGTACAGCCCACTTCAGATGACCAGCTATGCTCACAAAAGCTCTATCTTCATGTTTTGTTAGCCTGTACAGGATAAACTTAACACTTTGTTTGCAAGCGCTTTAAAGACTAACTCAGCCACCCCCGAAGCATCTAGTCACTACTGTTTGTAGAGAAGTCCAATTTTTCTATGTTCTAGAATCATGGCTTAATCTTGTTTGCTCCCCCTTCTGTATATGAAGAGATTTAAAAAGCCTATACAGAATTAGCATTGATTGACCATCAACAGTTTTTACTGTTCTGTAGGCAGTCTAATCATACCTTTTCTACTTTCTTTTCAAGAATATCTTTCATGATCTTGCAGAGGTTCTCAAACTTTGCTTTCTTTTCCTCCTGTTTCTTCTTCTCCTCTTCATCCTCTGGAAGCTCCAAACCCTCCTTTGTTACAGAAACTAAGGTCTTCCCTTCAAATTCCTTTAACTGCTGCACACAATATTCATCAATAGGCTCAATCATGTAAATCACCTCCAAACCATGTTTGCGAAGACGTTCCACAAAAGCAGAGTTTGCTACCTGATCTTTGGTTTCACCTGGAAAAAACAAAACCAAAAAACCTATTTGTCAGCCAAGCCACAGATACTTGATTACTCAATGACTACACTATCCCTTTTCCTAAGATAGGGGGTTTAATAAGCTTGAGTTGTTCCAGAAAAGCAGCCCAAGACCAGCCAAGTTGTTTTAGCAGACTCAACTGGAATTGGATTCTAACCTGGTTTCAGTTCTTGTTTGACGCTTCAGCCCACAGTTCTCACAGTAACTTGTCAAGTGTGATACTGAGCTATCCTGAGGGACTGCTTACAAATGTGGACTCTTCCCATGTGTCACTTCAGTTTGATGCTAAGCCACACATGCCCTTTTCAACATCCGTTTTAGGAAAAGTTATCTACACCCATCTCTTAATCATGAAAGCCTAGCAATCTGTGCTTTAAGGACAACACATGCTGATAGATATTCCCTATTACTCCTCATCAGAACACTGCTCATGAAGTTAATGTGCATTAGAAGTACCTCAGGAATCATAAGCCCTTAAGTTTAACTCAAAACAGTTTCAAATTCAACAGCTAAGTTGAATTACTCTTGTTGTGTACAAGACAACAGCAAAAACAACCCCACACAAGAACTGCTTATTTCAGAGGCTCCTTTAAGCAGTTCTGTTAGACTGATCACTGCAAGTTAGAAATTAGGAGCTTGCCAAAAATCAGCAAAAGCCTTATTTATTCCCCAATATGGCTTCCTTCAAAATACAGGGAGGGACATTCTCAATGTCTCAACTCCTTAAGTGGGGACAGTCTTGCAGGTGACTTACCTGTAATGTAATATATGTGTTTCTGGTTTTCCTTCATCCGAGTACAATAGTCTTTCAAAGATACCATCTCGTCACCAGATGCAGAAGTGTAATACCTCAACAATTCTGAGAGTTTCTTGCGGTTTTGAGAATCCTCATGTATGCCAAGCTGGAACAAGAAGTTTTTTCCACCTTTGAGTTACATGTTCAAATTATGCAAATAGTCAAATATGCTGGCAAGAACTTTTGCCCAATAGCTTCAAAAGTAAGGTCACTAACCTTAATATTTTTAGAGAATTGTTCATAAAACTTCTTGTAGTTCTCCTTGTCTTCTGCTAATTCAGTGAAGAGTTCCAAGCATTTCTTGACCAAGTTCTTCCTTATCACTTTCAGAATCTTGCTCTGTTGCAGCATTTCACGGGAAATATTTAGAGGCAGGTCTTCAGAATCCACTACTCCCCGCATAAAGTCTGAAGGAAAAAAAGGTACATCTCAGACTAGCACAAAGATCTTTACAAGGAGATTAAAGTCTTGGATATATTGCAAATGCATGTCTAGGGCTCATTATTAATGACAGGGCTTAAGCTTTGGAGAAATAGCACTTTTCATAGTTCTGTATTTCTTTGCCACTCACATCTTAGTGGTCAAGAGCCTCTCGCTCTCCCCAGCCCATCTATTGTCTTAGAGAAAGGTGTTTTTATTAGAAACCATTCTGTTAGCAATATATGGAGTCCAGAAGAGTGCTACTTTTCAAAGGCCTACTCACTCAGATATTCAGGGATCAGCTCTTCACAGTTATCCATGATGAATACTCTGCGTACATACAATTTAATATTATTCTTTTTCTTTCTGTTTTCAAACAAGTCAAAAGGTGCACGCCGTGGGACAAATAAGAGTGCTCTGAATTCCAGTTGCCCTTCCACAGAAAAGTGCTGCAAGAAAATAAGTCATGGTTTAAGAGAGTTTAGCGTGACATGCATTAACACTTTGAGACATTCACAGCCACTTCACTAAGAGTTTGATTAATGTACCATTGAGCTCTTTGGGAGGTTCTTATTCTTAAGGCCCCATATGGTTGCTCTGCCTAAAGAGCCTATGATTTGTTTTGCTTGCCTTTATTAAAGGTGATTGATAACCTTACAGATGGCCATGCTTTCTACTTTGTTTTAAATTTAGACAGATGAAGTGATAAGTTTCAAAGTCCTAGAGTTTGAGAATACTGTCCCCTAAGTGCTACAGATTTGATAGCTATATAGAGCTATTTTCGTCACCCCTTAGTCAAGCAAAAAGATCTCTTCAAATACATTATCTGAGACAATATCAAAAAAGGACACTGAATAGGATCCACTGGGCTTTTGATCATTTGAGTTAAGATACTGAGTCTTACTTACTTTCACTGCTAAATGGTCTTCCCAGTCATTGGTCAGGCTTTTGTAGAATTCTCCATATTCCTCATTAGTAATGTCATCTGGATTCCGGGTCCATATTGGCTTGGTTTTGTTAAGCTCTTCCTGGTCAATATATTTCTCCTTAATCTTCTTTTTCTTCTTCTTGTCCCCATCTTTCTTTTCCTCTTCCTCATCAGAACCAACATCCTCAATCTCTGGCTTGTCTTCTGCCTTCTCTTCTTTTTCCTCTTTCTCTTCCTCCTTCTCTTCTGCCTCATCATCACTTACTTCCTTATCTCGTTCTTTTTCCACCTAAGTTATTAAAAATGCAAGTGAAAGATTGACATTGCAAGTTACTCATGAGGTATGGGCTTTCATCAAAAGCTTAACTTTTGGGGCTTAATCTCATAGCAGATACTTGTATACAAAACCATCAATTTCTCTCCCCTTTGATTCCTAGCTCCAGGTAAGATTTAGTGTAGAAAACTTTTACTGTTAGACACTGGGACGTTCATGTAAGCACCAAACTAAATTAGGAATAGCGAAGTATGATCCTAATAAGCTAGATATGGTTTGCAATGATGGGGGAAGTTCCTTCGGGCAAAGCCTTGTTAAAGGCAGGTGAGAAAACAAGGCACTTGAACTGGCTCTTTGCTCCCAGCTCCTGCCTGTGGGGTCCTGCTCCCAGACCAGTGCTGGGGCTGCTGCAGACACCATCTCTCTGGTCCTATGGGCAGGCAGCAGGGCTGGACCTTTCACAGCAATCTTGTGAACCTCGGACAGCTGAGGCTGATCCGTGAAGCACAACTCCCATGAAAGATGATCACACTTGGCAACACATGATTGCCTACCACAGCAATGATTTGTGTACCAATTGCTCTTATGTAAACCCTCCTAATTTGCATGAAGTATTGTTTCAGATATTTAGAGTGCAGTAAAGTACATTAAAGATTACTTTCCCTCATCTTTAGAGCTTATTTAAAGACAAAACAAGTTCTGTACATGCTCAAACGGGAGACCTTGACACATGAAACTAAAGTTTCCCTGAAACCACTAGGTTTAACAATGTATTGGATTATGTACCAAGTGCCATAACAGTGGCCACCATGTTTAGGTTACACATTTTACACCCTATTCTGTGGCTGTCAAGAGAATCAGGTCTGAAAGCACTGCTGTTTGGCAGGAGTCCAACAGCAAGTGCGTGTGGTGGAGGGACAGGGGAGAGAAGATTCTTATTTAGGATTTGTAGACAAATGTCTATACTACACATTAAGAGTCATTAATATACTTATATCTGGTCCATCTGACTCCAGAATCATTTTTGTAAGTTATTATGGCTAAACCTTGTACTCACTTAACATTCTTTACCACCAGTTAAAATTGTGTTAGCTTTCCAAGCTGAACACTTACAAAGAGTGTAATTGGATAGCCAATAAACTGAGAATGCTTCTTCACAATTTCCTTGATTCGTCTTTCTTCCAGGTACTCAGTCTGGTCCTCCTTAAGATGCAGAATAACTTTCGTACCACGGCCAAGAGGTTCCCCTAGAATAAGGTTTGAGTTTTACAGTAAGCACCAGTAAATGTTTGGAAAGATGTTTAAGACAAACAGAAGACTACTGCTATGGTACTATTGTAACTGGCTTACAGCTTAATTAATTTTGCTGCAGATTAAGATATATCACCCTTGAGAAGCAGTTATTTTAACTGTCATTCTAGTATTACAAGATACTATATGCTACAGCTGTAGCACCTTGAAGAGCCTTCTATTCATGGATTTCCTTATACTATAAAGGACTACTTTAGAACTACCTCTACAACACCAAGTTAGCACTTACCATTATCAAGTCTGACAGTAAATGATCCTCCAGCAGAAGATTCCCAAGCATACTGCTCATCATCATTGTGCTTGGTGATCACTGTTACTTTTTCAGCAACCAGGTAGGCAGAGTAGAAGCCAACACCAAACTGACCAATCATAGAAATATCTGCACCTGCTTGCAATGCTTCCATGAAAGCTTTGGTGCCAGATTTGGCAATAGTACCCAGGTTGTTAACCAAGTCTGCTTTGGTCATCCCTATGCCAGTATCCACAATGGTCAGGGTGCGATCATGCTTGTTGGGAAGAAGGTTAATTTTCAGATCTTTTCCCGAATCTAGTTTGCTTGGATCAGTTAAACTCTCATATCTGATTTTGTCCAGAGCCTACAAAACAAGAATACAACTATCAGACCCCTCACCACACTACCTGTATTTAAAGGTAATAATGTCACTGATTGCATGTGACATTTTTCTTACTTACATCTGATGAATTAGAAATCAGCTCCCTCAGGAAAATCTCCTTGTTGGAATAGAAAGTGTTGATGATCAGAGACATCAACTGAGCTATTTCAGCCTGGAAGGCAAAGGTCTCCACCTCCTCCTCCATTGGCTGGTCTTGAGTCTGCACAGCTTCTGGCATCTGTAGAATTAAAATGAAGTTATAACTTTAAGCTCTTAAGAATGGCTCTTAGGTGAAGAATACTAATGTTTGCTCCGTTTTATGTTCAACCACCTAAACTGCTGTTAACAAGCACCACCACTTTGGGAAAGGGTCGTGGACAGCATATAGCATTTTAAATATTCAACTAAGAAAGACAAACCTAACTGGTATGCTCTTCCTGCTGGCAGCAAAGGGCAGTCCAGCTCATTTATAACCCTTGTCTAGGAAGGCCTGTCAGTGACAGATAAGTACAAGTCTCAGCTCCTCAAGAGGACGAAGGTTTAATGTGGCAGTAATTTGTCCAATTGCCTACCATGCATCTTTAAAACTCAGAGCATACAGAATTGCAAGAACAATACTAAGTGCTGAATACAGTAAGTTAACATTACAGAATCTAACTTTCAAAAATTAAGTTTCACTTTATACAACATTTGGATCTAGAATGTGACTTGCAAGACATACCTGGATAATCTGGTTAGTGTCAAATAGTCAATTTTTTTGTTTTGGCTGAATACTCAGTCCTACTGGGAGCTTTCTCCTAAAGACCACAGAACATTATAGCTCATACACTTTCAGCTTGTAACAACACAGGTTCTTTTAACAGAGAAGAGTGCCATCTCTTGCTAGGTATCTATACATCAGAGGTAACAATCTATTGGTCATGCAGGAAAAACTGGTTTTGCCAGTCAGGGGAGCCCAGTGCCATGACTGTTTAAACTTGCACTGCAGCATTTAAATCAAATCCAACTGAAGGGAGACCTCACTAGCTACTTTTCCATTGCAGTAACTAGTAAAATGCACTGCACTACAGATAGCCACCGAGAATTGGGTCAGTCCAGATCCCCAAGGGTACTTTCTACAGCAGTTCAGGCAGGCTAGACACCACAGGCATGGGAGAGTGGGCACTGACAAACATGGGAGCACAGCGCCCCCTACAGATCCAGACCTGGAACAGATTCTAGAAACTGCGAGAGCCTTCCTCTCCTCCCCCTCGTTCCACCTCCACCTCCCCCCCCAGCCGCAAGCGCAAGTCCCGCGCCCAGCGGACCCTCCCCTCCCCAAGCCGGTGCCCCCCCCGTGCCGCGCGACAAGCCCTCTTCCCAATAGACCCCTCCTCCTGCTGCCGGTCTCCATCATCCCCCCCCTGCATGTGAGCCAGGCGGGTACCCAAGGGGGCGGGCCCCCTACATACTGCGTCTCCCCGCTCCCACCTACTCTTCCTCCTCAGCAGCCACCTAAGGGCCACGAACGCCCCTTAACGCCCAGCACCGCTGTGCGCCAGGCACTGTGGGCTGCGCCCCTCACATCGCCCCCCCGCACTGCCCACCCCCGCAAGCAGGGCAGCCTGCTCCACCACACGGCGCGGAAAGGCTCCGCCATCAATCTAAGCCACGGTTCCAGGCTCAGCTAGAGAACGAGCCCGTTGAGGAAAAAACCATCCTGGGGTCGATCTTCCAGCCACCGCTCCTCGCGCCTCACCTTGGCGGTGAGTGTTCTTGGGGCTCCTGCTCCTCTAAGTTAAGCGTCCTCCTCTTTCCGCAGTAACGGAACTGGCGGCTCGCCGCCCCCCGCCCGGCTTATATACTCCCGGCGCCGCCTCCTTCCAGAACCATCGGGAACCTTCACTGACAGGCACGGGGGTGGGTAACTCCAACCTTCATCACTGGGGGAGGGGCTGACGGAGGGGGGCGGTTGCTGCGATCAAAATGCGCGTGCGCTGGGCGAACCGTTCTCGGATTGCGCATGCGTTTTTCGTCTGGCGCCTCGCTGAGGCGACTGCGCATGCGTCATGCGGAGCCCGGCTCGCACGCGCGCTCCATTTCCAATTGTCGCCTCTGAAGACGGGGATGGGAAATGCGCTTGCGCGAGGTCAACTGTCACCGGTTGGCTTCGGAAAGGGCGGGGAGAGCTAGTGCGCACGCTGCAAGGTGACTTCATTCATTGCAAGCCGGAGCCGATCTCCTCCCCTCCGAACATCCTAGAAGGAGGCGGAATCCATCAGCCTCTGTAAGTCCCGCCTCTCGGGCTCTGCCTCCCGCCCTCACCCTGCTTCCCGCAGAAGGTCCTAGAAGCAGCCAGAAGCGACGCGCTTCTCTCTGCCTCCCGCACCTCGTGTGAGAGCTGGGGGGCGCTACCCCGCCTCCAGCTGCGTTTCCCTTCAGGGTCTCTGCGTTTCGGTGCGTGGCCCCGGGGAGCCCCGTCGCGTGCTCCCTTCCATGCTTCACTGCGCGACCCCCCCCCCCCCCCTTCCTATCATGCTGCATGGCTCTAGGGCGCCTCTCCCCCCGTTCCGCGTTTCATGCGTGGTCCGGGGTGCCTCTCCCCCCATGCCACCTTACATGCACGGCCTTGGGGCGCCATCGTGCCCCGCTGCAGTGTACAGATCTGGGGCGCATCTTCCCCATGCCACGCCTCAGTGCATTAGCCTGAGACATCCCCTCAGGCTCTTGCGTGACTCTAGGGTGCCTCCCCACACTATACTGCATGGTACTGCGGCCTGGGTTCGTCACTGCAGCCCTGAGGTGATCCGCATACACGACTGGGTGGCTTTGGGTCACCCACAACATGCCATGCTGCACTGAAAGTTCCTGGGGCAGCCCCCTCACATGTCACTTTGTACTGAAAGATGTGGGGGGCACTCCCTAATCTCACCACATACTAGCTCTTGCCTGTCTACTGCATTGGGCTTCACTGGTGCTTCTCTGCCTAGCTGCTACCTCCCCCCCCCTCTTGTTGCGCTTCCTTCACTAAATTTAGGACTTGACTGCCATGCAGAGAGAACAGACCTTGCATTTAAAGTAAAGGGTTTAATAGTCTAGTTCAGCAAATTTTGAGCCCAAACGAAACAAAATCAGAAACTGAAATTTTTAAAAATTGAAATCCTCCCCAAAAGAAAACATTTTGAGATGACCAAAATGTTCCACTTAGAATTAAAACATTTAGCTCTTATTTTGACCTTTCAAAATGTTTTAGATATAAATCAGTGAATTTCATGTGAACATATTATAGCCCCTTCATTCTGATATTTTTTCCAAAATGAAATTTCACTTAAAATGGATACCTTTTGTCACTTTTGAAAAAAGCAGATTTTTTATTAGAAAAAATATTTAAACAAATTTGCCAGCTGCTCTATCTCCAAGTCTTAATATCCTGATTTTGCAGTATGATCCACATACGCAGAAATGACTGGAGTATTAGACCTAAAGGCCTGAGTTTTTGTGTGATCCCTTGATCTCAGTGATGATTGTGGGCTTTCAGAACCTTTCAGAATTGAGCCCAAAGAAACAGACAGAAAATAGTACAGCGAGTAGGGCTGCAGAAGTTGCACTTCCCTGGCTCATCTCCCCCAGATTACGTATCCACTACTGGGGTTTCTGTACCCAGATCTACCCTGGGCCCTGATCCTGCAAAGATTTATGTATACACTTAATTTTTACGCAAATTGGCAGTTATAAGGAGGAGAGTGCTTTTGTCTTTGCAAGATCAGGGCCTTAGTTTGTAGTGTGCATGTCAGTGATGTGCAGCCTTTTTTGATCTGCAATCCCCAAGCTGCGGGGGCTACCAACTGCTGGGTCCAGCCCCCGGCCAGCCAGATCTAGGCACTGCACCATGGGGGCTACTAACTGCTGGGCCCAGCCACCGGCTGGCTGGATCTAAGTGCCGCGCTGCGCCCAGCCAGCTGGAACTAAGCACCACACCGTGTGGCTGCCAACGGATCTAAACACTGTGACCCCCCCCCCCGGAAAGATATCTGTGACCTCTTTGGGGGTCACGACCCACGGGTTGCGCACCACTGGTCTATGCCAATAGCCATATTATTTTCTTAGTTTTCTATTTTAAAAACCATATTATTTTCTATTTTAAAAACCATATTTTCCAGGATTTTTTTTTAAGAAATCTTGATTTATGTTCAGCATTTTTCAAAGATCATAGTCACTAGCATTTTGCCTATATTTAATGGCTACATTTATTTCTAGCTTTCAAAATGGCAGGCAATATAAAATCCATCTTAGATGGATTTTTTTCAGAATTCTTAGAAAAATCCACTTGGAGGAAAGTGTTCACATACCAAACTTAAACTGCTCAATTCAGCATCTCCCTCTCTGCTTAAGTCCTATCCACATGCCAGCCTGTGCAAGTGTAAAGCTAATATTTTATTTATGAATCATGCTTAGATGCTGTACTCTTTTTGTTGTATTATGTGACTATAGTAACAACTATAGTGGTTAAGCTACATATAAATCTCTTTTTCATTATTTTCCAGTGCTGAAATGTCAGAAGCTTTATTTGTTTCAAAATCTGATATTTGCAAGTGGGGGGTGAGAGGTGGAAAGACAATTGAGCAAAAATAGTCAGGTGTGTTTGAAAACAAAAAGACTGAAAATGTACTTTTCCTATTATAACAATATGCAATTTTTAAATGTTTATTTGTTATCACTGTAGTTCCAAACATGAGTTAAGGAAACTGATATTATTACATTGGACTAATTACCTATCATTGGAGAACAAATAAAACAACAGGTCTAATGTCAGACTTGTTGCTGATTTGGTGATTTTTCATTGTTGGAAGGAGAAGTGCCAAAAAAGCACAGTCCTTAACCTGAGGAACATCAACCTTTTATCTTGCTCTTATAATAGTCCATACCTGTAGACACGAACAACCTCAGCTTTTTGAAAATTCAACTCTAATCCAAATGTTATGGACGTCATGCTCTGACTATGACATACCATGCTATAGGTATGCCTCTGACTACCAGATGCTGGGACTGGAGAATCGTGATAATTACCCTGTTTTATTCATTCTCTCTGAAGCTTCTGGCATTGGCCTCTATCAGAAGACAGTATACTAGGCTAGATGAACCATTTGTCTGACACAGAATGGTCATTCCTTTGTTCTTGGCTTCTGCCCACCTCTAATCAGAAGCCACCTCATAAGACACCATACAGTAGTAGGTCAAATGTGCATTGAATTTGATGGTATAGATCCTGATGCTGTAATTGCATCTGCACAGATGGAGCTTTATTTTTTGAGACTCATAGTTGTCTGCTGTGATACAGTCTTTAATTACATGTTCACATACTACTTGGGCTGAAAGACTCCATGCCTCAGTCAATCCATTAGGAGGATGGTAGAACAGAAGATTGCAGGAAAAGAAAGATTAATGTCTTGTATTCAAGACACTTGATTAAAATTCAGTGAATGGGTTTCTATTCCTATCTCTGCCACAGGATTTCTGTGCATTCCTGAGCAAGACTTTCATAATACATAAACACAAGGAGGTAAAACTAAGACTGCATGGAAATTTAATTATAGCATTTTCTAACTTCTGAGTAATTGACTTTGTATCCTTCCTGTTCTTTTACAGAATTTTTTAGGAATGTAAATCTATTTGCATTCTTGTATCATGGCCATCATAATGTTATTTGAGTGTTTCAGGTGTGAGGTACGGAAGGGAAATAGAATTTTAGCATCTGAAATTGTTCACAAAAATAGATCCCAGAGAGCTGACATAATGAGGAAGAGTTGAAATGTGAAGCTGGATTTTTTAGCACCTTCTGCTATGGATATAAAACCTAGTGGTGGCCTAAAGAAGTGCAGACCCTGTTAAGGATACCGGTTTGCAGAGACGAAAATGGGCCGGTACCCAGTACAGGCTGATATAGCATACCGGTAAGAAGTGGCTGCCAGTACTTGCCCATACATCGTTGACAATAAAGTGCTGTCATGGCAGTACTGCCGGACCCTATCCTGGGCCCTTTAAATTACTGCCAAAGCCCCAAGTGATACGCACTGTGCAGTGCTAAAGGGGAGGCTGGCAGATGCTGGTCCGGAGTCCTGCCCTTCTCCCAAAGCTCCATGCGGCTCCTGTCCTGGGAAGATTTTTAATTTACTTTCACCACTGCATGACTGAGCAAAGGTTTATGCTTTGATAGTAGTTTAACTGTAAAGTGCTGCCCCTACTGCTAAAAAGCTGTGCTGTTTCCTAGATTCTCAAGCCTTGTAACTGACTATGCAAAGTTATATGGGATACAGGAGGATATGTAACTCAAAAGAGTGATCCATAATACAAGGTTTGATAGCCACTTCTCTCATTACAAAGGATTATCTAAATTCCCTGAGTAAATCAGAATAAATTTAATCTAATTTTTTAATAAAATGAAGTTGCTGTGCTGAACTGTAGCTAGCAGCTACAAAACTGAATTATGTACTTTTTGTGTTTCAGTTTTCATGAGTCAGAAAGTCTAGTTGAAATAAAATAACTACCTAATCTTTCTTTGGACAAATAATATAAATTGGACTGTAAAAATGGCCTAATTCATTGTCCAATAGAATGCTGTCAGACTTTTGCACATGGGTACACTTGACATAAGAGGAGTCAGAAATTCACTACTTTACAAGTGATAAGCAGAATTTATTAAAATCTCAGCTGCACAAGAGAAATCAGTATTTTATCATTATCAGTGGAACTGGAGTCAGAAGGCCCATGTTCCCTGGAGGGACTGCTGTTCAGGGTAATGAGCCACATGCAGACTTTGGAGAGGTTATGTAGCCAGTTGGACCATAGTTTTTTATTAAAGTTCCACTTGTTAAACTTAACCTGCATAACTCTTGGCTTCACTTATTAGCAGCTCAGAATAAGAGCTCCACTGAGCCCTGGAGATTGAAAGCCCAACCTAGCCCAGCAACATGTCTAATGAAAGGAAGAGTTCAAGCTGTACCCAGATTTGCCCCCTTATTGGTGAATAAGGGTATGTCTACACTACCCCGCTAGTTCGAACTAGCGGGGTAATGTATGCATACCGAACTTGCTAATGAAGCCCGGGATTTGAATTTCCCGGGCTTCATTAGCATAAAGCCGGCTCCGCCATTTTTAAAAGCCGGCTAGTGCGAACCCCGTGCCGGGCAGCTACACGCGGCACGGGCTAGATAGTTCGAACTACGTAGCCATTCCGATCTATCTGTACACCTCGTTCCACGAGGCGTACAGATAGTTCGGAATAACTACGTAGTTCGAACTATCTAGCCCGTGCCGCGTGTAGCTGCGCGGCACGGGGTTCGCACTAGCCGGCTTTTAAAATTGGCGGAGCCGGCTTTATGCTAATGAAGCCCGGGAAATTCAAATCCCGGGCTTCATTAGCAAGTTCGGTATGCATACATTACCCCGCTAGTTCGAACTAGCGGGGTAGTGTAGACATACCCTAAGACAGAGATGTCTGTAGCCTTCTGAAGCTTACCTTTGCCCTGGTCTACACTATGGAGTTACAGTAAAACTCCAGTGATCCGGCATCCAATGGTCCGGTACTCCTGATGATCCGGCACCATCTGGAACCCGGAAGTACTCCGGGCAGCCGAACAATTGGAGCAGCTCTGCCCCCGGATTCCCCGAGTCAGCCACTGGTCAGTTTCAGCAGCGGCTGACTTGGGGATGCCTGGGGTGAGGCAGAGCAGCTGGGGTGCTGCCCCCCACTCTACCCCAGGCCCCTCATAGCCCCCCCTTCCGATAGTCTGGCATATCTGATCATCCGGCACCCCCTGGGTCCTAAAGGTGCCGGATTATCGGAAGTTTACTGTACAGGCAGTCCCCGGGTTACATGGATCCGACTTACATCAGATCCCTACTTACAAACGGGGTGAGGCAACCCCGCACTAGCTGCTTCCCTCCAGCAGACCAGGGAGACGCGAAGCTAGCGTCCCCCCCCCCCAGCAGACCAGGGAGACGCGGAGCTGCTTTTCTCAGCAGACACCTCAGCTTGAGAATAAAGGACTGAGGGAAGTGAGGTGTGGGAGAATAAAACTGAGCTCTGGAGAAATGTTTGGCTAGAGTTTCCCCTACAATATGTACCAGTTCCGACTTACATACAAATTCAACTTAAGAACAAACCTACGGTCCCTATCTTGTACGTAACCCGGGGACTGCCTGTATTTCAAAATAACCCCCATTAGGTTGAATTTATAAGCAGAGTGTCCACACGACCAAACCCATTATTTCGAAATAATGGCTTGGTTATTTTGAAATCTGCACTTCTGCTTTCCTCAGAGTATAACGCTAATTATGAAATAGTTATTTCAAAGTAGCCTTAGTATGGACGATCCAGTGCTGCTAATTTGAAATAATTAGCCTCCAGAGGCCTCTCACAGCTGCAGCTCTGACAGCTCTGGCCACACCTGGCATTTCCACTGCTCCCCTTCTCCTGTGGAGCTTAAAACTCCTGGCAACAGGAGAAGGGCTTCTCATGCAACCAGCTTTGCAAGCCCCATGCAAGACAGCAGCCAGCAAGGAAGCCATGAGAGACCCCAGTGCTCCCTCAGAGCTTCCCACAGCTGCCAGTACTTCTGCTGCTCCCTCAGCACCATTGGCCAGGGGTGCAGGAGAGTTCTGGCCTGGACTGCTCTGGGGACCCTGGACCTCATCATGGTCTGGGGAGATGAAACTAACCTCCAGGATCTACACACCAGAAAAAGGAATGTGGAGGTCTATGGCCAGATCGTCGCCAGGTTGACAAAGGCCACACCTGGACCCTGAGCCAGGTCTGAATGAAGATTAAAGAGCTCTGGCAGGCCTACCACAAGACCAGGGAGTAGAGTGGATGCTCCAGGGTGGCACCACAGAGCTGCTGCTACAATGACAAGCTGAATGCTATTCTGGGAAGGGGAGCCGGTCACTTCCCTAACCAGTTGACACCATCATTGTCAAGTCTGGCCAGGGCAAGCCTAGTGTCAGTGTTCAGGAGGGTGGGGTGGTAGAGGAGGAAAGGGAGACCAGCCAGGTGACAATGCCTGCCAGCCTGGACTTGCTCCTCATCCTGAGCCAGTCCTGTCCTCCCAGGATGTCTCCCAAGTTTTGGACGAACCCAGGGAAAGTACTTCAGGTGAGTTCTATAACTTCCTCTATCTACACGTGGGGGCAGGTGACAGGCTGCAAGGGGCTGTGCTCTCTTCTCTTGTCCTACTCGGCTTGGGGGCCATACAACAACCTGTGCACATGGAAAACCAGTCCAGAGCACTCAGCTCCATGATGCTCTCACATAGGAACTTGTCGGTCCTTCTCATAAGGTTCCTGGATACAGCGTGGAAGCAAACGTAACATAGGTTTATTTCAGTGCCCCTCATTTTCAAAGTGCACACTCAAAGCCTCCATGATGTTGACATCAGCCCTTTGAGCTCCTCTGATAGCTCTAGTGTCTGTTTGCTCAAACTTTACAGCCAAGTGCTGTGCCTCTGTGCTCCACCCTGAGCAAACAATTTTCCCTTACTTTCACACAAATTAGGCAAAGTGCAACAAGCTGTGATAACCACGGGAATATTTTCCTCAGTGACGTCTAGCCTTCCATAGAGACACCTCCATCTTGCCCGCAATCTTTCAAAGGTGTATTAAGCTACCATGTGGCACCTGCTCAGCTTGTTTTAAAATGCTTCTTACTGCTGTTCAGGTGCCTCATGTTTGGTTTCGTGAGCCAGGGCCGCAAAGAGGTAAGTCAGGTCTCCTAGGATCACAATGGGCATTTCAACATTCTCAGCTGTAGTCTTATGATCTGGAAAGTCCCCCCTTGCAACTTTCTGTACTGGCCAGCGTTCCTGAAGATGTATGCATCACCTTTCCGTACCACCCCACAATGCTGTCTGTGAATGTCCATGGTGATCCACAAGCACCTGCAGCACCTTTGAGATGTATCCCTTCCTGTTGATGTACTCAGTGGCAAAGTGGGCTGGTGCTAAAATCAGAATATCTGTGCCATCTATTGCCCTGTGACAGGGCAATTGTCTCACACTAGAAGACAAGGGTTAAAAGAGTCCCGGGAAAGGGTTTGGGGTACCCAGTCAGAGCCCAGCAGGGCTGTATAAAAGAGGATGGTTTGCCAGGAGGAGCACACTCTCTTGCTCCAACTCTGGAGGTACAGGGACCTATCTGTCTGCTAGCAGGGGTACCTTGGACTGAGCAGTGCTGGGGAAAAGCAGAGTGAGTCAGGGGACCTCTGTCCTGAATAAACACAAGGCAGAGGCTATAGGAGTCCAGGGAGGTACTAGGGCTCAGAGGAGCAGGCAGGACAGGAGAAGACAGCAGGTCCCTACTTCCCTTGCCAATGATGAGTGGCCCTTTCAGATGGCAGTTTGCCCCTGAGGTAGGGGCTATAATGATAACTGGTAGTGGGTCACTGAGACAAGGTAAGTAAAGGAGGTAGGAGGTCCCTGAGATGGGAGGACCCCAGAGTGTGGGGCACTGATGGAAGGGTGCTGAAGTCTGATAGAGACACAGGTCCAGATGAATGCTGGAGAACGGACATAAACATAACAGCAGGCGAGACACTGCCAGGAGTGAGTGCTCTGAAGCTGGACTGAGCTAATTCTCAGAGTCACCAGCAGGAGGTGCCCTGGTAGTGAGTCATACTACTGCTACACCCCTCCACAGCTGGGAAATCCCATGTCCACAAACCCAGCCACTGCACTATGCATATTTCCCAGAGTCACGGTCCTCTATATAGCAGAATGCAATTTATTACCCTGCATCCTGCACACCTGCAACAGTACAGCACAAATGATTTGCAACTGCAACTAACCAGTAAAATTTGGGAGTCATCAGTTTCCACACGGCAATTGCTGCACACTTCTCAACAGAGAGAGCAGCTCTCATTCTGGTGTCCTTGCACTGCAGTTTGTGGGGTGGGGGAAAGGGAACTCAGCACACAGCTCCAGGAAGGTTGCTTTACACATCCTAAAGTTCTATAGCCACTAATTTTCATCTCACACATGTACCACGAGGTGATACCACCAATCAAGATGATTTCCCTAGTCCAGTGTTTCTCAATTTTATTGACCACGGAACCCTTTTAAACTCAAAAGAATTTTGTGGAACCCCTAATAATAGTCTTATATATGGAGCTGAAAAAGTAGACCACAAATAAGTAAGGATAATAACAAACAAATGCTAAACAAGGTCATGAGATCAACATTTAGTTTAATTGCACATATCTAAAACCAAAAATCGCATTTAATGTGTACAAAAAATAAAGCTAAAAAACTAATATGCATTTAATATTATTTATTATTATTATTAAATCATAAAATATTATTGTAATGGAATTTTCTCATGGAACCTTTACTTTCACTTCATGGAACCCTGGGGTTCTGTAGAACACCATTTGGGAAACACTGCCCTAGTCCAAAAGTGCCACTTTACACTGTACAGCTGCTTTATGACTGTCAAATGTGACTGTCAGGCTCCTCTGACTCTTCTTACTCTGTCAGTAATTTCAAGATGATCTCCACTGCCATGCGTGAGGTCCTTCTTACCACAATTAACAAAACACATGGGAGAAATGCAGGGTTCATTCCTTCTCACTGCAGATGCTGGACTGCACAGCAGAGAATGGCAGTTGGAAAAAAGGCACGAAAGAACACTGTAAGCCCCTGAACAAAGCGGTGCCTTACAGGATTTTTTGCATGGTCCCAAGATGTCCCGTATTTTGTTCCACGCTCCCACAATACTTAGTGGCAGATGGTATTGCCAGACACTGTGGGATACATACCCACAATGTATTGCTCTTCCATTCATTAGTGTGAGAGCTATCTGTCAACAGAGGGAGCAAGTGTAAACATGCTTTGGCAACTTTTTTTAGTGTGATTTCTGCCTGTTGGCAATAGTTTTGTTGACAAAATTTGGTTGTGTAGACATACCTTAAGTATTTGTAAACTTCCTCTTAAAAGTAAAGAGAGTGAACAAAGTAATTCAGTATGAATGCTTCCTATGTTGCAAGGCGCTAAGAATTCACTAGATGGGGCTAAAACAGTAAATAAAAACCTTGGATAAAAATAATTCTACTGCACAAAAACATAGCATCATATTCTTCACCATTTTAATGATGTAGTCCACCCTGACAAAAATATCTTTTTCTGGTGAACCATTATAAGTAAGCCCTTGATAAACAATGGGTGGCTTGTTTTGATAGTTTTATATTAGTTAAATGCATAATTATATAACAAAATTCCCATCCAGCATTTTTTGATTCTGTCCACCTGGGCCTGCTCAACTTTCCACAGCTCATCTGATGCTAAAGTTGTTTTGGGTTTTTTCTTCTCTATGAAACTTAGATCATTTAAACAAAAAACTGACAAACTGAGAAACATGCTAGTCTTATCTCTAGTTATGATGCTTTTTTCTCTTTTGATAGTAAGATCTAATTGACAGTTTTAAAAACTAATTTATCTTTATCATAGAATCATAGAATATTAGAACTGAAGGGACCTCAAGAGGTCATCAGTCTAGTCCCCTGCATTCCTGGCAGGACCAAGCACCATCTCATCCCTGATAAACATTTATCTAACTTCCTCTTAAATACCTCTATCAGATGTTAAGGAGAATAATTTTTCTCCTTACTCCATATAACACCCTTTTAGGTACTTGAAAATTGTTATGTTCCCTTCTTAGTCTTCTGTTTTCCAAGCTAAACAAACCCAATTCTTTCACTCTTCCTTCATGGGTCACGTTTTCTAGGCCTTAATGATTTTGTTGCTCTTCCCTGGACTGTCTCCAATTTCTCCACATCTTTCCTGAAGTGTGGTGCTCAGAACTGGACACAATATTCCAATTGAGACATAATCAGCACAGAGAAGAGCAGAAGAATTTGTTTCTCATGTCTTGCTTAACAACACTCCTGTTAATGCATCCCAGAATGATGTTTGCTTTTTTTTTTTTTTTTGCAAATGTCACGCTGTTGACTCATATTTAGCTTGTGGTCCACTCTGACCCCTAGATTACTTTCTGCAGTATGCCTTTGTAGACATTTTGTATGTGTGAAACTGATTGTCCTTGCATAAGTGGAGTACTTTGTATTTGTCCTTATTGAACTTCATTCTAATTACCTCAGACAATTTCTCTTGTTTGTCCAGATCACTTTTAATTATAACCCTATCCTCCAAAGCTCTTGCAAACCCTCCCAACTTGGTATAATCCACAAACTTTATAAGTGTACTTTCTATGACATCTACATCGTTGAAGATGATATTGAATAGAACTAGTCCCAAAACTGATCCCTGTGGAACCCCACTTGTTATACCCTTCCAGAATGACTGTAAACCATTGATAATTACTCTGTGAGAACTGTTATCCAAACAGTTGTGCACCCACCTTACAGCAGCCCCATCCATGTTGTATTTCCCTAGTTTATTGATAAGAAGATCATGCAAGACTGTATCAAATGCCTTACTAAAGTCTAAGTATACAATGTCTACAACTTCCCCTTATCCACAAGGCTTGTTATCCTATCAAAGAAAGCTATCAGGTTAATTAGATATGATTTGGTCTTTACAAATCCATACTGACTGTTGCTTATATCACCTAATTATCTTCCAGCTGTTTGCAGATGGATTCCTTAATTATTTGCTCCATTATCTTTCCTGGCACAGAAGTTAAACTGGCTGGTCAATAGTTTCCTGGGTTGTCTTTATTTCCCTTTTTATAGATTAGCACTATATTTGTCCTTTTTCCAGTCTTCTGGAATCTCTCCCATCTTCCATGACTTTTCAACAATGATAGCTAATGGCTCAGTTTATATGGTTGTTCAAGTGTGTATGGTTTCTATTCTTCATACAGTACATAGGTAGAGAAATACCAGTCCATTTTGGTCAATTTCATGATCATAGAATTTTTTAAAATTGTCAATTTCATGATTTCAGCTATTTATAATTGAAATTTCACAGTGTAGTAATTGTACGAGTCATAACCAAGAAAAAGAGTTGTGTGTGTGTCAGCCGACGGGGAGATGTTGCAAGTGGATCATAGTTCTGCTACCATTCTGCACTGCTGCTGTTGAAAGCACTGCCTTCAGAGCTGATCAGCTGGAGCATGGCACTTGCTGGCTGGGAGCCCAGCAGTGAATGCAGAGCTGCCACCAGTGGCAATGTAGAAGTAAGGATGGGATGGGATCATACTGCCACCTTTACTTCAGCAGCCACCACTCTCTAGCCACTTAATTCCAAAGTCAGCGCAGAAGTGTGGGTGGGAATATTGTGATCTGCCCCTAAAATAAAATGCCCCTGCTTCTCCCTTCTGGATCAGAACTCCCAATTTGAGAAATACTGATCTCCCCTCATTAAATCTGTATAACAGAGGGTAATAGCACACAACACTTGATTTCATGGGAAAGACCAGGTTTCATGGTCTGTGATGTTTTTTTCTATGGCAGTAAATTTGGTAGGGCCCTATACATAGGCAGTCCTATCTTTTCCTATTATAGCTTTCCTCTTAACTGTTTTTAGTTCATAATACTGAACCAGCTTTGCAAAACATGTGCAGCTTCCTGACCTTCTTACCCCTGGTCTACTCCTCTTTCAGAGTGGTAAACGTAGTGTACTCCTCCATGAACTGGCTTCCCTGAAGGATTCCATTAAGGTTCCCCATCCAGAAGTGCTAGAAGCCAAGCCAAGTTCTCCATTAGAGATCTATCCCTAAGAGCACTATATGCTGGGACCTCAAACATTGAAGGGTTCCAGAGCCTCCTCATCCTCATCACTGAATGCAGCAGTGGCTGATACCTGTACCACCATACTCCTGGTGATGGACAATAGGGTACACCAAGACCTTCTCAGAAGAGTGAGCCAAAATGTACACCTCCAAGTGGTGGACATGACATAACAGAAGACTCAGACCTGATGGTGGACATTCTTGCTCCAGAAGGTCTTTCCAGGGTAGACTTGACTCATGTAAAGCCTATTCAAACCACCACAAAGGGGCTATGGCAGACCCCAGCCTCCATATTGCCCATAGCTAATGGGGCAGAGAAGAAGTATTTCATGCCACAGAAAGATTACAAACATCTTTTCATGCCCCCTCAGCAGGGGCCCTTTGTCATTGATGTGGCAAAGCACAAAGAGGTCTTTATTGTACATGTTCCCACCCTTTCCACTAATACCCTTTCCACTAATTTAAAATGATCTGGACAAATTGGAAAATTGGTCTGAGGTAAACAGGATGAAGTTTAATAAAGACAAATGTAAAGTGCTCCACTTAGGAAGGAACAATCAGTTTTACACATACAGAATGTGAAGCGACTGTCTAGGAAGGAGTACGGAAGAAAGGAATCTAGGGGTTATAGTGGACCACAAGCTGAATATGAGTCAGCAGTGTGATGCTGTTGCAAAAAAAAGCAAACATGATTCTGGGTTGTTGTGAGCAAGACACGAAAAGTCATTCTTCTGCTCTATTCTGCGCTGGTTAGGCCTCAGTTGGAGTATTGTGTCCAGTTCTGGGCACTGCATTTCAAGAAAGATGTGGAGAAATTGGAGAGGGTCCAAAGAAGAACAACAAAAATGATTAAAGGTCTAGAGAACATGACCTATGAAGGATGGCTGAAAGAATTGGGTTTGTTTAGTTTAGAAAAGAGAAGATTAAGGGGGGACATGATAGCCGTTTTCAGGTATCTAAAAGGGTGCCATAAGGAGGAGGGAGAAAACTTGTTCATCTTGGCCTCTGAGGATAGAACAAGAAGCAATGGGCTTAAACTGCAGCAAGGGAGGTTTACGTTGGACATTAGGAAAAAGTTCCTGTCAGAGTAGTTAAACACTGGAATAAATTGTCCAGGGAGGTTGTGGAATCCCCATCTCTGGAGATATTTAAGGGTAGGTTAGATAAATATATATCAGGGATGGTCTAGTCAGTATTTGGTCCTGCCATGGGGGCAGGGGACTGGACTCGATGACCTCTCGAGGTCCCTTCCAGTCCTAGTGTTCTATGATTCTATGATACACAAGATCCTCCTCAAATCCAGCAGAACAAGGCTTCAGTCATCCTTATAGCACCAGCGGGGCCAAAGCAGCACTAGTTCCCCAGGCTGCTGAACCTGTCAGTTTCTCCACCTCATGGCATGGAAACTCCATGGCTGAACCAGATTGAGCTGCGGTGTTCAGACTTGGTTAGGGAAGTTTTACTGGGAAGCACAAAACCCTCCTGTTAGCAAAGGCACACTAACAGAATAGAATTTATTAAATATAGGGCCTGATCTGGAATGGTGATATAATGCTTTTGTCTCAGAAGAGGGTTCGTCCTGGAACCTGCCATATCTAATCACCGGTCGATTTTACAGATTCCAATAAACACAGACTCACTTTCAAATTTAACAGAAATATATATATTGTAAAAACACAACAGGTGAAACACTATAGTCAATAACAATGAATCAATACTGAACAACTCTTCTATCAGAGTCTTCCAGCAAGAAGGAACTGACCAGATGACACATTGGCACAAACCTATATGTACCACAATAAGGGCACCACTCTAGGGAGTTCCACAGCCAATCCGATGGGTATCAGTAGGGAAAACCTTCTGATGATTATACATTCAGCATGCAATAACACACACACCTTGGAATGGACATGAGCAACATATCTCGAAGAACAACCATTACAAGCAATAGGCAACCAATTTTTTTTATGTCAATAGTTGGGGAATCTGAGTCCAATAAAGATAATTTTGTAAAATGTTTCCTAGAGAATGATTTCTTTTAAGATGTTAATTTTTTTGCTTTGGCAGGTTTCAGTTGTAACTTGCTACCTCTGTAATTTAACAATAAAAGATAATAAACACTTTGAATGCTTACAAGTTTAGCTTTCTTGCCAAACTGCATGAAAAGATTGCTTTTCCTATATGCCATTTCAGAAGGTGTTATTAATCACTTATACCTCACAACAGTGTTGTTTCTAAACCTACAGTACAAGCAGAGCTAACATGTAAGGGCAAGATCAGCACAATCCTATTATTAAAAAAGGGTAATGAGAGTAGCAATTCAGATGCTTTAGTAGCACTGGGAGCACTGTGAAAAAGGATGCTACCTTAGCAATACCTTATCAACCAATCCACTTTCCATTTTGAAGACTGCAAAATTTTACAACCCATTTGGAGTGTTTTAAAAAAGATATCCCCTAATTCACAAAAATAACCTCATTGTTTGTTATATGTTTGACTATCATGCATCATGCATCTAAAATAATAATCCTATATCTTTCTACAGTGCCTTTCATTTGAGAATCTCAAAGCATTTGACTTATCAGTTTGCGTTCACTGTGTATTTAAGATGGTGGTATTTCTATTTGGAATTTTTGGCCTTGATTCTTTCAGTTTATTTCTGCACATAGAATTTCTGCATGTTTGCAATACCAAGCCCTGAATCTGGGCTTTGCCAGCAGAGAGGTGCCATGAGGCTGGGAGAATCAGACACTGGAGGGTCCCTCAGCATAAGAGGGTTTACTCTAGTGGCATAGGATCCAAAAATGCCCTTCTTTGCAGACCAATGCATACATATTCAGGATGAAGAGAGGGAGTGTCAATGGTAGGAGGAGTCATGATTGGAGCATACTGAAACCCAGCTATTTAAGGCTGTTGCAAAAGTGAACATTAAAACAATCTGGCACTGCTCTAATTTATGCCAGGAACTAAATTCAGGTGGCTCCATAACCCAGGATATGCTAAGACAAACCAGGACTGGGAGAGCAGCTGGCACAGAAACACTCTATTATCCTCTTGCTGGCTGCAAATTTCCCCTGTGGCCATTTCTGCCTAATGTAAGGCACCTTTCTTTCTATGTGCTGCTGGAGTGGCAACAAAGGGCACATGAGAACTGGGCCCTTTGGTTTATATTTGATTAGATGCCTATTGATAGGTGTATATTTATTCAATAATGATGCCTAATGTTGCCCTGTAAATTAGTGAGAACAATCATAGGAGGTGAATGTGGGCACAGAGAGATGAAGTAATTGTCCAGGGTCACAGCAAGCAAGAATCTCAAGAGTATTCCTGACTCTCACAGCTGACAATTTTCTAAGATAGGAACAAACATGGTGCACAGTGGTAAGTTATCCAGCACCTCAGAATGCTGCAGGATGCTCTGTTAAAACCCTGCCCCAGAACTAAATCACCCTTTGGAGTCCCAAGCCCAAGGCATTAAACCCTGCTTGTGGGCAGGGACGCTGGTGAAGGTGCTGAGAGCCATTGAACCACACTGTAAGCCCTGGATATAATGGGAACCACTTAAAGCGAGGGGGTGCCACAGCACACCCCGCACCCTTCATGCCAGTACCTAAGCCCTCCCCCATCTGTCCACAGCACCACTTCCCCTCCTTCAGACACTGCCCTCCTCGCCAGAGGTCTGACAGCCAGCTCCTGCGCTGACAACCAATAGCAGCTCTCCGTGGGCGAGCCCCGCTCGCTCGCCTGAAGGCCCGCCCCGCCCTGCCTCTCCCAAGAGAAGGCTCCTCCCCTCTCCCCCACGAGGGGCCGCCCAGGTTTCAGGCCAGCTGGCACATGCGCAGAAGCGCAGTAAACAGACGGACTCGCTCCTCCC
Organism: Pelodiscus sinensis; assembly: GCF_049634645.1. Taxonomy (NCBI): domain Eukaryota; kingdom Metazoa; phylum Chordata; order Testudines; family Trionychidae; genus Pelodiscus; species Pelodiscus sinensis. The sequence goes on along the minus strand of NC_134714.1, from coordinate 22,297,521 downwards.
CCTTACGGCTTTTGCGCGTCGAGCCTGGGGTACAGCGACTGAGCGGCTGCGCCTGCGCCGTGGGGGCACATCCGGGCACTGGGGCAGGATGAATGCTCCTTTCCAAGATGGCGGCGGAGGGAGGAGGGAAGGAGATGAACGAGATTAAGACCCAGTTCACTACCCGGGAGGGGCTGTACAAGCTGCTGAGCCACTCGGAGTACAGCCGGCCCAACCGGGTGCCCTTCAACTCCCAGGGCTCTAACCCGGTCCGCGTCTCCTTCGTCAACGTCAACGACCAGAGCGGCAACGGCGACCGGCTCTGCTTCAATGTGGGCCGGGAGCTCTACTTCTACATCTACAAGGGGGTCCGCAAGGTACCGGGGCAGCCGCGGGGCGGGAGAGGCCAGGGGCCAGAGCTGCTCGGAGCACGGGGGGCGTGCCGGGGGGACCTGCTTGGTTGCAGTGTGGGCCGGGAAGCTACCTGCGAGGGCCGGGGGAGCCGGACGCCAGGCCAGCGAGCGGGCTTTGCACCCTTCTGCGGGGGTGGAGGGTGCCCACACGGTTGTGGGGCCTTCCCAAGCGGAGGCGCTTTGTGGCCGAGAACTGTGCCTGCTCGCAGAACAAGGGGTTGTGCATGGTGCCGGGCTGTGGGGAACAGGATTTCAGGCCTCAGGTAGAGGTGTGAGGGGAGATCCCTGAAAGGGACTAGTGTTGGGGGCTACTTAAAGGCCATATGACTGGAAAGGGACTTCTTGGGTCGTGGAGTGCAGACCCTTGCTGTGGCTGGCAACCGTGTCCTGTAATCCCAGAAATACATTTAAAAACTAGTTTAATTTTTAACTCACCGGCTAAAGTATGTTCCTTGTATAGTCCCTTCTTTGGCTGGAGGCAGTAGGTTCGGTAATGTAACCGGCTATTATAGGCTGAAGACTATAGGACACTCTCTGCAGGGTGTATGGTATTAGCACGGGGCTGCCAAATCTCTCTTAGGGTGGGGTTTTAGTTTTATTTTGGTCAGGAAGAAATATTTCACATTCAAAATGAAAAATTAGAGGTCTGATGTTTTAAATGACCATCTCTAGATAGGCCTAGTGGAGTGAACTGAGTACTTTAAAGGCTGAGATTTGATAATTCTAATTATGACATATTATAAAAGCTTTCTTTGTGAGAGAAGTACTAATTCCAAATATGGCTCCCAACCTGTGAATATTTGATGATGCAGGTCTAATAGTTGGCAAACAATCCCCATTTAAATATATGTAATTGCTGTCTTGACTGCTTGGTACTATGTGATTCCTTCTGATAATTTGCATCACCAACTGAGCAAGTGTCATGTTTAATATATATAAATATAAACATAACTAATCTGGAAGGTCTATTGAGATGTTATCTATTTATCTTGGGTACATATGAACCCTCTCTTCCAATTACTACAATATGTGAGCATCTTAAACTATATCCTTTAAAGTGTATATCCTTTTAACAGTTCTGAAATGAAAGGAAGAATTATTATTCCCACTTTAGAAATGGGGTTTGAGGCATAAAGAGATTTAGTGATTCACCCAAGGTCACATTGGAAGTTTGTAGGATAGCAAGTTATTAAACCTGGGTTTACGGAGTTCCAGGTGAGTGCTCAAACCCACTCTTTCTTGCTTGGTAATGCATGTAAAATGTAAGCACTACCTAACTGCAGAGTCTAGTAAGGATCAGTTGGTAATGTCTAACAACTGAAAAGGCACAACTTGAGGAGTTTAGTTGTATGAAACAAGTGCATATGCACACTTGAGTTGACATTTACATTATTTAACTTAATATGTTACGAGTCTTGATAATTTGGGGATGGCTTAAGTAATTGTGAATTAAATTTAAATACTGATTTGATATTTAAGTTCCTAGAGTGGTTGATATTGAACAGTTATTTGCCCATTCTTATGAACAAATGTCTTTAAAGCAGAAGTATTATAGTCCATATAGTGGCCTTTCTACATGAGTCAGTGAGGATATTTCATATGGTTAAAATCTGTCCATCTTCTAACCCCCTTGTGACAGCTACGAGTCTATTATTTTGTACTTAGTTTTCAGTATAGAATAATTGCAAACTTCTGCTACTGTTTTATTTAGAGCAGCTCTACATGTGACTCTTACCAAAATCTTTTTTAGTCATTTATCTCACTTAAAGAAAAGTCTAGAAGCTGAAAATGTGCCATAAAAACAGGGAGCTGAGCAATTTTACAGTTTCTGAGTATTTATCTGCATTCTTCTAATAGTTTTCAATATCTTTGGTAAAACAGTATTTATCTTTGTATTTGGGGTATAATAATAATTGAAACTGTACCTATTTGCTGGATGTCTGAGAGTTTTGTGGCATATTATAAACTCTTCAGATAATATAGTAAAATATACTAGCTGTTTAGAACAGAATTTGTTAGAGTTGGTCAAAGAAATGTTACCAGTAAGACCTTCAGGACAGATACTTGGATTATTGTTTACATTATGAATGTATTTGGAAATATCAATGAACTTGAAATCATTATGATCTCTTCTGCAGATTGGGGCCCATTCCTTTGGTTTTGTGTAGAAAATTGATATTAGCATAGGGAAGAGAAGATTCTCAGCTGACAATTACAGCTGTTGGAATGATTAACATAATTTTCATAAAGAAAAGGGCCATTTGTTACAAAACTTGCTACTGCTTCTTTCTGTGGTATATAAGGAGAGAAAGAAGAGCTCAATGGTAAATTAAATTAGAAATGTAAAACACTCTTAAAATAAATATGTATAAACTGCTGTAAACTTCACTTACAGCATGGTTCTAAAGTTGTCTAGATTAGAGAAAATTTAGTCAATACTAGTTACCCAAGACTGATTAAACTTGGGTACTTAACCTGTGTTTATGCTGGGAAAATGTTAAACTCAATTTTAGCAGCTGCTTCTGGTGAACAATGTAAGTCTGAATTTACACTTGGAAGTGAGGTGTAGGATTTTTTGGGTATAGTTTAGTGTGTAGTATATACTAGGATGTAATAATGTAGTTGATTAACTGATCAGCAGAAGCTTATAGATTAATGCTAGACTATACTCATTCCCTCATCCCCACAGTAATTTTTTTAACAGGCTGGCCAGCAGCCTGACTCATGCTGGGTGCAGGGCCTACCCCAACTGTGGCTCTGCATTTAAAGTGTATTAGGAGCAGCCTGGCTCAGTTCCAGTTTGTGCTGGGCCTGGGAGCTCAGACACCCTCTTCCCTCTACACACAGACAGGGGCTACTTTATCAGAGGCAGCAGCACAAGGTGACAAGCAGCTGGTCCACAAGAGGAGCTGGTTTTTAAACTGGCTTCACTTGTGCAGGAGCTCCTGCCTGGAACCCTGTGCTGCTGTCTGCTCTGCCCCCAGGGACTATAGAATAGTCCGCTAACAGATAAGAATTGATGAGGTTATTCAATTAACCATACTCAACATTCCTAATATATACATATGACTTGAATGATCAGGAGAAATAAAGTTTAGTTTAAACCAGTGATTATAATTATAGCTCAGGTATGTTAACTAAAGCAAATTGAAGTTTGCATTTTAAAGTTGCAGTATAACTTAGGTTAAAAATAATGTTTTAATTTTATCACCTCTTCATACCTGTTAAGCAGTCTTTAAAAAGGCCTTGTTCATTAGTTTCTGCTCATGTTTCTGTTGAGGTTAGGGAAGGAATTGCTGGTGTCTTCAGAAGTAGCAGGGTTCATTCCTCAGGTTTAGGTAACTGCTTGCAATTGGATCTTTTCCAATTAAATAACTTAAATTAACCATGGTACATACTAAATAAAACTGTGAAAGAACTAGTGCATGTGTAGTGCATGTGCAGTGCGGGTCTCGCGCATGTGCAGTGCGGGGCTGGCGAGTAGTTTTTGCCACGATCGTCGAGCCCTGCCAATAAGGATGTTAGCATGTGTCCATGTACACAATTAACTGCGGAGTCTGGGCTCATTGGTTAATCATAACTGATATATGCAGCCTTCCTCCCCACCCATGCTTTCTGCCTCTGTATCAGAGGCAGTGTGGGAGAGGTGGGAGCCGGTGCTCAGGGGAGCCAGCTTTTAAGATGACTCTCTATGCATGCTGGCTCCCACAGAGTGGGCTCCTCTTACCCACCTCCCACAGAGGCAGCAGCATGGTGGCAGGGGGAGTGGTGGTAGAAGGGAACCAGCTTAAAAGCCAGCTCTCCATAAGCACCGGCTCCCACAGAGCCGACTCCCTCTTTCTCCCCCCCCCACTGCTTCTCTATCAGAGGCAGCAGGGTGGGCGCAAGCAGGAGCCACCTTTAAAGCTCCTGCCTGCCCTCCTGTGTGCAAACATGTAAAAATGTCAGCAGTTACATGTTTACACAAACAATTTTTAACATCCCTAGTTACAATGCTCCTTCAGAAATGTAGAATAGCATTTTGCTTCGCCTTCAGAAATGAAAACTGTGATTACAATGAGTTATTCACCTTAAACACCTCTAAAGAGGTACAAACTAGGGTTGTTAAATTTAATCAACTAATCGACTAGTTGATAGATTTTCCATCAACTAGTCGATAAGCGGGGGAGCTGCAGTGGAGCTCTTAATACATTTAAAAGGCTAAAGTGCAGCTGGAGGGACCCAGCACAAGCTGGGACAGCTGATTCCCAATTTGTGCAGGGTCCCCCCTTCTGTGCACAAGCCTTTGTATTTAAAAGGCTGTAAAAAAAGGTTTGTGCACAGTGAGGGGACCCTGCCTGAGCTGGGAATCAGCTGTCTTGGCTCATGTGGGGTTCCCCCTGCTGCGCTTTAGCTTTAAAATGTGTCTCAATACATTTAAAAAGCAGAGATGTGTCTGGGACTAGGTGTGAGCTGGGAATCAGCTGATATTCGTGGCTGGTGCCTGCTACCCCTGCAGAGATGGTGCTACATGGAACAGACTTTTAAGCTGGCTCCCCCCCAGCATTGGCTCCTGTTCCCCCCTGCTGCCTCTATAGAGGCAGCAGGGAGGTGGAAAGTGATTAGTCAAGGGGCTAGTCGACTATTGAATATGCTTTTGCTTATTGGATAGTTGATTAGTCGCTTACATCCCTAGTACAGCCCCTGCAGAGGAGAATATATATACTGGTTCAAACTGGGTTTCCAGGAGTGAGGAAAATGAGAGTATTTGGTGGCTTAAACAGGTTACGTTTAAACTGACTCAAGACCACCTTTCTGGTCCAACAAATGCAGCCTAGAGCCTTAACTCTTGCAGAAGGATTGAAAAGACTTTGGCGAGAAGAGCTCTGTTAGACTGATGGAAGACCTTTGGTAAAGTTTTGAAGTGAATATATGCACTTTTATTGATTTTTAATTTCTGGGTAATGCCTTTTGCCTTAAGAATAAAGGGTGCTTGCTTAGAAAAAGCAGAGTGGCAACTTGTAACTGCTGGAGATATTGTTTATAGCCCTCAGGGAGAAAGTAAATCATGGGTGCCAGCCTATAGGCTATTGGCTTGCTGGTGATGTCCTAGTGTAAAGCACAGTGATCCAGCCATAAAATCCTGAGGGGGAGATATATGCAGGTCTCTTCCAAGACAAGTGATGGCAGGGAGCTGGAAACTTTAAATGGGTACCTTTGTGTGACCAAGAAGGCAGAATTCAGGCACAGTTATTGTGAAACTGTGACAATTATCTGTGCTGCTGCAGGTTATAAACTTTTGGTGTATACTATACTTAATTCATTAATGAAATAACTTGGAAATGGTTAAAATAGTTTGACATCCCAGTCTGTCTGAATCCAAATCACATTCCAAAGGAGATTGTTTTAAATCATTTTTCCTTGGCTGCTTCCACATCTCAAATCAGCTTCATCTGCCATTTTTGTTTTGTGAATTAAACTTTGGTTGCAGGTCTCTTTATCTAGACTACTGAATTGTGTTGCTTTGGAAACGAATCCTGTCTAAGGATTGGTGTTCCTAGTGATACTTTTTTAACCTGATTTCTTGGAGGTAGAAACAGGAGTTGGGTACTGAGTTTAATATGATGTAAAAGTGTGTGATGTTGAGAGACTTTCGGTCTCGAAAAAAAATTCTTCAAATTGCCTTTGGAGACTTTATAGCAAACAACTAGGTTCTTCCAAATTTTCCCCATCTGAGTATATTTAGAAATTTATTTGAGGAAGGTAACAGGAAAAGAATGAAATACTGGAAACTGAGCAGACTAGATCATCTGTATGCCAGCTATTTAATGTAATAAGTCATTAATGCAGTGTTTTCTGTCCAGTTACAGCAGGGGTGGACAATAATTTTTGATGGGAGGGGCATGCCAAAAATTTGGTAAGTGGTCAAGGGCTACACACTTCCATGAAGTTGAGTGCAGAACGGAGCTTGGGTAAAGGATGGGGTGCGGGAGGGATTTGGGAGGAAGGAGGAGGTTGTGATCTGAGGCAGGGGAATGGGGTGCAAGAGGGGATTTGAGGATTTGTGTTGTGTCCTAGGGCAGGAAGGGGTTGTGACCTGGGGCAGAGGATTGAGGTGCTGAATCTAGGAGGGGGTTTGGGTGTAGTTAAGTCAGAGGATTTGAGTTATATGAAGTAAGGGAGCAGAAGGTGGGGGGCAGGAGACTGGGGTGCCAGAGGTTCTGGCCAGGAGACGCTTATCTGGGGGACTCTTGGCTAGCAAACCAGCAGGTTCCCTGTTTTCCATACCCTGACAGGCTGCTCAGATCAGCTGGCTGTGGGGTCATGTGCATCTGAACAGCTGGGGTGTGTGTGGAATTCTTTGTGTGCTGCCTGTTCTTCAAACAGGAAGCTCCCATTGGCCAAACTAGTCAGTGGGAGCTGCAAGATTGTGGTGGAGGTGGAGGCAGTGTGCAAAGCCTCTTCTCCCCCTGGCTCACAGTTATTCACAGACAAACAGGGCCCCACAGCCAGCTTCTCGGAGTTGTTTGTGAGGGCAGGGAGCCTGACTGAGGCTTTTGCTGCGCCCACGGGCCAAATCCAGCAGCTTGGTGGGCCAAATCTAGCCCATGGGCCATATTTTGCTCAGACCTCAGTTACCAGGAATCCAAAGCTCCAAAAACTTAGTTTCTAACTTTGTCTTAAATTTAGATCCAATGTATAGGGGAGTGAAATTGTATTTTAGTAAGAAGTTAGGGTTGTGCTGTAATAAGGTGTGGCTATTTTTATGAAATACTGGCTAATTAAGTATTCTGGGGAGTGTTGTTACGTTCTTGTGGTTTGTCTCCACCTCAGCAGGACTAGTTATGTACAGCAATCTCCTGTTAAAATGAGGGCTTTGCTAGAGATTAAGTCCAGAGTTGTTTTGACAGCACTGCCCACCGGAAGAGAGGATTGCTATCTGATGCTCACTTGGGAGCGCTCATGGTTGCATGTTTGCATCTTCAAAATAAATTTCTATCCAGAAGATAATCCTCCTCTTGGAGGTCCTTTCTTATGCTTCTTAGCTGCTGCAGTAACTGAACTCTCAGTGGTTTCTGTGGTACGTTGATAAAGGGTTAAATAACAGGTGGGTTCTGATTGAATTTGCAGATTCTTTTGTATATAGTGAGCATGGGAAGGCTAAGCAAGATATAACTTTTCAGATATAGCTCAAGTAGCTGAGATTGACTATCAGATACAGCTTTTTCGTGGACCACAGTGTATTTTTTTTATAAACCTGCTGTTTGGTTCCTATTTACAAGGGCAGTGGTGAATAAAGTTAACATTATATATGAGCTAATTATAGATGGATTCATCTGGCTTTGTACATACTATGAAGTTACAGCTGAATTTAACTAGGCCTTACAGGTGAGACTTGCCACAGTACTTAGGCATGCAACACCTAACCCTGCTGCTCAGTGGAATTCTTAGCTTTGAAGTGACTTCAAGTCCTGCCCTCACTTAATAGTCAGGGCTCGACAAATAATGCAATCTACTCGCCCCTGGTGAGTAGATTGCAACCTGGAAGAGCTGGGTTTGGGCGATCTGCGCATGCGCAGATTGCCGGACAGCGCAACTGGTGAGCAGGGCTCGCTGCGGTTCAGCGAGCCCTGTTAATAGTCAATAGTAAGTTGTCAGGATACATGCCTATGGTGCGGGAAACTGATTTTTCAAATTCTTTCTTTGCCTGTTTTGGAAAAGAAATTTGATTTGGATCTTCCATGTCCTAGTAAATGCCTTAAGCACCAAACTAGAATCTTTCTCTTTAGTTTCATAAATATTTAATTATACTAAGTGGAACATTTTTCAGTAGGAGAGATTAAGATCTACTGGAGACTACCCAATAGCCCGATTGTTAGGGCAGGACCTGGTGTGGGGAGAGGAGCACCTGAGCAGAAGTCCCTGCTTCAGATCAGGTTTAGCAAGGATTTGAAAATGGGTATCCCATGTTTCAAGTGCCTTAGTCCCTGGTGTGTTGGGTATTCTGAGGAAATGTCACAATTTCAGGATAATGGCACCAGATTTTCCCTTCTGGATACTTGCTGTTGGACTGTGCTTTAAAAGTTTCTAGTTCCCAGATGTCATCTCCTAAGTAGGGGAGTAAGGGACTAGTTGAGTGACTACTCGCTTTCCCCCCTTACTGCCTCTATCAGAGGCAGCAAGTGAGGGAGCAGGAGCTGGCTTAAAAGTCAGTTCCCCCCAACAGTGTCTCGGGCTGGAGAGGGGAGAGGAGGCAGAGGTGTAGCAGGCAACTGGACGGGAGCCTGGAGGCTCTTACAACATTTAAAAAGCTGAGGCTCAGCATCTGGGACTGGGTGCAAGCTGAGACAGCTGCTAACCCTGCCATGGCTCTGCAGTTTCCGCTTTATCAACTAATCGAGTAGTTGATGGAAATTCCATCAACTACTTGATTAACTGATTACACAAAATTTAACATCCCTACTCCTGGCTGGAGATCTGCATGGCTCCCTGATTCCCAGCAAGCTAGACTGCCTAAACAGTCTACTTTGCTTTCTCAAGGAGGGATTCTCAAAATTCATTATACCATGGCCCCCTTCTGACAACAAAAATTACTGCATGACCCCAGAAAGGGGGAACTAATGCCAACGCCCAAGCCCTGCTGCCCGAAGTGCAGAGAGGGTCAAAGTTGAAGTCCAAGGTAGAGGCATGTAATCTGACTCTTGCCACCTGAGGCTGAAGCCCTTTGGCTCTGACCCTGGGTGGTGGGGTTTGGGCTTGTGAGAGTTAGGTGTATTCAGTCCACTGGTCTGACTTTGTTGTAGCATATTTACAATATATTTTTTATGATTGTTCTTAAACAGTTGGTTCATCTTAAATATTAAAAACGCTTACATTAACAATTGGCAAGCTGCAGAACTGTTTCCAGGTTGGTGTGTGTGTGTTTGAAAATACTTTCAAATCTGTTGCATAAATATCTCAGTGACTGTAATTATACTGTTATGGTTTAGGATGATAGCCAACATAGTAAAAACAGAAACTGACTTGAAATTCTTGTGCAAATATGGTTTTAGAAGCAGAAAGTTTAGGGTGTTACTGAGTTGTAATGTGGGATGAAAGTTCTGAAGAACAGACTTTATTGTGAAGTTGAAATGTAATTGATATAGTATGAGTTATCTGAAAGAATGCTCTTTCATTATGCAAGAAAGCAGTTTAAGAAGGAGTTAAATGACAAACCTAAAGATAAGTTTCTAGACTATGCAAATTTGTCTTGGTTTTGTCTGTTGCTGGAAATTAGGCTGACATTTTTTTTGAATTGGACTTACATTAGTCAAGACAACATGGTTAAGTTCTAATAATGTTCAAGGCTGTATGGTGTTGAACAGTTCAGTGAATCTACAGTACATAGATTGGCATACTGATATCTGATTTTAAGTATTTGGGTACACTTAGTGAATGAAAATATACAATATAATGTCAAATGCTATTCTGAACAAGAGTGTTAATTTCTTACTGTACTGCCATATTGCAAGAGGCAATGTCCCTGAAGATTCTCCAGACACAGAGCATAATTCTTACCCACTTTGATTAGAATATCACTTTCATTAAGCTACCAAGATTTGAGAGGCTCTTGGGATATGTTTCACTTTGTAAAATGTTGAGAAATTAGATGTCCTTGTATATCAGTGTTCTGTTTTTACTGCTAGTTCTTCCCTGGAAGAAACTAGTAAGGGCTCCACATACTGAATGTCTTAATTTTCATGAGTTATATATGAATTTTTAAAGTCATGTAATAATGCCTTACTGACACTGTGGCTTACAACAAACAAGATAAAGAAATACTCGTATTTGGTGGATCTAACAGTAATTGTACTAGAAAATGTGAGGGCAGGAAGGAATTTTAAATGTTTGAAGGTCAGGTTTTTATTCTTTAGAAATGGTTTTGTGTGTTTTCTATATGTGTACGTAAGATTAAAAAGCTTCGGAGGGGTTGCCGTGTTAGTATATAACTGAAAAAAAATGTTTATATGGAAACCATATAAACATAACCTGATTAATGGTAATGTATTTGTATACTATAGTACTATTAAGTTGGTATTTCTTTGATATAGAGAGGTGCCAAACTAGTCCTGTTGGGTAGAAGCCAGAGATGCAAACATCAGAGGCTGAGAGTTTTGCATGACTTTGGATCTGCTCTGATCCACAGCTTTCGGATCATCAGCAACTGATAACTTTCCTAGCAACAGCCTACCCTTCCCCATCTGCTCCTGTGGTGGGCATTCAGCCACTGCTATAGCTCAAAAGTACAGCTCTGTCTCTTGTTATCAAGGTTTATTAGAAACACCTGCTCACTCAGGGCTAGTTGCAATCTGTAGGGGCCTGAGTGGGACTGGGGAACTGTTGTATTCTTTCCCAGAGAGGAGTTGAGATCAGGGGAGCAAAACATATGATGCAAGAACTCTTCTGCAGGAGAGAGAAGCTAGGTGCTGGGTGACTGGAACTACTACTCTTTATCCTAGGAAGCAGACTATAATTGTAGCTTGGAGAGAATATAATTGAGAGCATAAATAAAAGTTCAGGGCTGAGAGTTGTGAAAATAGGTGGAAGGAGAGGTAGAAAATGTATTAAAAGAGGAGTTAATGTTAATGGGATGGAGAAAGAGAGCAGGAAAATGTACAATGAAAACACAGTAATTATCTAGGATAAAAAAAAGTGCAGTGAAGGGAAAGGTATCAAAAGCATAGGAAATAAAATAAAATAAAATACATTTAAAAATAGTGAGATTGCTTATAGTGCATGGGATGTTTGGTTTAATTCTAGGTTGAAGTGAATATTGGACACAAACGTTCAATAACATAAGTCCTGATTTATAACTTTTTTTTTAACTGAATGAATGAAACTGTTAAAGGTGTCAAGATCTAACTGTAGCAGAACTGAACTTTCTAACTCAAAGAAACTGTATTAGGTGTAATGATGAAACAAAAGCTCCATCTTTGACTTTCATGACAAATTTGACTTAATTTTTAATAAATCATGGTCTTCGTAATCTACTGAGCCTGAGTCCCCTGAATTGTAAAAGTCTAGTTTTAAAAATGTCTAAAAGTATGTAGGAGAGTTACCTTAAGTTTTAAATTTAGTTTGAGACCTTTTTTTATAGTCTGTTTTGTGGTAAGTTACTTGGCTGAAAATATCTTGTGACTGAATTTTTCTGTACTTTTTTCATTTACCAGTTCATGCAAAAAAACTGGGAGTCCACAATGTAAAAGTTATCTAAAAATGTGCTAAATAACTTCCCCTGTCCCCAACTGCCTCTGCATCAGAGACGGGGGGGGGGGAGGGGGGGAGGCAGGCGGTTGCCTTGGTAGGAGCTGGTATGCATTAGGGATGTAAGCAACTAATCGGCTCGTTGATCCATTAGTCAGTTAGTTGCTTCTCCCCCGCTGCCTCTATCAGAGGGAAGAACGGGGTGCTGGGAGTCTTAAGCCAGTTCACACCAGCTCCATGGGAGAGGGCAGGGCAAGGGCTCAGCAGCGGCATTCCAACTTTGAAATGTACAAGAAGCCCGTGCTTAAAAGCCAGTTCCCTGCACGTATCTGCTTCTGCATGTGCCCCTCCCCACTTCAGAGCAGTCCCACACCATTTTGAGTGGCTGGCTGCTCCTTGTGGCTCTCTGCTGTGGGCACCAGGGGAAAGGGGAGACTTTGCAGAAACCAGCCAGTGGGAGCTGAGAGATTTTGCTGGGGGTGGAGTCAGTGCACGAAGCCTCTCCTTCCCCCAACACTTGGAACAGAGAGCCATAGGGAGCAGCAAGCCATTTTGAGCAGCCTAGGGCTGTGGCAGGCATGAAGCCTATGTCAGGGTTAGAGATGTTGAATTGCGGTTATCAGCTAATCGAGTAGTGGAATTTCCATCGACTACTCGATTAGTCGATAAGGGGGTAAACCATGGCTCTGACTTTTAAATGTATTAAGAGCTGTCAGGCATGTAATGTATTTAAAAGGCAAAGGTGCAGCATCTGGGATTGGGCGTGAGTTGTGAATCAGCTGATTCCTGGCTCCTGCCTGGTTCCAGACACTGCGACTCTGCCTTCCCTGCCCACTCCCTGCAGAGACGGTGCGGGGGTGGGGGAGCGGAGGGAGAAAACAGGCTTTTAAGCTGGCGTACAGCTCTTACTGGTGATGCTTTTGCAGTGATGTGCAAGTGAAGGCACTGAACTGTTTACCAAGTATTTGGCCTCTGCAAGATATCTCACTGGCTTGGTGACCACTCTAGCCAGCATCTCTGCTTATTTTGACAATATCTGTATGCCTCTTCCTCTCACAAAAGCTTAAAGCTCCCCTTAATATTTTCTTGGCAAGTGCTCACTTACTGGCCAGTTGACAATGCCTTCTCCACTTAGCAAACACCCACTGCTTGCAGCATTGATGGGAGAGGAGGCTATTCAGGGACCCAAAGCTGCTCTATGGGATATCTGCCCTCAGGGTGCTGCTCTAGAGATGGAAGTGCTGAAAATGTAGACACACCCTGTGTGTATACAAACCAGCACTTTTCTATCTGTTCCCTATCATCCATGTAAAAGAATTTCCTTTTCACAAATATCAAATTTACACGTCAGATTACAATGCTGAAATATCATGTGCTGTGTCTTTCTGGTAAATTTTTGTTTATTCCTTTTTTAAAATATCTGTTTTATACTTTAACTGTGATCCTTCTGGTATGGACTGACTTTTCTGAGTGTCCATACAGGGCTTTGTACAATGAGGCCTTGCTCTGTGATTATTGTTAGTTATTATTTCATTACAAATATATAGTACAGTACCAATTCTAAGGAGTTAAACTTGCTCTGATATAAAAATAAATATCTTGCAGTCAGTTTGCAAATTCCCATTAATTTGAGGCTACTGGAATGTATATTTAGTGAACTACATAGCTTTGTTTATGATGGCTGATGTAAAGAATTAATATGGATTTTAAAAATGTTAATTAGAATACTTAATTACTTTCTAAAATGTCTGGATATCCTTGAAGAAGGAAATATTCTTGTTCATTAGGCTGCTTAGTTTCTTTAAAAAATTTCATTTAAAAAATGTCAGGTGAACTGTAATTTTGTTTTTGACATACAGACCAGTAGAGTGTTTCTGTTGTTGAGATTTATTTTGCTCTAATTTTAAAGCTATGTCTAACTCTTCTAGCACTAGAGTTGCATACTTTGTATTGTTGTAATCTAAATTTTGTGCAACATGTAACTAAAAACTCAATTTTGCTTCTGGAAGTGGAATCATATTAATTTCTCACTTAGCTATTGGCTTCTGCTTGTTTTTAGTCTCCAGTACATGCCCTGCTTGTTTGTTAAGGATTGAAAACCACTAACACCCTGGTATTGCTAGTCTTCCATTTGATAGTTTGCATATGTTTCATAAAGCCTTCTTGGTGTCCTAGGAAAGAGAATAGCATATTTACTACTCATTGAAATCTGACTTTTTCTAAAGTTTTAGAGAAGAAATGAACTGGTTTGTAACTAGCAGTGGCTTAGTTTATGTACAAAACTTTGCACACTGCAGGAATGAAAAATTTGTAGGTATTCAGTTCATCACGCTTGTTAAATATAGTGTTCTGTGATTAGCATTATATGAAGAACTTAAAAGACGAGTTGGTACAATAAATGTGATATGTAATAGGGATGTAAGCAACTAGTTAACTAATTGACTATCTGCTAAGCAAAAGCTTATTGGATAATTGAGGGACTAGTTGACTAGTCACCTTCCCCCCCATACTCCTTGCTGGGAGCCAGTGCTGGGGGGAGCTGGCTTAAAAGATGGTTCCCCCAGCACCATCTTTTGGGGGGGAGGAAGGATAGCGGGGACTGGGTGCGAGCAAGGAATCAGCTGATTCAGGATGCACCTCTGCTTTTTAAACATATTAAGAACTGACAGGCTCTTAAGTTAAAGCACTCCAGGGGGGACCCAGCACAAGCTGGGACAGCTGATTCCTGGCTCGCACAGGGACCCCCCAGCTGCACACCAGCCTTTTAAATAGATTGAGAGCTGACGGGCTTTTAATCTATTTAAAAGACAGATCCTCAGTGGGGTTAGCTCCCGAGCCAGGAGTAACCCCACCATAGCTCCCGGGCCAGGAGTAACCCCACCATGGCTCTCTGTTTATTGACTAATCAGCTAGTCGATGGAAAATCCATTGACTAGTTGATCATCAGTTGATTAAACTAAATGTAACATCTCTAGAATGTAATCTTCATAGATGATGGAGCAGGCAGGTGGTCTTTTAGGCAACAGGGTTGATGTGATGATGTAGCATGAACTTGATTTCAAAGGTGAGCAAAAGCCATTAAGAGAAGATTGGAAAAAAATTGAGAATGACAAGAGTAGATGGGAGGAAGAAGTTGTATGAGTTTAGAATAGCTAAAGGAAGAACTATTGATTGTGCAAAGATAATAGCAGTGTGGCTGAGAGGAGAGGACTAGTCCAACAGGTCAAGCAGCTTTTTGTGGGAAGGAGATGGAAAAGTCAGTGTTGTCATCTTCATAGACTAGATGACTTGTGAAATAAGCAGGTGGCATTCAGTCTATGGGGGGTGGATGATTGTCATGCTGAAAGTAAATAAACACAATTCCCAAATTGCTTCATATTTTTGAACAATGTAAAAGCAGATCATCTGCCTTTGTTTAAATAAGTGCAGTTTGTCAAAGGCAGCATTCAGTGGCAAATCTTAGTAGTTGTAACTTTCCAACTAGTTTTTGTGTTACTAGTAAATCTCTCATCCTAATGTTGCTGTGGGGAGGATGATGCAACTTTAGATGTTAGGTATTAAACTACTTATTTTCACCTGAAAACCCTTTTGTCCTTTTTGTTGACACAGTAAAGAATTTTTGAAGAACTACATGACAATATTTGGTTTAGTTGGGATCTGTTTGACATGTTTGTATAAATCTTCATTTTGTTTGTACAGTACTTTATTTACTCTTACAAAATTCTCTGAGGGTGCTGACACCTTCTTCCATACAATCCCATAAATTTACACCAGTCTCCCTTCCCATGGAAGAAGTATGATTCATAGTGAGAGGAGACTAAAGGGGTCATTGGAGTTTTTGGTGGAATGTAGGGGATACAAGTATAGTGAGAATTAATACCTTCTATTTTAGGAGAGTCTGTAATACTCATGTTAAGTTGTTGATATTTGGGTAGCTGGGAACAGAATTAAGATTGTTTAAACTTAAAAGAACATTTAAGTTTGATTAAATTTTTGTGGAGTAGTCTGGGAGAAAATTCTAAATCTACCAGAATACACTTAATTGTCTCACAGAAATGGTATATTTCCTTAATTGGAGATTGTGAAGGAACACACATTACAGTGCATTCCAAGAATTTAAACAATGGTTGAATGATGCTCACAGATCCATTTCAATAGTACATATGGATCATTTAAAAACAATATTAGGGAGTATAGTTTATACTTGTATAAATATTCCAGTGTAGTGTCTTATGTCAGGGTGAAGAATTGTAGCTTGCGCTATACAGCTCTGATTTCAATTGTTTACTACTTCAGCTGTGTGTTTATGTGGCTACAACAAAAAATATGGCTAGTTTATGCAAAAACAACATAAAACCTCTTAAATTCCTGTAATTCAAAGACTGCAGGAATTTTCTTCAGGCTTCCCATCAAATCACTTGATTAGAGACTAGGGTTCTATCTACACTAGCTTGTTTTGTTGCCAAAAAACAGGTTTTTGTGACAAATTTCCGCATGTTCACATTAGTGTCACAAATGTCACAACATATGGCCATTTTAGACAAAAACTACCAGCTCTGCAATGGACTTTTGTGTCTGCGTTGTTGATGGAGTGTGTACTATGTAGGTTTTTTATGGAGTTTATTGGACTCCAGCATGTATTCCACAACTCCCTGTTTAGCTATCCACAACTCCCTGTTTAGCTATTCTAGATGTTCTCGATATTCTAGATATTCTGATGTAGCCTTCAGCCACGTAATGTTTACAGGTAAGCAGATGATTCCCCCTCCTACTTGCAGACCCTGAGAAATTTAACTGTATTTTCTATATCTGTAGCACATCACGTGGTAATCTCCTGCTTGGAGCATTGCAGAGCTTTTGGATCTAGTCGGTGTGCAGGGTGAAGAATCAGTGCAATCAGAACTTCAAGTGACCAGTAGGGACTGGGACACATATGGTTGCTTTTCTTGAGCCCTGTGTAAGAAGGGGCATGAGCGAGACACCCTGCAATGCAGAATCAAGATAATGTACATCAGCAGGTGTATCAGAAGTTGAAGGAGGCAAACAGTCAGTCTAGTGCTACACTCAAAAGATGCATTTTATGAAGAAATGGATAGCATCCTGGGTGGGGATCTTGTGGCCAACCCCAGGGATACTGTGGATAGCTCTCAGAGAAGAGCCAGAAATACTTGTCCCAGATACAGACACAAGTTGATGAAGAGATTGAACAGGGCCAAGAGGTAAGGGTCTATTCAGTGACAACCTGTACGCCAAGCAGCAAGGAATTGTTCTCAAGTACCAATGTTTGTGAGGATGCTCAGCAACTCTATATGGTGGAGATACCAAATGATTAAGCAGCTGAAGGGATGCAGGGTGTGTTGTTATGCAGGCAGAGTTGGGGGCAGTAAGTTGCTCTATGTGGTCGGGACAGGTGGGAGGAGAGGCACACTGTACGGGATGACCAGAGGCTATATTTCTGTGTGCTGGCCAACACTTCTTGGGTCTGCACTGTGGCCAAATATAGCATCAATGCACACATGAATAGAGAGAGAATCTTCCTGGGAAATGGTGTAGAAGAGTCACCTGATGTACTTATTTTGTCACGAAGATTCCATGGCGGGGGTGCTGTTGCCTCACCACCATGGTTTGACACTTTGCTAAACCAGTCCTCAGTGTGTGTTGCTGGAGCCAAGGCAGCACGCAACTTGCCTGCATAAGAACCAGGGATCACCTGTGGGCCCCCCCCCCTTTCACTATGCCTACCTCCAAAAGTTCAGCCCAGATTTGCTTGTTAAGCTTCAGCAGGGATGTGACAACAAGAGTGATTGCAATTTGTGGATGAGTGTAGGATGATCAGAAATGATTTCCTTATAACTGCAGTCTGTACTTTCTTGGAGTCATAACCAACCCTCCTCCTCCTCCCCACTTCCCCCCACTTTTAAAACTCACCCTGATCAGTGTCTGCAGAGATCTGTGCTTGCCTCCAGGCTAATCCAAAAAAGTGGGAAATTTTCTATGGGGGCATGCATGTTAGTAAATGTAACAATCTATACATGAACAGTACAGTCACACTATTTTTAAGTTACTTTTCAGACCAGGCTTTGAAGTCAGCCACGTACACCAGCAGACAGACTATGCCAACTGAGGAAAAAGCAAAGGATGCATAAGGATCTGGTGAAGGATTTGCTGGGTCATCCAACAAGTGAGTCAGAGGAAAAAAGAGCAAAAAAGAGAGCTGAGAGCAGAGACAAGCTAGGGACAGGAAGCAGAGAAATG
Source organism: Pelodiscus sinensis (assembly GCF_049634645.1). NCBI lineage: Eukaryota > Metazoa > Chordata > Testudines > Trionychidae > Pelodiscus > Pelodiscus sinensis. The sequence goes on along the minus strand of NC_134714.1, from coordinate 22,279,651 downwards.
AACACCGAAATGAGACCACTGCGTGCATGCTGCAGCTCATGCATGACCAAAATGACATCCTGAGGAGTATAATACTGATAATAGAGACCAGAACCAAAGGCTTCCCATGTATAACTTGTTTCTCAGCAACCATCCCTCTAACCATCCCCCACATCACCATTCATGGCTGCAAAGGTGCAATTCTTTATCCAGCAACCCTTTGTCTACATGCACACACAATCCCTTATACTCCACTCCTTGTGAAAGCAGCTGAGACCACTAGATGTTAGCACAACTGTGAGGCTTTCAAAAAACCCTTACTGTCCCCTGCCACAAGACATCAATAGAGAGAAATATCCTGCATGTTTTCATGAGTTTTTATTTTGTGTTTAAAATACACCAGTCACTCTGGCCTTAACCCTTTGGTTCCATGGAAATGTCTTGCTCAGAGTCAGTTAAGCAACTCGAGCACACAGAAATGTAAGGGCTCCCCATTGTCAAAGTGATTCTTTAGAACCTCCCTGATATTGACAGCCAACCTGTGTGCTACTCTGACCGTGTGAGTACCTGATCTGTGTGCCCAAGAGTCATTCCTTGGTGGGTCACCCCCGGGCAAAAATGTCACCCATACTCATAGAAATTATGAAAACAACAGCATGTAGCCATCATGTTGGAGATATGATTCTTCAAAAGGTCCAGCTGCCCCACCAGGAAGGCTGGATAAAGAGATGCCCTGAAGTTAGGGAGGTGGGTGGGTTCTGGAGTGGCCTTCATCTTCCTTTCAATCTGCCAAAGCACATTCAACAACCATTCGGCAGTGGCTTAGCCTGTTGTTGAACCTTTCTTTACTGCTGCCCACGTGCCCTGTGTAAAGCTTTGAGCCAGGGCTAGAGGTAGGCCTCTTACCTAGGATCATTATAGGCATTTCCACATCCCCCAATGTAATTTCATGGCCTGGAAAGAATGTGCCAATATGCAGTCTTCCCTTACAGGCTACTGTTCCTGAAGATGCATGCACCTTTCTAGACCACCCCACGTTTGTCGGTGAAATGCCCACAGTGACCCCCAAGTTCCTGAAGCACCATGGAGAAGTACCTCTTATGAGTGATGTATTCTGAGGCAGAGCCGGCCCGAGCCATTCTTGCGCCCTGGGCGCGTGGCGCCCCTTTACAATCAGGTGCCCCAGGCTATCGCCCAGTCAGCCCGTACCTTCGGCCATCTCTGTTCTGAGGCAAGGAGGGTGGCACTATAATGGGGATGTGTGTGCCATCTATTGCCCTGCTACAGTTAGGAAAGCCCTTTTCAGAAAAGCCAGACACTGTCATTCAGATTTCCCAGTGTCACAGTACTGTTCCTCAAAAGGCAATTTATTGCCTTGCACGCTTGCAGAAGTGCTGCCCCAATTATAGACTTCCCCAATACAAAGTGATTGCTCCTGTTCAATTGTGGATCTGGAGTGGCCAGCTTCCACAAAACAAAGGCAAAATGCTTCTCTACTAGAGAGCAGCTCTCATTCGCAAGTCCTTGCGCTGCAGTTCAGGGACCAGCTGAGCGCACAGTTCCAGGAAGGTTGCTTTACGCATCCAAAAGTTCTGTAGCCACTGCTCTTCATCCCACACATGCGTGACAATGTAATTCCACCACTTAGAGCTAGTTTCCTTAGCCCAAAAGCAACAATCCACTGTGCATACGAGGCTTGTCATAGCCTACTGCAATAACAATTCATTGTCATCTGAATCTGCATCTGACAAGTCATCGTCCTCCGCTAGTAGGTCCATAAGTAGGTATTCTGCAATGTGTGATATCTTCTGCATACTGCTCATGACAAGGACCAGAAGTCTATGATCAATATTTTCTTGCCATGAATGCTTGAGTTGCTGTGAAAGTAAGCTGGAAGCCCAGAGGCTAATGGGGTGTTTTTCACATTCCCAGTATGCCTAGCGCTACATTGCTCGTTCCCACAGGGCTCAATGAGTGAAGCTGATGCAAGGCACTGTGGGATGCATACCCACAATGTTTTTATCTTTCTATTGACAAGGGAGCTACAGACGTGGCCATGAGTTGTTGACAGCAGGTACCAGAAAAACTGGTTTGCCAAGGTTTTCAGTTTTGGCATGTTTTGCATGTCAACAGCACTTTCATCACTGAAACTTGCAAGTGTAGACAGAGCCTAAATGTGGAAAAACATCAGTCCAAAAGGTGAATGGGATAGACCAGTGTTCCTCAAACTGCTCCGCGGAGCCCCAGGGTTCCACGAGACATCTCCAGGGGCGCTCCGCAAGGTTGATACGCTGGATACATCAATAGGTACAACACGTACAATCAGTGGACTGCTGGGGCTCGGCATAAATTTGTATGCATGTAAAGGGCTCCGGAGCACAAAAAGTTTGAGAACCGCTGATTTAGACTTCTGAGCATTTGAAAAAGGGAGCAGACAGCAGCAGCAGTGTGTGTGTGGGAAGCTGCTGCCTCCCCTTTGCATGAGGCTCCTACTGGGTGCGCATTAACTGGTATGTACATGCACAGCCAAATATTATTCATAAAGATCTAGCATAGCAGAAAGGTTGTGGAGTGCAATGAAGGCTCTGCTACAAACGGTCAAGTTTTTTATTGCCAAATATATGTGCAGTGCTGTATGAAGTACAGAAGTAGCAAAATATCAAACGGTTAATCTGAATGGAGGAAGGGCATAAATCAAAATATTTCTGGCTGACCAATAGTAGGTGACTGGAATGTTGGATTTCACTTACTTGAATTGAAGAGTATTAATTACTTGACATTTTTACAAGCCTGCACAAGTCAACCAAACTGTCATTCTTATTAAACTAATTGAAAGCAAATGTGAAATGTTTTAATTTTCCAAGTTTTTTTTTTAATCACCAGTTCCCTCAGTGATTTGAAGACCTCTCCAACTACCAACAATCAGTTTCTCAATTTCGGTATTTCAGAGATAGTATATCCCCCAGAACTATAATATTGTAGCCCATCATTAGAAAATAAATTTGTTCTTGCTATAAGATTATGGGCATACCCCAAAAACAATTCTGATGGCTTAATTTATGATTTTAGACTAAATCTATCAAGAAATTGCCAGAGTGGTTTATCAAGGTTTCTTAAACAGTTTGAGTATAGAATCCAAAAAGTCAGTACTTAGATTTTAAGTGGATATATGAGAAAATGCATGTGGTCCCTGCTGATGTTTTCTAAGCAAATGGAAGTTTTACCCTTTATTGGTAGTTTTAACATTTTTTTAACTATAAATGGTGAGCAAGTAGAATTTTTGGCACCTGGCACTGGCTGCAGTCCATAGACAGAATACTGGGCTAGATAGACCTTTGGTCTTAGTATGGCCGTTCTTATGTAAACATATAAGGCTAAATTCTACTTTATAAATATAGAGAGACTAAGGTTATCAGATTTTGGCTTGCCTTGTTCTCCCCCCCCCCCCCTTCATAATATAGACAGGGCTCATGCTAAGTATTATAGAAATGTCAAAGTATATACAAGCAAATTGGGTATGCACTTCTCCTGGCTTAATGGCAAAATGACAACAATTAATAATAGTCAAACCAAACATTTGGGGATAATGTAATAAAAGCTGTATTTATCATAATTTATAGAAAAATGCGACTTTAAGATTTATGAAATTGTCACCTTTCATCCTGGCCTTTATATTATGAGCATGACTCTTCTGTGATTTTTTTTTTTCCACATTTGGCTATTTATTGGTTTTTGTGTTAAACTGCTGACTGTCATTTAACAATTTATTAAGGAAAATAATACAATTTGTAACCAAGCACTAGAGTATGGGAAAGATACAAAGTTGGCTGAAGAGATGGGAGTAGCATATTATTTAAAAGATTCAAAGAATCTAAGATACAATTTGTATGAAAAGGACCATACAATTGACTCAGGGCATTACAAAGCATAAGCTATACTGTATATTATAATGTGGTACACGACCAGCCTTCAAATAAAGAAAAGTGTGCAATGTTGAAAGATCAAAGGCTTCAAAAATCTAATAAGGATAATGCAAGACTTGATATTCACCTATAAACTGGGCAGATAATATAACATGACCATATCAAGAAGCAATTCCACATACTTTTTGTGAAATGATTGCTTCTTGGAACAGCGAGTTCTTCGAGTGATTGCTCATGTGCATTCCAATCATAGGAAGGCTGTGTGCACAATCATAGGAAGGCTTTTCTCCTAGCAGTACCCCATCAGGTTGGCTACTGCAGTGGTTCCCAACTGCCAGGCTGTGGCACACTGCCATGCCACGCCCCCATGGCTTGAAGTTTGGCTCGATGGGGTTACCTGTAAACTGTGCAGCCGTGTGTCCACCCAGCTGCTAACTGAGCCAGTGAACTGTGGCTGGAGCTGGAGCTGTGGCTACGGTGAAGTAGTCTCACTGTGCACCTTGTTCTAGCCCTGGCTGGCAGGGCTTCTTGGAGGGCAGCTTGCTCTGGCAGCTGGGACCAGCACCACATGGAGGGCGGTTGTGGCTAGAGGAGAAGCTCCTGGGCATTCCCAGGCCAGTCTCCCATCCAACTCCTATGGGGGAGGGAGATACCTCTTCTCATGTGTCCCGAGAGCCCACTCTCCTTCTGCCTACGGTGGCACTACTGGGTGGCTCCCTCCATCCTCCCCACTAGGTGGGAGCCTCCCCCAACCTCCAGCTGTTCCTAGCCCAGCCAGTGTGTACACAGAGACCTGCTGCCTCCCAGCCGTGCTGAGCCCTGGGAGTTGCTTTGGGGTCTCCCTGGCAGGGTGGCTGGGGCTGAGCAGGGGGCCACCATTATCCAGATGGCTGTGGTGGGGTGAGGGGACAGGGTGGGAGAAGCCCTCCAAGATGGAGTCCGCACCCTGCCACTTTCAACCCAAACTCTTCCTGGCTTGGTCCCCTCTTTTGCTGGTGCACCTTGCCCTCTTCTTCCTTTTCCCTTCCTCTCTCTTCCCCCTGGTTGCATCTGTACACACACAATAAGGGAATCTAAAATAACATGTGACTGCTTAAAATTAATTACCATAATGAATATACAAATTGACACACAAAAATGTAAATGCTTTTATACTAGTCTGCCAAAAGTTTTTGAATGAGTTTGCCAGTCCATGGTATAAGAAATGTTGGGAACCACTGGACTATTGAGTCCCCTAGGGTGGTGACCACATGGCATGGTATATAGGGCTCTGCCGATCCTCTACCCCTCAATTCCTTCTTATCTCCTGTGGTGATCATTGGAGCACCTTTTCCCCTGTCACCGCACACTGCAACCTCTATCAGAGGCAGCAGCAGCCCTTGTCCATGGGGGGGCCCCAAACTCATCAAACATTATACCCTAGGTTAAACACCTTGTCCCTTAGTTGGATCTCAGCCTGGCCCTGTCCCAGCTCCTGGGTACCCTCCTTTGAGCCCTTAGACATCTGTCCCGCCTCTTGCAAGGTGGCTTTCATAACAGCCATAATCTTGGCCATATGAGTTTCAGAGTTCTGAGCGCTCACCTCTGAATCCCTGTACATTTTTTTCAAAAACAAGGTGCAACTCCATCCTCACCCAGCTTTTCATCCTGAAGTGGTCTCCCACTTCCATGTTAACCAAGACATTTTTCTGCCTGTGTTCTTCCCAAAACCTCATCTTGCCTCTTGGGAGCAGAAGAGGCCCTTCATTCCCTAGATGTCAGGCACACCCTACCCTTCTACACTGACTGCTCCAAGCAGTGTTGTAAATCACAACTTTTTAATACAATATCAGAGAGGATAAGGGGCCATCTTGTCCCAGCATCTCTTCTCATGGATCATGTCTGGCATCAGGTCCTGCTATTACATGGCCAAGGTCCCAGCAGTAGCCTTGACAACTCACTCTGTGGGCACAGGCTTCCTCAATGGCATTCCTCGTGCAAGTTCCTGTTCAGGATATTTGCAGGGTAGGGATGTGATTCTCTGTCAGTACTTTTACAGTGCAATATGCCATCACCTGGAAAGCTAGAGGTGATGCGGTATTCAGTAGAGCAGTTCTCCAGATGTCAGCACATTGATCTCTGACTCCCTCCTCCAGGTAAACTGTTTGGAATTCAGTTGAGCAATAACTCGGAAAAAAAAATGGGTTACCTGCCTTTTGTAACTGTTCGAGAAGTTCATATCAATTCCAAATCCCACTCACCTCTGTCGGAGAGCTGGCAAGAAGAAACTGAAGGGGTGGAGGATCTGTTGAGCTCTCTCTCTCTCATATAGCAAGCACCAGGCAGGCACCACTCTGGGGGGCTCCGCAGCCAGCCTGACAGATACCAGTAGGGGAAAAACCTTCTCACGATTATGCATGTGGCATGCATACACCTATTGGAATGGCCACATGAGCAATGTAGCTTGAAGAATAGTTACAAAAAGTAGGTAACTTTTTTCTACATTACACAAGAGGCTAGGTTGTTCTTAATGAGTCTTTAATAAAACATAGATTAATTCAAGAAGTGAGAACTGAGCTCTTAAGTGATTTGACTTGCTCAACTTCCTAGAAGGGAGTGAGATACCTAAAGGAACAGTAACACTAAACTTTTTTAGAAATGGAGATGGTAATAAAATGAGAAAGTTAGTCTAAAAGGCCCTCAAGTCAGAAGAAAGTTAAATCCTTAAATGCCATTGATGCTACATGTGCTACTCAGAAGGCATATGTACTTTTGAACCAGAAATATAAGGAGAAAACAAATGTGATAGCGTTTGGAAATCTGATCTTAATGAAGCCAATAAACAGGAGTAGAGGATACAGCAGTTCGTATGTAAGAGGGAAATTAGAAAGGCCAAAGTGGATTTTGAAGAGCAGATGCAAAAATTTAAAACCAAAAGATTAAGTATGTCTGATGAACTATAACCTTTGTCTCTGCAGTATCACCTTCACTAGAAGGGAGAGGTGCTTCTCCTTGCCACAGCAGTACCATGGCTGAAGCCATGAGAGGCCAGGAGTGGGCAATCGTTTCTGATGGAGAGGTCACTCCAAGATTTTGCAAAGTGGTTGAGGGCCACACTCTTCCATGATATTAATGGAAGAGATGTGGGGTTTGGTATGTAGGTTGGGTGCAAAAGGGGCTTTGGGGTAAAAGATTGGGGTGCAGGACAGAGATTGGAGTCTGGGAGGGAGTTTGGGTGAAGGAGGCGGTTGTGACCTAGGGCAGGAGACTGGAGTGCAGGGATTTGGGACGTGACCAAGTGTAGGAGGGTATTGTGATCTTGGGCAAGAGATTGGTAGGAGGGTATTGTGATCTGGGGCAGGAGATTGGTGTGCCAGATCTGGGAGGGGGTATGGGTGTAAGAGGGGGACAGAGGGTTTTGGGTATGTTAAGCATGTCGGGGGGCAGAGGGTGGGGCAGGAAAAGGCTGGGTTGCCAAAGCAGGCTATGGCCAAGAGATTTGCTGCCAAACTAGCCTGCCTGCCTGCAAAGCTAAGGCTTGCACAGCTTAAAACCGTTCCCAGCCAGCCTGCCTGCTTGCCTGACCATGTGTTGCTTTGAATAACTGAGCAGAGGACAGGGGGCGTGGTTCTTCTTGGCTGCCTGCTATTCCAACAAGCAGCTCCCTTTGGCTGGTTTCTGGCCAGAAATGGTCAATGGGATTGTGCAGGAGGCTGGATGGCTCCTGAAACTTCCCCCTTCCCTCTGGTTTTAAAACAGAAATGGAGCCCTGCAGCTGTGTTTCTGCACGGCCTGTGGGGCAAGAAGGGGAGCCTGCCTGGGGCTCCCCGCTGCTTCCGCGGGCTGGATCTGGTGGCTTGGTGGGCCGGATGGCTTTTCCCTCAGTGACAGCTGGTCCAGGGCTGGGTTGAGGCCCCTGGCCTCTCTACCATGACAAGACTGGGGGAAGAGGCATTTCTCCTCACCACAGCTCTGAGCACTTGCACAATGCTTAATAGGCTCCTGCACAGCTAAGAGGGAACTTAGTATATGAGCCATTATCTTAAAAAAAAATCGCAAGATAGAGATTCCAGATGTCTGGAAAGGGGTGAATAGAGTGCCCAGGTGTATAACTGATGATAAGGAAATCATCGACAAGTCAGCTTAATTTCTGTACAATAATGGAGCAAATAATTTAGTAATCAATTTGCAGACACATAACAGGAATAGGGAATCTTTTTTGGGTCAAGGACCACTGACCCACAGAAAAATAATTTGAGGCAGCACATATGTGAAGCAAAAAAACAAACAAAACACAACCTCACCGATGAGGCCCCTGACTGAAGGAGATACACTACCCACATCTATCTCATACATCAGAGCCTAGTGGAGTCCAGGCTAGTAAATTGTGTGCTCCAGCCCCGTGGAGCAGCGGGGGGCCTAGAATGCCAACATGGGCTCCCAGAATGCCAACATGAGCTCCCCAGTGCTGGGGGTAGCCCTGAGCCTTGGGGCTCTCCACCCCTGATCTAAAAGATAAGATGACCAAGCCATGCAGTTACTTAAGCACAAATTGTGTCAAACCAATCTGATAGCTTTCTTTGACAGGGTAACACGTTTTGTGGATGGAGGGAAGTGATGTGGTATAGCTTGATTTTCATAAAGCTTTTGCTATTGTCTCGCATTATCATCTCCCAGAGTAGGCAGATACAATCTACATGAAACAAAATACAGGACTATGTAGCACTTAAACCATCTTGTTAGTCTTTAAAGTGCTACATAGTCCTGTATTTTGTTTCCGCTACACCAGACTAACACGGCTACATTTCTATCACTATTCTACAATCTACATGGACCTGCTGATAAGGTAAGTACGTAACTGGGTGGAAAACCATTCCCAGAGTAGTTACCAGTAGTTCAGAAGGGCATATCAAGTGGGGTCCTGAAGGGGTCAGATCTGGCTCTGGCTCTGAGTATCTTTTTTGGTGATTTAAGTAATTGCTTAGTGTACATTTATAAAGTTTGCAGATGTAGCTGGTCCCAGTATGGTATCAAGTGCTTTGAAGAATAAGATTAACATTTAAAATGATCTTGACAAACTGGAGAAATAGTCTAAAGTAAATGGGATGAAATTCACTGAAGGCAAATGTAAATTACTCCACTTAAGAAGGAACAATCAGTTGCACACACACAACATGGGAAATGACTGCCTAGGAAGGAGTGCTATGGAAAGGGATCTGCAAGTCATAGTTGATCAGAAGCTAAATAGGAGTCAACAATATAATACTATTGCCAAAAAAGAACAACATGATTTTGGGATGTATTAGCTAGGGGTAGGGGGACCATCAGAGCCACTTTCCCCTCCCCAGAAGAATAGGCCACACAGGGGCTTTAGTGTTGGTTCCACACAATGGAGAGCCAGCATTTGTACTCAAGTCATGCAGGAGAGAGGGGCTGCTGAGACTCAGATTTGACATGGGGCTAGGGCATTAGCACTGGCTCACCCCTCTGTGGAGAGGGGAGGGGCAAAGCCCTGAGTCTCACTATGGGCTGGATCAAGGCAAGCCAGGGGATTGGTTCTGGCCCATGGGCTGGGTTCACCATCCCTGGTCTAGATAATACTTAGTCTTGCCATGAGTGCAGCGGATTGGACACTCAAGGTCCTTGGTAGTCCTTTGATTCTATGTTGGAAGCAGGAAGATTTGGTGGGCTGCAAAAGATTTGGTGGGCTGGATCATTAGGGGTTAAGAGAACCAATTAAAGACGATTACTGTGTAGCTCAGTGACTTCTCTCAATCTATGTTCGGCAAAGAGCATGATGGAGAGGTACATATTCCTTTCTGGTAATGGAAACAAGTTGGTATTGGAGATTGAGGTGTTGGAATAAATTGACTGAATTTTAAGCAGTCACCAGGCCCAGGTATACATTCCAGAGTTCTGAAGGGGCTTGATTATACAAAGTGGATGAGCTATGAATGAAAATATGCAAACTCTAATTAGAAACGTTTATGATTCCAGATAATTAAATGATAGCAGATCGGGATGTTAGCGTATAATTGAATAGTTGAGTGACCACGTCAAATATTCGTGGTTACATGATTATTTGATAGTCCCCGGGGTGGGACTGGCAGCCAGTGCGCTCTCCAGCCCTGCTCTTGGGGACCCCCCTGCCACAACATGGTGCTGCCTCTATATCAGAAGCAGCAGCATGGGGTGGAAGGCAGTGTTCTCTCTAAGATTTTTTCCATCCTTGGACTGGATGAATTTTCTTTTGGGTAGGTTGACATTTATGTGCAACACCAGTATTGAGGTAGTGTGTGGAAGGGCACAACAAAAACTGTAGCTATAAAGACATATTTTAAATAGTCCATAGGAAGAAAATATATTAAAACGAAGGATAATTAATAAGGAACAATGCTTATGATTATTTAATATGAAATCAAATAAAAAGAAAGCTTACACTAACCTTGGCTGAAGAAGTTGGGTTGTGCCCACGAAAGCTCATGGTACTATTTATATATTTGTGTTAGTCTAAGGTGCTACAAGACCATTATTATGTTGTTGTTTTTTTTAGTTAGACTAACATGGCTACCCCAAGACCTTTCTAACAGACAGATGCATGTTTTAAAGATCTTGCAAATAAGATTTAATCCTACAAAACAGCCAGCATCATACCTGGTTCTTGCTGCTTCTGAATTCCAAGAACCAGAAGAACTCAGCCAGATAGCAAAGATCTGGCCTTAATGCAACACATTTTACCATGTATTAATTAGTAACACAGGATTTTAAAAAATCATTAAGATCAGAGTTTTACATATCTGCAACACTCAAAAAGTTCTGTTAAGCCATTAACACAGGATGGGCAATAATTTTTTTGAGGGAGGGTCACGCCAAGAATTTGGTAAGTGCTCGAGGGCCTTCCATTATATTAATGGAAGAGATGTGGGGGTCTGGGATGGAGGCTGGGTGCAGAAGGGAGCTTGGGGTAAGGGATGGGGGTGTGGGAACTGGGAGGGAGTTTGGGGGAAGTAGGGAGATCGTGACCTGGGATGAAGAAGGGGTGCAGAGCCAGGGAGGGAATTGTGACTGGGTGGAGGATGCAGCATTTGGGCTGTGACCAGGGATAGCGGATTGGGATGCAAAGTCTGAGAGGGGATTGTGACCTGAGGAGGGGTGTAGGAGGTAGGGATGTTCATTTTAGTTTAATCAACTAGTCAATGGGTCTTTTCCTGGCCCTGGGAGCTAATCCCACTGTGGCTCTGCCTTTTAAATATATTAAGAGATGATAGGCTCTTAATATATATAAAAAGCAGAAGCGCAGTGTCTGGGACTGGAATCAGTGGATTCCTGGCTTGTGCTGGGTCCCTGCTACTCCCCTGCCCCCCACGCAGATGATGCTTATGCTTATTGGATAGTCAATTAGTTGCTTACATCCCTAGTAGGAGGAGATGTAGTAGTGCCTGGGAAGGTGTATGGGGGCTGGAGCAAGGGTGCAGAAGGCTTGGCCTACCTGGGGTAGTGGGGCAGAGAGTTGGGAGAGGGAGGGGTTGGGGTGCCAGACATAGGCTTTGGCTGGGAGACCTTACCTGGCTCCAAGCCAGCAGTCCAGCAGGTTCCTTAGCAGCCTTCCCAACCTCCTCCCCTCGCACAGCTGCCTCTGATAGAGGCAGCAGTGTGAGACATTGGCTCCTGCCTCCCTCCACACTTCCCCTCCCCCCATAGGAAGCAAGCAAGTCTTCAGAGCTGGGAGTCAGGGGGGCCGGCTCCTATCGGCTCTCACCTGACCCCTCACCCGCCGTGCTGCTGCCTTTCTAAGCCTTTGTGTGCACATTGGTTTAAATAATGATTATTTAAAAACAATATTAAAACATCTGCAAAATCTTCGTATGATATGGTCTGACCACTGTACTGAGATAGTACTCTCTTTTGCAGAAACTAATCTATTAGAAATCTTTCATCATATCAGAAAGCTACACAGAAGGGAGGTGGGAGCCGATGTTTGATGGGGGGAGCTGGCTTTGGACCCACTGCCCCACCTCCGCTGCTGCCTCTGATAGAGAGGCAGCAACATGAGGGGTACAGTTGTGAACTGGCTCCCACCTGCCCTCTCATCTGCAAAAATTTCAAGCAGTTGCATGTTTACAGAAATATCCAATAGTGTTGGTTTATGGAACAGTGAGGACATGAAAAATAGATGTAATTATTCATCTTTTCATGGCTGGAGTCCAACAGTGCATTTTTTTCACAGTTCTTTACTAGGCCCAGTATTTATGTAAATGATCTGGAGAGCGGGGTGGGCCATAAAGAAGCAAAAATTGCATATCAACCATTATTTATTTTAGCCAGGACTAGAGAGAACTGAGGAATTTGAGACCTCTAATCAAGCTATGTGTTTGCTGTTGATTAAAGCAAAATGGTGCATGTTGTTGGGAGAAAATTAAACTACTTATACCTAGCAATTCAAAATTAACTCAAGGAAAGGATCTGGCCATTATTATAACTCAGTGAAGATCTATACTCAGTGTCCTGCTGCAATGTTTTTTTTTAAAAAAAAGTAGCATGCTTAAGGAATGGGATGGGAAAAAATATAGAAAATATTATGCCATTGTATGAACAAGCTGTCTATAGTAGCTTCACTAAGAATAGCAAACAAATAGTGTTTGCTATTAATTCCATATCAAATGATATTGCACAATTAAATGGGGTTCAGAGAAGGACAATGGAAAAACGTATGATGAGCGATTTGAAGAGTAGTGGGATTGCATAGTTTAGACATGATAGAAGTATGCTAAAATAATGGTATAGATATGTTGTAAAATAAAACAGTAGGGGGGGGGACATTTTATGAAATTGAAAGGGTAGCAAATTCAGAACATTAGATTTTCTTCAGAACTTCAGATATTCTTGTTAGTTTTTTTTAGGATTAACTTGGAAGGGATATTCAACTTTTATGCTTCCAGCAATCTCTGAAATTAGAAATGAGAAGTTGCCTCTACATTAGATAATCCTACAGCCATCTACTGTGGGATTCTTAAATCTGTCTCCTGACCATCTGGTGCTAGTAACTGATGCGGGGAAGGGGAGGAATGTTGGAATGGATGAACTTCAGATCTGATCATGTACAGCAAATTGTGTATTTCTGAAGCATTGGTTGCCATGATTTCTTACATGGCATTTTCTGTCATGATAAACATCAGACTTCCGCTGTGAGAAACAGAAAAGTTGAAGTCACAGGGAATTGCCTCTCAATGTTCAGTCCTGCCAGTGAGACAAGAAATCAAAATGACAAATGATGGAAATGTTCAACATCTATGCTATTTTATGTATCCTGTCTCAAATTATGCTTTTAAAATAAACCCCTTAAAACATAGATATCTTCTCTCTGCATTAAAACTGTTAGAGAAATGGAGGAGAAAAATGCTATTACATCATGTTAGGACAAAAAGCAGTGGGCTTAAATTGCAGCAAGGGAGGTTTAGGTTGGACATTAGGGAAAAAACTTCCTGTCAGGATAGTTACAGAGGCATGTAGTTTAGACTGTACCCTGAAATAAAAATATTTAGAATTGTTAATATTTAAATATTTGAAACATAAACCACAACTCTTCATTTAGTTTCCTACAATTAGGCACAGTCTAAATTCTTTTCAGCAGTGTTGAATACCCATTGACTTCATTGGGGGCTATGGATGCTTCAGTCCTCCTGGAAAACTAAACCATTCTTATTACTATGCCTAACTATAGATTGATGTGCCTGACATTTTGGCCTTAAATAAGAGCCCAGGAGTTGTCTTACTCATCCAGCAGACTATACCCTGAAATGTGACACCTAACTTTCAAATTAGGCATGATTTTTACACATGTCCTAAAATGAAGTACATAGAAATTGTTACGGAATTATTGAGCGCTTGGAACTTTTTCCCCCCAATATTATTTTTGTCAAATATGAACAAGCTAACCAACTGTATGTAATGTCCTGAAACACTAAATTTTGAAATATAACATTGTGACCATGTAACCCAGTTTTACTGAGACAGTCTGTGTTTATATGGCTTTGCAAGAACTTCTCAGCACACCTGAAATATCTTAGTTATTAATAATTAATAAATGTAATTAATAAACATCTGGTTTTGATAACCACAAAATTAACAACAGTATCTTGAACAAACAAGTAGAATTTGCTCTATTTGCAGGGAAAAGCTAGTCCAGGGGAACAAGGGTTTAGTAGAATAAAGTGTTAGAAATGAAGTGTTAGGTAAGTCCATGTGACTGAAAATGCTGTGTTCAGAATGAATGTTAGTGGCATTTGTTCAGTGTTTGTGATTAGGGATGTAAGTGACTAGTTGAGTAGTTGACTACTTGGTAAGACAAGGCTTATCAGGTGGTAGTCACTACTTGACTACAGCCGCTCCCCGACTTATGGCCACCTCCACTTACGAGCATCCGCACTTATGACCAAAGTGGTCGTAAATGCGGATCCGAGTTACGAACGGTAATCCGCGCTTACGAACAGCGCGGTTGCCATGTAACTCTATGGGATCCGAGTTACAAACAGTTCGAGTTACGGACCAAGTTTTGGTCCGTAACTTGGAGAGTGTCTGTAGTGGCTTCTCTTCCCTCTTTCTGCCTCTATCGGAGGCAGTGAAAGGGGAAGAAGGAGCTGCTGCTGGGAGGAGCTGGTTCCCTCAACACTGTCTGCAGGGGCAGCAGGGTAGGCAGTGGGCAACTGGGCGCAAGCTGGGACAAAGCTGTCCTGGCTTGTGCCCAGTTCCTGACCCTGCACCTCTGACTTTTAAATGTAGTACGAGCAAGGTGGCTCTTCCTGCATGTGAAAGGTGGAGCTGCAGCAGGGTTAGCTTCTGGTTCTGGGAGTTAGCCCCACTACAGCTCTGCAGTTCCCTCTTATTGACTAAGATTAAATTATTCAAAATACTTCATTACTGGAAAAAATAATCCTATTCAAGAACAGCCGCTGCTACTGAATCAAATAGTTATGCATACAAGTATTTTCAAGATTAGGGCCTTCGTTCTATGTTTATAGCACAGGGCATCTGATGCAAGTTAACAGCTGCAGGATACTTTACAATAAGAGTGGGCAATAATTTTTTCAGAGGATCCACTCCAAGGATTTGGTAAATAGTCAAGTCACAGGCCATTGTTTTGTACTGTGTTAATGGAGGGGGTGCAGGTTCTGGGACAGAGTTTAAATGCAGGAAGGAGCCCAAGGCAGGAGATTGGGGTTCAGGAGGGGGTGTGGTGTCTTGGAGGGACTTTAGCTGTAGGAAGGGATGCTAGGTGCAGGCTCTGGCGGGGTGGTAATTTACCATGGTCAGTTCCCAACAGGTGGCACAGCAGGATGCTTGGGCAGGCTTCCTGCATGCTGTGGCCCCACATACCACTGAAAGTATCTTTCTGATGGGACAGGTGTGTCTCTGCATGCCCCTTTGGGGGGCAGTGCTGCTTCATGCCTGCAAGCACTACCCCGCATCTCCCAAGGATGGTGCTAGCTTCAGTGCACAGAGCCCTGCTGCCAGCTGTTCTTCCAAGGGGTATCCTGTAAAGTTCCAAATCTAGTGTAAAGCTGTGGTCACCAGCCTGTTGATTGTGATCGACTGGTAGATCCTGGAGCCTCTGGCAGTTGATTGCTATCCTTATTTAGACTCTCTGTGCCTGCCTGCCTCACATTGCTCCCAGAAGCAGATGGCTGGATGAGTAGAGCACATCTCTGCAACCTTAGGGGGAGCAGGGTGAAGCAGCTCTGTATACATCTTTGTACATTTCAAAAGCAGAAGCCCCTGGGGGACTCTGCCTCTGGGCCCCATGCTCCCTGCAGTGCCTCAGCCTTTGAAATGTACAAGAGTCCTTATGGAACTTTTGTACTTTTCAAAAGGAAACACTGTGCTCCTTGCAGGGCTTCTGCTTTTGAACTGTAGCAAGAGCCTCCCTAGGGTAGCCCAACTCTTGCTACAGTTGAAAAGTGGAGGTGCCCTTTTAGACTAATCAAATAGTCGATGGGATTTCCATTGACTATTGGATTAATCTAAATTTAACATCCCTAGCCTGCACCTTCACTCCCTCTTGCAAACACCACCCAAACTCCCTCCGAGTCCACTCTCTTCACCCCCTCTTGCATTCCACCCCTTGCTCCAGCCAAATGAAAGTGAAGAGTGGGGGAAACCAAATGAGGAAGGGCTTTGGCAGAAAGTTGGGTCCTCCGGGAAGGGATGGGATAGATCCTGGGTTGCCTTAAATTCAAAAGGTGATCTTGGGTGTGAAAAGGTTGGCAACCATAGGTATAAAGGCAAATCAGCATGGCTTTTATGGTTACTAACCAGTGAGAATCATCTTTCTTGAGGAAAATAAATACAAATGCAAAAGATTAAAATTGATGATTAAATCAGGAAAAAGTACAGTTTATTTAAAATACTTTCTGACTTTAATAAATTCACCCTGCTTTCTCTTTTGCATTCTCCTTATAGATATTAGAATTTGTACATGAAGATCTGTTCAGGGGTTTCATTGTTGACGTTTTAGCTTGGGAAACAAGTGGCTGCACTATATAGCATAGTTTTCTGGCCTTTGGAGGAGTCTCTCTTTACCTGATATCATGAGCATTTTCTCAGAGCTGCATCTGAACTTCATTCTCTTAAGAGTAATCAAATGGAATCATAGGAACTCAGTTTGGTTGTTAATGTCCTGCTTCTGCATTTTTTTGAGCTCTTGGGGAAGTGTCCATGTATTTGTTTCCAAGATGGCTTTCTTGTTAGCAGTTACTTTTATGTGGTGGGTTTCAGAGCTAGGAGCCTTTCCTCTTGGGAACAGTACTACAGATTTCACGATGATGTGGTTTTCTGAGCAGACTTGGCTTTTATCCCTAAAATTAACTTGTTTTCCCCACAGTCCAAGGAGTGGTGCTTCTCTCTTTGTCCAAACATTGCAACCAGTAGAGAAGCTCAGACGTGCATTGAAAGTTGATAGTGCTCACTATCTACATCAATCCCACACAGACTTTTCACAGGCTTAGTGCTCTGGATAGTGCATCAAGATGTAAAGAAAAACATTTAAAGCTAATAATTTAGGCACTTAAGATGATGTATTGATGAAACCTACAAATCAATTGGTCTGCAGTAACCAACAAAACATACTCTTAAGAATGGTAGTTGCCATAGGGTGGTCATCTTTGTTGTCCGTTCATACTTTCTCACATGTACAGCTGCATGTTCAGGTATCTGGGTATCATCTTCAATGGGGGGGTACTCCAAGTTATCCTCTTCCAGTAGAGGAAGAGGAATTTAAAATATAGTTCTGTTTAACCCCCCTGAAGGGATGGATGTGGCTATTTGGTTAACAGATGCATTTGGTTAACAGATGCATGGACCTTGTAGTTGAAAGGACAAGAATATTGAGTTACCCAGCTTACTGATTGGGTGAAACTCCTCCCCCCACCCCATCCTCAAAGTTAGGAGCTGGACTTTCATGTAACACCCCCCTACCCCCATGACCTCATGCATCAAAAGGGCACAAGCTCTTTTGGGCACGTTATATAACTACAATATATAGCTGTGCCAACTCAAATATGACTATTACTGTAGTTGTCATATGTTCTGAATCTTCTAAATAGCGGTTTTTCAATGGCTTGAAAGCAAGCAGGATGTTGCTGAAACAAGTGTAAAAACTGCTTTCCTGTCAACTTGAAGCCCTAAACATCTGTGAAGATGTGGTGTGATTTCACATCTTAATTGAAGGCATGGTTGTGCTGAATCTGGCATGGACCTCCTTCAGTTGTTCTCCATGTCTGCTGAAGGTAGTGCAAGAAATAACCTCAATCTTGCTGAATATTAAGATGGTTAGATATTCGGAAAAGCTTTCTAACTGTAAGGATAATTAAGATCTGGATAAGCTTCCAAGGGAGGTTGTAGAATCCTTATCATTAGAGGTGTTTAAGAACAGGTTGGACAGCATCTGTCAGAGATGATCTAAAGCAGTTTTTCACAAACTAAGATCCGTGGATTCTGCTGATCAACTTATCTTTCCTCCAGCTATCTCCAGAGGCACACGGCTAAGGCAAGCTCCCTACCCACTTTGTGCAGCTCCTGGAAGCAGCTTCTAGGTTTCTGAGGCAGGCCCCAGGTGCAGGGGTAATCAGACAGGCTCTGCACTGCCCCAGCCAATGTGCCAGCTCTGCAGCTTCCATTTCTAGTAGCAGCTGCTTCCAGGAGCTGTAGTAAGTGTTGCCAGGACAGCACACCACCTCCTGCATACCATCCTTTACCCCAGCCTGAGTCCCCTCCCACATCCAAACTCTCTTCTGTAGTCTGGAACCCCCCTCATGCATCCTCAGTCCCACCACACAGCCCATACCTCCAGCCAGGGCACTCACTCCTCTCCCACACATCAGTGCCATGCTGCAGCCCAGTCAAAGTGAGTGTGGGGGAGAGTGAGCAACAGAGAGGGGGAAGATGAAGCAAATTGGGGGCTAGAGCCTTGGAAAAGGCGTGGTGTAGGAACTCCCCACATTTTTTAAAATCAAAATAGGAATCCTCAATTTGCTAAAGTTGGAGAACTGCTGGTTTAGAGGTATAGTTGGTCCTGCCTCAGCAGAGAGGACTTGACTAGATGAGCTCGTGATGGCCTTTCCAATCCTACTTTTATGCTCTGATTGCTTGACAGTGGATTTTTTTTCTTAAAGTATAATAGATGTAAAGAGAAAGGGTATAGGAAGAATTTAAAATCACTTTTTTCAATTTGTCATCTTCCACTGTTGAGTCTTGTAACACATCTAGAGAGCAATGAAATGGCAATCTGTCTTCCAGAGCAGAAAAGATACTTTAGGAGAGACTAATTAAATGTCTCCATGTCTCCTGTCTGTTATGTGGAAACTACTCTATGCCTTTAATTTTCTTTGACAGTCTGAGTCCTTTAATTTACTGATGGTAATGGGGATCCAAGTCTTCCTCCAGAATAAATGTTACAGTCCCAGTAGTACAGACAGCATGTGCATAGACTGTATGAGAGTCTCATAGTACAGAACAATGATGTACAATATAGAGAATAGTCTCCTACAGATAGATATCTTATGGTGTAGATAAGATAAAAAGATAAAAATCGTGTAAATTATTTAGATTGCCATTGTGCCTGGGAGCCCCTGTTGCAGACATGGACTCCATTTTGTTAGGTGCTATATAAGACTGTTCCTGCTCCGAAAGGCATAGATTTCTAAGATAAAGCAACAGATGTATGCATACTGGATACAAGGAAACAATTAGGGATGTAATAGTATAGTCGATTAACCAATAAGCAAAAGCTTATAGGTTAATGCTATAGACTACACGCATTTCTTACTTGCCAGTAATTTTTTTAGCAGGCTGGCCAGCAGCCCAGCTCAGTCCCGGCTTGCACTGGGTCCTGGACCTATCCCTGCTGTGGCTCTGTATTTAAAGTGTATTATGAGCCAAGCAAGCAGCCCGGCTCAGTTCTAGCTTATGCTGGGTCCAGGAGCTCAAACCACTCTTCTCTTCCCTTCCCTCTCCCCTCCTCTCCCCCCCCATGGGGGCTGCCTGGGGACTATACAATAGTTGACTAACAGATAAGAATTCATGAGTTAAGTGATAATTCAATTAACTGATATTTAACATCCCTAGAAACAATGTGACAATATTTGTCAGCATGATCCTCTGTGGTCTCAGCATAGCATCAACCAAAGCATCAGTTCTCAAACTGTGGGTCTGGATCCCAGAATGGGTCGAGATCCCATTTTAATGAGATTGCTAGGGCTGGCTTAGACTTGGACTTTAGCATTAGCTCCAGCTCCTGCTAAGTATCACCACTTAGGGCTGAAGCCTGAAGTCTTCAGTCATGGGTGTTGGGGCTGTGGTTATGCACCTCCTGCATTGGTCTAAAGCCCTGAGGCTTTGATTCTCCCCTGACCCTTGTCCAGTCCAATGAGAGGTTGGGGTTTACCCTTCTCCAGCTGATGGGACTCAGGTTGGCTTAGGATTTGGTCCTCTCTTCTGGGGGCATGTAGTATTGTTTGTTGTCAGAAGCGAGTCACCGTGCAATGAAACATGAGAACCCCTGAATTGAACTATTGTCAACTTTTTTGTAGGCATCACAGCAAAGGAGAGTAATGAGTGAGTTTTGTGGATGTTTACAGGAAACTATTCCCAAGCATGTGAGCAGAATGTGAAAAAGCACAAAGGTGCTTGTTTGTTACATTTAACCATCTAGTTTATATATGATTCTATGGCAGCAGCAAATATTGTAAAGTACAGATAAGGAGCTCAAAATGGTTCCAGGGTCCCCTAATACAGAAATGGCCTATGAAACCTGATGGCTAATAATACCTGTTTCTTATACTGTAATCAGTACCAACACAACTCTGCCTAGAAACAGGTAGGGGAAAACTTCCCTTATCCCTCGGAGCATCCCTTCTCAGAAGCATCTCTGGTAGAAATGTTTATATAGAGGCTGAAGCCTTGATATTATTCTTTTGAGTGTCATTAATTTGTTGTGGGATATAGTGAAACTACAGTGCGTGGACTTGATTCAGTATTCAATAAAACTGAAATACACATGTATTAGATAAACGTCTTGGTGTGTGTTAAATTGTTGAAAGCATCTCACGGTTTGTTCACGTGGCAGTGGTAACTTACTAAATCCAAGCTGATTAATACTTAAAGTTGCTTTGAAACTTAAGGTTAACCATTGTTTTGATCATTTTGCTATATACAGCAAACTTGTTTGCTAATAAACTAAATTCTATCTTAAAAAGTATATACATAACAGACTGTATTTTAATTTTTGTTTTCATTGCTCTTTTTGCAGGCTGCTGACTTGAGTAAACCAATAGACAAAAGGATATACAAAGGAACACAACCAACCTGTCATGACTTCAATCACTTAACAGCCACAGCAGAAAGTGTCTCTCTCCTAGTTGGCTTCTCTGCAGGCCAGGTCCAACTTATAGACCCTATTAAAAAAGAAACTAGCAAATTATTTAATGAGGAAGTAAGTAAGAATCTTGATCTCTTTGCATGTCAATGTCATATTTTTAAAAGTTAAGCAAGCAAGTCTCAGTGATTGCCTCTAAAATATAAATCTGCGCTAGGGTGTTTTTCACAAAAATCATATTGGCTTTGTCTAGACTAGTTTTGGTAATATTGTAACTAGTTGATTGCCAGTTGACTCAAGTTAATTAGCAGGAATGTCAATGCTACTGAAGCCATTCCACAAAATTTTTGTTCCAAGGCTGAACCACAGAAGGAAGCAAACACTTGTGCACTATAACGTAGTCATTGAATGGCCGCACAGTTAGCATAATTGTCAAATGACTTAAATTTAGAATTTACAGTTAACTCTAGCAACCAAAAACCCTGTCCTAGACATTCTGAAAGATCAGGGCTAGCCTGGCTCAGCTTCCAAACTTAGCCTACCCGTTTTGGGATTGTTGGTAGGAGCCCCCTTTTTGGCACTTGCAGCTATAATTTGCAGCTGTAGACTAGTGTCTCTAAAATAGTGCCATTCCCAATAGGGTGCTGCTTTTACACCTCTCTGGTTCCTCCTCATGTTTCGAGGAGCAGCTGCTAGATCAGGAGAGAGAAATTCTCCTTGCCCTTTGCTCTTCCATTTCCCCAAACTCCTTCCCTATTCTCCTTCTCTGAGTGGGGAAAGTTTGCATTTTATTGGAAATCAGCACTTAAAAGATGCCTTCTTGTACACACCAATATACAACAAAATGAAGCTTCACTTTTTTTGTCTGTACAAGAAATGGAACCTAAAATTTACCACTGGTGTAGCTGAATTTTGTGAGCTGAAGTTTAGACAAGGCACCCAGTGTCCTCCGACATTGCCAATTTTAAGTACATTTATTTGACACAATGACAAATGTCTGTAGCCCTGTCAGCACTTGAATTTCCATTGATGTAAAGGAAGTGAGAACATCAATGGGGACTTCTCCCCAAAACTCCCAAGTGCCGCCATACCCCGTGTTGTTTGACTGAGCAAGCCCACACCCTGAGGGAAACTGCATTCTACCTGAATGACTTTCTAAAAAATGAATGTGCACTGGTGGTGAATTGATTCTAGTTTTTGTCAATTGAAATTGACAGGGCTCGCCGAGCCCCACTCGCCAGCCGCGCTGTCTGGTGATCTGCACGTGCAAGATCGTTCTGCGCATGAGCAGATTGCCCAAACCTGGCTCTTCCAGGTTACAATCTACTCACCACGGGTGAGTAGATTGTATTATTTGTCAAGCCCTGGAAATGGATGAATGTATTCCAACAGCTTGGGACATTCTTCCCATTCTAGAATAACTGGTTACATTACATTACAGTGAAAGGAATCACCTCTCATATCACTGAGGCAGTTAACAAATGAGATGGCATTTAAACAAAAAAACCTATGGTAGATAAGATTACTTAATATTAGCAGTTGCAGAGATTGAAAAATGCAGGTAACAGTGGCAAGTTAGGTTTTCTACACTAACCTTAAATCTCAAAATTGCCAACATTTGAGCTAGTCACACCATTAATTAACCACAGGTTTTTTCAAATTGAGGTGTGGTTGACTGCAACTGGCAGTATATCAAAGTATAGACTTGTTGGCTAATCCTGGCAGTCTTAACTGTAATAGACTCCTCAGCTATTGCTGCCAAATCTGGGAGCCACCAAGGGACAGACAAATTGATACCTTGACACACAGGAGAATTAGTATATGTATCCAGTTCAAGACTTGGCAAGTCCCCATATTTCTTGCAAAATACAGTTGTCACTAGTGATGTGAAAGCACTGTCTCCTTTTTTCAGTGGAGAGGCAATTTCTACTGTCCTTAAAGCAATCAAGATAGCAAATTCCTTTTGACAAATATCTGATCAGCAAAGTAACCTGATATCCCAGATCTTTATTCTCATGGTTGCCTAATGAAACAAGTTCAGTAGATAAAATCAGTCCTATTACTTTGTGAACAAAATAGAAAATAATTAGAATAGGCAAGACATGGGTACTTGAAAGGCTCATGAGGATATTACTTCTAGAATCATAAGGTTGGAAGAGACCTCAGGAAGTCAGAGTCCAACCCCCTGCCCAAAGCAGGACCAACCCCAACTAAATCATCCCCGCCAGGGTTTTGTCAAGCCGGAATTTAAAAACCTCTAGGGATGGAGATTCCACCACCTCCCTAGGTAACCCATTCCAATACTTCAGCACCCTCTTAGTAAAATAGTTTATCCTAATATCCAACCTAGACCTCCCCCACTGCAGCTTGAGACCCTTGTTCTGTCATCTTTGAGAATAGCCTCTCTCCATCCTCTTTGGAACCCCCGTTCAGATAGTCAAATCGCCCCTCACTCTTCTCTTCTGTAGACCAAATAAGCCCAAATCCCTCAGCCTCTTCTCATAAGTCATGTGCTCCAGCCCCCTAATCATTTTCATAGCCCTCCTTTGGACTTTCTCCAGTGCGTCCACATCCTTTCTGTAATGAGGGGGATTGGACACAATATTCCAGATGTGGCTTCACCAGTGCCAAATAAAGGGGAATAATCACTTCTTCGAGTGGTGTCCCTGTGGGTGCTCCACTCAGGTCTCGGTGAGTCCCTGCACCGGCGATAGAGTTTTGCATAGCAGTGCCACTCGCACTGCGCACTCAGCCCCTCCCCTCGCATCCGAGGCCACGGAGCGTGCACAGCACAAGTCCCATCAGTTCCTTTTCAACCGTCCCTGGTTGAAGACGGCGCTCAGCAGTGCTCTTCCTCCTGAGGGAGAAAATTAGTTCCTAGTTAATTCTACCCCTGTTACCTCATAGTTTAGTTAATTTACTCCTCCTCAGAAACCAAGGGGTTACAGTTACAATTACAATCACTATAGGCAGCAACACAGGCCATACAATAACAGACCCAAGCAATGCCCTAATAGAAGGAGGAACCACCAAAACCAGTCCTCTGCAAGCCACTCCACCTCTGGCAAACAGCAAATTTGAAGTTTTGGTCAAGGATCTGAGCAACCACCCCACATCCCCAGTGCAGTCCAGTGTCATCTTTGGTCACCGTCTGAGGCCTTTCTACCACCAGTGGGCCCTAATTACTACATACAAATGGGTCCTAGAAGTCATCAGATTGGGCTACACAATCCCCTTTACTTCCATGCCCCCTTCCCATCCCTCTTCAGGGACCCCTCTCTCGAACCTCTATTATGGGCAGAGGTCCTGAAGCTTCTTGCTCTAGGAGCGGTGGAACCCACACCCGAACAACATCACAGGAAGGGATTCTATTCTAATTACTTCCTCACAGCGAAAAAATCAGGGGGCTGGAGACCGATTTTAGACCTCCGGAACCTCAACAAGTTTATTCAAAATTCAGAATGGTGACCTTTGCAACAATAATACCTGCACTGGATGAGGGGGACCTGTTCTCAGCCCTCGACCTACAGGACGCATATTTTCATGTGACTATAGACCAGTCCCACAGAAGATTCCTCAGATTTGTGGTAGGACAGGATCATTACCAGAATACTGTCCTCCCCTTTGGCTTTTCTACTGCCCCTCATGTGTTTTCAGAGACGCTGGCCATAGTCACAGTGTTTCTCAGAAGGCAGAACATAATTATCTTTCCTTACCTAGATGATTGCCTAATCAAAGGCCCCACCCATCACCAAACCACTATCATGACAACTACCACCAGAGAATGTTTTTTGCATCTGGGCTTGCTTATCAACATATAAAAATCCACCCTACAACCCACACAAAAGATAGAATTCATTGGGGCATTACTTGATTCAGTCACAGCGAGAGCCTACCTTCTGCTGCAAAGATTCACCGCAATCTGCAACATTGCCCAACAGGTCTGACAGGCCCCTTTATCCACGGTCCACACATACCTACAATTGCTAGGCCATATAGCAGCTACAACCTTTGTGGTCCCCTTCTCAAGACTGCAAATGCATTGCCTACAGCATTGGCTCACAAACAACTATATACCAGCCCGACACAGCATCGCCAAACACCTCTCACCTTCTCCAATGGTATTACAGTCCCATGACTGGTGGACATCGCTGCAGAACCTTCTCACCGATGTACCCTTCCACCGACCAGACCTCTCAGTTACTTTAACAGATGCATCCATTATGGGATGGGGAGCCCCCTTTGGGTCAGCATCAATACAGGGCACATGGACCCATCATAAAAGATACCTCCATATCAATATCTTGGAGCGCAGAGCCATACGCAAGGGGTGTGCCCACATTTTGCCTCTTATAAAGGGCAGAGCGATTCATGTCCTTATGGACAACACGCCATCCATGTTTTAGATCAACTGTCAGGGAGGTGCCCGATCACACACTCTGTGCCAAGGCAGTCAGATTTTGGAATTGGTGCATCAGGAACCACAACACCAACAGCAATGTACATTCCAGGAGAACAGAACGTCAGGGCCAACAGACTGAGCAGATATTTCTCAGATCAGTACGAGTGGGAGATCAATACCAACATCCTTCTCACAATCTTCCACAAATGGGGCTTCCCAACTATATACTTCTTTGCAGCACTGCACAACTGCAAGTGTCACAGATTCTGCTCTTGGGCAGGAGTAGGCAAGAGGTTGGAAGGGGATGCTTTTACCATCCACTGGACAGCTCCTCTTCTATATGCCTTTCCACCATTTCCACTCATCTCCATAGTGATCAACAAGATTTGATCTGATCGGGCCACAGTAATCCTGATAGCCCCAGCATGGCCGAGACAGCCCTGGCTTCCTTACCTATCCTTCCTGTCCATAGACCAACCGATCCCTCTCCCAGCATTGCTGAATCGCCTCACACAACGCTGCGGTACTATACACCACCTCAATATCAAGACCATGAAACTTATAGCTTGGTTCCTCAGTGGTTCCAGAATGAAGAACTTACCTGCTCAGACAGGGTCAAACAAGCTCTTCTAAACAGCCATCATCCCTCCACGAGGAACACTTACCGGAACAAATGGACACGTTTCCAACATTGATGCATGAGACGCAATCTGCATCCCACCACAGTTCCCATACCTAGCTTACTTGTCTACCTTAAGGACCTCAGCGACGC
Organism: Pelodiscus sinensis; assembly: GCF_049634645.1. Lineage (NCBI taxonomy): Eukaryota > Metazoa > Chordata > Testudines > Trionychidae > Pelodiscus > Pelodiscus sinensis. Next base: position 22,253,729 of record NC_134714.1, on the reverse strand, counting down.
TGGCCTCCATCAGCTCCGTTCGGGTCCATCTGTCTGCGATCACAGCCTTCCATGACTCAGATGGCTTCTCCCTCTTCACACACCCATTGGTGAAATGTTTTCTCACAGGCCTGCAGAAAATGTGGCCAATTATCCACCCTCCAGTACCACCGGGGAACCTGAGCCTGGTCCTTAATGTTCTTACCAGGCCTCCATTTGAGTCACTAGCCACTATAGCACCACAATACCTATCTATGAAGGTTGCATTTATAGTGGCGATAACGTCAGCTAGAAGGGTAGCAGAGATCGCAGCCCTCATGGCAGACCTGCCCTTCACTATATTCACCAGGGATGAAGTCATACTTAGACCCCATCCCAGGTTTCTCCCTAAGGTTATATGAAACTTTCATGTAAATGAGCTCATTTACTTAGGAGCCTATTTCTCTAAATCTCATGCTTCCTTTAAGTAGTCTATATTACACACCTTGGATGCGAGGAGGGCAATGTGTTCTACCTTGATAGTACCAGACCAGCCAGGAAGTCAGACTCTTTGTTGCATGGTCAGGACCATGCACAGGAACAGCAGTTTCCGCTCAGCGCCTATTCAAATGGATCGCAGTCTGCATACTCACCGTCTGTGAACTTAAGGGAAGATAGCCACCACAGCCCATTAGGGTGCACTCCACATGAGCGATGGTCACCACAGTGGCCTTCCTCAATGTACTGCCGACACATTTGTAGAGCAGCCACATGGCCTTTGCATCATACTTTCGCGCATCACTATGCCTTACACAGCAGGCCGATACCTTCCACATCTCTAGCAAAGGCAGTTCTTCCCTCTTCCACCTAGAGAGACTCCAATGCCCACCTCCATTAGATGGATACTGCTATGGAGTCACCTGAGTGGAGCACCCACAGGAACACCACTCGAAGAAGTAGTAGTAGCTACTTAGCCTGTGCAGTAACGGTGGTTCTTCGAGATGTGTGTCCCTGTGGGTGCTCCACTGCGCTCCCGTCCTCCCCTCTGCTTGGAGTCTCTGGGACTTCAGGTAGAAAAGGAACAGACGGGACTCGCACTGTGTGCACGCTCCACGGCCACAGGGCAGGGGGGAGGAGGAGAGGAGGCTGAGTGTGCAGGCATGGCACAAGGGGCACTGCTATGCAAAACTCTCCAGTCGCTGGTGCAGGGCACCAAGACCTGAGTGGAGCATCCAAGGGGGAGACACATCTCGAAGAACCACCATTACTACATAGGGTGAGTAACTTCTTCTCTAGATCTGCTGCCAATGCTCCTCCTAATGCACCCTAATATACCGTTAGCCTTCTTGGCGACAAGGGCACCCTGTTGACTTGTATCCAGCTTCTCATCCACTGTAATCCCCAGGAATGTAACAATGCTTGGGATTTTTCTGTCCCAAGTGCAGGACTCTGCACTTGACCTTGTTGAACCTCCTCTGATTTCTTTTGGCTCAATCCTCCAATTAGTGTAGGTCACTCTCGGGACTAAGAATTATGAGGATAAGACAAAATAGGTGGATGAGACAGAGGGACATATGACATAAGGTAACAAAAACGGCAGGTGCACAAGTTTTAGTAAGTGATTACAAATTGTCACCTCTTAACCCTCAAGGTTACAGGTCTGTTTACATTAGGAACAGCTAAGTTTTGAGGGGCACTTGAAGGTGTAGCTGCTTTTAAAAGGTGTAGAAATATATTTCTGTACTGTAGTTTAAATGAATGACTCAAAGTTCTGCATTAATATACTCAATAAGGAATCTATCTGTAAAAACGAACATTTCCTGAATCAGTTTTTGGTGCCTCCCCACCCTCACCCCACATAGGCACACTTGCTGACAGGTATTTTGAAACAAATTACCAAAATAACAAACTGGCACCCTCTTTCTGCCCTCCTACCTAGCTACCTCTCCCCCTAACTTAGTGTCATCTGCGAATTTGCAGAGGGTGCAACCTATCCCCTCATAAGGACATTAATAAAGTTGTTGAACAACCTGGCCCCAGAACCAACCCTTGGGGCCTGCCACTTCACGTCAGTTGCCAACCAGATATTGAGCCATTGATCACTATCCATTGAGCCTGGATCATTTGTACCAAAAAATTAAATTCTGTGCACAATATTTTAAAGTTCTGCACATTTTTGGTCAAAATAACATGGTATGAGCATGCCAGTTTGTTATTTTGGTAATTTGTTTCAAAATACCTGTCAGCAAGTGTGCCTATGTGGGGTGAGGGTGGGGAGGCACCATAAACTGATTCAGGAAATGTTTGTTTTTACAGATAGATTCCTTATTGAGTATATTAATGCAGAACTTTGAGTCATTCATTTAAACTACAGTACAGAAATATATTTCTACACCTTTCAAAAGCAGCTACACCTTCAAGTGCCCCTCAAAACTTAGCTGTTCCTAATGTAAACAGACCTGCAACCTTGAGGGTTAAGAGGTGACAATTTGTAATCACTTACTAAAACTTGTGCACCTGCCGTTTTTGTTACCTTATGTCATATGTCCCTCTGTCTCATCCACCTATTTTGTCTTATCCTCATAATTCTTAGTCCAAAAATCTTATAATCTGTATCTGTTGCCATAAAAACCATAGCATAAATACGATGTAATATGGCTGTGGTCTTCAGATGTTAATATAATATAATTTTGAATAATATTTAACCTGGAGATGGGCTCTTTAGCCCTCTGAGCCACATTAATAGAGCAGTATGAGAGACCATCCATTGTGTCATCTCAGTACTTATTCCATGTCTAGAGGACAGATGTGGCCTCTGGCAGGCAGGGTTGACCCAGTTTCTAAGCATTATGCTTTGAGTAATTTTCTAATATTGGACCCACAATAGAGGCATGATTGCCCATCAACAAAACAGGCACCACAAATAAAATGAGCAAAGAAGCCAACTCTTTAGTTCACCATAAAAATAAAAACTGCTATTTGAAGATGCTTGTTATTTCATGAGAAATTTGCTAGATTATGTCAGTGGTTCCCAACCGCTGGGCTGCGGCATCTCTGGGGGCTGGGGCTAGGGTGCACTGCGGCTGTCGGGAGAACCGTGTCCTGCCCCACCTCTCAGCCAGTCAACGCCGGGTGGGGTGAGGGGGTCTCATCCCGGCCATGGAAGAGCGCTTCCCTGGGAAGGGCTGTGCAGGGAAGTCCTCTTCTGCTGCTGGGAGGAAATCCCATGCTGCATGACCCTCCTGCTGCGGAGTGAACTGCTCTTCTGCTGCCAGCAGGAGACCTCGTCCCTGCCCAGCATTGGTTGGCTGGTCACGTGTCTCCCAACAGCCATGGTGGGAAGGGAGGCACTAGGCGCAGTGTGCTTCAGCCCCCAGAGCTGCTTCCATGCAGGTAGCAATGCAGGGCTAGGTTGGGGGGGGGGGGCAGACATTGGGGGCTCCAGGGGCAGGACTGGGGATGGGGGGGGGGGGGGGGACTCCAGAAGCTGAGCTAGTAGTAGGGGGGAAGTTATGGGGGCAGGGCTAATATTTGGGGCTGGCACCGGGGGGAGGTTCTGGGGGAGTTGGTTGCAGTGAGGCTCTGGAAACAGGAGGCTGGTACTGGGAGGTCTGGTGGAGGTGCTCTAAAGAGATGGGGGCTGGCACTGGGAGGCTGACACTGGGGGGGTTGGGTGCAGGGGACTCTGGGGTCAGTGGCTGGCACTGGGGGGGTAGTGAAGGGATGTGGGGGGGCTCTAGGGCTTAGAGCTGGTACTGGGGCATCGAGGTGCTGTGCTTTTGGTAAACTGGCAATGTTATTTGCATATTCATTGTTTGCATAAATATGCAAATATTATCAGTCTGCTAAAAGTCTGAGACTGGGTTTGCCAGTCCCCAGTATCAAATAGGTTGGGAACCACTGAATTATGTTACTGTTCTGAATATTCAAATACAAAATTATTTTAACTCCTCTTTTCAGTAGTACATAAGAAACACAATGGTGAGTACTTGACATACAAAGTTTGGCTTTCACCCTCAGGTTGACAGCAACAGAAGTATTTCAAAGCGTAGCTTGAAATTTCCATTTAACTGCTGCTTTTCAGTATAGTAGACATATACCCAGAGGCTATGTCTACACTACAAAGTTTTTGCGGAAACCCAGTGGAGCGTCCACACCTCAAGCACATTTTTGCACAAGAAAATCGACAGAACAGAGGGCTTTTGCTGGTACAGTAGTTCCTCCCCATGAAAATAATTCCTTTTTGCGCTACAGCTCTTGTGCAAAAAGGAAGGTGTGGACACTCCAGAGGGGTTTTTGCGCAAGAAACCCCTATCAGAAAAAGCACAGGTGCTCTGATGGCCATTTTGTGAATGGTCATCAGAGCTTTCTTGCGCAAGAGTGTCCACAAAAGGCTTCTTGTGGAAAAAGCTCTGCAGTGTAGACAAAGCCAAAATGAATATAATTGTCTTCTGCCTCATCCATCAATTCACATTTTTTCCTGACAAATAGCTAAGTGCACTCTATAGGCAGTTAGTCCCTTGGGGTATGCCTAGACTACAGGCTTTTGTCGACAGAGGCTTTGTCGACAGATACTGTCGACAGAGCTTCTGTAGACAGAGTGTTTAGACTACATCCAGGTCTGTTGACAAAGCAAGCCGCTTTGTCAGCATGGGTATGTCTACACTACCCTCCTAGTTCGAACTAGGAGGGTAATGTAGGCATACCGCACTTGCAAATGAAGCCCGGGATTTGAATTTCCCGGGCTTCATTTGCATAAGCGGGGCGCCGCCACTTTTAAAACCCCGCTCGTTCGAACCCCGTGCAGCGCGGCTACATGGGGCACGAACTAGGTAGTTCGAACTAGGCTTCCTAGTTCGAACTACCGTTACTCCTCGTTACTCCTCGCTGCTGCTGCGGCTTTGCTCCCGGTGTCCCTGGTCTGCTGGAGACGGTCCCCAGCAGACCAGGGACACCTGGAGCAAAGCGGCAGCGGTGTCCCGCGCCTCTGAGGCTTTGCCAGAGCAAAGCCTCAGAGGCGCGGCACCACGCCGCTGCTGCCGCTTTGCTCCGGGTGTCTCTGGTCTGCTGGGGACCGTCTCCAGCAGACCAGGGACACCTGGAGCAAAGCCGGGGAGGCGGAGGGGTCCTGCGCCTCTGAGACTTTGCCAGAGCAAAGCCTCAGAGGCGCGGCACCCCGCTGCTGCGGCTTTGCTCCCCGTGTCCCTGGTCTGCTGGGGGGGGGGAGGGGGCGCAGCTAGTCCCCCCCCCCCCCAAGCAGACCAGGGAGATGTGGAGCAAAGCCCCAGGCCTGTGGTAGAGCAGGTGGGGCGCTGCCGGTTGGTCCCGCAGCACCGCTCCTTGGCGCTACTGGACCAACCCGGCAGCACCCCAGCTGCTCTGCCCCCGGAGTCCTGATTCAGCCGCTGCTGATCAGTTTCAGCAGTGGCTGAATCAGGACACCTGGTGCAGAGCAGCTGGGGTGCTGCTGGATTGGTCCAGTAGTGCCGAGGAGCGGCGGCGCTACTGGACCAACCCAGCAGCACCCCAGCTGCTCTGCCCAAGGCGTCCCCAAGTCAGCCGCTGCTGAAACTGACCCTTGGCTGACTACAGGAAGCCCCTGCGTGGGGCTTCCTGGAATCAGCTGCTGATCAGTTTCAGCAGCAGCTGACTTGGGGATGCCTGGGATTCTTAAGTTGAATCTGTATGCAAGTCAGAACTGGCATCCAGATTCAGCAGCTGTTGAAACTGATCAGTTTCAGCAGCGGCTGAATCTGGACGCCAGTTCCGACTCACATACAGATTCAACTTAAGAACAAACCTACAGTCCCTATCTTGTACGTAACCCGGGGACTGCCTGTACTATTTTGAGACTTTATTTCTGCTTAAGTAAACCTCATGTTATGTTGGGGTCTGTAACTAATTGGCCTTATTGAGGTAGCTTCATTATTGAATAAATATTGGACAGGTAAAGAATACATTTTCACAAATCACTTTTCCCTAAATAGTAGTTTCTTCTCTTCCTGTCTATCTTAAGTTCTTTTGCAAATAAGACTATTTTGTAACTATCATGAAATTGGCCGTTTAAAAAATTCAGTAAAATGTTCTATTAATAGATGTAAACTGTAAAATAATCAGGTACTTTCTTAATGCATATCTTGTTCTTTGTTTTTCACAGAGACTAATAGACAAGTCCAGAGTAACCTGTGTAAAATGGGTCCCAGGTTCGGAAAGCCTTTTCCTAGTAGCTCATTCCAGTGGAAATATGTACTTGTATAATGTGGAGCACACTTGTGGTACCACAGCCCCACACTACCAGCTACTTAAGCAAGGAGAAAATTTTGCAGTTCACACTTGCAAGAGTAAATCCACAAGAAATCCTCTACTTAAATGGACCGTAGGCGAGGGTGCCCTGAATGAATTTGCTTTTTCCCCTGATGGGAAATTTTTGGCATGTGTAAGCCAAGATGGCTTTCTTCGTGTGTTTAACTTTGATTCAGTGGAGTTGCATGGTACAATGAAAAGCTACTTTGGGGGACTACTATGTGTGTGTTGGAGCCCAGATGGGAAATACATTGTAACAGGTGGCGAGGATGACTTGGTAACAGTTTGGTCTTTTGTGGACTGTCGAGTAATAGCTAGAGGCCACGGACATAAATCATGGGTTAGTGTTGTGGCATTTGACCCATACACCACTAGTGTAGAAGAGAATGATCCAATGGAATTTAGTGGCAGTGATGAGGATTTCCAAGACCTTCTGCATTTTGGTAGAGATCGAGCAAATAGCACACAATCTAGGTTATCAAAAAGGAACTCTACAGACAGTCGTCCAGTAAGTGTTACATATAGGTTTGGTTCTGTAGGCCAAGACACACAACTCTGTTTGTGGGACCTTACAGAAGATATTCTCTTCCCTCACCAACCTCTTTCACGAGCAAGGACACACACAAATGTTATGAATGCCACAAGTCCACCTGCAGGAAGTGGTGGAACTAATCCAGGAAGTAATGGAAACAGTATCACAACACCTGGTGGAAACTCAGTACCCCCTCCTCTTCCACGGTCAAACAGCCTTCCACATTCTGCAGTCTCAAATGCTGGCAGTAAAAGCAGTGTCATGGATGGTGCCATTGCTTCTGGTGTTAGTAAGTTTGCAACCTTATCGCTGCATGATCGGAAGGAAAGACACCATGAAAAAGATCACAAGAGAAATCATAGCATGGGACATATATCTAGCAAGAGCAGTGACAAACTGAACCTAGTTACTAAAACCAAAACGGACCCAGCTAAAACTTTGGGAACACCTCTCTGTCCCAGAATGGAAGATGTTCCCTTGTTAGAGCCTCTTATCTGTAAAAAGATAGCACATGAAAGACTGACTGTGTTAATTTTTCTTGAAGACTGTATAGTCACTGCTTGTCAGGAGGGATTTATTTGCACATGGGCAAGGCCTGGTAAAGTGGTAAGTTTTAATCCTTAATGCTGCATCAAAGAATTAGAACTTTGAATAGGTAGTTTTCTCAATATATCTGATTATTGGATATAAAATCTCTTTATGCTTAATGTAAAAAGGTTGTTTCCTTAGAGCCATACTTTTGGATACTGCATGCCATATTTCTGAATTATTTGAAGTGTCTTGGGGACCGTTTCTTAGTTGCCTTCCAACCAGAGAAATACTGTGTATCCAAAGTTTGTGTTCCTATATTTTCAAAATTTTATAGTATAAACACAACATGGTAAAGGCATAGATTTAAAAGTGTTCAATCACTAAAGTAACAATATTAGTTATTCACACATTTTTCCTATGCTGCTATTTTCCTGGGTTTTGAAATACTACTGCTTTGAGTATACCATGAAATGCTAGCTTTTTTAGTGTTTAGGTATCTTATTTGAAAAAACACAAGCGTTTTAACACTAACTTCTTATGGATTTCTTCAGTATTAATACATATCTGTCAACTTGTGAGCAAACTTTTCAAACCCTGTGCTGACCATATTAGAAATAATTCATAGTACAATTGCCTGAAATTGTATATCTGTCCTACTGTACTAATGAGACTTTTTTTTGAACCTGTATAAAGGTTTTGATTTTTATAGGGCTCATTATCATGAGAAGAATCATAGCCACGGTTAAAAATCTGCATAAACCATATCATGTTTGGTCCAGTAGTGTCCATTTTACTAGCCAAATATGGAGCAAAACTGAATTTTTTAGCACAGACCTTTCAATCAATCAATCACATCTACCAGTTTACGGTAATTTGTAGGAGTTTTACCCTCTATTGTAAAAGCCTTTGAATCTTGAATATTGATTTTGTCCATTACATGGCATTTTCTTCTTGTTTTTTTTAATGAGCCTAAAACTGTCATCTTACAGCCTCAAGCACCTTCCATGTCAACATAGCTTTAAAATTCTGAGATGAAATACAGTTCTGAGAAACCATTGCTAACCATTGAACCTGCAGCAGGTGCGCTCATTTATGTCTGATTACTTGTGTAAATTATTTGAATATTTTCCTAATTAGACAATATATAGAGAGAGTTCCTTAATGCTAAAACTGTCTGATTCTTTAGAGCCATCTATGGAGCAATAAATTTGTTCCAGAAAACTAAAATGCACTACAACTTATCTATCTTCAGATTTCTGTTGCATGTCTAAAAATGACATGACTATAGAATTAATCCTTTTTAAAAAGAGGTGATGCTAGCTGCTTTGAAACTCCAAGCACATATTCTTAAAGCTCCTCAAGTTTGATTCTGAAATCTCATATTATATGCACACACAGAGAATTTCTTCCACTTAGTATCTCTGCACACTTACTTAGTGGCTAGATCAATTAAGTCTGAACATAGTGAATCTTTCTCTTGATGATATGGGGAAGGGGCATTACTTACTTTAAAAATAATCAGTACATGAGAATCATGTAACTGAAAATAGTGAAACTACATTACAGTGGAACTAGAACATCTGTAAATCAGTACAAGTCACAAACATTCTTGTAAAAGTAACTTTAAACGTGCATTAGTGTCTCAGCTTTCCAGAGAATATTGCCTTTTTGCGTAAATGTTAACCCAGATTGTGTGTTTTCAAATATTTGCTTTTTTTCTTTTAACTAGTAAATTAGGTTTTTTCTTAAACTGCTGAGCGTAACTTAGACTGTTTTTGTGCATAAATGGTTTTGATTTAGAATATATATCTCAGATATTTCAGAGATAGAGTATGCAGTACCCAAAAATGAGGATTTTTGTCTTTGGCTAATATGGAAAACTTTAATTACAGGTAAGTTATTTTCATGCTGAAGTTCTCAATCTTTCAGATTAATATATTGCACACCGATGTAAATGCCATATTGATTAGGATATATTTACTTCCCTAGAAAGATATTTTCAAATGGACTTTGTAGCTCTTTCTTTATTTGCATTTACAGTGAGTTCTTGCTATTTAAAATGTGATGGCATGTTTACAGGGTTTTGATGGGGAAGTATCTGTGCCAGAAAGATAAGCGTCCTTTGGTTTATAAGATAGAGCACTTATTATAATTTTATGCATATTTAATGAGTGGTGAAAGTATAAAAACACTCATGGGAACATGTCACTTCTGGGTTATAGACCACATATTTCTATATTGCCAATGGTTTTATCCTTGGCTAAGTGTCACTTTGGAGTTTAAAGCTGCTATCTTCTGTCTTGCTCCCATCATATGGGTTCTTGACAGTTCTGGAAGAGTACCCTCTGCACCATTTTTTTTTCTTAATTAAAAAAAAATAATCCACTGTTGCCTCACAAACCACCTCATCTGAGTGCCAACCATAACCAACTCAAGGAAAATTAAACTAGCCTGGCAATAGAAAGCGCCTGTACCAGTGAGCCATCTCCTACCTTTCCCTCTCATTTGCCTCCTCTTGTAAGAGCCACCAAAGCACTTACTGTGCAGTCTAAATGACAGTATGCCGTGTATTTGCCACTAATTTACAAAAAGAAGGCATTGAGGCTCAGGTGAAGAGTGGTCTTGCTTAGTTTAGACAGATTGAATCTCTTGTCCACAGTGTGGTCTCCACTGGCCTTGGCTGAAAATCCAGAAACGGATCTTCAGCACTGATTCCATGAGGCCATTATGATGCACTGCCATGCCAGTCTCCCATAGCCTACACTGCAAGCTTTATGAATTACTTCAGTTTACTCATCATACCTTGAGCTTTCTTATTGGCTACATTGTTCTAGTAAAGTATGTGATCCAAACATGCTTCTTTTAAATCATCACACTAACACTTGGTGAAAAGCATTGCAAGGGGTTTACAAAATGAGTAAAACAAATTGGGTGGAGGTAAAGAATTGTTTTCATTTTCTGAAAAAGAATGAATTTTTTATCTTAATTTGATCCCTTCATTTACAAATTTCACTTTCATTTTAGGAACTGTAATACCATCTTACACACTCTTCCTGAGGGTTTGAATTCTGAGATGTATTTTTCTTTCCTTAGTTGAGTAACTGCTATCAGATTGGCCATGGGGATTGCTCCATAGATGGGTCTTAGAAAGTTTCATCTTATCCTTTAACCTGTCTGAAAACAACTTAAATAGGAGAGAATTAGAAAAGTGAAATTGCATATGAATCACATTGCCATTTACTTTAAAACCAAATTATAAGTACTATAGATACCATAAAAATGCTTTATCACTACATGCAAAGGAATTTAATAATTCCTTTAAACTATTTTCCTAGGCATGAATGTAGCTTCCCAAACTAAGTTACTTCAATACAGTACAAAATAAATTTCATTACCTAAATGTTTGATACTAAAATTTAACTTGCTTATCTTGTACAACCACATGGTTTTAATTTAAGGAAAAATTACCACTTATTTCTCTTCTGAGAGCTCAAGGTAAGATTGGATAGAATTCCAAAAAAGTGAAATGGCAACATATATCTGGAAGACTAAATACGTTACCATTTATTGAAACAATGCACATGAAATTTCGAATGTTTTTTATTCTTATTGTACATGAAAATCTTAAGTAATATCCTTAAATCTTCCAACTAGCTACAGTTGTAGTACGGTATGTTTTAGTATGACTTTTTTATGTTTTTGCTAAAAGTACTTAAAGATTCATGTATTATACTTCGGTGAGTGGGGAGACTAAGCTATATGTGAGTTCTTCCTCGGAGGGGGGAAGCATTTTTTCAATACAACTGAAGTTTAATTACTGGTATTTTGAAGTACTGTCATATAGAAATATTTTCATGTGATAACAGCATCTCTGTAAATGCTACAGTAAAACTGAATCATGACTGTATGATTTCAGGGTACCAAGGTAAAATTTGAAGTTTCCTGTAATGTGCATATACTAGCAAACAAAATTGCACATATAGTACTCCCTCATTAGCAGGTTGAATTTATACTAATATACTGGTTTGACTTATGAATAGCGAGGTGTGGCAAAGTGACTTCAGTGAAGCCAGGAGAGATCATAACCCTTTATAAAAGGTCTTATAAGTGCAGGTTTCTGGATTAGGAAATCACACGACTTTTACTAAACACTTGCAGACATGCCATGCTTTGAACTATCCTCTTTTAAAAACTTGGTTATGTGCTTGAAGAGACTGTATAAATCTGCCCCTTTAGTGTCTTAAATCTACTAAAATGATACTGAAAAAAATTGTTGGCCTGCTTATGTTACAATAATGAAATTCATGTCAGTTAATTTACTGTGGCACAACTTAGCTGTAAAAGTTAAACAGTTTTTTTTCCTGCATTTTTACCAATTCTGTATACTTGAGTTTGTTAAAGATTGATATGTTAGAGGTGATAATGTACAAAATTGTATTGACTATACCTTTAGTGAAAATCAAGAGAATTCATATGTATTTCCTTTTTACACTTCCATCTAATTTCTTGACACCTTGAATAAATTTCATAGAGCCTTTCTAACATGAAATATTGTTAAATTAACTGTTGCAATAATTAAGCTTTAATAAGTATTGTTGGTATATTTATAATTTTAAAAATCAAGTTTGTTTCATACTGCTTATTTTTTAGCTATTCTGTTATCACTGTTACAGCTGAAGAACCTTACTAAATACTTGACATTACAGAATTTGCTGAGGTTGTCCTCTGTATACTGACGTTAAATAAAATGTGACTGAATTATAAATGTAGATAATTTTCAATACTCCTTTTCACATCTAAGTTCTGAAAGCTGGGATATAAGTTAGGTTTTTTTCCTGCATGCTATACATGCCTTTTTGAACAGATGGCTGCAGTGAAACATCTAGCTTTTTAGCTGCTATTTTATAACGTAAGGAATTGGCTAAATCATGCAGTTTGAGTAAATATTCAGAAATTGTTCTCAAGTTGATATTAAATCAAATGTGGGATTAGATGTCACTTCCAACTCTTGAAATATGTTGTGACGTTCTTGTTTACTTTTTAAATCCTTAAATATCAGAACAATGTGAAAATTCCATTTTAAACTGATTCAGTAATTCAGACATTGGTACACTAGGATGTCAATATATAACCATCAAGCAGCAGTTGGAATGGAGAATTTTGTCTTTGGACTCTACAGGAGCTCTTTCCCTCTGTAGATTCAAGCTGTGTGTTGGTCACAGTCCTAAATAGACCTTGAGACGTACTATACAAAACTGAGTTCACAGCCCTAAAGGATGTGCTTTAAAAAAGTCAATTCAGGTGCTTCATACCTAGAAATAATATCGTAGGGCCAGAACAGACCAAGTCTGACATTGACTTGGATAGTCAAGTTAGGCTACAATGTTGCCCACTCACTCCCATCAGAGGCGCATGGGAACAGCTGATCAAGGTTTTCCATCCCTTAAACCAGAGTTCAGGTTTATTCACATAAGCATTTAACAAAAATGATATTCTTGAAGTTGTTTCCCAGGTTTGAGCTTTTCTAACAGAGCCTTCAAATTCTCCTTATTTCATTGTATGTAAGTTTTAGAGTCATTATGAGCCCTGGCAAGGAGAAATCAATTTCCTGGTTGGTGAAACTCCCCTGGAGCTTTCTGATGATTGGGGAAGATTCTTCCTTTATTGGATTTAAATTCTTCATGGTCTGGCATTTGAATGAACAACCTTGGTGTGACTGAGCCCGGTAGCACTTTTGGAAGAATGTGGTGAGAGGAAAGGTGAAATCTATCCTGACAGTGTGATGTGGGAATGTCTGTAAACAAGAATGGGTTGCCCTAACAAGTTCCACAGGAATCAGTGGGAACTGGAAAGCAATCTGCCATTCCCTATTCTAGTCATAATGGATACTTTAGTAAAACTCCCAGTTGTAACTTGACTTCTGTTTTCCTTTTTAAATATCTCTTGCACAAACATCCATAAGGAAAGTCAGTGTGATTGTGCTCTAGTCTAATTTGAAAGTTCAGATTTGATTGGAACATTCATCAACTTCACTGGTTTCCATCCATTCACTGTTCTCAGATTGAGAGTTCACATATTCTTGGCTGCTGTAATTTCTACTCAAATTTGCCTGGTTTTTCGGAAGTCACTTTTTTTGACCTGACACGTGACCTAAATCTTGCCAGAAGTTCTAGCGTGAAAGGGCTAGAGAATATTGCTTTCTGTACTGGAGTACTTTATTCCTAAACTAGGTCAAAGCTTCCATGCCTGGGTGGGATTAGGACCCTGCCAGCAAAAGCATACATGCACTTCAGCAGGTCTTAGTGAAGATACACAAAGCAGTTACACTCATGAGGGTATAGTTTGTCCCTTGGACCACAGACACCTTTCATATGTAGGCCAAAGTGTTGAGCCCTTAAGGTATGGTAAACTTACCTCTGGATGTTTGGGGCAAAGAGTTTTTACATAAAAGAGTTTTGCCACACAAGTTAAGGATGGAAATAAACTTCAGTAATTAAATATATGCTAATATATACCAGAAGTAAAATTGCAACTGAATCACTTGTGTTGCTGCCGCATACGTTTACAAGGAATTTTATCCTACTTGTATGTAATCTATACCTCGGCATACTACACTACTTCAGCAAAACAAGAAAAGACAAGTAAATACTTTAGCACTAAACAATTCCCATGAAGCAAATAAATCTTTAAAAAAGGAAACCAAACAAGCATTTTAAATAGAAATTACTATAACATTGGCTTTCCCATAATTTCCCGTTCTCCCAGGCTCTTGCAGTTCAAGGAGTCTTCTGCTACACGATGGGTGTATGTTCAAAGGATTTGCCCTTTTTTAAAAAACATTTCAACGCAAGTTCACAAGTTGATCTTATGACTCCATTAGGAATTATTTGAGCTAGTAAAGAAATTCATGCAGTTTAGTTCCTCGTTTTAACATTTAAAACACTTATCAAGCTACTTGTTGAGGTCTCATTTAAACAAAGTTTTTATCAGTTTAAAACTGTGAGCTCAGATTTAAATCAGTGTAACTTTGTGGATACTTTGATTGGTTTAATTTGCATCTTGGCAGCGCGAGCCTGTCTAACAAGTTAAAAACTGGATGTAGTGTCTAAGTAAGCTTAAGGCCTGATTTACACTGCTGCAGCTTCATGGTGGGTGTATAAAGTCTGAAGATTATCAAGTGGATCATATAGAACCCAGTTACCACCATATGTGTTGCTTCACATTTTTCAATTTCTCACTGAGATACATCAGGTAGAAGGTATATTTTTCTTAATACCTAAATTTCTGCAAGTTGGACTAATCTATTCCTCCTTTGGCTGCAATCAATTTTATCTTCATATTTGTAACTCTGTGGTCACTTTCATCAGCACTAATCTCATTTCATATTCAAGTATTAGCTGAAAGATTTTGAAATTCAGACATTCATATTATTGCAGCTGAGAGCCTGGAACTTTGCATTGTAAATTTGTCTTTGCACATCACTTCAGTCTCAAAAGATATTTCAGAGGCTTTGCAAGTTTGTTCTTTCTGAAGGAGAATTAAAAATCAAAATGCCTTCAGTACCAAGAATTGTGGGTGAGAATAAGTACTCAATGTTTTTTTTAAAAGGCTGTCTCTTTTCTGAATAGAAAATGCAAATATGGCTCATTCTGAACTTGATTGGAATATCTTTAGAGGTCTAAATGCCTTTGCAGGATAGGGAAGGAAAAGCTAAATGAATTTGTTTGAGCATGCTCAATGAGTACAGTATATTATTTCAGACCCATTTATGAAATAATATATGTTCTGGTAAGCCTGACTAGTATTTGATAGTCCAAGAGACCATTGCTGAAACTTGAATTAAAGAACTCTGCAAAATCTTCCCAACAAAAAGACCAGTTTTAACGGTAGGAATAAGGAAACGAATATATTAATTTTGTGCATCTCCCCTCCCGTCGTGCTTTCTGCATTTTTTTGATGCATTCTATGATCTGTAACTTACACATTTTATTTTAAGAAGATTTGGACATCATAACTTCAAAAGATGTCCTAAAAAAGTAACAACTATCAAAACTATGAACTTCTTCCTACTTTACAACAGTGAATGGAGCAAGATGTGAATGTTAAAGCTTAACAGGAATAACATTTTTCCTCTTGTGGGTTATGGATTTTTTTAATTAGAAATAAATTCCTGGTATGAGTGTTTCGTCTTCTATGAATGCTGTTCTAATTAAACAATAAAAAATAGTGTAGGTAATTAAAATGTCACCAGTCACTTTTTTTAATTGGCCCTTGATGCACACTTAGTATTCACTATCTTGTTTACTGAAAACATAGCTTAATACAATGCATATTATGCACCAAAATAATTTTGTGTGCACATGGCAGATTGGAAGTTGCAGTAGGAATCTGAATTTCTTCATACTTTCCAGACTCTAACTTGGAAGTGGGCAACCTGACTCTTGCATTAGCAGGTTTTTGTACTTAATTGCTTTTCTGCAATTTGTGTTTTGTCCCATCTTCTCTGGGCTATCCAAGAGTAGTTCAGTTGCAGCAGGCCATTTTGTCTCCTTATCTTCACTTCTTTGCTTCTTTTCTGCTTGAACGTAAGTTTTCCTCACAAATATTGATCATCGTTGGATGAAAATTCATATTCATATGCATAGTTTAATGGCCTTTTCTTGCTTTGCTTATATGTAAGAAGACCTACATAACACAGGTTAAAGAACTTCACCTAGTAACTTCTGCATCAAACCCATAATTTGTTTGACCCTATCGCTTCAAAAAATATCCAGTCTCAATTTAAAGAAATCAGATTACCACTTTCAGTTAAATGTAATCTGTGATGCTTGTTTTCATTCTTGGTCTTAATGTGAATTATACCATTAAATTGTTACCCATTGGAATATATTAGCCAATATAGGTTGAACCTCTCTAGTATGGCACTCTGGTCCGGCAACATCTGTGGCCTTGCATGATTTTAGTTACCTGGATGCCCACTTATCAGGGGTTTAGCCAAGTTTCCTGTAGGTCCATAATGTTTGTTTGCAACCATCAGTCCT
This sequence comes from Pelodiscus sinensis, assembly GCF_049634645.1. Taxonomy (NCBI): domain Eukaryota; kingdom Metazoa; phylum Chordata; order Testudines; family Trionychidae; genus Pelodiscus; species Pelodiscus sinensis. The sequence goes on along the minus strand of NC_134714.1, from coordinate 22,237,364 downwards.
GTCACACAATGTTCTGTGTTGTTGTTTAGTTTCAGTTTACCCCTAAATGTCTTCTAAGAGCACAGTAAGCGGCGGAAGTGTTGGTAATGCTGCTAGACAACATTGAATTTCTGTGGTTCAGCAAATTCTCTGGGTTGGCACCAACCAGATCCCAAGGGTGCCGCACTAAAGAAGTTCAACTTGTACTAACTTTTCACATTCAAAGAGCTGTACAAACATCTAATCTTATCCCATTTTGAAGTAATTAGCAGTTATTGATGGGCACTAACTGTATTGGTGGGCACCTGAACCAGGTCTTATACAGTTCTAAGCAAGGTAGTGTTTCAGGATAGGGATTAAAACTTGGGAGTGCCTAATGTCCAATCCTATATTCAAACCATGCACCCCATTTTTCTGATAAGGTATTCATAGCCCAAGAGATGAGGATACACCTGAAGATCAGAGGGTATGTGCTGCCATATTGATTGGTAGTGCTTCCTAGAATGGCCACATGCTATATAAAGCCATACTTTAACACAACAAATTTCTCGTGTGTTTTACAGGAAGTGACATTTCAAATAAGGGTTCCCTAATCATTGACAAGGAATAGTGCCTGTTTCTTTAGTCTGACACCTGAATACCATGGTCATGAACCTATTAGAAATACCTTGTTGTTACACCATCTTTATAGGATTTAATTTGCTTTTACAGTCATGGGATTACTAGTGCATGCACATGTCAGACCCTGGTTAATTTATCATAAATAAAAGCGGGCATATTGGTACATTTAGATGTTAACTACAGAATATCCTTTCTCACTGCATTTTAAAAGTTACTATGGTCTTCCAAGAAAATGAAAATTTTTGGTGTCATGGTTTAGGATTAACAGACTCTTGGAATGTGGTGTGTGATAACACAAATTCTGCATGTGATTCAGCATTTCTGATTTATACACCACACCATTTATTTCCTAATTTGAAAACAAAAGGCTTTTTGGGGTAACATTTTCAGAAGTGCCTAATGACTTAGGTGATGTTAAAATGTTTAGGTACAGTTCCATGCCCTAAGTATTTTCATTGCAGTGAAGGCAGGCAAACCATACGATTCCTCCTTCTATGTGATGCTGAACTCTGAAATGTGCAACATCTTTAAGGCCTGAATATCCCAGTTGTATATGTAATGACTATCCCACAAATATATTTCAGTGCATAAATTATGAAAATCAGTTGTAAATTGCACAGAGTAAGTGTAGATGCTACTTACAGAGGGCAGTCTGAAGCATAGTGCACCATACCACCTTCTGAGTACCCATTTTGTGCCACGAACCTCACAAATCATGTGGATGCATCCCATGTCTGAATTGGTGGATCAGAGATTTTAAAGGGGAGGCTGAGTTTACCTGAACTTACATTTTTTGCGACTCAGATCCACCAATCCAGAACATCTTCCACTTCCGTTTGTGGTTTAAGAGAACAGATTTTTTTCTTCAGTAGGGGTTCCTGGATTCTTGGATCCAAGCAAGAAAGAGCTCCTATAGACTCTGAAGATGTCACTTAATTCTACATTCCTATTGTTAGTTGCTGTCTGATCTTGTCTAGCTTGATGGATCTGAGTCACAGGAACATAATTTAGAGGTAAGAAACAATTACAAAGTGTGATTTTTTTTTTTTAAGCTATATAGCAGGCTTGTCCAAACTGGCTCATGAACCTCATGCAGCTCTTTTACAGTCTAATTGCAACTCCCAGCGCCTCCACCCCCCTCCCTATTCATCTACCAGACTGGATGGGGAGAGCTCAGGGCTTCTGCCTTGTGGCAGGGGATTAAGGGTTTCTGTCCGGGGGAGGGGGGGAAAGAGGGTTGAGGGCTTTAGCCCTGTGGGGGATATCAGGGCAGAACCCCCACACACACTATAGCAGGCACCACTCTGCGGGGCAGACTGAACGTGTGTGGCAGCTCTTAAATTTCTGAAAATTTGTATGTGGCTCAGATGGTCAGTAAGGCTGGCCACTCTATTTAGCAATGAAAAGTGAAGTCTTTATGTTAATCAGGTTAGCTTAGCAAGCATTTAGTTCTTCAGGCTGAATCACTCTTCTTGCACTTTGTCATTTTGTTATTAAAAAACAAACCTGCTTTCTGGGGCAGATGTTTGTTTTTAAATCTGAATGTTGGTGTGCAAATTGAAATTCAATCATTGCATTTCTTTTCAATGAATGACACAGAAAAGTTTGATCACCTGGCAGCCTAAGTACATAAGTGGTTTTATTATACAATCCAACCCAGTTATCAACAAGAACCATCAGTAGCTAAGAATGCTACATAATTCTTATGCTACAAATCTGAAATATAACAAGCCACTGTTGAATTTTGTAGTGCATTTCAGTGAAGTGGTAAACTTACGCAGAAAATTAAGTGAATGGACTTATCTAAATTTAAATGGTAATGTGAAACTTTGTGAACTGTCTTCCTGCCACACTCTCAGGTGTTTTCTCGGCATTCTTATTCCCAGCTACCATATACGAATATTTGTGAAAATATTTGTATTGTTTACTATTTTTCATTGCCAGATGAGGAACTTTGGACTGTCACCCATAGTATTAACATTAATGGAAGTTAACTAGCTAATTTCCTTCTTTGTCTTGATGGCAGAGTAGACACATTCTCTATAGTGCCTATTTGCTGTATATTTTACCATTAGTTTTAAAGGATGCTTGCTATTTGCGTAGTATGGTTTAAAAAGAAGTGTCCAGAAATTGCCAGTGGCTTGAGAACAATGCAAGGCAAACGAAGATCAAACATTTGCTACAAATTCATAGTGTTCTACATACATTTATTAATCCATCCCAGAAACATTTATTTGACCATTACTAAGCAGGCTAAAGGAAATGTTTGATATAGGAATCTGGCACATGATATTTGTAGGAATTAAAGTAATATGTGAGTACATAGAAGGTAATATGTGCCTGTACATAGAAATCTTTGTACTGATAAATTTATCTGCTGCAGATTAATTATTTTAGTTAATGTCACAGGCTCTCTTGCTGGATTAATGTAAACTGCTTTGTTTGCAGGGTTTATTGTCATCCCAAAACCAGGCCAATTCTCCAAGTGGAACTGTAGTATAGCCATCACACTACTGATAGCGAATCTTTGAACAAAGGACAAGAAGTAATGGCAGTGGAACCAGGAGCTGTTCTTCATGCAGAGAACATCAGAAAATATAAAATGGCAGTGTATACACTTTGAATTATGTGAATCACATAATTTGCGAAAGAATAATGTAATGAGTTCTTAGTCTGGCTAATACTTCTAGGCTGCTCATCCAAAGGAGAATTTTCCTTTTTAAAAAAGAAATGCTTCATTTGGTGTTGCAGTAAAAAAAAAATTTCTTAATTTTCTTTATATTTTTCAAGTTCAGTGTAATTTAATCTATATCTATATAGATATAGAAAGATGTGTAAAATAGAGTATGTTTCTTAAATCCAAGTAAGTTTAATGGTTATATAAATTAATACTTCACCATTGTTTTTTGCACTGATTTTTTTTTTAACCAGAGATGGTTAGAAGACAGCCTGGAATGCACTCATGGAGAAAGAAAGTCACTACTTTCTGGCTTAAATGTAATTCAGGAAGATGGATGCTGCAATCAGATTTTTTTAAAGCAAAATTATTTGCACTTAGTCTAATGCTAGTAGAAAATTACTTTAAAATGGGTATTCAGACACCCATAAAAGCTATGTTGTGGAAAAAAGATATCCTTTGTATCTATGAAACATTTATTTTAATATTGTTTGCAATTGCAATCAGCTATGTATTATATGTATAAATGTAATTCAGTGATTGGGAGGAAAATGGATCAGTACACTAGTAATTTCATCTAAGAAAGATTTCTAATTCTGAAAATACATATTAAACTATCTTGAATATGCAGTTTTGTTTGTTCTGTTTTAAATTGGATCAATTTTAATGTAATCTTTTGTATTAAATGACAGGTACAGAAATACACTAATCCTTGTAGAATATATTCCTTTAAACTCTTTCACATCAGGAACACTTTCATATTTAATGCAGTTTAATTGGATTAGGGAAATTAAAAATTTTCCTCTGTACTTCTTCCTATTACAACTTACCTCTGAATACATTTTCCGGCACATTCAACATCAAAATATTTATGAAAATAGTGCCCTCAGATTTTTGCAGATCTCTTCTGATGCCTTTTAATAATTGCAGTTAGTTCAGTTGGTCTCAGATGTTTTAATCTTTGAGTTGAATTGATTTAAGCTGATGCTTTTTATGTAGACAACTGTAACAGTGGTAGGTGCACACACTTTTGTAAAAATCAGTCAAATTATATACTAAAATACTGAAGTAGATTGTATTTTGACAACTGCTATGAAAAAAAAATCAGATGTCCTTGCTATCAATTTAAAATTTGAGGTAGAAACAAGTGTTTAGAGCCAACTATTTTAATTAGTGCAGCTTAATTGTGGTTGACACTAATTTTTTTTATTATCAAAACAAAGGCCATTTCATCTCTCCCAGTATTTTCTGCAAGGCAATGAAAGGAAAGCAGCTGTGCTATCCTGGATCAAAATCCATTAGAAAGGGTGATTGAAGATACTGCCATATTATCTCACTGTCCTTCTAAAGGCCCTGCCCCCACTCTGTGATTCTATTGTTGGGCTTCTGCTGGACTTGCAGTTGTACAGCTCAGATGTGATGGAGTAAAGCTGAGAAGGCTATTGCTTACAGGATTCATTGCCTTCAAAATGGAAGGACTTTCCAAACATTTAAATTGACCTGCAGAAAATCCCTCAGTTTAATGCCAATCCTGAAGGCACGATCTGGGCCTAAATTACCAACTAACTTTATCCCAGATTCCAACATCATCTTTGTATAGTTGAGTAAATATTAATCACAATATGCTAATGGTCTGTCAAGTTAGAATAAACTACATAATTATACAGTCAGTGTTAGGAGGACTGCAAGGCTTATCTAATCTAACCTGCCAAGAAAACAGATTTGTTATGTCTAGACCATGAAAGACAGATGGCTGTCCAGACTCATTTTGAAAACATCCAGTGAAGGAGCTTCCACAACCTGTTCCATTGTTGTCCTGTGGAGAAGTGTCTCTCTTCCCCCCCCCCCCCCCCCCCCCGGAAATTTAGTTGAAATGTTTGCAACACTGGAGAAAAACTATACCATGCTCTGACTATATTTTGCTGATTACTTCAATAGAAGAAGGGTCATGCTTCTTTGCATGCAGTCCAGATTTATTTAATCCAGGGGTGGAAGCCCCAGCCTAGTACATTTTGTGCACTCCAGCCCTACTTTGGGGCAGTGGAAGGGCTATAGCCTTGGTGGCTGGATCCAGCCCTGGGGCCTCAGGTTCCCCACCTCTGATAATCATTGGCTATAAAACTAGCTTGGATCTGTTAGTTTGACAATAATTCTACTTCTTCCCTTCCTTACTAATGTCTCCACATCCAATTTAGGTAAATATGGAAAGTGACAGTTGAATTTAAAATGTATTGCAACCAAGTAATTTTTAAACACTCAGTGGAGACAAACTGAGTAGCCTATTACCAAATGCTCTGATCCAGTCACCTAGTTTGGATCCAGATCAGTAACCAAATTAGAAAAGATAAATACTACCATCTATTTAAGACTTTATTCAGCAAAACACTTATGAGTGTACATTTGAAGAGACAAGCATGTGCTTAATTTTAAGCACATGTGGGTAATCAATCCCTATTCAACAAAGCACTCATGGCACTCTTCCACAGAATCAATCCAGTCCTGCATGCCTCATTCAGAATGATCATGGGAAATACGCCATTTTGGACAAACTTAAAATACAAATCCCTTCATTTCAGCAATCCCCACAGTTTTGCCAGAGCAATAGTATTAGAACTCAAGTAGACCAGCAGTTTTAAAGTTTGAGTGTGTTTTCCCCGGGGGGAGGGGGAGGAAAGGAGGGTGTTTAGCCTCTACTGTGGTATACAATAAAACACAGCAAATATACTATTTGGAAGATTTTATATTCAGCTATTCTCTGAAGCTCCTTTGTATTCTGCAGTAGTCATGTGATCAAAAATTCAATTATATTTAGTGTACTGATTCCTAAACTTTTTTTAAACAGGAGGTGAAAATACAGACATTACTATTTTGAATACAAGTCATCTTTTGGTCTAAAGCAAATTTAATGCTGGACTAAGGATGTTTAAATGTGGTTAATTGACTTAACTAGTCAATGGGCACTTCCCCATTCCGCCTTTGAAATGTGCAAGAGCCCCTGCTGCGTACTTTGAAGTACACCTTCCGCCCCCTCCCCCCCTTTGCTGTGTCTATCTCATAGAGGCAGCAAAGGGCGGGGGGGGGGGGGGAGAATATTGACAAATGCTTATCGGATAGTCAACTAGTCTTTTACAGCCCTATGCAGGACAAGAAGAAATTATGGGTTGGCTTGAAAAGGTTACTCTGTAAAAATAAGAGTTGTGGAGTTCCATGGTTCTTGGTTACTTCTCAATTTACTCATTTTACAATATTAGAAAAATCTTTAACTCCCTAGCCTAACAAAATTCAATCTAGGTTTCCCTAAATGTCTGCACTCGTCATAAAGGTTCTGCAGGCCCAAGTATGCCCTCATTAACTCCGTGCAAGCCCAGGCTACATCTAGACTGGCATGATTTTCTGCAAATGCTTAACGGAAAAGTTTTCCGTTAAAAGCTTTTGTGGAAAAGAGCGTCTAGATTGGCACAGACGCTTTTCCGCAAAAGCACTTTTTGCAGAAAAGTGTCCGTGCCCATCTAGATGTGCTTTTCTGCAAAAAAGCCCCGATCGCCATTTTCGCAATCAAGGCTTTTTTGTGCAAAACAAATCTGAACTGTGTACAGTGGCCCCTTTGCGCAAAAGGACTTTTGCCCAAATGGGAGCAGCATAGTATTTCTGCAAGAAGCACTGATTTCAGACAGTAGGAAGTCAGCGTTCTTGCGGAAATTCAAGCGGCCAGTGTAGACAGCTGGCAAGTTTTTCTGCAACTTTTGTGGAAAAACTTGCCAGTCTAGATACAGCCCCAGTGTTTTCAAGATTTACAGCAACATCATGGGCTCTAGAAATGGAATCCAGCTCCCAATGTTCTCTGTAGTGGTTCTGGGGATCTAAAAAGAAGCAAAAGCATATTGTAGTATATGACAGTACACAAAGCAGATGAATATAAATGTGCCATTTTTTGTATTTTAAATCTGAAGAGACCACTTACATTTTCATACTGAGAAATATCCCTATGCTCACTGGTATTCATGCCAAAGCTAGTGATTGCCATGCTGCCACACTGACAAATTAGTGAAAATGACAATTTTGTATGTGAGCAAAGTGAACAAATTTGGATTTTAGATAAATGCAGCCTTTTTAAAAAAAGCTGCATATTAAGTTATCAGAAGTAAAACTATTAGTTTGCACAACTCTGTTAATACGAGCTTCCAGACAGACAAGACGACTGCCATGCACATGAAATTAAATAAAACTGTTTTAAAAGACAAACAAATCAATGTTGTATGAGTTTTATTAGTGCTATAGATAATTCAAGTAGTTAATTTGTTGAAAGGTCAGATGTTTGTAACGTACTGTATGTTCCAGGTATCTATTTCCATCGTATCCAACGTGCTAGCCACATGTGGCTATTGGTGCACCAGATGTCTATTTTCCATTTCTTCAGTTAACTCCAATTTTGTACCCTATGTAAATACACACACCATAGGTACTCATCCAGATGGGGTTGAAGGAGTCTTGCTTAAACTCTAAATTACTGGTATTTTTTATTTACACATCTCTGGTATCCTAAATCACTTCACTTGCTTAGTTACCCCCTATTTGCCATTCTGTTAGTGTTATATTTGTGAAAGGTAACTGATACTTCAGGAGCTGGAAGTCCACAGCTCACGCAAGTGATATACGGAGATTGGCAGTACAGGGGAGGTGTCTATGCTGCAAAGGTATTTCGGAATAATGGCTATTATTCCAAAATAGCTATGCGAGCGTCTACACAGCAATTCTGTTATTTCGAAATAACGGACGGTTTATACCAACTTATGCAAACCTCATTCTACAACAAATAACACCTATTCTGAAATAGCTATTTTGAAATAAGGCATGTGTAGACACTTCACTTCTGCTATTTCAAAATAGCCCCTCATCAGGGCCATTCTAAGTTATTCCTCCTGGGGCTCTAAATCGAGATAGCATGTCTACATTAGGGCTGTGTCTAGACTGCCATGATTTTGTGCAAATACTTTTAACTGAAAAGTTTTTCCATTAAAAGTATTTGTGCAAGAGAGCATCTATACTGGCATGTGCCTTTGCGCAAGAGAGGTGCTTTTGCGCAAAAGCATCAGTGCCAGTGTAGATGCTCTCTTGCGCAAGAAAGCTCCGATGGCCATTTTAGCCATCAGGCTTTCTTGCACAAGAAATTAACTTGGCTGTCTACACTGGCCCTCTTGTGCAAGAATACTTGTGCAAGAGGGCTTATCCCTGAGCAGGAGCATCTGAGTATCTGCACAAGAACCACTGATTTTGTACAGTACAAAGTCAGTGTTTTTTACACAAATACTCGTGGCCAGTGTAGACAGGCGGCAAGATTTTGGGCAAAAGCGATTGCTTTTGCGCTAAATCTTGCCAGTCTAGACGCACCCTAGGCGACTATCTGACTAATTTTGAGGCTTCCCTCCAGTGTAGACATGCTATTTTGAAATAAGCTATTTCGGAATAACTATTCTGGAATATCTTATTCCGAAATAACTGTGCAGTGTAGATTTAGCCAAGGAGCCCCACTACTGTACCTTGACCCTAACCTACAGGAAACACCTCAAGGATTGAGAAAGTATTTACTCTAGACTGTGACATTTAAGAAAGGGACACATGTTCAATAAGAACTGGAGTAAGATAAAAACAGGCTTGCAAACAGCCATGAAATAATGATTTGGTAAGTGACCAAATCAGATTTGAACAGGGGCCAAATAATGGGACAGTTCTGAGTCCAAGTGCAGTGCTCTTTGAATTAGGGCAGGTGGTTCTCAACCAGAGGTGCGCACACCCTGGTTGAGCATTCTGAATTCTTCCAGGGATATATCAGTTCATCCAGACTTGCCTCGTGTTTAAAACAGGCTATTTAAAAAGCACTAGAAAAGAATCAGTACAAATTTCATAAAGTGACTTGTTTATACTGTGCACTAAAATGTAAGTACATTATATTTCAATTTCTTTATAAATATAAATGGTAAATGAGACAGTAAGCAATTTCAGTAATGCCCTGTGACACGTCTGTATTTCATATCTGACTTTGTAAATAGTTTGTGTGAGGTGAAACTTGAGGTACACAAGACAAATCAGATGCCCAACAAAGGTAGACCGGAAAAGTTGAAAACCGCCGCAATAGGCATAAGAACGGCCTTACTGGGTCAGACCAAAGGTCCATCTAGTCCAGTAGCCTGTCTGCCAAAAGTGGCCAGTACCAGGTGCCCCAGAGAGGGTGGACCGAAGAATGATCAAGCGATTTGTCTTCTGCCATCCTCCTCCAGCCTCTGACAAACAGAGGCCAGGGACACCATTTCTATCCCCTGGCTAATAGTCTTTTATGGACCTAACCTCCATGAAATTATCTAGCTTCTTTTATGGGCCACATAATCTTATGGGATGTAGCAGGTCTTGATTTTTTTTTAAATGTATCACTGCAAAACTATTCTGACGTGTGTGTTTGGTAGAGAGAATGACACGCTGAGATTTTAATGAATATAAAATTAGTCATCTTATTTTCAGACTACTTGTGATTCTATAACAGGTAACTTTCAAATACCAAATGACCTGTGAAAAAACCTCTGAAGGTTAGTGGATACTACAGCACCATTGTAGCTGCATGTAAACTGGCCTAAGCCAGATCAATGCTACAAACTTACATCAGCATAACTTTGTTGCTCAGGGGTGTGCAAAATCCACCCAAGTGATGTAATATACTGATCTAACTGCCGTGCTGTATCGATGAGAGAGCCATGCCAACAGAAGTTCTATCAGCACAGTAGCATCTTCACTAAGAGCTACAGGGGCATAGGTGTACTGGTATGTCTGCATGTACAGTGCTGCAGCTAACTCCTCAGTCTGACTGGATTTATCACATTAATTTATCTTCATATTTAACGCTCTTTTATGAAAAGGCAGGGGTTTAGGTTGGCTTTCTTTATTTGAAAAAAAAAAAGTGACCAGTCATCTAGCACTGACATTGCTTCTAGAAAGTAGAATAGCACTAAGGCAATAAAGATGTAGGATGACCAGCACACTCCTTGCCAAAAAAAAAAAAAGTTATCTAGGAACTCATTATCTCCAGGTACCAGGACATTCTAAAACCATGTATTCTACATTAACAAATGAAGGTTGCAAGAGCCCTACATTTCTTGGGTCTTAAAACGGCAGTGTTATCCTATCTGTAAGACCCTGAACTTCACCTTGGCCTGTTACCCTGATTAAGGCTACAATTTTGTCTCAGAATTCAAGGAATCTGTGATGTCATTTCCAGTATCTGGGAGCTGCAGGTCCTACTGCCTCCTGCAGTGGCAAAGAGCTGTGAGGTACCATCACCGCCTGAGAGTGGGTCTTCAAGCTATGAGCCAGTATGGGCAGTAGGTGGGCCCCACAATTCACGACTGCTAAGAGTAAAAGGAGAAGCCCCCATACTTCCTTTGCTGTTGCAGTGGGTCAGGAGCCGCTGCCTCTCCATGGCTGCTATGGTAGGGCAGGCAGACCACTAGCAACTCCCTGGTTATTACAGAAGCAGCAAGGAGGCTCCTGCAGCTCCCAGTCACCACAGTGGAACCCTGCAGCTGTGAGGTCTCAAAGGTTAGGGGCCCAAGAGCTCTAAGTCACCCTACAGGTGCCATTTTATTATGGATATTTTTGGTAAAAGACAGGGACAGTTCCCATGAATTTTTCTTTATTGCCCGTGACCTATCCCTGACTTACTAAAAATATCCATGACAAAATCTTAGCCTAACCCCAGTGCATGAGCTGTAAGGATTTCTACCATGGTCCTGTTCCTGGACCTTGACTAATGGCTCCATTGTTTGCATTGAACTTTGGCTAGTTGATGTTTGATAGAACATGGACAAAAGAGGTCTTCATTACCCTACATCTCTTCTAAACTCTTTGAGGAGTAATCTGCACCACAAAGGCTACAGAGTATGGTGTATTTGTACTGGCAAAGCCCCCTATGGGAGATGTAGTGCTACTCAGTAAAAGGAGTTGGGGCATATAGCTAGCCCCAAACAACAAGTATATGGACAAAAGGACTCCTTTTGTCAGTATAAGATGTGGCTTAATTATATTGATCATGAGGTATGATCTGCCCCCATCCCACACACACACACACAGCCTACCTGACAACTATTCTGGCAGAATTTTCTAGTGTAGACTGATTCCGGTATGTTTTCCCATCAACTCCAATGAGTGCCTGAGCAGCACCAACATGAAGTGACTTTAGTTTAATTGTGGTCCACAACATTCTGAGTAGCAGCTATAAAACTGACTGGGCTCTTGGTGATTTCACTCTGCTGCAGCTTGGAAAAGCTCTTAAGAGCAGCAGAAGCACTAGAACTGGTTTTCAAACAGAGGAAGACATCTATTCACTTTCTAGATGTGAGCAGAGCAGCTTTTACAACAATATAGGCTAGACTATTTTTAAATGAAGAGCTTATTGTACAGAAGTTATCTTAAATACTCCCATATATCTTAGAGAAAACATGCTACATAGGAATATCCAGAACTTTAAAAAATCCAGTCCCAACATAGCTATAATACATCTGTTATAGATTAACTCTGTTTTGTTCTGAAATTGTAAAGCCAGCTTGTAACAGAGCTAATGCTAAACTAATAATTTTTGTTCTTTCTAGGATATTATGAACATTTTAAAATCAAACACACTGAACTCTTTTCAGAGGGGTAGCCGTATCATTAGCTTAAATCACATCCCTTTGCTACCATCCCCAAAATACTATTTCTGCATTGTACTGGCTTCTACAGAACAAAAACCTGAGAACCTTATTAAATGAGTGCTTATAATTTGTGAAATGTAAAAAATGGTCTAAATGCACATTTTATTTCTTTACCATTGATGATTATTTCAACAAACTAATCATCCAGTCCCCAAACCCAGCAAAGCTTTTGGTTAATACAGAAGCATGGTTTAAAAAAGAAAAGGACACAAATGATAGATAGATTTGCTTGTGAATCAGACAAATAAGAAATTGTACAGCTATCTTTTGTATACACAAATTTCAAATATAATTAAAACAGTTTAATTTTACTAAAATTGGGTGTTTCGCTATATCATAATTCACAAAATATTAACAAGACCTGAGCTTTGAAACTATCTATGTAACACAGGAGGTAATTATTTTCCAACATTGACTATAGGCAACTAACATTTTTATCTGTTAAAGGTACAAAATTAACAGATCAAGTTCAACAAGTCTTAAATAACATCATAAACTTTATATTTTATAGATAATATAAAAAATTACAAAATATTATTTCTAGCACTCAAACTAAAACTTCCTAAATTTTGTTTTGTTTTCCTAAATCCATGTTTTTAAAAAAAATTAAAAAAGCTAATTTGTGTAAAAGGACTGAAGTATAAAGTGCATTTTGAGCTTCCAAAATGGTGCTTAAATATTGATGTAGGTTCAGAAATAAAGTGCTAACAGTCTTGTAGAATTTTCCTGCAGCATTTCTGGGAAACAAATGATAAGGCACTATTGCTTTTGGTGTACCTTTGACAATAATAGAGAAAGCATGGCTGAATCTGTTTCACTGCATATTCATGCTTTTCCTTACATTCCAAATATTTGACAAGATGGTCAATATCCTCCACCTCTTCTTTGTATGGTGGGTAAATGGTATTGTTTCATTGAAGGTTTAAATTCCTTTTGTTTTTCAGACTGTTGAAAAAATGATAGATATTTGAAATATGGTCTGTACATTTATATTTATATGTTGTATATAAATGAATAAGGTTAAAAGTTTACTACCTTGTGATTTGTCCCAATATATTTAATATGTTGTAACAGAGGAACTTCACCATTTGTTGCAGGTGTAGTAAAAACTGAATGAAATGTAGGCATAGGATAAGAAGTCAATTTGGTTACTCCAGAAACACTCAGTTGTGGCAATTCTATCGCATATGGTGGTTCATGATATCTTATTGGATTGTCCTGGGTTTTCCTAAGAGAGTGCTTTTAAAATAAAGATACAAATTTCAATCAGCTGATAATGACATTTTTCTTAAATCGGATAAAATATAAAGAAAATTCCATTTCCCCACCAAAAAAATCCACCAAAGCTCCATTTCAGCTGAATTCTTAAACCCAACCTACCCCCCCCCCCCACACACACCATATTGATGATTACTTATATAACTACTTGCACGTTTTCTTTTTTGTAGTAGTTTTTCAAGTATCTGTGTACAAATCCTATTTCAACCAACTCTCAATAATTAAATTACTGGAGCAAATGGCTGCTACTGGGAAAAGGACTTATACTTTAAAGGTGACCCATAGAAGAAAATTGTTCTCGTGACCTTTTTTTGTTGTTGTTGCCAAATGATGAGGTGTTTAACGTAAAAAAAAAAAAAGGCTGAATATATGTCAGCTACAGAGGCTTAAGGAAGAGCTGTGAGAAGCTTGAAAGCATCTCTTCAATAAAAGCTGAATAAATACATTTTATTAGCTAACCGACCTTGTCTCTGTCAAGAACAAAAATATCAAATTAGGGAGGCCAAGTCCGGTTTTGTTGCAGGTCTCAGTTGGATGACCCAGAGATGCAGATTAGTAACTTGGTATTGGGATGAAGGGATGGAGAAGTGGAATCATTTTGGAGTTAGATTAGATAGGTATAAACAAAAGATTTAACAGTCTACATATAAGGTTCTCTCAATGAGGTTTCATATCCTTGGCATCTAATGTTACCTTAGGTCTCTAGTTATCTATAGTCTTCCAGAAAAAATAGGGTAGAGACGAGGCCAACATTTCTAATGTATATTAATAGAAATAAAAAATTTTGTCCTTTTTAATTAATTCTGAAGGCAAAAAGCTATCAGCAACACTATTATCACTATCTAATTAAGGGACTATGACAAACCTTTAGGCCCTGACCCCAGGGGTGAGCAATAATTTTTAAAAGGGGGCCACTTCAGAAATTTTTGAAGTGGCCTCGGGCCACCCCGGAAGGGGGAGGGCCTTGGGCGGAAAGGGCGAGACCAGGATACTTCTAGTGCTTCCCCCATCCTGATTGGCCTGGGGTGGGGAGCACAAGATGTCTTTTCCCTTCCTTCCGCCCTCCACCCCCTAGAGAGAGGAGCCCTCATACACTTCCCCTGCCCCCAGCCAATCAGGACCTGGGGGCTGGGAAGCGCATAAAGTCTCCTTGCCCCACAAGAATATACGGTGGCTAGAGACACACGCCATCTGTTTTAAAACAGCCAGTGTGTTTCTCTAGCCCAGTGGTGAGCATAGGGCCAAATCTGGCTTGTCAAGCCGGTGTATCCAGCCTGCGACAACCCTGCCACTCTCCCTCCCCATAACCAATCAGTGCCTGGGGTTAGGGGAGCGAGTACAGTCTCCTTGCCTCTGTGGTGGCTCGAGAGACACGCTGGCTGTTTTAAAACAGCCAACGTGTGTGTCTAGCTGCTGTACGCCCCTGACAGGACAGGGAAAGGAATGCAAGAGACTTCACGTGCTCCCACCCCTAGGCCCTGATTGGTCTGGGGGTGAGGAGCGCACAAAGCTTCCTTCCCCCGCTCCTCCTTGCCAGAGGCACATGTCAGCTATAGATTAAAGCTAGCCGTTTTAAAATGGCTGGCATGTCTCTCTGCTGCATGCTCTTGCCTTGATTGGCCGGAGGTGGGGGAGTGGCAGGGTGGCCACAGGCGGATCCACCAGCTTGGAGGGCTGGATCTGGCTCACAGAGGGCCCTTTGCCCACCCCTGCCCTAACCTCTGCCTTTCAATGGGATTTTGCACAAGTGCTGAGGTGTGACAGTAGATTCCTATACAGGTCTGACATCTTAATTGGAATAAAACATGCAACCACCACTAATTAAGACATTTATTTATTTATCTAGGCATTACAATTACTTTATTTAAAGAGTCTGCATGTTCTCAAATTTGATTTTAAAATTACCTGCCTATGACCATCTTTTGAAATATTCCACAAGTTGATAGGTTCTTGTCCCACTATGTTTTCTGCTAATCGCATTTTTCTGTGCATAGTTAAAGCTTGCTTCTCTGCTACTCTGAAAAAGGTGAACACAAAGTCAAACAATACTGTCCTACTTGATTCCAGATTTCATATGAAGAGGTAAAAAACAAACTGCCATATGAACTCCATATGAACTTTAATTCTCAGTTGTTTTAATGCAGTAAACAAAAAAACCTGCAAAACAGCAGGGATGTTTATTTGCAAGGTGATTACCACCTAATCAATTCAGGGTTTACTAAGACCAAGTTCCTTTCTCCATAATGCATTATGCAGTTCAGAATCTAACTTTAAATTCCTGTATTGAAAGTATAAACTTACCTCAGCTCTTGGAAATAAGGATGCTGTAATGCTTGGTGGGCACCAATTCTCTGATCAGGATCGTATTCTATCATTGCATACATAAGGGAGAGGCTCTTGGGGGAGATATTAGGCACAAGTGGAGATAGTCCTGTCCCTTTTTTAAATGGAAAATCAAATCTCATAGCTCTTGACCTGTGTTAAACCCAGTAATAGAGCAAACACTTATCATTCATATAAACTGCCTCTGGATATTAAACTTATTGAATAAATATCTAAAAAGCTAAAATAAGCTGACTAGGCACAGTAAATTACTATGATTTCAAAAAGGGAAATAATGAAGAAGAATCTCCTTTCTTATAAAATCATCGACATGCTAGACGGTGCATTAATAAACTGCTAGCTGAGACCTAGAATACAATTTTGATTTTCTCACCTGCCTTGGAGCACCACAGAGGAACTGCCTCTGGATAGGGAGAAAATCACTATTTGGCAAGTAGCATGAAGCAGCATTACATTTGTGGACGAGAAAAATCCCCTTTACCACAAAGTTTGTAGAGCAATGATTTAGGTGGTACAGACTGCATGACACAAATCCCTAAGGAGTAGATTTGAGATTTTTTTTGTAGCTCACATTCTCTCTCCCCTCAATTTTAATCTTGAGTGATCAGAAAATTGCATTTAGGAATTACACTTAAGTGAGACTTAAGTATTTAAATATTAATTAATAAGGTATAGGACTGACTATATTTAGATTTAAGTGTTTAAATAAAATAAGTGATTGTGAAAATTGCTAGACTATATAGCAGATTTTACTTATTTAGATTAATAAATATGGGAGTGTTCAACACACTTACTGTTTGAATTTATTAAGAGTTTTCTTAGCAGGGGTGCCTAGAATATCATGGATTTTTGATATCTGGTCCAATTCATTACATCCAGGAAAAAGAGGGTGGAAACTGAAAGACAATAAATAATGTTGACAATATTAAAAGTGATTTAAACTAGTTCTAATGGGCTGATTGCCACTGTGTAGTGTTCTGAAAACTGACGGACCGTATTTCGTATGACCAGCAATAGGAGAACAATGTGTCCGTTTATTGCCCACACTTCTGGTGACAATGGATAAATCAGTTCAACCAAAAGAATAGTCTCTAACCACTGACCTTCCCTTCCCCACACCCACAGTCTGCCAAAAATGTTTAAACTCTGTTGTAAACATTCACATGGTATATACTTGCAGAGCTTCAAAGCTCAGCTGTTTTTTACGGGGATGACAGTGTGGCATTTTGTAAGAGTATTATAGAGTTAGTTAATTTGGGATCAATGTTATTTTGTGGGAGAAATGATATATTTGGAGGTTTTGAATGTCAGCTGGCTTTTGCCCAACATCAAATTAATTATTCCGACTGGCTAGTAAGTAGCCAAAGCAGGAGGACTGCTGGTTTATGTGGCAATTGTGGCAGCAGCAATAACAGCTACATGTGCTTGGTGAAGAAGACAGAAGCAAAAATGCTGTCACTACTGTTGCATACCAAACAAAGAGGTACCAGTTTGTGAGGAGAACAGAACAGGATTGTTGCCACTGCTAGGGCACACAGTCAAGTGGAGGAGGGGAAAGGAGAAGTGTGTAACAGAACAGCACTCCATTTCCAGAGCACAGAGATGTTCAGGAAATATTCACTTCCTTAGCTATTTTCATGAATATTAATAACAATGGAGATTATAATGACTCTCCCCCATTCTATAATTTCTTACATACTTGCAGATTTCAATCAGCTGAAGAAATTTTATTCCAGCTTTCTCAAAACTCACTTTTGCATAGGGTCAAACCATAAGGTCTAGATTTTTTTCTTGTTTCAAAACAGAGCCTGTAGAAAATGAGGTTTGAGCAAACATTTACATATTAAATTACAGAGTTGACTCCCATGTGACTGATTTCCTCTGCAGTTGCAAAAGAGTAAATTAAAGGAGGAGGCAAAAATACTAACATCTCACATATATACAGGCAGTCCCCGGGTTACGTACAAGATAGGGACTGTAGGTTTGTTCTTAAGTTGAATCTGTATGTAAGTTGGAACTGGCATCCAGATTCAGCCGCTGCTGAGACTGACCAGCGGCTGACTACAGGAAGCCCGAGGCAGAGTTGCTCTGCCCCGGGCTTCCTGGAATCAGCCGCTGATCAGTTTCAACAGGCTGAATCTGGACGCCAGTTCTTACATACAGATTCAAGTTAAGAACTTCAGGCGTCCCCAAGTCAGCTGCTGCTGAAACTGATCAGTGGCTGATTCCAGGAAGCCCGGGGCAGAGCAACTCTGCCTCGGGCTTCCTGTACTCAGCGCTGGTCAGTTTCAGCAGCAGCTGACTTGGGGACGCATGGGGCAGAGCAGCCGGGGTGCTCTGCCCCAGACATCCTGATTCAGCCGCTGCTGAAACTGACCAGCAGCGGCTGAATCAGGACGCCTGGGGCAGAGCAGCTGGGGTGCTGCCGGATTGGTCCAGTAGCGCCCAGAGCAGTGCTACGGGACCAACCGGCAGCGCCCCAGCTGCTCTACCACAGGCGTTCGGAGAAAAGCCTGGTCTGCTGGGGGGGGGGGGCCCGCACTCGCTGCGCCCCCCCCTCCCCAGCAGACCAGGAAGACGCGGGCGGCGGACCAAGACGCACCGCGGTCCCGCCGCCCGGGTCCTCCGCGGCTTTGCTCCGCGTCTCCCTGGGTCCTCCGCGGCGCGTCTGGGCTGTCCCGCTGCCCACGTGCTCCGCGGCTTTGGTCCACGTCTCCCTGGTCTGCAGGTCACCAGCAGACCAGGGAGACCGGGAGCAAAGCAACGGAGCACGCGGGCAGCGGGACAGCCGCGGTGCATCTGGGCTGTCCCGCTGCCCGCGTGCTCCGCGGCTTTGCTCAGCGTCTCCCTGGTCTGCTGGGGGGGGACTTCCCCCCCCAGCAGACCAGGGAGATGCGGAGCAGCTTTTCTCGCCCCAGAGGACGCGGGCAGCGGGACCGCGGCGCATCTGGGCGTCCTGCCGCTCCCGTCCTCCGGGGCGAGAAAAACCCCGTTTGTAACTGCGGATCCGACATAAGTTGGATCCGCGTAACTCGGGGACTGCCTGTAATCAAAACCGAGGGTGGGGGCTGTTCCAGCCTGGCAGGGGCCACCATGCTGTGGGGCCAGCAGCCCCCAAAGGGCTGAAAGCAGGCAGCCCTGCCGTTAACTGTGTAACCAATTGAATTTTGATCAGTTATATGATTAATATTTTATACATTTTTACATCCCTTAAGCATAGTACAAGTAATAATAACAGTGAAGACATAACAACACTGGCTAGCAGCCAGAGTACAAACTGCCTGGAGAGTCTGGTATGTGCCAAGTCTACTTTACTATTGTTACATGTGATGTGCTAGATAGATTAAAAATAGCATTGGTAGGCATATATGTGCTGCAGTCACATCTCATCTGTAATGTTAGCATAGAATCATATATATGTAGAACTGGAAGGACCTTGAAAAGTCAACAAGCCCATCCACCCATGCTAAGGCAGGATAAAATAAACCTAGACCATCCCTAAGAGTTGTTTGTTTAACCAGCTCTTAAAAACCACCAATGATGGGGATTCCACAACCTCCATTGGAAACCTATTTCAGAACTTAATTAGAATAGTTAGAAAGTTACTCCTAATATCTAAATGTAAAATCCCTTGCTGCAGATTAAATCTGTTACTTCTTGTTAGATCTTTCGTGGATACTGAAAACAATGGCTCCTCATCCTCTTTATAATAGTTCTTAATATAGTTGAAGATTATTATCAGATGTCCCCTTCTCTCCCAACCAATCTTATTTCTCAAGACTAAACATGCCCAGGTTTTTTAACCCACCTCATACACGTTTTTTAAAACCTTTTGTTTTTGTTTTTGTTGCTCTCCCTCCAATTTGTTCACATCTTTCCTAAAGGGTGGTGCCTACAACTGGATACAATACTGCCGCTGAGGGCCTCACTAGTGGTAAGTAAAGTGATACAGTTATCTCATGTTTGACATACGACACTACTGTTAATACCCCACAGAATTAAAATAGCCTTTTTCACAATTGCATCACATTGTTGATTCACGACACACCACAGATCTTTTCAGTAGTACAATCACCTAACCATTTAGTCACTGTTCTGTATTTGTGCTAGGGATGTGAAAGGTTAATTACACCCTCCACTCCATCACCCTTAATGGATGATACTTACCAGTTCCAGTTAACCGGTGGGAGTTGGAACAGATTCCCCCTCGCTGCAGACAGGGACATTCTTGTGCTGGTGCACTGCAAGCAGGGGCTGCTACAGCCAAGCTGGAACAGCCCCTCCCTGCAGCAGGGGGCCGCTCCACCCTAGCCACAGCACGCAGGGGGCGCTGCTCCAGCCCAGCTGGGCTAAACTGACCCCATCACTTCATCGCCTTTAACCAGTTAAACGGGATTTTACATCCCTAATTTGTGCATTTGGTTCTTCATTCCTATGTGTAGTATTTTATAATTATCTTTATTGTATTTTATCTTACTGATTTCATACCAATTCTCCATTTTGTCAAAGTCATTTTGAATTTTAATCCTATATTCCAAAATGCATGCAACCTTCCCTGATTTTATAAGTGCACTCTCCACTCCAAGTTATTAATGAAAATATTGACTAGTACCAGAGGGATCCTCGCTATAAGTCCAAGATACATTCCAAAAAACTTGGACTTGCAGTGAAACAATTTAAAGCGGGGAAATTTTTCCTGCAGCTGACTTCCATTTAAGCCAATTGGGGGGAGTGTTTCACATGACTTATAGCAGGGAATGGGAGGACTTATAATGCATCAGTTCCTACAAATGTCAACAACTTCAGTGTGGAACGGATGTATACTGGGGCGACTTACAGCGGGGACTCCCTGTCTCGAGACTGATCACTGAGGGACACTGCTGGGAGCATATCCCCAGTGAGACATCCAGGATTCAGTCAAGAAAAGAAGGAAACAAACTATTTCCCAAGTAAAGAAGTGAAAAAGTTATTCAATCATGAAAAATATTACAAACAATAAAATATTTAGGGGTAATAAACTACCTAAAGATATATGACAGCAGGGTTGGTCCGTCCATATAGGCAAACTAGGCGGTTGCCTAGGGCGCCAAGTTAAATGGGGCGCCAAATGGTGGCGCAATATCATTGAGGGGTTTGGCGGTGGAGGCGCCGATTGCATGGTTCACCTAGGGGAGGGGTTCCCAAACTTTTTGACACGGGGACCAGTAAATCCATTCACGAGCTTTTGGAAGACTGGTAGCATTCATTTGCATATTCAATAAGCAAATGATTAATATTCACATAAATTGTTTCTGGTCCTCCCAAAGCCCCCAGTGCCGCATTAGCAAAGCTTTTGGTACAGTCACCCACAATATTCTTGCCAGCAAGTTAAGGGAATATGGATTGGATAAATGGACTGTAAAATGGATAGAAAGCTGGCTAGATCAGGGTTTCCCAAACTTTTTACTTTAGTTGGAACCTGGTTTTTTTTCAGTACTGTCTTTTGCAGCCCAAAAATATAAACACATATAAAAAAAGAATGAAAAATGAATAAATTTTCAGTGTTTCACCCAGCTGCATCCTCCACCCAGCCTGGGTCAGGGCTTGGGGGACCTGGCGCCACATGAGCACTTCAGGAGGCGGGAGCAGATTGGGGGTAGGGTACCTGGCTAGGAGGGAGGGTACAAGGAAGGGTAGGGTTGCCAGGTGTCCGGTTTTGTAATATAAAATGCCTGGTATTTTTTAATTAGGTATGTTTTATTATAATTAGGTGTATTAGTCCTTAGCTGCCTGGCTGGTAGATGTGCTCACGCTGTCTGTGTGTGTCTACCTGACAAGCAGTTCACAACTACTCCAGGGAGGGTATTTGGGAGGGAGGGGGCAAAATGGACTCCCCGGCCAGACTCACTCGTCTGTCTGCATGTGCCCAGGTCAGTCCCGCTCTCCCCCCCACTTTCTCTTCCTGATCTCCCCAGTCCAGCCCTGCAGCCACCGTCCAGCCCTGCTTCCAGCGGCCGGTTCCCCCCGCCACCCACCAATCCCCCCCCCTGTCAGCCCCACTTCCCTGATGACCCCTCCGCCCCCCACCAGCCTCACTGCCCCCATTCAGCCCTGCTTCCGGCAGCTGATTCTCCCGTCCTCCTCCTCCTGATCTGCCCCAGCCAGTTCTCCCTCCCCCCATGCAGCCCTGGTTCCGCCGCCTGCCCTCTCTGATCTCCGCTGCCGGACAGCCCCGCTGCCCCCAACCCTGCTTCCGCCACCCGCCCGCCTGCCCACATGCCCGGATCTCCACGGGACAACCCCGCTGCCCCCAGCCCTGCTATCGCCGCCCACCCGAATCTCTGTGGAACAGACCTGCTGCTCCCAGCCCTGCTTTGGCCACCCGCCCGCCTGCCCGGATCTCCACCGGGACAGCCCCACTGCCCCCAGCACTGCTTCCCGGGAGCCGGTTCCTCTCCCCCAGCCCGCCCCGCTCTGCTCCCCTCCTGACAGCCATGCTGAGGCCCGGTGTTTTTTCCCACGGCCCGTAGTCTGGGCCGCGGCCCATAGTTTGGGAAACGCTGACCTAGGGCACCAGTTGTTGGCAGCTAGTCTTGGTCTGCCCCTGTGTGACAGTGTTACTTTCTGTTATGCATTCAGCTACTTTATTGTTAATTTGCTATTATATGCGTTTGGTGCCAGACATGGCAGAATCTCTGCCTAATGTAACTTCCAGACTAAAGGCATGAAAGAGTTCCAGAAAACTATGGAAAACAACATTTATGCCCTTAAGATATCAGCACATGATGTGAGTAATGTTTACATAATGAGTTGACCCTCAGTTTGGCATTTTTTGACACTGAATAAACTAGACTCTTAATTTCTTTTTACTTAGTCCTGTACCTTGTGATTTCATAGAAAACACAGCCAGAGCTCCACATGTCCATTTTGTAGCTATAGTAGCCATCTGTGAGCAGACACTCAGGTGCTCGGTACCAGCGTGTAGAGATGTATTCTGTATATGGCTGCTTGGAATATATACTTCTACAAGATCCAAAGTCTCCTAACTTCAAGGTATCTTGCTGCAAAAAAAATCAAAAACACAAAAAACTTGTTATGTAGTCCAATAAATTAGAAAACAGTCAAATACTGAAGCAAAAGCAGAAATATTGAACCAACAATTATAAATCTAATTATAGTTAGCTTTAGGTACTAACTTTTCCAGCTCCCTTTTTTAAGAGAAAAGAGGTGATCTGGAACGTCAAATTGCATGTCTGTGATTAATTGTTAATTAAAGCCTATTCTCCAAAGAAACCAAATGGTGTTTATCAATGAAGCATATCTCAGCTATGTTACATGTTTCATTACGGTAACACAATTTAAAGGGCAGTTTTACAATTTAAGTGCCTTTGAATTTAAGGCCATTGATGGCCCATAGTACACATTCGTATCTTTCTGTATATTTTCACACAAAAAATTAGAACTAATCTTTAATAGTAAAATATATTAGCTAGTCTTGAAGGGAAAAAGTTGCTGAATGTGACCTATGTAGGTGAAGTTATTTTCTTGGTGTCCTCATTTTTAGCAGTCACATGATAAGGTATTTTTCTGGCTTTTCTTTGTATTAGTTCCTCTTCCTCCTACTGGTTTCTCTTTGAACATGCTGAGGACTTTGAAACAGTAAAATCTCTCCCATAAAAATAAACAAACTGAATTCTGACAATAACACTACTAAACAACTCTGGAAAAAATGGGCCTTTTGCCATCATTTGATAGTTTTTAAATGTGGGAGTCTTTCAAAAACAAAATCAACTGAAGGTCTCCTTCTACAATTATGTGAACAACTTCTGTCGACAATAGGAGTTAAACATCAAGAGGCCCAGCAGGATTGAGTCCCATCACTTGTTTCAGATATAGCACAGAAAGGAAAAAAGACAGATTTAATTGTTCATATATTATTGTTTGCTTTCAGGCTTAGTTCAGATGTAAGATTTCCAGCTATAGAACAATAGAAACCATTTATACTTTTAGCCAATAGCAATAGAAAACATTTGTTCATTCACCATTCAAGAAGGGCACAGACTAAGCTATATATGTAAGAGTCACCTCTATGACTATGAAAATTATACCTCACATTTACAAAGATACATTAGTGTCTCAGAATAAACAGACACATATATATAAAATGTACTTACACTTTCAGTTAAGTGATCTTTCAAAACTACTTACCTTTATTAATATATTTTCTGGTTTCACATCTCTATGAAATATTCCATTTCTGCATCAATATAAAAATACCAAAACGAACTCAATGGAAGTATGAGCATATTCACAATGTTTCTAATTATTTTAGGTGATATTTAATTATAAGCATATGGCATACTTCTCGCAAGGTTACTGTTGAATTTAGTGTCTTACCTGTGCATGTGATCAAGGGATTTGCATAACTGGTACATGTAGTTCATTATTTTTTTTTCAGGTAATGGCTTTCTCCTCCCTAGAATTTGGAACAGTAAAATGAAATTTCAAGTTGTACAAATGCTTTATATCAGTAAGTATACAAAAGTAGTAACATTTACTTTTCAGCTTCTAATAATGAATCTATATTCCCTTCTGCATGATTGGAAGAATTTGGTTAACATTTTTACATTTCTCATACAAAAATAACATCACTGTAATCAGCATTTCATTTGAACTAGGACATAAGGTGAAGACAAATTTCAGAATTCACCAGAATAGCTTGATAAATACAGTTGTGGCTTTGTTTATAAACTGTCAATTTTGGTATTGCATGATTTTTCTTGGTGCAGGGAGGGATTCTCCTGCAGATGATTTGTGAGTATTATGAATGGTAATGTAATATATCTATCCCCCATCCCTGTATAATAGCAAGAATATTTCACTCCAAAATTATTGGTAACCCTTACTTCCTATGTAACCACTAAAGTAATGATGCATAAAGTTCAAGGTTTAGAAAGGATATAATCCTCTATAAATGCCCAAGGTTTCTTATTCCTGTTTTGGTATGTGAATTACAGAACAACCTGTTCACTTCAGTGCATGTTACTGACATAGGTAAGACTGCTGAAAATCACAACTATTCCATGTTTGTTGAGGGTCCCGAAGACATCTAATAATCATTTAGATTGTTTCCTTTACATGCCCTCTTGAACCTTTCTGCTTTGCTATAGTTCCTCTAAATAATGCTGTATTGTTTATAATATCATTAATACAAAGAGAAAGTTAGCAAATTTCTGAGAAAACTTAGTGACTCTGGTTAAACAAGTTTTAAAATTAAAGTTATTTAACCATTCATTAACTAAAACTAACTTTAGATTTAAAATACTACTTAGTTATATGGCCAAATATGTTACTGCAACCTTTGGATTTTCTGTCTATACTCATTTTTTGCCAGGTAGAACTGTTTGCCACATAAAAATAAATGTTAAACCTAAAAGAGTAAGATAATAAAAATTGCATTTATTGGCATTTATATGGTCCCCATTACTATAGTATCTGAGTACTTACTCCCCTTTGACAGATGATGAAACTGAAGCTAAAGGTGCAGTGAATGGCTTTCCCAAGGTCACACAGGAAGTCTACAAATGAGCCAGCTACAGAATCAAGATTTCCAGATTGTTGGTCCAGTGCCTGAACCACAAGATGATTCATCCTCTTGTTGATGTAAGAGTTCACTGTAACACAATTTTAAGGCTAACTTGCAAATTTTTTTCAGAATTCTGCAGAGGATTTTTTTAAAAAAAATAATCAGATTGGATCCTTTTTACCTTGTTAATGTGTATCAAGGCCTGAAATATTTCCTTCATTTATTTTCTGCTTTAAAAAAACCCTATTAAGTATCAGGAATGTTAAATCTGGTCTTTCTTGATTTTGCTAGAGGACCTGTTGTACATCTAATCTGGTCATGTATATTGTGAGCTCTCACACATTATTTGAAAGGGCTGGGGTTCAAATCTTAATATGTTGAATATTCCAGAATGTTAATTACTGAAGGTAATGTGTATGTTAATAAAAACAGTTTTTTATACTATGAGGGTATGTCTACACTACCCCGCTAGTTCGAACTATCGGGGGTAATGTAGTCATCCGCAATTGCAAATGAAGCCCGGGATTTGAATTTTCTGGGCTTCATTTGCATGAAGCCGGCTGGTGCCATTTTTAAATGCTGGCTAGTTTGAACCCCGTGCCGCGTGGCTACACGCGGCACAGAGTAGCTAGTTCGGATTAGGCTTCCTAATCCGAACTAGCTGTACTCCTCATTCCACAAGGAGTACAGCTAGTTCGGATTAGAAGCCTAATCCGAACTAGCTACTCTGTGCCGTGTGTAGCCGCGCGGAACGGGGTTCGAACTAGCTGGCATTTAAAAATGGTGCCGGCCGGCTTCATGCAAATGAAGCCCGGGAAATTCAAATCCCGGGCTTCATTTGCAATTGCGGATGACTACATTACCCCCGCTAGTTCGAACTAGCGGGGTAGTGTAGACATACCCTGACTGACTAAAGATTCCTTCCCCAATAAACTGCTTGCTTTCATTCTCTTGACCCTTGACGTTTTTAGTTTGATAATTCATTCTATCCGTAGTTAACTATTCTTTAGTGCCTACGTCACCTAGGAACACAAATCTAACAAAATGACAAGCATTTCTCAGAATTCCATGTTAGTTTCCATCACCCATAATTGATATAGATTAGAAAACAATGCTTAAAACAGTGGGCCATGCTTCTCCTGTTGGTGCAGGTACTCCACCTCCCCAAGAGGTCAGCAGTTATATCAACAGGAGAACCCCTCCCATTGACAAAGCACTGTGTACACTAGGGAATTTTCCACACCCTTGAGCAATGTAGTTATACCAGCATAATTTGGCAGTGTCGACTGACCGTAAGTCAAGTAATCAAATCCATCCTCATCCACACACCAGGCTAAGGAAAGTAGTTCAGAACACTAATATTTCTATTCTGGGATGCATTAACAGGAGTGTTGTAAGCAAGACATGAGAAGTCATTCTTCTACTCTACTCTACACAACTCCTTGGCTACGTCTACACTACATGCTTCTTGCGCAAGAAGCCTTTTGTGCAAGAGTTTTTGCACAAAAAATACTTGCGCAAGAGCACGTCCACACCTCAAAGCACATCGCATTTTGTGCAAGAGAACGTCCACACCACATGGACGCTCTTGTGCAAGAAAGCTCTGATGGCCATTCATAGAATGGCCATCAGAGCACCTGTGCTTTTTCCCATAGGGGTTTCTTGTGCTCGACACTCTGGAGCATCCACACTTGCCTTTTTGCGCAAGAACTCTTGCGCAAAAGCGAGTTATGCCTCGTAAAAGGAGGTTTATCTACGGTGAAAAAAGCTCTGTTTTACTCTTGATTTCCTTGCTCAAAAGCGCATTTGAGGTATGGACGCTTGACGGGTTTTTGCGCAAAAAAAGCCCTCGTAGTGTAGACATAGCCCTTGTGTGGATGCTGTGACAGGTTCAGGCTGGAGGACTACAATAGTTAGAGAGAAAGGCACCTCTAAAAGGCAGCAACAGCCCTGGTTAATCAGGAGCAAAGGAGATAGTGCTGCTGTAAATCAATCAGAGCCATCTGTTCTCACCTGAGGCTGCTGAAGAGCCTTTTAAATGGAAAGGGGGGTGGGGAGGAGAGGAAGTGGAGTGAGAGAAGACCAGAGCAGATAGGAGATAACATTGGATAACAACATTTCATTCTCCCAGCTTCAAGTCTTAAGTGAATTTCAACCCAAAAGAGCCAAAATTGATCACCTTGACACAGCAAGTGTGTCTACTGATCTCTGTGGCAAAGTAGGTATGTCTATATAAATAAGGCCTGCTTCTGAAGCCTTTTCCTACAGTTGATTAACAGATGGCAGTAGATAGCTCATTCAGACCACTGGCTGATAATAGTCACCCTGACCAGTCACTAACCATAGTCATGGACTCGCCCTACTCTCCATTGTCTCTATGATTCTTTGATGACCTGTGACAAAAAAGGAGGGTGGAAAGGGAAACTGAAGGGAGAGACCTCTCTAAATTCACCAATCAAAGAGCAGTATTGCCAACCCAAAAATCACAAGGAACACCTACACAAAGTTATGAGAATGGTCTACAAATCATAAGATTTTTTTAAAATAAAATATGTTGGATTTTTATTGGCCTTTTGTTTCTAATGTCAGGTTCAGGTTTTAAAGCTTTCCTCCTTAGCTGTAAGGCCCAGAAGTATAGAGAACTTTTTCTAAATGAAAGCTGAGATTCCTACATAATCAATTGACTCCAGGCCTTTAGAAAAACACCAAATGTTTTGAGACTCATGGTAAAACAATGGAGGAATTCTTGTGAGCCCATGCTTTGCCCACAATATAAATTTAAAAAAAACCCAATATCTTCTCCACTAAACATCCTAATGAGATACTGCAAATGGTGAACTGAATTCAACAGCTCCTGATATGAACAGGTATTAACCTAGTTTTTCATATTTGAGATGGGATACCAGGAATCATATATGACAATATGAAATCTTTCCACTCTCAAGTCAGCATATTCACAAAGCACCTATAATTTTGATCCATGCATTTATGGGATAGCGAAAGAGAAAGGAGGGCAATTAGTGTAGATAAATGTTCAAATTAAAAAAAAAAGCCTGAAGGAATTAGAACTGGGCTCCTACATCTCACCTTCAGAACTGACTAGGACACTTATGACCAGATTTTCAAAGGTGTGTAAAGATCAGATAGATATCTTTGAACATCCGAGTTGGCAACTGTCTCTTTAGGAGCTTTATTACCTTTGACAATCTGAGCTTAGATTTCCAAGTCCAATTTTCAAAAGTGACTTTAGTCACTCAAGTGCTTTTCAAAATTTTAACTGGGAGCTTAAAGAGACAAAAATAGACAAAAGGATGAAAAGCAATGGGCTTAAATTGCAGCAAGGGAGGTTTAGGGTGGACTTCCTGCCTGTCAGGGTGTTTAAACACTGGAATAAATTGCCTAGTGAGATTGCCTAGTGAGATTGTGGAATCTCCATCACTGGAGATATTTAAGACCAGGTTCGACAGACACCTTTCAGGGATGAGCTAGGGCAACTCAACTTTGGAAGCCCCAAGGGCCACATTGATACTTATAGAACATGCTGAGGGCCTCAACTTAAGTGTGGTTGCTTATGCAAGCAAATATATACAAATAGCTTCTCTCACACTGACAGGTATGAATACAAAGATTAAGGCAAGACTACACAACACACAGGCCCCGTTTAAGTCAGTTCTGCTGATATTAATAAAATGCAATATCTACCCAATTTCTACCCATGAGACAGCACTTTTCATGAGCAATGACAGTCCAAGAATTTAACTACTAAAACACATATCAACAGAAGATAATTACACTGACTACTTTTTTGTTTTGGCTTCCACTTGCTGGCCACATGTTGATCCCCACATAAACCCAAACTGCACCGTGGGGCGCAAACTATGTTATTAATAAATATTTTATAAACCTTTACCTTCTCTCTCTGCTGCCATGTCTCCTCTCCTTGCTCCATCATCTCCCCAGTGCCTGCTGCCCCCCAACTCCTCACCCTCCTCTGCTGTCCTGACTCCTGCCCTTCTCATGGCCCTCAACCCTCCTGCGACCTGCCCCCTTCCACCAGCCATTCTCTCCCCCTGTGCCCACTCCTCCAGTAGCCCCACTCTGATCATGTGAGCTACCTCTCTTCTAACACCTCCCTCTACACACCTGCCCTGTCTCTCTCCTCTGGTGCTGGTCCCTCCCCTGCAGAAGTCTGCCCTTCTGCTTCACCCCAGAATCCTCTGGCACCTGCACCTTCCCTTAGCCCTGCACCCTCCTGGTGCCTCCCCCTTCCCTTACTGCCCCTGTCCCCTTTTTACCTCGGATATGGTAATATCTACCTCCTTATCTTAAGTCCCATTTGTTAACTTACCATTATCCCTAAGCGCTTCATTAGCCTCATTAAAGACTGAAGCAAAGTATTTGTTCAAATATTGGGCCATTCCTAGATTATCCTTAACCTCCACTCCATCCTTAGTAATTAGCATCTCCCTGAGGATGAGTAGGGGGGCCAGCAGAGGGTGTCCGGGGCCCGTTCTAGGCAGAGCCAGGGGAGAGACCCAGCTCCACATATTGCTGGAGCAGGACCCCGGCTCTGAATAGTAACTCACTGGAACTTCTGGGTTCAGGGGTGCAGGGCCCCCTTAGGCACGGGGCCTGATTCGGTCGAATCAGCCTAAGGCCAGCCCAGCCTGGAAACTCTTCCTAGGGTCCTAATTCATACATTGAAAAATAGCTGTTCTATTATCAGAAGCTAATAAGCAATGATACAGATCACAAAGAAAGTTCCAGGAAGTAATGTGACAGACTTCTTATATAGGGATAAGTTCAGCAGAAGCTACAGAGGAGAGGTCGGCAACCTTTGGCACGCGAGCTGATTTTCAGTGGCATGAGTCCACAGCAGGAGCTCAGCTCCCCCTCCAGAGCCCACACAGCTGTAAGGCTTGGAGCACCAGCTCCAGCTTCTGGGCACAGAGAAGGAGGGGAGGTGAAGAAAGCCCTGACTCACATCAGCCCCCGGTGTCCCTGAGAACCGCTCTGGTTCCCCAACCCATCTCCACCGAGTGCCACGGGGACCCTGTGCAGAGCCGGGACAGCTCCCCCTACAGAATCGAGACACCCCTCCCCTCCAATATGTGTGTGCCGTTGCTTCTCTGCCTACCCCAGCTCCCTTGGCATGCAAAGGAGCTGGGAGAGAAGGAAGCAATGGGGTGGGAGTCTGCCTCCAAGAACTACCCCAGCTCTCCGCCCACTTTCACCAGGCTGTACAGGGGACCCCACAGAGTGCCCCCCCATGGGAGGAGTGGGGAAATTGGGTCCAGGGTTGGGGGAAGTGTGGCCTGGGGTGAGAAGGTAATGGGGGAATTGGAGACTGGGGAGTGATGGGGTCAGGATCAGAGGGTTGGGGGGGGGGGCTGGACTATTTTTTTTGCTTCTCACTTATGTGGTCCCCAACTAATAGTTCCCCACCCTTGCCATAAATAATGAAAACATTTAAACCTTTTGTGTTGGACATAAATTAATATTTTACTTTATTTAAAATGGGGGGGGGGGGTTCCTCCTGCCCCAAAGCCATGTTGGCCCTTGGGTGCCTGGGTCCCTGACAGGAAGGCGAGGGTGCCATTGACCGGATCTCCACAGGACCCTGGGCTTGACACCCCAGGGTCACTCACCTGCACCCGCCTCACCCATTTCCTTGAAACACCCGCCCCCCCCCCCCCCCGAGCCATCCTGACCCGAGCCCGTGTTGGCAATCCAGCATCACGTCCCCCGCAAGATTGGAACCAGCACCAGCTTTCGGAGGGCGGGGGAGAGGGAGGAAGGGAATCCCAGAGGCTCCGCGCCACATCTGGTTTCCAGGGAAGCATGCACGCATTGCTCCTCCCCTCTTCCCAGGAAAAGCCAGAGCAGAGCCCAGGGCAGGAGACCAAGCAGGGTGCATGGTGGGGAGAGTTCCTCCCACCTCCCAGGAGAGCAGCACGGCCCCAGGGCAGGAGGATAAATCTTGGCATGCCACTTGGGAAAGATTGCCGACCCCTGCTATAGAGACTTCTGTTAACTCTATTATCAGCCCTTCTTGATTTTCAAACTTTATTATGTTTCAACTGAAAGATTTGTTACTTTCAAACACAATGAGCACAATTTCTTACCACTAAACTGGTAATGTTTGTATTAAATCCAAACTTGCCATAAGTTTTCTTTTTTCCTTTTCAGGTCTGATCATTTATATTGATAGTGCTCTATAGAATCACTGCTCTGACTCATTTAAAAATAGACATGCACACAAGTTTTTAAATTAAAAATATCTATATAGCATAGAAAACAGCCATAAAAGAGTAATTTCCCCCAAAATGTAAAATATACACTTAAATTTCATACTATATAACCATTACATGAACAGCCAACTGAAAAGTATGATTAATGAATGCAACTTTATGATCTGTGAAAGAGGATTTTGAATGACTTAAACATGCTCTACATACCTTTTATTAGCTCATAAATATTCATGTCCATAAGTTCACATATTAGTGCAAGAGAGCCAGATTTTCTGTCACTAAAGAAACAAATATTTTTTTCTGAGCAAGAAATAAATGTATATTTGCATTTGTACACAAAGTAGACAAAAAGTATTCTATTCAGCAGAAGAGCCAGTTGTAATCATCAGTAAAACTACTTGAAGTTTTCAGTTTCAATTGATATTTACCTACAGAAGTCTATTCAAATTGATTTATAATTTTAATCTACAATTACATTTTTTCAAACTCTTTGCATCTGGCACTCCTGGCTGGAAGCCTTATTAGCCTTACAAGTACTGTATGTATTTTACTGCTAAGTATGGCACAATGGTGCAATCGCAATCTGGAAGTCCCAATTAAATGGCAATAGCAAGACATAACATAGTCATAACGTATAAAATAAAAATTGCTAAGAGGTACAAAAGCA
This sequence comes from Pelodiscus sinensis, assembly GCF_049634645.1. Taxonomy (NCBI): domain Eukaryota; kingdom Metazoa; phylum Chordata; order Testudines; family Trionychidae; genus Pelodiscus; species Pelodiscus sinensis. The sequence continues at coordinate 22,205,248 of NC_134714.1, read as the reverse complement.
TTGTGCTGCATCTGAAAATATTTAATAGTTGAGCTGGGCCTGATATTGTTCTGTGAGGGCAAAACAACTCATTTTTAAATGAGTATGTTACTTTAAAAAAAAATCCACATTTTGACAGTTTTCTGTGATTGTAGATTCTCTATAACCAGAAGTCTTTAAACCATAATCTGAGTAACTCAGTCAGTTAGTGAATCTATTATAAGAGTGGGTGGGTGAGATTATATGGCCTGCAATATGCAGGAGGACTGACAAGATAAGTAATCTCCCCCCCCCCCTTTTTTACCTCTTGCTCCCTTTTACATAAGTCTGTGCTGCTCTCACTTCCAGAGCTGGGAGCAGTATCATGACATGATGGTGGTGGTAGAGAAATGACACAAACAGGTTGGGGCCACAGCTGGGGGCAGGGCTGGGACCAGGAGCAGAGCCCTGGATGCGGGTCCAGCAGGACACTAGGTGCAGAGCCAGCAGCCAGGTCCCAGGCTACTTCCAAGTGAGGACTGAACCAGGTGCTGGCTCCAATTGCACTCTCTGGACATTCCTCAGTACCCGCTTCAACTCCACAGTTTGGAGACCTCTGGACTAGATGAATCATGATGGTCCAAGTCCCTTCTGACCCTTAAGTCTATGAATATATGTTGAGAATGATGTTTTCAATAGTTGTTGTGGACCAACAATGCTTTTTTTTTTAGCCTGCTACTATGTAATGGGAGCTGTGAAATGAGTAAAAGCAGGATCCAGCCTATTCCACAATTGTAACATTAAAACAAGACACTCCAGAATCTGAGATTTCATTTTTTTTAAATTGCTTAACCCTTGTGGTTGCAGAGAAACTTTTGACTATGAGCAAAGAGTACACTGATGCAGCGTTTCCTGTTTGACTCTGCAGGGAGCTAGAACATCTCCCTGAGAAGTGTGATCTGCCTCATTAATCTCAAACAGTGGCCCCTGTGGCCATCACAATTCTGATATGGAATAACTTTATATTTTGGCAAGATATCTAGAATTCATGATGTTCCTGTAGCTGGCAGCTAACATTTTATGTCCTCTTGCCCTGGTGGAACCTATCTATGGAAGACTCTTGCTCTTCAACATTCATAACAAAGCACTGATTTGATTACAGAGCATGCTCCCTGCACTGTTCAGTTAAGCCAGGCAAAAAGGAATTGGGGAACCAGATATGGAGTTCATCTTGCAGATGTGCTGGCTGACAATCTGGGCTGCAGCTAGATCTAGACTATTTGGGAGATGAGCTACTAAAGTGACCACAAGTGTCCCTCTTCTGGCACTTGTGGGAATTAGGTTCTAAGTCAGATTGTCTAGATAACACTGAGGCGCAGGGAGTGAAAAAAGACAGCATGAAGAGCACAGCAAAAAAAATCCTTGAAAATAATAATCAACAAATGTTATGTTTGATGATTTTCAGCAATGAACCATAGTTCTGGGAAGCTGCATAGGAGTGAGGAGGATTAAAGTAATTTTATGGCAATACAATAAGTCAGCTTCACGACAGAATGTGATCCATCTGTGCAACAGAGTACATGGACCCATGGAGGGCAGTAGACATGAAGTCTCCCTCCCATAAAATCAGAATATAAATATGTTTATTGATTAAGAATGCCCATATAGAGTCTGACTAAAGGTCTATCTAGCCCAGTATCTTGTCTCCTGGCAATAGTCAATGCCAGATGCCCCAGAGGGAGTGAACACAACAGGTAATCATCACGTGATCTTTTTCCTGTCATCCATTTCCAGCTTCTGACAAACAGAGGCTAGGGACACCGTTCCTACCTAAATTGATATAGCTCTTTTTTGAACTCTGTTACAGTCTTGGTCTTCACAATGTCCTCTGGCAAGAAGTTCTACAGATTGACTGTGCGCTACATGAAGAATACTTCCTTTTGTTTGTTTTAAACCTGCTGCCTGTTAATTTCATTTGGTGACCCCTAGTTCTTATGAGAACAAGTAAATAACTTGTTCACTTTTTCCACACCAGTCATGATTTTATAGACCTCTATCAAATTCACCCTTAATCTCCTCTTTTCTAAGATGAAGAGTCCAAGTCTTTTTAATCTCTCTTCATATGGGACCTATTCCAAGCCCCTAATCATTTTTGTTGCCCTTTTCTGAACCTTTTCCAATGCCAATATATTTTTTTGCAATGAGGTGATCACATCTGTACGTAGTATTTAAGATGAGGACGTACTATGGTTTTACACAGAGGCAATAAGATATTCTCTGTCTTATTCTCTATCCCTTTTTTAATGATTCCTAACATTCTGTTTGCTTTTTTGACTGCACTGCACATTGAGTGGATGTTTTCAAAGAGCTATCCACGATTACTCCAAAATCTCTCTCTTTAGTAGTTGTAGCGAAATTAGTCCCCATCATATTGTATGTATCATTGGGATTATTTTTTCCAATGTGCATTACGTTACATTTATCAACATTAAGTTTCATTAGCCATGTTGTTGCCCAATCACTTAGTTTGGTGAGATCTTTTTGAAGCTCTTCACAGTCTGCTTTGATCTTGAGCAGTTTGGTATCATCTGCAAATTTTGCCACCTCACTGTTTTCCCCTTTCTCCAGATCATTTATAAATACGTTGAATAGGACTGGTCTCAGGACAAACCCCTGGGGGACACCCCTCTCCATTCTGAAAACTTGCCATTTATTCTTACCCTTTGTTTCCTGTCTTTTAACCAGTTATCAAACTATGAAAGGACCTTTCTGCTTGTCCCATGACAACTAACTTTACTTAAGAGCCTTTGATGAGGGTCCTTGTCAAAGGCATTTTGGAAATCTAAGCATACTATATCCACTGGCTCTTCCTTGTCCACATGTTTGTTGACCCCCTCAAAGAACTGTAGTAGATTACTAAGACATGATTTCCCTTTACAGAAACCATGTTGACTTTCCCCCCAGCAAATTATGTTCAGCTATGTGTCTGACAATTTCATTCTTTATTATAGTTTCAACTAATTTGCCCAGTACTGTTGTTAGACTTACCAGTCTGTAATTACCAGGATCACCTCTAGAGCCCTTTTAAAATATTGGTGTCACATTAGCTATCTTCCAGTCATTAAGTACATAAGCTGATTTAAAGGATAGGTTACAAACCACAGTTAATAGTTCCGCAATTTCACATCTGAGTTCTTTCAGAACTCTTGGGTAAATGCCATCTGGTCCCAGTGATTTGTTACTATTAAGTTTATCACTTTGTTCTAAAACCTCCTCTAATGACACCTCAATTTGGAACGATTCCTCAGATTTGTCACCTCAATTTGGAACGATTCCTCAGATTTGTCACCTAAAAAGAATGGCTCGGGTTTGGGATCTCCCTAACATCCTCAGTTGTGAAAACTAAAGAAAAGAATTAATTTAGCTTCTCCGGAATGACTATCATCTTTGAGTGCTCCTTTGGCATCTCCATCGTCTAAGGGTCCCACTGGTTGATTGCTTAAAATCTCTCTTGTACAAGTTCACCTGTTTTTCCATTTTGTTAGGATGGATATTATAATTCTGATGTTTTTCCAGCAGTATATTCTAAAGCAACTGAAAAGTGCAATTTAGAACTGTATCATATTTTTGCTTAACAAGAGACATGAGGGCCTGGGGGAATCAGACAGATCTTCCAAAGATTTCCTTTTTGGCATAATAAATAATTGATTAAATGTCTCCAAACTGTCTCTGGTCTCCAAAAGCTACTGAAAAATATTCAAATAGAGAATATAGGAATTAGGGGAAGTAAATATTCTGTACTTACAAAACCACCTCGTGTAACATAAGTATATTAGGATGTGGATTCAGTCGCCTCAGTGCTTGTATTTCTCGCAGATTATTCACTTGCTCGATACTAAATGTGTAATTTAAAAAAAAAAGAAGTGAGAGTGGAAAACTACTTTACAATTTAGAAAACAGGTTGTAAATAATTCCCCACACAAAAACGCAAGAACTTCTCCTCCTCTCATGTCCCTATTTAGGCTACCCAAATCTGGAGTTCAGACCGGGGAAAGAGGATGGGGTAGGAAATGTCCTGGCTCCCCTTCCCCTTCTTGTTGACAAGATTAGCTGACCCAGGAGAAGAGGGTAGTAATTTACTGTTGGTATAGACCAGAAATAAATTATTACTCTGCAGAAGGAAAGAAATTGGAGGGGAATTATGACTCAGACGTATGTCCAAGTCACAATAATTCCCACTGCTACTTCTGGGTTGGTGCAGCTCACAGCTAAAGACTATGCCTAAAGTCAAAATTTAGCCTTGTGTAATCATTAGTGTAAAAATTTAATTTTAAAGTAATAACCATTAGTGTGAAGAACTGAAACCTGAAACCCACTATTTCGCTAGCTAGTTGAAACATAGTATTTAATCATGTCACTAATGCTTGGACTCAATTAGCCATGAGAAGGCCAACCTACAGAAACCGTAGGGGAAAAATTCATTTTACAGGGCTTCAGTGGCCTTGTATGGACACTAAATATAGCAAATCATTAGAGGAAAAGCTTTTTCTTTCACATCAAGAGTCAGCAAAATGTGAAAAGCTTTATATTTCAATGTGAAATTAAGAAAACTATCTTGTACTAGCAAGATCAATTTGTATCACTATTACCTATATCTGTAAGCAATCATTCCAGTAAAAGAGTAACTTCTACCCAATTCACAACTATCAAAGAGAGTCTAAGACATAAAGGACACTTTAACACATCATAGGGAAGATGTTCTCACAATCCTCATAAATGTGGGAATGATGGACAACTAAATGCAATGAGTTGAACATACTCAAAATTGCTTAATCTTATAACTAGGATTTATTTTTGTTAATTTGGTCTCAACTCTAGACTGTCTGTTTCCTTTTTTAATAAGAGAAGAGCCAGAAGTAAAATGGATCCCTGAAAACTAACAGGATTGACTGGATAACTTTTTGGTTTCAGTGCTTAATGTTAGCATTTCTGAATAGTCCTAAATAAAATTTTGAATAAAATGTTCCTAATTTTAATTCAAAACATGACCATAGTAAATTGATTTATACAATGAGAGCTATTTCCAGAACCAAAATAGTACAATTTCCATGTTTGAATGAAAACAATATCAGTACTGTATACATAAAAAAGGAAAATATATACTCAAAAGTTGCTGCTTCTCATCTCTAACATAATTACGTGAAATATCCTACAGTATAAACAAAATATGGAGAAGTTGTCAAAAGACTAGAACTAGATCTGAATGAATCCATATGAATTTCCTTAATAAAAATCTATTGCTGGAATCTGTTTCACAAAATACACTGTCAGTTTCAACTGTTTGTAAATAATAGTAATTTTACTTGGAGTACACTGTGTAAAATTGACTGACTCACCAACAGTGGTTTACGTGACAGGGCCAGCTAACTCACCATCTAATAAGATTTAATCTTGATAAATATAAATTGATCATAATTTCAGACACATAATGGAAGCCTGTTTTGTGTTATTAATAAATAATAAATAATAATAATAATAAACCACAGCACCAGCAAACTGGCATCTTTGCCAAATAAGCCTCTCATACATGGAGGCAATTAAACAAATTCTCAGTTTTTAGTATTTCTAAAATTGATTAGCCAAGAAATTTGTCTGCTTATTCTTAACATTCTGGACAAAATACTTGGCTGTAACCAAGCTTGCATTTAGAGGGCTTGTCTACACTATGGGGGACGAGAGGAGATTGATCTAAGTTATGTAACTTCAGCTATGTGAATAGCGTAGCTGGAGTCGACATACTTAGATCTACTTACCAAAGTGTCCTTGCAGCAGTGTGTTGATAGGAGATGCTCTCCCATCGACTCCCCTTGAGCTTCTTGTTGAGGTGGAGTACCGGAGTCAACGGGACAGTGATTGGCAGTTGCTAGACGTGATAAATCAACCCCCACTGGATCGATCGCTGTCCCGTCGATCTGGCCCGTAGTGTAGAGCTGCCCAGTAGTGTAGAGCTGCCCAGAGTAACTAAGGAAGGGACCACTTTTACATACACCTTGTTTCTTCAGCTGACCAGGTCCACTGAGTTTATGCTCTATTAGACTAATGATCAGCACAAAGTGGGTACAATAGAAAGTTTATATTCACTGACTTTGGCTAATTTTTTTTTCCATTTAAAGGAAAAGGATGGATTTGTGTTTTTAAATTCACTCTTCCTTAATCTCTGCAATTTTTTTTTTACTTCTTAATCTGTGCAGCAGCAAAGTACTGAATCAAACCTGAATTTTTTTCAAAGCAGTAGAGGCAGCATCAACTGCTATAAAGCAACTTACACTGAGATCAATAGGAAATGAATGTGTCTGATGGATGACCGTGACCCTATGCTAAGGTTAGAGGTTACGTGCCTTGGTTTGGTTGAGAATGCTGTGTGTGGGGCATGCAGTGAACCCAATTTTGCCATTTTCCTAATAAGAAAGAGCTCCCACTGTGACTTGTGTTGCCCACAATTAGAGGACACAATCAAATGCGAATAAGGGCAAATTCAAACTATGAAGAGGAACAAAATAGGAAGAGAAGATGATCTACTGTTACAGAATCCACAATAAAATACATTTTAAAGTGAAACTGACAATGGTTAAAGAGGGTGTTCCTTACACCATCTTCCTCTATTAATTGATTTATGGAAGTAAGGAAAAGGACACAACTGAGTTCATACATATTTTCCTTTTCCTTTCTGGTACGAATTAATTTACAATGTAAAATCCAACCAGACCAGAGTAGTGACAGAAAGAAATATTCATTAAAGTAGATAGGAACGAACAAAACCCCCAGTGCTTCTCCCTCCCTAATCCTGATCTTAATCCAGTTGACAAGTAGATATAGAATTTACTGCAGAGAGTGACATCAGTGGGTCTACTTGGTAGTAAGCACAATGCCAAGTAATAATTTGCTATTATCAGGCCTCCTGTTCCTCTTTTCTAAATGCAAACACATTTTCTAATATGCATGAAACCTATATTCAGTCTTAAATTTATATTTATTTCCCCATGAAATGTAAACAAAGTTTTTCCAGTTTGGGGCAATAGTATGAGCAACTATACTTACCTTTCAAAATGCTGTTTCATTTGTTTGCATGCATAGTAATTTCCATCCCTAAGACTCTGTGTCTTCAAAACATCAGAAAACGTTCCCTCGCCAATTTTACCAATTGGTTTATATTCTAAAAACAAAATGTATTTAAATTTTAAAATCTAAATTTTAGATTTAGACACCTTGGGAGCAGCCGAACAGCCAACACAAGCTGTCACAGAGCAGGAGCTGGTGCTAAGCACTCGTAAGACAGGATAAGGGACACCCGGGAGACAGGTAGGTGGGGTGGGTTCTGCAGTGGCCATGGGGATAGAGCATTTGCCTGGGGAGGGCAGGGTTGGGGCTCTTTGTTGTAAACAGTCAATATTTTCATATTTACCCTGAATGGATTTTCATTAAATTCTGTCTTTGCTACTTGATTTTCAATATTATGCTTTTGGTTGTGATTCATGTGTCAATGATGTGGGGAAAAATTAAATTGAATTAGAACAAATTACTGCCCCATCCTATTGATGCTCATATTATTGATGATACAAAATATTAACTTAATTCCAGAGCACAAATCTCCCTGCTCTGTAACATGATACCTCTGCACATACAACCCAAGAGGACTTTATGTCATAGAACATTAAAATCTAATGTCTATTTTGATGCCAGGTCTGTTTCACCATTAATACTTTTCTACCTCTCTCCTTTTCAATATCTACATTTTGGATTATTTTAGAAGCAAATGCAGGCTGGCATTTTTTCAGAACAGTTTCTAACCTAACAGTAATTATATTTAAATTATTAACCAACTGTTACATTGTAAATGAGTTTTCAATTTGTTCTGAAAAATGCGTATGTTTAATAGTGAAGTACAGTGAATGGCACGAAAAATGAGAGTTGAGACAAGGAAAATTCAAATCCCCAAGACTAGAAATCATAAGGCAGATAGCAGCATGGTCTTAATGGTTTTTTATTTTTACTTATTCTGAATCATTATCCTGGTTTTTGACTCAAATGATATTTCTCTTTCCTTCTTAACTTCCTCTACATTGTGTTTGATTGAGCCTGCTCCAACAAGTGACTGTTCCATCAGCCAGTCTTATTCATCTCCTTTCCCCTCTTTGCTTAGTGTTCCTCCAGATTCTGTCCCTGGTAATCTTATCTGCATCTACAGTTACAAATACCTCCACCAGTGAGCTGAAGATAAACCAAATCATGTCAATTCAGTTTCATGCTACTGTTACTGCCGGGGGGAGCTTACGAACAACTAGTGAATCAGACAGTGGAGACACTCAGAGAGGAGAATCCAAAAAGCAGAGACGAAGGGAGAAGTAAAAGAACAAAGACCTCTTTCCTTCCGCACACTTTCATGCCTAATAGCAGTCAAGGAAACTATCAGAGACTTAGGGTATGTCTCCATTACAAGACCTACTGCAGCACAGCGATGGCACTGCACCTAAGCTACACCAACACTGTAGTACAGACACATACTAAAGCAACAGAATGGATTTTTCCATCTCTAGAGTGAATCCACTCTATTAAGAGACGGTAGCTATGTCAACAGAAGAATTGTTCTTTTGACTTAGCTATATCTACATGGGGACTTAGGTCGGCTCACCTATGGACAGGTCAACACTTAAAATACTGCACTGATGCAGATGCGGCAGTGTAGCTGCACCGATATAGCACATCAGTGACGATACTGCGCCAGCGCTGGGCAATTTTTGCTGAAGGACCACTCCAAGAATTTGGAAAGTGGTCAAGGGCCGCACTCTTCCAGATTAATGGAGGAGGTGCGGGATCTGGAATTGAGGTTGGGTGCAGAAGGGAGCTTGCAGTAAAGGCCTCGGGTGCAGGAGAGGATGTGAAGTCTGTGGGGGAGTTTTAGTGAAGAAGGCAGCTGTGATCTGGGTTAAGGGACTAGGGTGCAGAGGTTTGGGTTGTGACCTTGAGCAAGAGGGGGTTGTGACTTGGGGCAGGGGACTGGGGTACAGGAAGGGATAGAGGGGTTTGGGTTGTGGCCTAGGGCACGAGGGGGTTGTGATTTGGGGCAGGGGACTGAGATGCAGGATCTGGGAGAGGATCTGGGGGCAGGAGAGGTGCAAAAAGTTTGGGTTATGTGCAGTCGGGGGGGCAAAGGGTTGAGGTGCTAGAGGCAGGCTCTGGCTGGGAGATTTACCTGCTTGACTCCCAGCCTGCAGCCCTCTCAAGCAGACTCCCTACCTGCCTCATCCCGCACTAGCTGCAGGGGCCATGTGGTTTTTGAACAGCTATAAGCCTGAGGGTGTGTGTGTGTGCTTTGCAAGCTGCCTGTTAATAACAGACAGCTCCCATTGGCTGGAAACAGGCCAGTGGGTTTGTGCTTGGGGGACAGGAGCCTTTTTCCCCTCCCCCAGGCTCACAGCTGTTCAAAGAGAACCCCGCAGCAGCTTTTCTCAGCAGCGTGTGGGGGACAGGCAGGGAGTCTGCCTGAGGCACCCCACTGCGTCCATGGGCCAGATCTGACAGCTTAGTGGGCTGGATCCATCCCACGGATGGTATTTTGCCCAGGCCTATACTATGTCGATTGCAGAGTTTCCACTTTCAGCATAGTTAATCCACCTCTGTGAGAAGTAGTAGCAGAAGCCTTCCCATTAACAATAGTGCTGTGTACACTAGGGCTACGTCTACACTGGCCAGTCTTGCACAAGAACATATGCAAATGAGGCATGACAATGAATATCGCCACGCCTCATTTCCATACTTAATGAGCTGTCACTTTTGCACAAGGGGCTTTTGCACAAGAAGGAGCGGTCTACACTGCTACTTCTTGAGCAAAAATTCCTCAAACAGCAGAACGGCTCTTGCACAAATTTTCAGGCAGAATTGCTCTTGTGCAAGAAAGGGGGTTTGCACAAGGAGCAGTGTAAACTGTTCCTTCTTGCACAAAAGCCCCTTGTGCAAAATGGCAGCTCATTAAGTATGCAAATAAGGCGCAGCAATATTCATTGCTGTGCCTCATTTGCATATGTTCTTGCGCAAGACTGGCCAGTGTAGACTTAGCCTAGGGGTTAGGTTGGTATAATTGTGTTGCTGAGGTTGTGGATTTTTTTTGCCTCGGAGGCCATGTATATACTAAATGGAAAATCACCACTGCCACTTCCAGAGATCGATTTAGCTAATCTAATTAAGACTTTGGGTACGTTGTTTGGGACATTCCACATCCTAAGAACATAAAAAAACCAAACAATGAGCACTTAAGAACAATTAGTACCTTCTCTAGCAACTTCATGTAGCATGGACTCTAATTGACTATTTCTCCCCTCCCCCCCTTTTTTTTCCTTCTCTCCCTCTTTCCCATTTATTTAGAAACTGGACCTTTAATAACTCCAATCATCTGAAGAAGTGGTTGTGCCCACAAAAGCTCATGATACTATCAACATGTTTTGTTAGTCTCTAAGATGTCAGACTATTTGTTATTTTCTAATTACCAGAGTTCTCTTTTACTTTTCCTCTTTATTACTATGACCTTCCCCTTTGCAACCTTTCCTTAACTTAATCTAACAGTGCGACATTGGATAAAATCGTCACTCTCTCCTGTCACTCTTATTGTTCGGCTCTAACTTCCAAGACTCTCCCTTCGCTCTTGCTTCACATTTTCTCTCATACTGCTCCTATGCTTGACACACTACTTCTGTACACTAGATCCTCTTTAAAGCCCAGTTATTCCAGGAATCCATCCTTCCTTTTCATCACCAACACATTCTCCTTCCTCTGTATTTCCTGAACTGTCGTCTTTTATAATTTTCTTGTCCGATTTAGATGGTAAGCTCGGCAGTGCAGGGCACAGGCCTATTTATAAAATGCCAACTACACTTTCTAATGCTTATATTAATATAAACAGTCCTTGCTCATGAAGTATAAGCCAGAAATAGAATCTTAAAAAACAGTATAGGAGGACAGTAAAACCCATAACAAAGATACCAAATTAGGAATAATATGCTGAGGTGACAGAGTCCTGCTCAAAATCCTGAGTTTTATATATAGAGATAAAATATTGGCAAAGTTTTCCTGCCGCATGACAGTGACATCATCAGGTTCTCTGGCCGTGAAAGCAGCCGGGGGGGGGGGGGGGGGAGGGGTTGGTGAGCATAGCAAGGAGGGGGCAGCCCCCTAATAACTCTTAACAACCATTGATTTAGCATGCTTAAACATTATTATTATTATTATATAAAATGCTCAAAATACTTGTTAAAATGCACATCTAATCAATTAAAAATAAAACACCACAAAACAAAGCTTCTAATTGATCCCATGACATCTATCTCTGGTTGGTTCATGAACTTTTGTCTTGCTATGACATATCAGTGTATTTTTCCCTCACAGAAGAAAATGCCTAGAGCACTAGATCAGGATGGAATAATTTAAATCACTTTTTGTCTGTCACTGATTTAAATCAGGTTGAGGATTTGAAAACAAAATGTGCTATTGCACCTTTTTATGATACATTTTTAATCTAACTAAACTATAATTTTAAAAAGTCATTATAGGGTATTGCCTGAATTTACAGAAGTGCTGTAGGCAAAAACAAAATATTAAAGACTATAGAAAACAATTAAGCAGATACATAAGTTTACTCTTTTGAGGCTTGATCCTGTTCTTATTCAAGGCGATGAAAAAGCTTCCATCAAGGGAAATGATGCAGGATCAAGCCTCTAAATAGTCTCATTTAGGTCAAAGGCACTACTCATGTTTAAAGTTACACGTGCTCAAGTGTTTGCAAAATCAGGCACTAAAATTGTATTCTGATTTACTGGCATAAAAATTGTCATTTTAAAACAAAAATGCCTCAGTATTAAAGAAAATTTACCCTTTTCAGTGCATTAACAAATATATTGTGAAGTTTTTACACCAAAAAAATTAGACCAAAATTTAAAAAAAAAAAAAAAACAACCCCCATACATGGACATCAAAGAGTGGCATTTTCAAAAGTTGCTAAGAGCTATAGCCACAAAAGGATTTAGGCACCTAACACTTTAGGTACCAAAGCCTAACATTTAGGAGCCACTGAAATCCTCAAAACCTCCACTCAGCTACTATCAAACTCTATAAGCACCTAAAATCCTAAGGTGTCTAAATCGCTGATGTTAAACTCCTACAGGTGCCTAGAAGCCTGCCAGGTGTGTGGTTACTTCAAGTCCCTATTCTTACTATGTTCTATCTTAGCAAGTGTTGGTAGCCCACTGGGAAGGGCACTGTGCAGTTGTGAAAGACTGATGCTGAGTTCCTTACTCTGCCTAATATAGAGAAGAAATTTGAATTGGTGTCACCCCCGTCCAGGAGTGTGCCCTAACCACTGGGCCCTGAGGTTCTGGGGGCAGGTCTCTCTCAATCTCTCCTATCAAAGTTGTTCTACTGTGTATAAATACTTATTCTTTGGAGTAAGAAGAGTGGAACTTGAGTCCCCTTATCCCGGATGAGAGCCCTAACCACTGGGCTACAGAGTCATACTTTCTCTCTAAATTAGGCCTAATGAATATTTAAGTAATTATACACAATGGAAAAGTTTCAACAAGAGAGAGAGCTCCCTCCAGCTCTGATTTAGATGCCTATTATCCTTTTGGGGGCAGAGTTTATTCCCACTCCCCTTTCCTCAGCATTTCCTAATGGCTACGACAGGTGTCTCTCTGCTCAGCATGTTGGTTTTTGAAGATAGATTCCATTCTTAGGAACTTAACTCTTCCCTTTCATTGTATAAAGTGTCAAATAGAATCATAGAATCATAGGACTGGAAGGGACCTCGAGAGGTCATCGAGTCCAGCCCCCCACCCTCAAGGCAGGACCAAGCTCTGTCTACACCATCCCTGACAGATGTCTATCCAACCTGTTCTTAAATATCTCCAGAGAGGGAGACTCCACCACCTCCCTTGGCAATTTATTCCAATATTTGACCACCCTGACAATTAGGAATTTTTTCCTAATGTCCAATCTAAACCTCCCTTGCTGCACTTTAAGCCCATTACTCCTTGTCCTGTCCTCAGAAACCAAGAGGAACAAATGTTCTCCTTCCTCCTTGTGACACCCTTTTAGATATTTGAAAGCCGCTATCATGTTCCCCCTTAATCTTCTTTTTTCCAAACTAAACAAGCCCAGTTCATGAAGCCTGGCTTCATAGGTCATGTTCTCTAGACCTTTAATCATTCTTGTCGCTCTTCTCTGTACCCTTTCCAATTTCTCCACATCTTTCTTGAAATGTGGCGCCCAGAAATAACCTATATCAGGGCTGTGGATTCCACAGAATGGCAAGATGCTGAGAAAGTTAGGTGTTGCAATGCTTAACACCTAAGTCCCTTTGACTTCAATGCTAAGCAATTTAGAAGCACTAATACCATTGACTTCAAACTGAAAGCCTTGATGGAGAATAGCCTGGTCAAAGCATTTCAGCTTTCTTTACTTATGGAAGTTCATAACATTGGAAGATTGTGTTGGTTACAAACAGCATTGGTTATCTGATTTTATGGCAGTGTTACAGGAAGGATGTTAGAGAACATAAACATGACTTTTCTAGTACAGATGAACATTTTAAGTGTGAAACTTTGTAGTATAAAAAAATCTCAATAAAGCTTGAAATTCTACTAGTAATCAGGAAACAAATATGAAACAGCCACATTAGCAGCTTAAGACTTTAAAATGGAAGGTAAGTAAAGAACTAGAAATGTGTAGATAACATTTGATTTAATTTTCTTAATAAATTAGACATAAAAAAGTTTGTCAGTTTTTAATCACAGTGGGATTTACAATATTTAGAACAAAAAGAGCATAATCCCTAAATCAGAATTGATTTCAGTAGCATCCATAACAAACAGGGCACTTTTTAGACATAAGAACATAAGGACCCAGTCCAGTATCCTGTCTGCCAACAGTAGGCCAATACCAGATGTCCCAGAGGGAAGGAACATAACAGGTAATCCTCACATGCTCCCTCACCTGTCACAAATAGAGGGTAGGGACACCAGTCCTACCCATCCTAGCTAACAGCCATTGATGCACCTAACCTTCATGAATCTATTTAGCATACAAGAAAGGACAAGGCAGAGGTAATCACATGAAAAACACAAAAGTGATTGTTTGAAATTGACAAATCGGCAGTTGAGAGTGGGAATGCTGGTGGGGTAGGAGAAGTAATATAAAATTCCATAAGTGAGAATAAGTAGAGAAGGCCAGATTTAAAGAGTTGTGAAGTAAGTGATTAACAGTTTAAACAGACGTATGGATGGAGAACAAATGGAGGAATTCAGAGAGGGGCATATAGCAAAGTGATCAAATTGACAGGTAAAAAGATTACTGAAGTTTGAAGTGGGAAATGACATAAGAGAGTACTGCAGTACTTAAGGTGGGATACAGTGAGGAGTTAAACCAGAAATGTGTGGAGATGGAAAGAAACAGATGGAGTATGGAGATGCTGAAGAGGAAGAAGCTGTGGGATTTGGAGATGGCCTGAAAGTGTGGGCCACAGAAAGGCAAAACATAAATAAAATAAATAAAGCCCACATTTGGTGTAAATGATGAAGAGAATAGCAGTGATGCTAACTGTAATAAAAAAGGGAGAAAGGGGAATGTGTGAGGAAAGTTTAAGAATTTGTTTTCGGCCTTGTTTAAACTGGCAAGATAATCTCTCTCTGACATGTCCTAAAATATTAGATGGGATTGTTTAGAAAGGCACAGGTCAGTGGTATAGAAAAAGTCACCAGCACAGAGTTGATATTTGAAACTATTTAAGCAATAATATTATCCAGCCTATAAAGTGAGAGGATTAAAGCGCCAAGAACCAAACCTGTGAACAAATGACTGAAGAAATAGGAGGAAAACCAAAAGTCAATGAGGATAAAAAGTCAAGAAAAAATATGACCTCCAATACAATCAACCAACAAGCTGAGGGGGGTGTCTCTTGGTGCTACTTTCCTAATATTGGTAATTGGAGGGCAGCTCCTTCTTACTGCTAGTATCTCCCTCGTATATCTTTGCATAGGAAAATCTGGCCCCCTCCCACCAACTCTCAGTCTAATATGCATCCTCACCCCAACTGCAGGGCCCATTTCTTTTCCAAATGGATCCGACGCTGCGCCCTGTTCCTCCACATGGGGTGTCCCATAATAACCATAACCGAAGTGGGGCCCAAGACCCTCATGCATCTCCCCACAGCAAGACTCAGGCCCCCCTCGTCCTCACACTGTGTATCTAGGGGAATCAGCGCCCAGCAGAAGAGTCACGGCCCACCTACAGCTAGCCCGCTCACACTCCCTGCCTGCCGCACCCCGGAAGCGGCCCCCTCCCGACAGAAGAACCCGCCTTGCCGCGACCCTCCCCACATCGCCACCGGGCCCCGTCCCTCCCCTCCCTTACTGCTCATTCTGCGGCTCTCAGCGGTGTGGGAGCGGGGAGGGAAAGGCTGAGGCCTTCTCTGCAGCGCCCACCCCTCCCGGCAGAGCTGTCAGCGGGCCATGTTGTAGTCCCGTCACCCTGGCAACCGCACAGGCTCAGGATTCCAGCCCAGGAGCACGGCCGAGTCAACCCCGCCCGCCCACAAATCCGCGCAAGCGCAGTGCAGCCTTCATCCTAACCTCTCCCCCCCCCCCCCCCGGCTGTTCCAGCACGCAAGCGCAGTGAGGCCCTTCTTCAGATTACGGTCTCTCCTCTAGGTAGCCGGCTTCATAGTCGCGCAGGCGTAGTTCACCTTGATTTTTCGGCCGGGCCACTTACGGGTTCTTGCGCAGGCGTAGTAACCCTCTCGCCTCACCCGTACTTGACAAACCAGGCGAAGTCAGTCCCAAAACAGAACCCTAGAGGTCTCCCCATGCGCAGACGCACTAGAGACTTATGGTCTGCTGCAAGCCGTGACTTTAGGGCATGCGCAGTGCGGATTTCTGTTCCTTGTCCGTGTTGCTTGCGACATGTGTTCCTCTTTGCCTCTCCATGCTAGCCTGGTGTGTAGGCAGCTGTGTCTGCAACAGGGTGTGATCCTGCACTGCTCGCCTGCACCACTCCACGCTGTAGGGCTTGGGAGCCGCTGCTGCAAGAGTGCTTATTCCCTCCTCCCCCCCCGGGAAATTGATGCAATAAAAGCTATTACCTCTCCTACCTTGTCTCTGTAACACTTACATTTGTAATTGCATTGCAGGAGCAGGCCCGCAAACGTAACTTATTAGGGTGACCAGATACCCCAAATTTACAGGAGCAGTCCTGATATTTAGGGCTTTGTTGCATAGGTGTCTACTATTTTTATACTGATCACCCTACTTGTTAAAGATTTCTGTAAAGCATCATGCTTGCCTATGATAAGAATTGGGGAGACTTTCATAAAAATTATATCTATTTGAATTTTCTGAATTATTTGGCCCATTCATACATTTTCTAGTTGAAGTAGGGCAGGGGAGCTAATAGCCTGCTTGGACCCCTGGGTTAAGTGGGGAGGGTGGTTCTCTGACCCTGAAAGGGGCGTGGCCTTTGGCAAAAGGGATGGGGTTAGAGGAAGCCAGCCTTCCATGTCACCTGGGCACCCACCCAGCCTGGGTCTCTAGTTGGCAATAATGGCAACCAGGAGCCCTAGATCCCTTTGAATCACTGGTCAGGGGCAACTTCCCCCTTTGCCCCTCACCGCACCTAGTCAGCAGACCTGGCAGGTGATGACTTAGGACTGTATTTTTTTTAACAGTACTAGTGTATCAATACTGTGTTTTTACCTAAAAATTTAAAAGACTCATGCAAATTTTAAATATGAAGTTTTAATAATAAGTTTTAGAAGTTTTAAGGCCGTGGTCTCCAACCTCTTTAAGCACAAGATCACTTTTTGAATTTAAGTGCAATCCAAGATCTACCTCAAACCCAAATACCCTTGCCCTACCTCCTTTGTGCTCCTGTGAGGCCCCCGCCCCTTCTCATTCCATCCTCCCTCTTCCACCCTCCCTCCCTTTCACCAGTTTGGGGCAGAGGGTTGGGGTGCAGGCTCTGGTCTTGAATTAAAGGATTTGGAGTGCGAGAAGGGCTCTGAGCTGGGCTTGGGACAGGCAGTTGGGGTGCCAAAGAGGATTCTATGTGCAGGCTCTGGGAGGGTGTTTGGATGCAGGAGTGCTCAAGGCTAGGGTAAGGGCTTGGGGTGTAGGAGGGGGTTCATGCCTGGGGTAGGGTTTTGGGATGTGGGCACCAGCTAGGCCCACCACTGGATAGTGGTGCAGTGGGGCTAAGGCAGGCTCATCATTGCCCTGACCCTACACCACTCCCAAAAGCAGCCAGCAAACTCCATCCCAAGTCCTGTTGTGCCCCCCCTCCCACTCTGCTCTGTGGAGATAGGATACAGGGTGAGAGAGGGGGCACCCTGACATCAGCACCCCTTTTCTCCCTCCCCAGCCCTGCACAGCAAGCAGGAGGCTCCTGGGGGTGGAGGGAGGCAGCTTCAAAGCAAAAGGCAAGAGATGCACAGCCATGGGGAGTAGGGGCAGCTGAAGTGCCGGCACTTGATAGCCTCTTGGCCAAACCAGTCAGGATCACTTGTTAGAGGCTCCAAGATCAGGATCTACTGGTGGGTGACTATTGTTTTAAGGTAACAAGTCTTGTGGATACAGGGGAAATACTAGATGTGACTTACGTAAGGTTTTGAAACTGTTGCATGCAGAATTGTCCCATCCATAGGATGGTTCCATTTGCCTCTACCATCTTATGCATGGAAACTGTGGGGTCCAGGGCAGCCTGGGGGATTACATAGGGAGTCTGGCATGGGGCAACAGCAGCAGTTGGGCTCCTCTGTACTCTTTGCAGTGGTGGTGAAGAAGAGCACAGAAGGCTGGAAGAAAGGCATGGGAGCGGAGCAGAGCAGGCTGCTATGTCACTCTGGCTCCCATCGCCATGGGGTATGAAAGAGGGCTTAACTCTAACTGCTGTCCCATGCCAGGCTTGTTGGCAATTCCCCAGCTTGTGTTGGTTGGTGGAGGAGGATTCAGGCAATGGAGGTGGGAAGGGATGGGAAAAAATGGGGTAAGGCTTGGGGCAATTTCTCAAATTGGGGTCCATGGTCCCAAGGGAGCTCCAGGGCATCTGCATGCCCTACTGATCAACTCCACCACCTCCCTTCCTCCTTCTCTCAACTGTTCCCTGTCCTGGGCCTAAGGCAAGCTCCCTACCTGACCTGGTTCTGTGTGACTCGCGGAAGTATCCACCAGATTCCTGCAGCACTTAGGAGCTCTGGTGGCCAGAGAGGCTCTGCATGATATCCCCACTCAAATGCTGGTTCCATAGCTCCCATTGGCTGGGAACCATGGCCAATGGAAGTTGCAGGAGCAGTGCCCATGGGCTCAAGGGCAGCACACAGCCTCCCTGACTGCCCATATGTGTAAGGGCCACAGGAACTTGGCGACCACTTCCTGGGAGCTGTGGTAAGTGTCACTGGTACACCATATCCCATCACTCCAACCCACACTCCAACCGCCTGCCCCAGCCTGAAATCCCTCCTGCACCCAAAGTCCCTCCTGGAGCCTACAACCCCCACCACCGCACCACCCCCCTGGCCCAGCCTGGAGTCCCCTCATGCACTCCAGGCCCTCCATCCCTGACCTTACTTGAGGTCCCACATCTCCAGCTGGAGCCCTCACATACCCAGAGCCATCCCTTGTATATGGTGAAACAGGGTGACTGTCACGGGCCCTGCACTTTGATAAAATTGGAGCTGTCCTGCTGTTTAGCCCCCCTATGGATGGCTCTGGGAGAAAGGGAGGTGGGATGGAGGGACTGAGGGTCAGACCTCAAAAAAGAGTGTGCACAGAGATGGAGCTGGGGATCTTAAAAAATTAAATCAAAATGTGGGGCTTTCTGTTACTAAAGTTTGAAACATTCTGTCATAGTTGGTCACAAGATAAATGTGAGTCAAGTAACACTTTGCTGCAAAAAAAGCAAACATATTCTGGGATGTATTAGTGGGAGTATTGTAAACAAGACGTGAAATAATTCTTCCATTCTTCTCTGTACAGATACAGTCTCAGCCTGGAATACTGTGTCCAGTTCTGAGTATCACATTTCAGGAAAGATGTAGATACATTGGAAAAAGTCCAGAGAAAAGAAACAAGAACAATTAAAGATCTAGAAAACATGACCTGGGAGGAAAGACTGAAAGCCTGTGTTTAGGCTGGAGAAGAAAAGACTCAGGGGCTGGAGAGGACCACATGATAACAGTTTTAAAGTGCATAAAAGGTTGTTATAAGGAGGAGGAAGAAAAATTGTTCTTGACTTCTGACACTAGGACAAGAAGCAATTGCAGCAAAGGAGGGGTTGGTTGGATTTTAGAAACAACTTTGTCAAGGTAGTTGCCATCCTTCCCCAGGGTTGGGGTGCTCTGCTTACTGCTGCTGTGGAGAAGCTGAATGCAGCGGGCTGGAAGAGGGTGGCAGGATGGAGTGGAATAAATTGCCTAGGGAGATTGTGTAATCTCTGTCACTGGAGATCTTTACCAGTGGGTTAAACATACATCTGTCAGGAATGGTCATAATCCTGCTTTGAGCGCAGGCAGGGGGGACAACAGAATTGCTATGCCCCTGCCCCACCCCTCAGCCCTTAGTGCTGCCCAGAGAATACCTCCCCTCCCCAGCCAATGGCGTTGTAAAGAGCCTGCAGTGGCAGCTCTGGCAAGAAGCCCTGGGCCCTTTTGAATTGCTTGGCAGTTGCCCCCTTTAGCCCCACATCACAGCGGACTGAACTAAAAGACCTCTCAGGGTCCCTTCCAGTCCTGTGATTCAATGAATTATTGCTACAACCCCACACAAAATTTCTGGTTTTAGAAGTATAGTAAGTATCAACAGACTTACCCGGCACTGCCTGGGTCCATCAGGACAGGAGGCTGGCAGTGTGGGGGGAGTTCAGGAGTCAGAGCAGGGCCTTGGGTATGTGAGGGGGGGCAGTGAAGGAGGCTGGGAGTGAGGGGATGAGAGAATGAGGGTTGGAGGATGAGGAGGGGCTCAGGGCAGGGGGTCTCATCCGGCACAGACCTTTTCTCTCCCCCACTGTCCGCCAGAAGTGTTTTCGCTCTTCCACCCAGCTGCTGGGGCATTTTCTTTCCCTGGCCTAGTTGCCAGGGATGTCCCCCTCCGCCTCCCGCCTCGCTCCTCTGGCCAGCTTCAGCTTGTCTTGGCATAACTAAATCCTGACTTTGCGTTAACTTATGAGTAGAGGAAACTGAATACCAAATTTGGTGGCCCTAGCTCTTAGGCTACATTTACACTGTACCTCTCTTGTGCAAAAGCCTATGCAAATGAAGTGCGGGTTAGCATATTGCTGTGCTTCATTTGCATAATTAATTAGGGGCCATTTTTGCACAAGAGACTTTTGCGCAAAAAGGAGTTGTGTAGACAGGTCCTTTTTGAGCAAAAACCCCCTCTTGCACAAGAGCTGTTCTTCCTGAAAAAATGAGGAAGAACGGCTCTTGTGCAAGAGGGGTGTTTTGCACAAAAAGAGGTCGTCTACATAGCTCTGTTTTGCGCAAAAAGCCTTTTGTGCAAAAAGGGCCCCCTAATTAATTATGCAAATGAAGTGTGACAATATGCTAATCCGCACCTCATTTGCATAGGCTTTTGTGCAAGAGAGGTACAGTGTAGACATAGCCTTACTGTTTAGGAAAACTTAAAAAACAACCAATGATCCTGTTGCACCTTAGGGCATGTCTACATTGCACGCTTATTTTGGAATAAGCTATTTTGGAAGAAAAACTCTGAAATAGCTTTCTTCGAAATAGAGCGTCTACACAGCAAATGCCCGTCAAAATAGCACTGAGCTATTTTGAAATAAAGCATCCACAGTCGTTGGATGCTGAATCACATTTAAGGTCACCCGGAAGCACTTCATTCAGGACATCAGGACAGCAATCACTTTTCATAACTGCTGCCTGAGGCTATCTGAGGCTCTTGCTTAAAGGGACTCCCTCCCCATACAGTCCTGTCTCAGGCTCTTCACTTTTGCCTGCCTCCTTGAGGGACAGCAAAGCCTTTTCTCTGCCTCCTGTGGTTGCCCTTGCAGACACCTCAGCACTCCTGCCCTGGAGCTGGCTCTGCCTCCAAGCAGTTGACAGAGCTTACATTGCATGCTGCACCTCCTGCTGCAGTGTTTGCAGGCTGTCTGTGGCCCTGCAGGCGGAGGACCACCAGCTTATTGTGAGGCACCTTCTCTCCTCTCTCCACGTGCTGCTCATGCAGTTCGACCCTACCTGCCTTCCCCTGCACACTGTGCACCGCCGCTTCTGGAGACTGGACACCAGCTCCGACTGGTGAGACCGGGTCATCTTGAAGTGGTGGGACTACCAGCAGTGGCTCCAGAATTTCCACATGTGGAAGGACACATTCCTGGAGCTGTATGAGTGGCTCGCTCCTGCCCTCAGGCTACAGGACACCCACATGAGACCCGCCACACCCCTCCGGAAGCGGATAGGCATCGGACTCTGGAAGCTCGCCATGCCAGACAGCTACTGATCTGTTGGGAACCAGTTTCAAATGGGGAGATTGACTGTCAGGACCATGGTCATGCAGGTATGGCACTCTTATGCTATTTTCCCAGGAGGGTGGCAAACTGCTGGAATGGGGTTCCCTAGGGCATGGGTGGTGCCGGTTGTAATGGTGGTGGAAGCTCCTTCCCCGGGAGGTTTTCCAGTCCCGCCTTCTCAAAGCCCTGACAGGGGATGGGGCAAATTGGGGTTGCTCTTTGGGGGGGGCGGGGTTGGGCTCAGGGAACTCCCAAGGGCCCTGGCAACCCTGTGATTCTCTGTGTGTCTCCTTCTACAGGTGGAGAGGGTCATCAACATTGTCCTGCTGCGAAGGACCATCAACCAGGACAACGTGGGCCCCATTGTTGCCAGCTTTGCCACCATGGACTTCACCATCTTCAGAGGGGACTATTGATGGCACCCACATCCCCATCTGGGCCACCAAGCATCTGAATACATCAACCGCAAGGGGTACAATTTGATGATTCTATAGTAGGCCCTCGTCAACCACCATGGCCAGTTCACAGAAATCTATGTTGGGTAGTTGGGGAAGGCGCATGACGCCTGGGTCTTCTGAAATTCCAGCCTGTTCCAGAAGCTGCATGCTGACACTTTTTTCCTTGACTGCCCGTCATGCGAGGTCAGGAGGATAGCATGGGAGGTGTAGAGCACACCCCTCTCACAGCTAGTCCAGCTGTGTAGAAACAAAGAAAAGGGCAGTCATCCTGGGAGACACTGTGCATGAAGCCTTTCCCTCATCTCCGAGCTGAGACTGAAAGTTCTTGTGTCAGACGAAGGTGATGTGCTCTGAGCAAGGCCATCAGGGGCCTAGACAGCAGGCCCTTTCCTGCCGGGCTACAAATGTCCAAGGGGGGAGTCTCACTACATGCAAGTCCCAGGGATGAGCAGGCATGGGAAGGTACCAGCCAGATCGAGAGACTACGTGTGCGAAGGGAGTCACAGAGTGGCCAGGCTTCCTTCTGTGCTGCGCACACGCTGGGTCTGGAAATAGCAGTGTCCCACAGGGAGAGGACTTGTAACTCTGCCTACTGGAGGAGAGAGGGACAGAGTGTTGGGGGGAGGTGTGTGTGAGCAGCAGACGCTCCTCCTCCTAGCCCTGCTGTTCCCAGGAGCAGATGCTGCCCTGAGAGCGTGGGCATGCTTGTGTGCTGTGGGTGGCACTGCTCTGTGTGTGTGTGTGTTTGTATGTCCATGACCCTAGCTTCCTTCTAGTGGTGGCTTGTGTTTTGAGGTTGTCCCACCCCAGTTTCAGGAGTAAGGCAGGTCTCTCCAGACACCTTGTGAACAAGAGCACAAGGTTCCTGCTGCAGCTTCTTGGGGCTGTGTGCCATGGACTGGTGCTCCATGAGCACCCACGTACACAGGCTGCTGCGTGATCCTCAGGACGAGAAGGCTGAGTGAGACGTGCACAGCTGCCCCTCACTGCCTGCCACCACCACCCATGTGTGTTTAGGGAAAGTAATGGGACTCACCTGATGGGCCTTCCCTGGCTTTGGACGATGCCTGGGGAACATCTTGTGTGGGGGGTTATGGGTTCCAGGAGCATAACCTCCTGGCTGGTGGGCATCGAAAAACCGGTGGCCTCGTCCAGCTCTTCCTCCTCTGCACTGGCTTAGTCCCCTAGGAGGGTGACAGTGGGTGTCTCTGGCCCTGAGTCCACAACGAGGTGGGGGAGCAAGGACTGACCCATCCCATAGGATGTGGTGGAGCTGGGCATAATATGGGCAGGCCTGTGGTGCCGCCTAGGGTTGCCAAGTGTCTGGTATTGTACCGGACAGTCCAGTATTTGTGTGCTCTGTCCGGTAAAAAAAATCAGAAAATACCAGACACGTGCAATGTCTGGTATTTTCAGATTTTTCCAGCTGCGCACTGGACTGAAGCCTGGTGTGGGCCAGGGGGGAGCGGTTGGGAGTCCCAGCTGGGCGGCGGGGCCGCGATTGCCGCCGGGAGCCCTCGGTCAGTTGAGTGTGAGGAGGAAGGGCAGCCTCCTCCTCTCTCCTGCGTTGCCGGGAGCCTGCGCAGGACACGCAGCAAGTGCCCAGGTCAGTCCGGCTCCCCACCGGCCAATTTGCTAACCCCCTCGTCCCTTCCCAGCCGGCCGGTTCTCCCTCACTTTCCCTCCTGATCTTTCCCAGTCAGCCCCCCTGCACTGCCCTGCCCCCTCCAGCTCTACTTCCCGCTGGCCCATTCCTCTTCCTGATCTCCCTCGGCCAGCGCCGCTGCACCTCTCCCTGCCCCCGTCAGCTCTGCTTCCCGGCCCCCCCTTCCTCCCTGTCAGCGCCCCTGCACCCCCTCCGCCAGCTGTGCTTCCCACTCCCCCTTCCTCCCGGCCAGCCCCATGGCCTCGGACCTCCCCCCAAGCTCTGCTTCCCGCTGGCCCGTTCCTCTTCCTGATCTCCCCAGCCAACGCCGCTGCACGCCCCCGCCCCTCCCGCCAGCTCTGCTTTCCACCCACCCTTCCTCCTGGCCAGCGCTGCGGCCCCCGATCTCCCCCAGCTGTGCTTCTCTCCTGCCCCCCCTTACTCTTGGCCAGCCCCACCCCCTCCCGGCCGGTCCTCCCTCCCCTGATATCCTGCGGCCAGCCCCATTCCGCCCTTCCCCTCCCCCCATGACCAGCCCTGCTTCCTGTTGGCCCCCCCCTTCCCAGCCAGCACTGCTCCCTTCCTGGCTGGTCCTTCTCCCTCACCCCCTATGAAGCGTGTCCAGGTTTTTGGTTTTTTTTAAATGATCTACATTCTTGGAGAATATTTTTTTTGATTACTCAAAATCTTTGGTGTCCCCCCCCCCTTTTTTTTCCTTCAACAAAATTTTTTCCCGGTGTTTTTTTTGGGGGGAGGGGGGTGTTCGGTATTTTTGTTTCTGCCATCTGGCAACCATAGTGCCGCCCCCAGAGCAGCAGCTGCACTCTCTGGCCTTAGTTCTTTAACTTTCTTGCACACCTGTTGTGGAGAGCTCAGTGGGCGCATCGGGGTCACTCATGGCAACTGCCAGCTCTGTGTAGGCTACTGCTCCATGGCTCATGGCTGTCAGGTCTTACTGTGTGCGTCAAGCCCTTTCCCCTGTGGCTCCCTACACACAACCTATTCGGAAATAACTATTTTGGAATAGGTGTTATTCCTCGTAAAATTAGGGTTACAGAATCCGGAATAAGACGTCCGATGTTTCGATATTATGCTGTATAGACACTCACATAGTTATTTTATAATAACATCCATCATTCCGAAGTAATGCTGCTGTGTAGACGTGTTCTTAGAGATTAACAAAAAATATAGAGAGTATCATGAGCTTTCATGGGAACAACCTATTTCTTCAGAGGGGTGGAGCAGAAAGTACAGAAACCCCAAAATTTGAGTTCTTGAACAAATGGACCCGCAGACAAACACACAGACAGACATATGCACTCTAATAGATATAGATATAGTACTGTACAAATAGGTGCACATTTAGTCAATACATTAAATAGAGCAACACTGATAAGACCTAGTGTGAATACTATATCCTCTTTTCAGAGTCTTACAGGTAGGTATGTTAAGCCTTACCATTCACAGTGAAACAAATAGTGAAAAACTTCCTATGGCACTGGCTACAATCCAGTTAAAAGTTCATCAGCTTTGCCAGAGAACTTATTAACATTAGGCAGAAAAAGAGTGGATTTGATGTCTGTGTGTTAAACAGAAGCACTGATTTACTATCTTGCACGCCCCCAGCTGGTGGTTCTTTGTCTGTGTTAGTTGTTTTAGGTAGCAATCTCAGCTGAAAATGTGAAAGGTTTGCTTTAGAACTGATGGTCTATAAACAACCCACTTTTATTTTAACATAAATTAAATATATAATTTACAACGCCTCCCCCCTAAATTATAGCAATAAATAATAATACACGTGACTCAAATTTTACCAATGCAATATTTGTTTAAAAAGGTTCAGCAGGGTAGCCATGTTAGTTTGTAAAACTTAAGAAACAACGAATAGTCCAGCAGCACCTTAGAGATTAAGAAAACATGTAGATGGTATCACGAGCTTTGGTGGGCACAACCCACTTTCATCTGAAGAAGTGGGTTGTGCCCACCAAAGCTCATGATACCATCTACATGTTGTGTTAGTCTCTAAGGTGCTGCTGGACTATTCGTTGTTTTGTATGTTTAAAAAGGGGTATGTAAAATACATGGGAATTAAATTGAAATAATATTAAAAGAAATGGCAAAAGAAATATTTTGATTTAATGAAATAAAACGAGTCACTTTTAAAGAGCTGTGGGGGTCTAACTTACTGGCCATGAATCTGTCAGAACTTCTGAATGAATGTGATATATCACTGCCTGTAAGATAGGTTTCTGATTCTGCATATTCATAGCTCTGGTATGCTTACTGAACTCACAGCGTCTGGAGTTTGGACTCCAGACAACTTGATGTTGTATCAAGAGGTAATATCTAAAGTAAGCACAATAGAAATATAGTTAGAAAACAAAAATATCCCATTTGTTCTTCTTATAAGGGTAAACGAAGCACGCCTTGCATCAAGTGGCCGGTTAGCTCAGTTGGTTAGAGCGTGGTGCTAATAACGCCAAGGTCGCGGGTTCGATCCCCGTACGGGCCACAAGGGAACTTTTTATTTTCAAATTTCTTCCAGTACTTTAAATTTCCATTAATATGTTTTGATGGATTAAACACAGAGTAATGCACTCATATTTAAATGCAAACGTCACTATAAAATAATGACTACGGTTATTTTACTTTAAATTGACTCTCCGTCAAGCTTTTTAAAGAGCTATAACCTGATAATGCAGCACCACAGTTTTTAGGGGGCACTTTTGCTTGAGGACTTTAAACATTGTCGCATTTCTTCAGGTATATCCATTATGCAAGCGTTCAGCAGTATTTTTTATGTATTTTCTAGTCCATATGTTTAATCGGATCTTTTTCTGTTCAGTCCCCGAATCATATATATGAAGCACACTCATATTTGGCTTTTAATGTGTTTTGTTACTCGGTGCAATACAAAATAATAGTTTTGATATATTCAGCAAAATAGGAACACACAGCACACTTTAGATGTAAAATAGTCCCTCCTCAAATTTCAAATAGTACCTTTTGATTTTTGCTTTAATTAACTAGAAAGTAACGTTTAAAAGAAAAAAAAGCCAGTTTCCCTTGAAAAAATATGTTACTCTGAAAATTAGTGGTTTAAAATATTGTAATGCATGAGAAAAGAAAATATTTCTAATTAAATTATTAAAAGTCAGGGCAGAGTGCTTTCATTGTAAAATTATGCATGGATGTAATCCCACCGAATGAAAGTAAGCTAAATACACACATCTTTGCAGGATCAGAGCCAAAATGTTAAGACAGTGACTTTGTGGGTAAAATTGACCTGTCATTGTCCATGAAGACCCTTTAATTAGGCGATTATATCTTGTGTGTTTCAAAAACAGACTAACGCTTGGTTTGGCTACAATTTACTTTACTAAAAAAAGGTTTATTTTTACTCTTTAAAAATATTGTTATCAATTTCAGATTATTTTTCTCTATCCCATGGTGTACCAAATCTGTTTAGATAGAGGTATTGGCACCCTCTGAATTGCATTGTATGCCGTGTGGTGCACTGAACACTATTGCACGGGACTACTGTTGAATGAGTATATTGTGTGTATCGACTTCAACTGTATTTGCACTACACGCCATCTCACAGGAAAACGCTTTCGAAAGCGTCTTGACACTGCGGGGCCCCTGTAGTCCTTAAGACTCCGCCCCTTCCGTGATGCTGAGTGAAGGCCGCACCCGCCGTCCCTATTGGCTGGCTCCCTCATTGCCGGTTCCTCTAGGTTCCCTCCGGAGTTTTAAGGTCTGCGGGGCGAATGTGCCTCCCGCCCCCCGACACCTGCCAAGATGGCGGCTCCCGAGGATGGGGGAGGAGAGATCGCGGCGCCGCCACCCCCTGCTGAGGAAGAGCCCCCCGGACCGGCCGCTGCCCGCGGGGCTCTCCTCAGCGCGGCGGCTGGGGAGGGCGTTGGGCTGCTGGGGCCTGACCATCCCCCGGGGGCGGCCGTGGCCAGGGGTGACTTGCTGTGTCCGGTGGAGGGTGGGGGCCTGCTGGGCGCCCTGGAGCCTAGATTCCCCGCTGAGGAGGGATCGCAAGCGCTGGCGGTGATCGAGGAGTTGTCGCAGAGCCTGGCGGCCAGTCCCTCTGCCATCTGCACCACCCTCTTCCTGCAGCCAGCGGGGAGCCTGGTGCAGGGGGCTGAGCTGAGCGCCGAGGAGCAGCTGGTGGCAGCGACCGACAACCAGGCCGTTGAGCTGATGGGGAATTTGCCTGCGGAGAAGAGTCAGGCCGAGCTTCCCGGCCAGCAGGCCCCAGCGACGCTCCTGGCGCCAGAGGAGCTCCAGAGGGTCATCGAACAAGTGAGCAGGACCCAGAAGCAGCCACCACCCCCTCTTCCCTCCTCTGGAGCTGGCACTGGGTCCTCAGTGATGTTGTCTTCTCCCAGAGGTGGGGGATACCCCCTACCCCAGGAGACTAGCTTCAGGCCCCCAGCATCAGGGATGAGTGGAACCCCACAGGGCTCTAGCCTGACTGCTGCCACGGAGTCTCAGCTGGTAACGAGTATCATGCACAATGCAGCACAGCAGTTGCAGAATGTGGCCCAGCAGGTTGCCCTTCAGGAGGGCAAAGCTATCGGTACCACCAGGTGCCTTGTACACAAGGTAAACAAAGGGGTAGAGGAGATGTCTATAGAGAACCAAAGGTTCAAGTGAATGGGAAAGTGGTCTCTGGTATAAAATTGGGACTGGGTACTAGAATGTGTAGGACAGTGAATAATCATGGGCATCTCTCTCAATGATTGAACTGTACTGAGAGCTACTGCACTAGCTCCGCTGCTGACTTTAACTCCCTGATCACTTTCATTTACCTTGGAATTTAGATTTCTCCAGGCATTAGTCTTATAGTTGGAAGACTGGTGTTGGGAGCAGCTCATTTTCAAACAAGGTAGAATGTGCATGATTGAATGAAGGTAATAGGTGTGGGTTGCCCTATGTTCTAGTCTGGCAGAATAAGCAGTTGTCCAACATGACTTGGAAGAACTACTTTACAGTGATTAGGCCAATGTAATTTGTCAGTCCAGCGTTTCTGACAGTTGAGTGTTTGGGGGCACATAATTCATGCTAACCCGTTGATCTATGAGAATTTTTTTATTATGATGGCTGCCTGCTACACTTCAGATTTTAAAGCCATTTCTATTATAATTTACATATACTCTCTAACTTTCCCAAACATTTTCCTTTTGGGCTAAGATTTTCCATGATTGGTCCTTGCCCAACAGTAACTTTTTTTAAAAAAAGTTGAGTAACCTTCATTCAGTTATGTGTATTATGAAAGACTATAAAAAAATGTTCCTACTGTTGAACAGGTGTTACAATAGAAACATTTGAAAATTACAAGTCTGGACCAAATTTAGATTGTCTTCCCTTTGTGGTAGGGACAGGTTTTTTTTTTTTGTTCTTTCATACAGCGTTTAGCACCATGGGGTTCTGGACTATGACTAGAGTTTCTGGGCATCACTGTAATACAAATAATAACAATGAGCCTTTTCTTTGAGTATTGGGAGGAATTTGACAGAAAACTAGAAGCAATTAACTTGCAGATTTTTTTTTAAATGGAAAGCTGTGCATTTAGCAAAGCACTCAAGCATGCGTTTGCGTGGAATCAGATGGATTATATCTGTGCTTGTAGTTGGGCATGTGCCTAAGTGCTTTGGGTGGTTTGCTGATAGAGAAATGGACACTTCTCAAGTAAGAGGTCGGGCTTTGACTCTTCCTCAGTCCCTTGCTAATTCTGTGGTGTGACTAAAAAATGATAAAGGTGGTGAAGAGGAGGACAGAAAGGAGGTTATAGCTCAGAAGCATGAGCTGCTTATATCATCTTAAGGATATTTTTAACTGTACATTTATTAGGATATAACCTTGGCCTAATAGTTGGCCTCCAAAATTAATAGAGAGTTAATTGCCTTGTAGGTGAGAT
Organism: Pelodiscus sinensis; assembly: GCF_049634645.1. Classification (NCBI taxonomy): domain Eukaryota; kingdom Metazoa; phylum Chordata; order Testudines; family Trionychidae; genus Pelodiscus; species Pelodiscus sinensis. Next base: position 22,175,694 of record NC_134714.1, on the reverse strand, counting down.
GTGCTTGTTGAATTTACAAATTCACAGCAGAGGGCTAGATTTTGAAACTGAATCTGCACAGGTGTACCCTGTTGACTTAAGCAGGGTTCTGCCCAACTGATCCATTTGCAGGAATTATTTCTTAGTTTTTGGCAACTAAATTCATGGTTGCTATATCGTTTCATTTTTAAGGCCTACCAAATAAACTGAAATGCTTTATGTAAGCAACAAATGCGACTGTATACATAATTTAGTAGCTGGAAGGAAATATATACTTGAGGGTTGTAAGAAAATTGGATGATGTATCTAATTTCTTCATGTTTCACTTTAAGGTCTTGCATACACAGATGTAAAATCTTGATTAAATAATATTGTACTTGTACATTTTCAACTCTTTTGTTTTTCTTTCTCCTATAGCAATTAGAAGCCATTTGTGTACAAATGCAGCCGGGGCAGATGAAGGAAAACGAAAAACCAGTACCACCTCTTGCAGCAGTCCAATCCAAAGTTACTACACTGAGTCAGCCAGCTGGTAGGAATTCTGGCCTGTCCAGACTTAATATTATTAATCCACAGATTATTAGGGTACAGCCTGTTACAGGAACTGAGCAGCAACAGTTTTTCTTGCATAGTTCTTCTGAGTCGCCAGTTCAGCTACTTGTGCAGAGACCTTTAGCCCCTCGTGGACCAGTGTCAGTGAATAAGATTCCCACACGCCAGACATTGAACGGACAGAAGACTCCACGTGCCACGCTGTCTGCTACAGAATCTCAAAATGTTACTTTGGTGGCAGCCAGTTCAGCAAATACTCTTATATCGAGCCTTGAGAAAAAGCAAAAAGAACTAAAGCTAAAAAAATCTTTGAAAGTGAAGACTCGTTCTGGACGGATTTCACGACCTCCAAAATATAAAGCAAGAGATTATAAATTTATTAAAACAGAGGATTTAGCTGATGGGCATCAATCTGATTCTGATGACTATTCTGAACTAAGCATAGAAGATGATGACGAGGGGAAAGAGAAGGCCACAGATACATTATTCAGTCCTTTGAATTATAACCTGAAGCCCAAAATGTTCAAATGTCAGACTTGTGAAAAATCCTACATAGGAAAAGGAGGATTAGCGCGGCACTATAAACTTAATCCAGTTCATGGACAACTGGAGTCTTCACAGCAAAAAGCATCTATGAATAAAACTAATAAAAGTGTGTTTCTGGATATTTTTGGAGGAGCAGGTGATGGAACTGAGAGTTTGGCACATTTGCAACCTGATGTTGTCACTTTAAATAATGAAAAATCACTAGCTGTCGGTTTGGAAGAAACTGCTTCTTCACAAAATGAGCAACAGGTAAGGTGGTAGTTTGCTTTCTGCATAATATGCAGTTTCACAAACAATGTAAAGGCAATTTCACTTCAACATTATTGCAATTTTAGAACTTTATTCTTCACTAATTTACATGCAGAATTCTTATAGATGGGAATGGGAATTCTTTCAATAGATCAGGGGTTCCCAAACTTTTTGACATGGGGACCAGTAAATCCATTCATAAACTTTTGGAGGACTGGTAACATTAATTTGCATATTCATTAATCAAATGATGAATATTTAAATAAGTTGTTTCTGGTCCTCCCAAAGCCCCCAGTGCCAGCTTTAGCAAAGCTTTTGATAGTGTCACCCAACATATTCTTGCCATCAAGTTAAAAACAATGGATTAGATAAATGGAGTGTAAGACAGACAAAGTTGGTTAGACCAGGATTTCCCAAACTTTTTACTTTAGTTGGAACCCTTTTTTAGTACTGTTTTTTGCAGCCCAAAAATATAAACACATAAAACAAACTGAGAAAATACCAGACATATAACATGTCTGGTATTTTCTCATTAGATACGTTTTATTATTACTAGATGTGTCAGTTTGTAGTTTCAAACTGTCTGGCTGCTAAATGTGCTCAGGCTGCATGAGTGTGTCTACCAGCCAGCCAGTTCGCAGCTACTCAAGGGGGGGTAGGTGGGTGGGGGGGGCACAATAGCATCCCCAGGCTGGACTCACTCGTGCTTTAGGGGGGTGGGCAGCAGCACCCCGAGATCTATATATGGCTGGGTCAGTCCTGCCTCCCCCCCCCTGCGCCTCTGGCCAGCCCTACTTCACCCAATCCCCTCCTGGACAGCCAGTTCTCCCCTGCTTGTCCTCCCAATCTCCCTTGGCCAGCCCCGCTGCCCACGGCCAGCCCTGCTTCTGGCTGCCGCTTCTCTTCCCAACTTCCCCGGCCACTAAAGAGAAATGGTTGTGACCTGGGGTTGAGAATGTGACCTAGGGGAGGAGGGGATTGAGATCTGGAGTAGAGGATTGGGGTGCCAGATCTGGCAGGGGGTATGGGTACAGGAGGGGGGACAGAGGGTTGGGGAAGGGAGGAGCTGGGATGCCTGAGGCAGGCTCTGGCGAGGAGATTTACCAGCCAGCAGCCCAACCAGCCTGTGGAGATAAATGCTTTCACAGTTTAAAACGTTTCTCAGCCAGCCTGCTTGCACTACCCCTACGCAGGCTGTAGGACCATGTACTTGTGTAAATAACTGAGCTGGGAGTGGGGAGAGGGGGTGGGGTGCTTTATGTGCTTCCTGTTGTTCAAAGAGGCATCTCCCATTGGCCAGTTTCTGACCAGCAAACGGCCAGTGGGATTGTGCTGGTTTTGTGGGCAGCACCTGAAGCCTTCCCTCCGGGATCCGTCTTGAAAGAGAAACAGCCTGGCAGCCACTTTTGAGTAGCGTGTGGGTGGAACGAGGCAAGCAGGGAGCCTGCCTGCGGCTCCCTGCTGAGTCAGCGGGCTGGATCTGCTGCCTTGGTGGGCTGCATTTTGCCCAGGCCTGCTATAAACTGACCTAATTATTATGGGTACTTGAGTCACCAGGCTAGATACTTGGTGGCAGGGGGGAAGAAAGAAAAAGGTAAATATTTTTGGCCATAACCATTGTCACTTAATCTTCTTCATGATTCTTAGAGATCTTACTGATACAGGTATGTTATGGAGGAAGAGTAGCACCAAGTGACTCACTTCAAATTACAAACTTCAGGTGCAGCTGGAATAAATTTGGTAATTTGCATATAATCCATGTTAGGGATGTTAAATTTCATTTAACTCATTGACTAGTCGATGGATTTTCCATTGACTAGTCAATAAGCTGGCTTTTAATACATTTAAAAGTGCAAGTCTGGCCAGCTGATTCCCGGATTGCGCCGGTTCCCCCTTTTTCTCTCCCTCCCCCCCCCCCCCTCCCCCCCCGCACCAGTCTTTTAAATGTATTAAGCACAAGCAGGCTCTTAGTACATTTAAAAAACAGAGGCACAGCATCTGATCCCTGGCTCACGCGGTTCCCACTATCTCCCTGCCCCTGTGGAGATGGTGCTGGGTGGGAACTGGCTTTTAAGATGGCTCTCCCCCCCCCCCTTTTCCCCCCAGTTCCTGCTCTCTCCCCCCCCCCTTGCTGCCTCTGATAAGCTTTTGTTTATCGGATAGTTGATTAGTTGCTAACATTCCTAGTCCATGGTAGATGAATCTGTTGTAAATTTGGGAAGTCTGTGCAAAGAGGGGAGCTGCTATTGGAACATAAGCACAAAGTATTGAAGGTGATCAGGCTTTATTTATAAATATCTTTAAGTGCCCTTTGGGGACATTCATTTTAATACTCTAGCTAGCTAGAGGAACAGTGTCCATAAGTGAGAGATTCTTGGATTCTGTTTTGCCAACATTTTTCCATGATAGCTTTGAGACTATTTTTGTAATTTGTGTAGTGAATATTGTATTCCTATTAGGGCTGTTAAAATGTGTTTAATTATGTAATTCTGTAACCACTGAAAATTTCAGCCATTCCATGTGGGAGGCTGGTACACGTGGGAAACTAAATATTTTAAACTGAGATTTTTCTCAGTACTCTGTTGAGGGAGGGACGAACGTTTTAATGATTATTTATTGTATTCATTTTTTTATAAAGACTGGTGAATCTGCAGAAGGCAGAAACTTGTTGGCTGCACAACAAAGTGACACTAGTTTAGAATATCGTGCACCTGGAATGCCAAATGGATCTGGAAGACCAAAAAGACGTAAAAGACGTGGCCGACCAAGGATGGCTGGAAGATCAGTGTGTTCGGGAAGACTTAGTAGACCTGTTCAGTCCCCTTCAATGTCTCTTAGTAACGTGTCAACAGAACACATCATATTTAGAAGGAAAACTAGACTAAAAGAGGTCTGGTTCCCTTCACTTATTTCATATGTACCTTTTTTCACCACCTACTGCCAAAATCTGATAAAATTCATCAAAAAGTAGTGAGCATGTTTGTGTAAATGAGGACGACGGGGGGTTATTTAAGTACCAAAGTTAAATATTAAATACATTAAGCAAAAGACATAAATCAAGTCATTGGTAAAAGATATAGGTTTTTAGAAAGTGTACCTGTGTATAATAGTTATTGGCCTCTTAGTAATTCAGGCCTACTCAACTTTGGAAGCCCTGGGGGCCACAATGATACTCGCAGTACATGCCAAGGGCTGCAACGTAAGTGTGGTTGCATAGACCTGCAAATATATATGCAAATAGCTTCTTTCTCACTGATGGGCATGAATACAAAGATTAAGGCAAGGCTATACAACACACAGGTCCCATTTAACTCAGTTCTGCTGATATTTATAAAATGCAGTATTTACTTGATTTCCACCCATATGGCCGCACTTTTAATGAGCAATGACAGTCCTGGAATTTATCTACTAAAAAGTATATCAAGAAAAGACCATTATATTGACTACTTTTTTGTTTTGGCTTTACAACAGTCCATGAATTTAACTACTAAAACACATATCAACCCAAACTGCACTTAAACCCAAACCGCACTGCATACTGCAAACAAATGGGCAGTGGGCCACACGCGGGCCACATTTTGAATAGCCCTGTAGTAAATGAATACAATCTTGACTCTGTTTGGGAGAAAAATTATTAGTAGTGCCACTGTGTGTGTCTATTATTATATACACTTTTTATATATTAAGAGTCCATCTTATTTTAAAAATGATTTTATTACAGTTCAAGTAATTGCCATGTTTTCTGAGCTTCCTGCATGTCACTGTGGATTGAGCTTTTGTGCTTAAGTCATTACGGTTTACTTTTTTTTTTCCCCATGAGTACACAGTTATTGAAACTGATCATTAACTGTTTGTGTTGAAAGACTGTATCATACCTTCATCTTAACTTTGCTCATCAAATCTCTAAATACAGATTTATTCTTAGAACCACTTAATTTTGTGATCTGGTAAAGGAAAGTGGATTAGTCCTTACCTTGTGCCATCTCTTTGATAGTGACTATTATGTCCTGTAATGGAGAACTGAGGTTGTGAACTGAGGAATGATTAGCATTAAGGATGTTAGATATCTGGTAATTGAATAGTAGTGTAACTGCATTAAAACTTTGCATTTATATGACTATTCGATAGCCCCTGGGGGTGGGGCCAGCAGCCAGTGCACTCCAGACCTACTCCCAGGGAGCCCCTGCCACCCCACGCTGCTGCCTCTGTATCAGAGGCAGCAGCGCAGGGTGGCAGGAGGGAGCCAGTTTGCGAGGGGGGACCGTTTAAAAAAACAGCTCAAGCTCCTACTTCCCACCCCCCTTGCTGCCTCTGATAGAGGCAGCAAGGGGGGTGGAATGTGAGTAGTTGACAACATTAACTAAAGCCTGGCTTATTGGTTAATCATCTAGTTGACTGCTAGTTGAAATCCCTAATTAGCATGCATTGGCATTTTTTTGTCCTAAAGAAACTATTTTGGTCTTTACCAGCTAATCCAACAATGTGACAATGAAGACTTAATGGAACTGGCTCTTCCCCGCCTGACGAAGCTTGTTACTGTATATGAATTTCTACTGATGAAGGTGAGCTTTTCTCATTGTGTATGTAGAATCTTAAAGATTTTACATATATTTTGAAGATTTTAATCTTTCATATACATCATGAAAACTTCTCTGGGAATTAATCTTAGCTGCATGTGTTAGACCTATGAAAACTAAAGATGTTTTTAGTTCACCTTTAAACCTCATGTAGGCAAAGGCAGACAGTTTGCCAGACTGCATTTTTTTTTTAACTTTTGTTGCCTGCTTCATCAGAGCTATTTCTGAAGATTCCAAATTCTTTCCTTTCTGTACTGATGGGGAAAGGATTGATGATTGGAAAAAGTGATAGGCATAACAAATCGATATTTTGCTAACTTAATTGTATTTCATTTTCAATATTCTTGCTTATTCTGTTTAGGTTGAAAAAGGTTCCCCAGGAAAGGCCTTTTTTCCGGAGGTTTATAGAGAATTTGAAGAGTTACATAATATGGTAAAGAAAATGTCTCAAGACCATTTCAATAATTCTGATTTTCTGAGTTATCAGCAGCCTGTGGAAATAAAAGATCCGAAGGTAAGAGGACACATTTTGGAGGGTTTTTAGGGAATGTTTGGCATCGGCTTTTCTCTGATGCTAGGCATTTTATAGCATAAGTGATATTTAAATAGAACAGCAACTTCCTGGTAAGAGAAAATGGAGATAAAATGTAAACTGAAGAACAAATACTGAAAGGTTAAAAAATATTTATCTTTTGGTATTTGATCAGTAATAGAAAAATTTGATTAAACCAAAGACTTGGTTGATAGCTGACTGCAAATCAAAACCGCAGGTGCTTAGAGTAGTTTGAAGCTATCTCTTGTTGCCAGAAGTGCTTTGGTGGCTCAGCATCATCTCTGGACGGTAGCATTAATAGAATCCCATCCTATCTTTGGCTAGAAAGGAAATGGCCATGACATGATGCTGATGGGGATGAGCTCAAGTAAGTCCTATTTGAGAAGCTGAGATACAGAGGGTCCCCAGCAGACAAATCTGCAATTTCCTAAAGCCGTGGTCTCCAACCTTTTTACACCCAAGATCTCTTTTTAAGTGTCAGAACAAGCCAAGATCTACTGCCCCATCCTTCCCCCAAGACCCCACCTCTTCTTTGAAGCCCCACCCTATCTATTCTCCTCTCCATCACTTGCTATCCCCAGCCCTTATACATTCTACACTGCCGCTTTTTTTATTCTTCTGTAGGAAGAGGTTTTTCCAACATTTGGCTTGTCTAGACTTGACCAAATGTCAGAAAAACCCTTTCTTTCTGAAGCCCCCTTATTCCTTGTGGAACGAGGAATACAGGGGTTACTGAAAGAGCATGTTTGCTCTTCCACTAAAAAAAGCGGAAGAAGAAATGCATCCCTGGATGCGGAAGAGTTTTTTTCGGGATATCTCTGGAATCCTGGAAAAACTCCTGTAGTCTAGCCATACACTCGCTCGGTTGAGACAGGATGTGCGGGCTCTGGGGTGGGAATGAGGGATTTGGGTGTGGGAAGGGATGAGAGGTGCAAGCTCTGGGAGGAAATTTGGATGCAGGAGGAGGTGGAGAAGGGGACGCTGGCTCGGGGAGGGAGCTCCAGGCCAGGGAGTGTTGGGGTCAGATGGAGGGTTGGGGTACTAAGCAAGCCACAGGTTTGTGGATATGAGGGTGCAGGAATTTGGGGTGGGGTATGTGAGGGGCTCAGGGCAGAGGGGTCCAGTGTATGATAGGCTCAGTTCTAGGCTCGGGGGGTGGGGGGGTGCAGGAGTGTTATGATGCTGTGGCCAGATGGAGGCTTGGCCCCAATTGGGGATTTGTTGGCCAGGCTTCATTTTTAAATAAAATACTATGTCAAACACACACAGTTTCTGCATTGTCTTTATTTCTGAGACGGGCAGGGAACCTGTTTTGAGTCAGGGGTCACTGACACACAGAAAAGTCAGTTGGGGGCCACACAAGTGAGATGCAAAAAAACCTTCTCCAACCCCCCGCCCCCCCCCCCCCTCAAACCTCACTAATGTGGCTCCAACTGTGCTGGTGGGAGCAGGGGATGTGGTACTGGGGAAGGGTGCTAGTGGGTGCTAGGGCAGGGGTGTTAGCGGGGGCAGGATGCAAGTGGGGGACAGGGGAGAGGGGACAGAGTGCCGGGGAGGGCAGGGGACTGGGTTCTGTAGCAGGGGACCAGGTGCCAGGGTTCTGGAGTAGGAGACAGGGTGCCAGTGGGGGCAGGAGACAGGGAATCCCCTGCACCCGCCTCCTCCCAGGACCGCCCCCCCCCCCCCCCCCCCCGCAGAGCAGGGAAGTCCTAGCGTGCACCTTCTCTGGGGACTCCCTCCCTGCAAGTTCCTGGCACGCCACAGACCTGGGGGAGGGGAGCAGCCAGTGCACTTCCGGAACGTCCGGAAGTGGCGCGCAGCTTCATGACTTCCGTCCACCCTACAGGAAGCTGGCACTACCTCCATTGTTGCTGGATGTAAGTAGTGGGGCTTCTTTGGGGTGGAGGGAAATGGGGGCAGGAGGAGAGGGGCGGAGCACTGAACACCTTGCGATTGATTGGTTGAGCCGGGTTGATTGTGATCGACGGGTTGGTGACCACTGTGCTAAAGTTTTTCTACTAAATGTAAGTTATAGATGCCCTATCATTGAACCATATTCATCTCACTCACGTAAATGTTCAATCATGTTTCTTCTATGGAGAAACAAAATTGCACCAATTTAAAGGTATGCTACCAAGGTTGGTAGGTCTGAAATTTGACCTACTTTTTTGCTTCTCTTTGCAAAGTCCATGTGTAATTGTTTTTTAAATAGATGCTATAATGTGCTTTTAGAAAGTCTGGCATTTATGAAAATCCCTATAAAAGTAAACCAATACATTCACAGAACAGAGCAAAAATTGGAGGGAGGGAGAGGGAGGATTAATTTACTATGGAGCTGTGAACAGTAGTCACTGACATTCCTGGTTCTTGCTCTAAGTTTACACTGTTGATTATTACTTTTATCTGTTGAGATGCTTCACTTGAATGAAGGCTAATTGTAGATGTTGTTGTAGTCCTAAAATAGCTTTTGAAGCTGTATGATTGACCGAGTGGATCCCAAAAAAATTTGGCTATATAAGTATTGAAAATTTGGTATAGGAGAAAATACACTTGTATATTGTTATCCGTAACTGTTTTATAGGTTGCTGAATCTCTAGGAATTACAGAGACGCTTCTTGGAAAACAAATGATACAAGCTGCAGACTCTTCAACACAATGTGTAACTAAAACAGTGGATGAGCAGATGTTCACAGAGATAACAAGAAAGCGAGCAAATAAGGTACAAAATAATTGTGAATTTAATATATAAACAGTCACACTAAAGCTGCTTAAAATATGCTAACTTATTTTTTAATATTAACAGTAATGTTACCATTTTATTAAAGTTATGTTTCCAGATGTAACTGAGTTTTTTGAGTCAGTAACTCTGAAATATCAGATTGGAGAGTGTTTTTCCTTTTAAGAAGAGATACCAAAATGAGTTAAATAAAGAGCTTGCTTTTCAGTGTGTCTGCCCTGACTTCCTGATTAAAGATCTGCTCTGGGGGAGAGGGAGGCTGTCTTCAGCTGCCCCCCTGACTCCATTTCATCCATGGGGCTCCGGGGTGGGCTTTAAGTCCTGTCCCTGCTTTGGCTGTTGGTTCTGGGCTTCAGACTCCTGCTCCACTCCTACCCATGGGGCTTTGGCTCTGGACTTCAGCTGAGGGCAGTGGTTCTTCAACAGGGCTGGCCTTACTGAGAGCTGTGGTCAGAGGTAAGGAGTAGGATGAGCTTGGCTGTGGAAAAGGAGCTTGGGACGATGTGTTTTGGGGGAGCAAGGTCTAGGAGTGGTGGTAAGTTGGGGGAGAAGATGGGGCCTGAGGAATCCATGGGGAGCCAGCAAAACCCTTACATAAATCACAATCTTTGGATATGTATGTGCATATTTATTTGTTTTTCCTAAAGATAGTTAAGTGTATTGAGGAAAAGTTGTCAGTGGCTACTAGCAAGATTGTTTCCACACTGAGGCTGACACAGTATCATGCGTGGGGTGCTACAAATTTATGGTCCATTTTGGTCAATTTCAGAGTCATAGGATTTAAAAGATAACTGTTAATATTTCAGCTTATTTAAACCTGAAATTTCAATGCTGTAATTGTAAGGGTCCTAACCCGAAAAGGAGTTGTGTGGAGAGATGTTAATGGTACTGTTACCCTTATTTCTGCACTGCTGCTCAAGTGGTGCTGCCTTCAGAGCTGGAGAGCAGCAGCTGCTGGCCAGGAGCCTAGTTCTTAAGGCAGAGCTGCAGTGCTGGGCAACAGCCTCCTCTTTCTGACTGCCCAGCTCTGAAGTCAGTGCAGAAGTAAGAGTGGCAATACCATGATTCCCTTCCCCAATAACCACCTTGTGGATCCCCCCTCCAACTGCTCTCTCAATTCAGGCTTGGTCTATTCTGCAGAGTTAAGTGGACATAAAGCCGCTTATGTCAACCTTATTATGGCAGTGTCTACACTAAAATGCTGTTTCCACTCAAGTAGGTGGTATGCTGCACTGACATAACAGCTCCACTTCCATGAGAGGTGTAGCACTTCTATAATTAGGGTCTGTCTGGACACAATCACCCTATTGCTTACTTCAGCTGCTGGATGTCATTTTGTCATCAGCACTTGCTCACAGCTTCAGCTGTGAAATTGACAATGTCAAGTCACTGCTGATAGCCTTGGTTCTGTGAAATTGAATCAGCCTTGGGCTTGCAACTGAGGCTGTTACTCTGGGATGGGGTTCTAGCTTTGAACCCCATGTGGCTGTCAGTGCCCCATGATGTCCCACTTCAGTGGGTGCAAGCACTCCTGTTGAGGATGTGCTTTACTGGCTGGAGGGTTGTATGGACACCAACAGCTGGCTGAATTACTGTGGTGTCTGTAGGTCAACCTAAATTGTTGACTTAATTTTGTAGTGCAGATGGGCTCTCAGAGCTGTCTTGAGGAGTATTTGCAACATCTTCCTATTTTTCTGCCTGTGCTTAAGCCTATGACCTTGTCAGCCTTCCCATTCCCACTCACACTTAGGGTAGGGAGTTCAGTGCTGGAGAGGGAATAGAGGCAAGATTTTCTTTTGTGGTAGATAGATACTCCTTGTGTGTGAGTTGTCCCAGACCTTACCAGTGAGACCCCTCTGACTCATCCCTCAAATAGTGACGCAACACCAGGTTTATTACAACAGACATTAAAATTAAGACAAGAAAACATATTGGAAAATTTAAGGTTGTGCTAGGATTTTCTTTCAAGGGCTTCCTAGCTTTGTTGTAGGTGGGAGTAATGTTTCATTTCACACTGGAAAAAAATAAAAAAGTCTGTTTCTGTAAGTGATACCAAACCAGCTAGTTTTTGTATTGACAGAATTTAGACGAAGAACTGTTGCCATCAGCTAAAAGGGCCAGTATAGAAGGCATATTGGAGAACGTGAAAGATGTTTTTGCCAGTCAAAATGCAATAGAGGAAAAGAGCTGGAGCTTATCTACACTGACTACAAAGGATGGTAATGTTTAACTTATAACTTACCACCTCTGTTCTGTTGGGTGCAGTTTAGTTAATTCCATTAGCTTCTGTTGTCTCTACAGATGTCATAAACTTGGTTTAATGCCTTAAACTTGGTTTTGCACTTGGTCTTATAGGTCTTTAAATGACTGTTGAACTGAAGTCTGAGTTAAGAATATTATTTGTATTGTCATGGTATTTAGAAGCCCCTATCATGGACCAGAACCCTATTGTGCTAGGAACTGTACACACAGAACAAAAAGACAGAATGTGGGACTGGTCAGAGTGTAGATCAGTGTAAGAACTACAACTTTTTACCCTTTCTCTCATTATATAGCTCTTTTGCCACTGGTACAAGCTTCTGAGCTTTTGCTCATTTGATTTTTGCCCCTTTTTCCCTTTCACTTTTTTAAATATTCCATGTATCTCCTTCAAAGGATCCCTCACCACATTCCTCTTGCTCCATTTACAAGAGGATTTTCTGCTGTACTTCTATTTAAAAAAAAAAGCGTTAAACTGTGATTCATTAGCACCCACACTTAAGTTTGTGCTAGTTTATGCTGCAGCTCCACTATAAAACCTATGTAAAAATGGCACTTCCTTAGCTGACAAGTCTCTCTTGTGCAGTGACTGTCTTAATGACAAAAACAAGTTTTGACTCTTGTTGACCATGAAGAAGAAACTGCTAAAATTGAATGAGTTGATATATCAGTGTTTTATTACTAAGTTTGATATATTTTTTTAACAAAGATCCAATCAGCTACACCTGTGTGAACCCACTAAAAAAGTAAGTTGCACAGGGGCCAGAAGGGGCATAATTTGGCCTGCTGTGTCTTTCTGCTAGTGACAATATGATGGAAAGAACCCAGTATATCTGATCCTAAGCTGTTTTCAGGACTGTGAAAAGAGAAAATAACTACCCTTTCTAATAAATTAAGGCCATTTGATTTGGAGCCATTAAGAGAATAAACATGGAACTCACCAGAGCGACTTCCCGAGACTGAGTAGAACTGCACTTATATTTTTGTACTGTTGTTCTTATGGGGCGATAGCATAATTGTCTTAAAAATCCAATGCTACTTGAGGGAAAATTTAAATAAAACCTTAGAAAGATGCTTGTAGAAAATTACTTTGAGTCCAAAATCATATTGTACAACACTAACACTTTTTCCCCCAACTTTTCAGGTTTTAATCCACTAAATGGGGTGGCTGTATTCTCTGAAGATAGAGGTGGTATTCCTTGCATAACTGGAAGTGCAAAGCATACTGGGGAGCAACATAAATCACTTTATTTAGAATCTAGAGCTAACTCTGTAAATTCAGACATCTTTCAGTCCATGAAAATGAGAATGGAATGCTCTCAACCTGTAAATATACGGGGACAAGATAGCATAGTTAACACATTTCCACCATGTACTGAAGCACTGCTGCATGTTGAGGTAGGTAGCTCACCAGAATTGATTCAAGCTCACTTTGTAAATGAGACTGCAGAAGATAGACTTACAAATTCTGAACTTTGTAATTGTTTGGTATCAGAAGATGATATTAATAATCAGAGTACCAATTTTTCAATGAATGAAGAAATTCACCACAATGGAAAATATCAGAAACTTCAGCAAGATGAAGAAAACCAGAACTACGCTATTACCAGTGAACAGTCTGAACAACTTGATGATGCTGATATTGCTGATCAAATGCAGCAGCTTGAAAAAGTACTTTCAACAAGCATTGTGCCAGTAGACCATTCACACGAGACTCAACTTGACCCACATCAGAATCCAGAAACCTCCATACCCACTCAAGAAACTCTTGAAAGTCCAATTAAAAACTTGAATGAATTCTCACGTTGTTCTGCTAGTCCACAAGCTGGACAACATGAGCCAGAGAATGCAGTTACTGTAGATGAAACTGTAGCCTTTGAGATTGCTGATGAGAACCATGAATTCTTATCTCAGGGACATGAACAGATTTTTATTCAGACTGCAGATGGACTTATTCTGTCTCATCCAGGTACTGCTGTTCTATCTCAAGCTGAAGGCATTGTGATTGTAACTAATGCTGATGGTACTACAATGCACATTCGCACATCAGAGGGGGTTCCTTTGGAAACTGTGGAAGCACTCCTGGCAATGGAAGCAGATGGCCAAAGTGAAGATATTTTGCTCTCTCAAAGTGAAATAGAGCCATAAATATAAAAAACTTGTTTTATTTATAGATGCTTTCTTCTGGAAAGGACTGATTAAATATATATTTTTCTAATGTGAATACTGAAGTTAACTTATTTGTAAACATTTCTATGACCCGTACTTTTTTATAATTTGTTTATATTAACAATATTGCAACCAAAAAGTCTAAGGAATAACTCGTGATTCAACTTGTGCTCTTAATTGCCTGTGTGAGGGGGGGATGTCAGCCCTAGTTATGATGCACCTTTGTTGCATATTAGTTTTACTCTTTGGCTAAACAGAAATGCAATAAAATGTGTTGCACTGCCTATCAGTGATATGCTGTATATGGGCAAAATAACATTAAAAGGAGCTGTACTTTCTATATACTAGAAGTTTTACCCTATTGGTATTAGTGTATTTTTATTTTTATTACCTTATTTTATTAGTGGATAGGTCTTGTGTCACAAACATAACTGGAAAAATAAGGTATCAACATTTCTGTATTCCAAGTAAACTTTCATTTTTGAAAAATGATACTCTGGCAAATGGTTAGCATAGCTCCTGTCTATTCTTCTTCTGTAAGGTGGCAGATAAAGATAGCAGTACTATAAAATCCCACAGCATTATCTGATTCCTATTTAACAATCTGAAGAGCATTTGATCAGGCTTCTTTAACATACAAGGTAAAGTCAAATAGTGTTGATGCTGTGGTGGATGACCACCACCTGGCTATAGACACTCATACTCATCCTGATTAGAATAACTGATAGTGTTGATAACCCAAGTAGGCCTGTCTGCTCTAAAAAGCTGCAACTGGTGACAATCATCCATAAATGGCTAATGCCCATCCTCCTTTTTTTTTCTCCCTGACTTCAGAAGGTCACAATGGGTAGTTGTTCCTTCACTTCTAATGCCTGCAAGACTCTATCCTCCCCAAATTCTCAGCAGCTGTATGAGAGGGGGGTGAGAATTACAAAAACAGATAAGTACCTACCCTATGCAGCTGTCCTCCCCTGCAGTCCAGTGTAAACAGCACTATGTCTTAAGTGATTTTGCTACCTATGTATTCAGATAGCTAAAGTTGAATCCAGTCAATAGAAGAGGATCAAGCTAAGACAGACTACAGGAAGAGGGAAGTGCTCTGAGATACTTGTCTCTTCTATAGCATCATTCAGAATGTTGAATTAGCTGCAGTTTTGGATGCCTAAGTATCCTCTGTGTCCACTTCAGTTATGGCTGACCAGAGCCTATCAGACATAGGCCTAGATACCAATCATGTATTTGTGATCTCAGGTTTGATTCTTGCAAGTTAAGATGGAAACATACTTCGAAGAAGTCCCCACTGCTACTAAATGCAATATTCAATTAACCTAGATGACCATGAAAACTTCTTCCCCCTGCTGTGCTCTACTTTGACTCCCCTTTGAAAAGCATCTAGTTTAAAGACTTTGGCTATGTCTACACTGGCATGATCTTGCGGAAGAGTTCTTGTACAAAAACTCTTCCAGAAGAGAGCGTCTACACTGGCATGTGCCTTTGCGCAAGATCATCCATGCCAGTGTAGATGCTCTCTTGCGCAAGAAAGCTCTGTTGGCCATTTTAACCATAGGGCTTTCTTGCACAAGAAATTCATATTGCCTGTCTACACTGGCCTCTTGCGCAAGAACAGTTGCGTAAGAGGCCTTATTCCTGAGCGGCCGCATCATCGTTCTTGCGCAGGAAGCACTGATTTCATACATTAGAATGTTAGTGTTCTTGCACAAGAACTCGCAGCCAGTGTAGACAGGCAGCAAGTTTTTGTGCAAAAGCGGTAGCTTTTGCGCAAGATTGCGCCAGTGTAAACACAGCCTTTGTGTGTCAAGTGTTCATGGGGTTAGGCCTGACACTGCGGCTATTTAGATCCATGGCAAAACTCCCATGCCACAGAGATACTGCTTTAGCTAATAGTTGTGCATGCTGCCCTGAAGCTTCAGAAATTGTGTATGAACACAACGATAAAGCAATCAATCTTTAATTTCTTTGTATGAGACAGCTCAACACAGAAGGAGCAAGACTTTGTGGGTATTTAGAGAAAGGATATCCCAGGGGTGAGGGCTCTAGCTCAAGATTCCTATGACACTGGTTCAATTCTCTATCCCACTGCAGTCTTCTGTATGATTTAGGTTTCTGCCTACCATTCAGGATTTGACCCCAAGCCTCTACTTTGATTCCCCATGTATAATTGGGGGATAATAGCACATTTAAAATTGAGGTATTAAGATACCATGGTGAAGGAGGTGATAAGTAACTCACCTAGTTGCTTCATATCAACCAAGAAAAGGACAAATGAAACCAGTAAATACAAAGAGAGGAAAAAACAGATTTTAATAACTTTTATAAATAGCAATTTATCTTGCAGTTTGTTGCAAATGAGTATTAGAAGCAGTCTTAAATGTTACACTTGTCTATGTCCTGTTTCCAGCAACATGCTTTCTAGCAGTAGTTTACTGCTGTTCTCAATGTAAGGCTGGTACAACCAAGATGATAAATAAACCATCATAAGATCCTGGTCAGCAGTATGAGCAATCTCTTGCACAATTGTTTGCTTAAGTTGTAGTTCCTTCTTGTACATTTCAGAGAGCTTGAATGAAACCTCATCTGAAATGGATTGAACAATTTATACATACCATAATCATATATAAGCAACTCCAAAAAATCATTAAAAAAAACCCTAGCTATTACAGTACACAAGCTTTTATAACTATCCTCTTTTCCTTAGGGTACATCAGCCATCCTGCTCTTCCTTGCAATATAAAATGCCAAATTTATTGCTCATGTATTGGATATCTTTCTACCACATATGTTTTCTCAGTATAAAATCCCCTTTTTTTTCTAGTCTCAAAAGCAGTGTTCTAGAACTAGCTGTGTAAAAATTATACTGTGTAAGTTATTTTTTTAGAGGAACATGTTCATTTAAAAAGTTATTAATACTTTGAATAAAAAAATTGCATATGTGTTCTGGATACCTTGATACTTTTAGGCCACCACTAAAACCTAACCTGCAAACAATATTAACCCAAATACTGCAAGTACATGAGAGGAAGTAAGGCTGGTCTGCTTAACTAACTACATTATTTGTGAGAGTGAAGAATGGTGGAAATAATTTGAAATGCTATCTAATGTAAAGAGTTGCTAGTAATAGGAGTAAAGGTATTTAAAAAAATGTACCTGGCTATTGTCCCTTGAATTGTCAACTATGAACAAAATATTTGACAAAGGCTCAAACCTGCTTTCCTTGCTCATCCAAAACTCCCATGGAATTCAGCAGAATTGTAGGTGAAATGATTGCAACCACATTTCTTGGGGCTTTTTCAATAACAGTTGGTCCAGCACATCACCTTTTTCCTGCCACTATCCCAGAGGACACCACTGCCAACCTGATAGCAGACCTATGTAACTTTGTTCTCACCCACAATTATTTCCAGTTTGAGAACAACTTATACCTCCAGATCAGCGGCACAGCCATGGGTACACGCATGGCCCCACAGTATGCTAACATCTTTATGGCTGACCTAGAACAACGTTTCCTCAACTCCCGTCCCCTTTCACCTCTTCTCTACCTACGGTACATCGATGAAATCTTTATGATCTGGACGCATGGCCAAGAAACACTGGAGATATTCCACAGAGATTTCAACAACCTACACCCCACCATCAACCTCAGCCTGGACCATTCTACATGAGAGATCCACTTCCTGGACACCACAGTACAAATCAACAATGGAAAATTAGACACCACTCTCTACAGAAAACCCACCGACTCATACAGTTACCTACATGCTTCCAGCTCCCATCCAGAACACACCACACAATCCATCGTCTATAGCCAAGCCCTTTGATACAACCGCATCTGCTCTAATCCCACTGACAGAGACCAGAAGCTTCAGGATCTCTACCAAGCATTTATAAACCTCAACTACCCACCCGGAGAAATAAAAAAGCAAATTGAAAGAGCCAGACGAATACCTAGAAACCAACTACTTCAAGACAGACCCAAGAAAACCTACAATAGAACACCACTTGTCATCACCTACAACCCCCAACTTAAACCTGTCCAACACATTATCAAGAAACTACAGCCTATACTGGAGCAGGATACCATACTCCAAGAGGCTCTGGGATACAGACCCATAGTCTCCTATAGACAACCACCTAACCTCAAGATGATTCTTACCAACAACCACAGGACATACTACACTAATATCAACCCTGGTACCTTCCCTTGCAACAAACCCCGTTGCCAGCTTTGTCCACATATTCATTCTGCTGATACCATTATTAGACCTAACCAACTGAGTTATAAGATCAAGAACACATATTCCTGCGCATCCAGAAATATAATTTATGCTATCATGTGCCGAAAGTGTCCGTCTGCTATGTACATTGGACAAACATCTCAGACACTTCGCCAAAGGATTAATGCCCACAAAACAGATATCAGACAAGATCACAAAGAAAAAACAGTTTCTTGCCATTTTAACCAGAAAGGACACTCTCTGAATGACTTTAACCACCTGCATTCTGCTACAAAGACCTTTTACATCTGCACTTGAAAGGGAATCCTCTGAACTGTCATTCATGTTAAAATTCGACACTCTCCGGGAAGGAATGAACAAATACTCAAACTATCTTACCCATTACCAAGATAGCTTCCCTAATTATCACCTCTAATACCATTAGCTCACAGACATCCCACTCTCCCCACCTCTAATATCATCAATTCACAGACACTTACCTTCCTTCCTTCCCCCCCCCCCCCGCATCCCTCTTCTGTTCTGAAATGTGATTTGTCCTTTTCATATGTGTTCATTTTTTTTAATTGTATCCTTTGGTATATATGGTTGTGACTATTTTCTTCCACTATTTGATCTGAGGAAGTGGGTCTGGCCCACGAAAGCTCATCATCTAATAAACCATCTTGTTAGTCTTTAAAGTGCTACATTGTCCTGCATTTTGCTACTGTTCTAAGTTAACTGATGCACTAAATTATCTATTAACTACTCAATTTGAAAGACAGACACACTCATTACATAAGGCAAAATTATCATCTTACACTGATAAAAGTTAACGGCATATTTTTCAATTCTTAAACTACTATTTCAATAACAAATGACATCAAATGACTCGTAAAATGCCCCTCATTAGGAAATACTAGAGGATGACTTACAAGAGTGAAAAACATTCTACTTACAGAAGTACATAGTGGGCCATGTGTGAAAAAGTGGTGCTCTGCAATCTCCATTTTCATAGTGGTAAGTTTCTAGGTCACAAATTCCTTTAGTAGTTGAATACAATTTTTCCATTTTCAGATGTATTTTTGCCTGAAAATGATGAGTGCTTCAAGTTAATAAAAAAGTGCAAGCTTCCTTACCCACATCCTCCAGCCTTAACCTGGTGGGACCACCTCTAGGTATGGAAACACAGTCTCTGTGACATTTAAATCTTTTACCCCTTCCCAAAATTGCCAGTAATTAGGGTAACTCGGTGTTAACAGCAATGTGGGCACTTCTCCATAGTAGTATTCTTGAATGATTAGAAAGTAGAAGGGAATTAACTACAGTGCATTATCTAAGGCAGGGGTGGGCAATAATTTTTGACGGGGGTTGGAGGAGGCCACTCCAAGATTGTGGAAAGTGGTTGAGGGCCACACTCTTCCATGATATTAATGGAGGAGATGCAGGGTCTGGGATGGAGGTTGGATTCAGAAGGGAGCTTGGAGTAAGGGATTGGGGTTCAGGAGGGAGACTAGAGTCTGGGAGGGAGTTTGGGTGAAGGAGGTGGTTGTGACCTAGGGCAGGGGACTGGAGTGCAGGAGTTTGGGATGTGACCAAGGGTAGGAGGGTATTGTGATATGGGGTAGAAGACTGGGGTGCCAAATCTGGGAGGGGGTATGGGTGTAAGAGGGGGACAGAGGGTTTTGGGTATGTTGAGTGAGGCAGGGGGCAGAGGGTTGGGGCAGGAAAAGTCTGGGGTGCCAGAAGCAGGCTGTGGCCAAAGGACCTGCCAGCTGCCAAAGGGCATGTCTACACTTGCACCCTCTTTCGAGAGAGGGATGCAAATGAAGACATTCAAAATTGCAAATGAATTATATATCCCGTACTTCATTTGCATAATGGTGCTATTTTGAAATAACAGACGCTGTTAAGATGCGGTTATTTTGAGAGAAAACCCTTCTCTTGAAATAACTGGTAAACCTCATTGTATGAGGAATAAGGGTTATTTTGAGAGATGGGGTTTCTCTCGAAATAACTGTGTCTCAACAGCGTCTGTTATTTCGAAATAGCGCCATAACACGAATATTCAAATGAAGCGCGGGATATTTAAATCCCGGCTTCATTTGCAATTTCGAATGTCTTCATTTGCATCCCTCTCTCGAAAGAGGGTGCAAGCGTAGATATACCCAAACTAGCCTGCCTGCCTGCCAAGCTAAGACTTTCATAGCTTAAAACGGTTCCCAGCCAGCCTGCTGCTTGCCTGGCCATGTGCTTCTTTGAATAACTGAGGAGAGGGGGCGTGGCTTCTTGGCTGCTTGTTATTCCAACAAGCAGCTCCCATTGTCTGGTTTCTGGCCAGAAATGGCCAATGGGATTTTGATGGGGTCAGGTGGCTCCTGAAACTTCCCCCCTCCCCTCCAGTTTTAAAACAGAAACGGAGCCCTCCAGCCGCATTTCTGCACAGCGCACGGTACTGCAGGGCAAGCAGGAGAGCCTGCCTGGGGCTCCCCGCTGGCTCTACAGGCTGGATCCAGTGGTGGGCTGTATTTTGCCCAGGCCTGATCTAAGGAAACAAATGATAGAGCTAACCTATAGATTTTAAAATGTAACTATAAACGGTGAATAATAATCCTGTAGGTTTTATCCTGCAGAGATAAATTCTTAACCTTATGCTATTTAACATTTTTATCAATGACCTGGGAGAAAACATAAAATCATTCCTTATAAAGTTTGCAGGTGACACAAAATTTGGAGGTGGGGTACATAATGAAAAAGTCAGGTCACTGATTCAGAGCAATCTGGATTGGTTGGTAAACTGGACATAAGCGCACTTTGCCTTTTAATATAGCTAAATGTATATACACATCAGGGACTAAGAATGTAAGCCATACTTATTAGATGGGGGAAGCAGTGACTGAAAAAAATCTGGGGGGTTGTAGAGGATAATCAGCTGAACATGAGCTCCGGGTGTGATGTTGTAACCAAAAGAGCTAATGTGATTCTGGGATGCATAAACAGGGGAATCTCAAGTAGGAGTAGAGTGCATTTGGCACTCCTGTGACTGCTGCTGGAAGACTCCGTCCTCCTATTATGGTGCACATAATTCAAGAAGGATGTTGATAGTTTGGAAAGGGTTCAGAGAAGAGCCACCAGAATGATTAGAAGACTGGAAACATGCTGTATAGTGCTTGAGCTCGAGTTGATCTGTTTACCTTAACAAAGAGTTGGTTAAGGGATGACTTGATTTCTATAGATGTCTACATGGGGAACAAATATTTAACAATGGGTTCTTCAATCTAACAGGGAATGATCCAATGGCTGGAAGATGAAGCTAGACATGTTCGAACTGGAAATGAGTAAATTTTTAATGGTGAGTGTAACTGATTCTTGGAACAACTTAACCAACAATCTCATGGATTCTCCATCACTGACCATTTTAAAACCAATATTATATATCTCAAGCAATTATTTTGAGGAAGTTCTGTGCCATTGTTATACAGAAGGTAGATGATCATAATAGTCCCATCTGGCTTTGAAATCTATGAAACCATTATCATATATACTCAAACATAAGCCCTTTTGTTTATAAGCTGACACCACTCTCCCCCCCAAAAAATTTACAGAGAAAAAATGGTACAAAGTCATTTACCTGTTTATAAGCCAACTCCAGAGTACAGCGGTCTGGGACCTTACAGATGGGCCAGGGACTTTTCACCATTTTTTCTTCTGTAAGTTGGCTCGGGGGAGGTCAGGTCCCAGAGTGCTGTGGCTCTGCCTTTTAAGAGCCGCAAGGCATTTACTACATTTAAAAGGCAGAGTGGCAGCATCTGGGACCTGATGCAAGCTGGGACTTCTGTGTCTCAGCTTGAGCCGAGTCCTCCGCTGCTGCTCTGCCTTTTTAGAACCCATTTATAAGATGACTCTCTCTCTTCATATTGGGATTTTTTCCCCAAAAAAGTTAGCTTATGAATGAGTATATACGGTAATTAAATCATTGAGGCTTGCTGAAGCATCTTACAGTAAAGAATTCAGGAGCATTATGTCATACTGTAAAATCCTGATTATATGGTACATATGATTATAAACAGTGGAAAATAATGTATGTATATATGTATTCAGGAGCAGATGACTGTTTTGCGGGGCCCCGGGCAGCATAACTCCACGGGGCCCCCCTTTGCCACAGCGCATGCGCTGTGACGCCAAGTGCATGCGCAGTGGCGCCACGGCGCATGCGCGGGGCTTTTTTAAGCGCGGGGCCCGGGGCGGCCGCCCCGTTCGCCCTGCCCTATATCCGCCCCTGTATGTATTGTCTAATCCACCACAAGTTATTTAGACTAAAGGCTCAACAGGAATGACATTGTACACCAGTGCATTTAATGGGCTGAGTCATGACTAACTCAAAGCAAGAAACAGAATCATTACTCCTATTTTCTCTAGAGAACCAAACTTGTATCTGGAGTATTTTTCTGTTTATACCAGTCATTGGAATTTTCTCCAGCTTGCAGAGAACTATTCAATCTACCATCATACAAATCTATCTATATATTTTAGAAATGTGCCTGTCCGTGAGTCCATTTGTTCAAGAACTCCTCCTAAGCAGTAAGAACGAGGACCATCAAATTTGGTATCCTCTAATCTTAACTTAGTGATTGGTTGTACCCAGGACACTGGGATGTGCCTGGAATTCAACTGTTTCTCATAAAATGGAAAGGGAGGGGGTCTGGTAGAAGGGAGATGAAGTGTACAATTACAATAGGGGGCCAGCAAGCACACCAACGGGAAGCCACTGGTCAGCAGCAGCCAACACCCTGGCCTGCCCATGAAGCAGATGTCAGCTACTGCATAGCTCCCACTGCCCCCAGGTGGCCTGCATGGTCCCTTCCATCCCTGAGCTGAGCCCGTAGTGCTGCTGACGGAAAGCCTATGCAGCCATACCCCTACCTCTGGATTGGGTCCAGGGAGAGCTGGAAACTGAATTATGCCAAATCAAAAACAAAATATAGTTGTTAGGTTGTGTTTACATTGCAATCAGAGGTGTGACATATGGACATACTCATGATACAGTTATCTAGCTAGTGTGAGTAATAATAGCAATGAAGCTATAGCTGCATGGGATTCAGGCCCGTACGCAGGAATTTCTGGGTGTGTGAGAGCTGTGGGAGGGGCTGGAGGCTACCCAGCCCTGCCTCCAGCCTCTCTCTTGCAGCAGGAAGGAAGGGAATCAGCCCCAGGCTTCCCTCAACTGGCCAGAGCTTGGGAGACAGGCTGGCAGCATGCCTCCTGTGCTTTCCTCCGGCCGTCCAGAGCACAGGGGAGGGAGGCTGGCACAGCGCACTACCTCTGCTTTTCCCCAACTGGCTGGGGCACAGGGGAGGGAGGATGGGGCAGCGCGCCGCCTCTGCCATTCCCCTAGCTCACCAGACCACAGGGGAGGGAGACTGGCAGCATGCTGCCTCCGCCTTTCCCAGACCGGCCAGAATTAGCCCCAGGGCGGACCATGAAGGGATGCATTCACACCCACCCTTTGTGTATGGTCCTGGGATTGCTAGTTAGGTATGTACACAGGGTCCAAGGTGGACTTGTACAGCCTGTGCAGCTGTGGCTTCACTGCTATTACTACTCAAACTAGGTTAAAGCTAGCTTGGGTATATATTCTGCAATCACACCTCTAATTTCTGCATAGACATATGCTTATTGATACCACATCTTATTAGGTCTGAACTGTTCAGCCCTCTTTCTAACTTGATGCTTGTTTTGTTTTGAACACGTGGGAAGTTTAGGATGAGAAAGAATAAACAATGGGTACAATTTTGGCATTGTATTATCTTACATAATTTTTTAAAAATCATATAATGAAAAGGAGAACAGAGGGGGAGACAGGAGAAGGATGTAAAATCAACTTTTAATTTTCAAATCAATCTCATAACCATAGTGCACAGTACTTCAAATAATTTGCAACTGCAGTTAGAGTAGTTATCTGAATGAAAGCCTTATGAAAGTATATTTTCAGTAAACATTTAGCATTACTTGGTTAGCTTGTACTTGGACAAACGTGTGTCAAAAATGGCTTCATTAGGTAAGGAAATACACAATTTGAAAGATAAACAAATGAACATTACCATGTTTTCAAAAGTCCCAAGCAATTCTTCACAGAATATCTCAAGTTTTTCATTATAGTCTGCTGACTGTTTTCCACAGTCAGAAGCAATCTTGTCACATTCTATATCCAGCTTGTTCTCTTTAAATCTAAACAAAAGCATATATTAGTGCAAATACAGGTTGGATTTCCCCGGTCAGGCACCCTCAGGAACTAAACAACCCTGAGGAAGGGAGTTTGCTGGACCAGGGGAGGTCAGACCTCGGGGCTCTCCCATGCTCCCCTCCTGGCCATCACCCTGGGAGAACCTGGAGGCCTGACCTCTTCCCACCCACCCACCTGCCTGGCTCTGCTGCCCCCAGCCCCTGAGCAAGGCAGCAAGTTGCTCCTGGGGCTCCCTGCCCCTGGCCACCTGGCCCCTGTGCAAGGCAGATGATATTTCTGGGGCTCCTTGCCCGTCCCCTGCAGGGCAGCAGTCTCTGCTGTCCCAGAACTCTTTGCCCCGAAGTAACTGGGCCTGTGGGCTGCCACCAACCAGAGCAGCTCCATTCCCAGCTGGTCTCAGCCTCTGCGGCTACGACTCTCTGGTCTGGACCACGGATGTTGCTGGGGGGTGGGGAGCCCTAAGCCTCAGGGGCCAGATTCAGGCAAGCCAGGCACCTCATTCGGCCCCTGGGCCTTAAGTTCCCCACCCCTGGTTTAAGCCTACAAGAGCCTCTCTGACAGGGGTAGAACAAAGGAATTGCTGTACAAGATTAGAATGGTTTAGCTTGTTCAGTGTTCAACTGTGGCTAGTACCAACCGATTCAGAGGAAAGCACAAACCCCCTACATTAGGCTATTAAGGAATAGCCTGTACACAAGGAAAGTTTCTTCCTAATACCCATTAATTATAGGCTGTTTTATGTCCTGAAGCAGGAATTATGTCCCTTCCAAAGTATTTGGCTTTTTACAATCTTTACTGCTGTAGCTCAGGACATTTCTGTTATTCATGTAAATGGCAAATCCTTTTTTAAATTCTGAGAAGCTCTTGATCTCTGTTATTATGTAACACTGATTTGAGTCTCAGAGAAAACTTGTCTGAGGCTATGTTACACTACAAAGATAAATCGGAAAAAGAAACGCAATTCGCGGTATGCAAACTGCATATCTTTTTCTGATTTACTTCCAAAAGAGGCTTTTCCAAAATTTGGCCCGTCTACACGGGGCCAAATTTTGGTAAAAAACCCTCTTTCAGAACAGCCCTTCTTCCTTGTAAAATGAAGTTTACAGGGATGCCGAAAAAAACATGTCAGCTTTTCTGATATTTTTTTTCCGGAAAAGTGGACACGTTCCTTGGATATCCCGGAAAAGCTGTGCGGTACAGACAAAGCCTGAGTAAGTAAGGGTTTGTAAGATCAAACCCCAATTTTCTAACAACATTTAAAGTAAAGCATAAAAACATTTTGCAGCAAATACAGCAACTTTATGAGGTTACCCAACTTTTACCTTGAAAACCAGGTATGGCTTTTGATTTTATACAATCACAAAATGCTACTGTTTGAGAATACCAAACTGTCCACGTTGTGGTTTTTTGTAAAGCTTCCTGTTCATGGAAAACCAGTAGTTTCACAGAAAAGGTGAGCTCTGCATTGTTATTATTCGCCAGCCCTTTTAGCATACTCACTGTGCACTAATTTTCAAGTTTACAATTTTGTTTGCAGTAGTAAATCCATTATTATTCAGGGTCTCCCATTTCATCATTAAATTATGCCAGTCTGCTGCATTATCTTTAATTTTTCTTGCGCTGACAGATAAGACAGATCTTTTTGAAGCAACAGCTGCAGGACTCTTTGCTACTTTGAGAGAGAGAGAGACAGAGAATGCAAACCCTTCAAAATCTGCAATAACAAATCAATGAACTGTTTTATGTTGCCATTACAGTTGTATGTGCTGCATACAATATCTTCCTGAATGTTGACTCAATAAAATGTAGTTTACAGGCATCCCACTAACTTTAGTAATAAATCAAATGTCTAGCCTATCAATCTTTCATCATCACTATAAAATTATTAAATTATTAGGGTATTGAAAAAATAAAATTGTATGTTTAAATATTCCATTATAAAACCTAATGAATGCTGTAAAACACAAATGATCAATCCTATAGTATTTTGCCAACAAAATGAATGCATATTTTGAAGTCAAATTTTAATGTATAATTTCTTGCCAAGAAATCACTAATACAATAAGAACCTAGTCATAGAATCATAGAACACTAGAACTAGAAGGGACCTCGACAGATCATCGAGTCCAATCCCCCTGGCCTCACCACAGGACCAAGCACTGTCTAGATCATCCCTGACAAGTGTTTGTCTAACCTGCTCTTAAATATCTCCAGTGATGGAGATTCCACAACACCCCTAGGCAATTTATTCCAGTGTATAACTACCCTGACAGGCGGAAGTTTTTCCTGATTTCCAACCTAAACCTCCCTTGCTGCAATTTAAGTCCATTGCTTCTTGTCCTATCCTGAGGCCAAGGAGAACAATTTTTCTCCTTCTTCCTTGTAACAGTCTTTTAGATACTTGAATACCGCTATCATGTCCCCTCTTAGTCTTCTCTTTTCTAAACTAAACAAGCCCAATTCTTTCAGTCTTCCCTCATAGCTCATGTTTTCTAGACCTATAATCATTTTTGTTGCTCTTATCTGGACCTTCTCCAATTACTTCACATCTTTCTTGAAACATGGTACCCAGAACTGGACACAATACTCCAATTGAGGCCTAATCAGTGGAGAGTAGAGCAAAAGAACGACTTCTCCTGTCTTGCTCACAGCACACATATTACTGAATCTCAGAATCATGTTTGTTTTTTTGCAATGGTATCACGCTGTTGACTCGTTTTACTTCTTGTCCAATATGACCCCTAAATCCCTTTCAGCAGTACTTCTTCCTAGACAATCACTTCCCATTTTGTATGTGTGAAACGGATTCCTTCCTAAGTAAGTACTTTGCATTTGTCCTTATTAAACTTCATCCTGTTTACCTCAGACCATTTCTCTCCTTTGTCCAGATGATTGAGAATTTTGCCCCTATCCTCCAAAGCACTTGCAACCCCTCCCAGCGTGGTATCATCTGCAAACTTAATAATTGTACTCTTTATGCCATCATCTAAATCACTGATGAAGATATTGAACAGAACCAGCCCCAAAACAGACCCCTGTGGAACCTCACTTGTTATGCCCTTTCAGCATGATTGTGAACTGTTAATAACTACTCTCTGAGAAAGGCTATCCAGCTAGTTATGCACCCACCTTATAGTAGCCCCATCTAGGTTGTATTTCCCTAGTTTATTGATAAGGTCATGTGAGACTGTGTTAAATGCCTTTCTAAAGTCTAAGAATACCACATCCACAGCTTCTCCCTTATCCACAGAACTTGTTATCCTATCAAAGAAAGCTATCAAATTGGTTTGAAATGATTTGTCCTTTACAAATTCATGCTGGCTGTTGCCTAGCACCTTATTTTCTTCCAGATGTTTGCAGATGAATTCCTTAATTACTTGTTCCATTATCTTCCCTGGCCCAGAAGTTAAACTGACTGGTCTGTAGTTTCCTGGGTTGTTCTTATTTCCCTTTTATACATGGGCACAATATTTGCCTTTTTTCAGTCTTCTGGGATCTCTCCTTACTTCCGTGATTTTTCTACAATGACAGCTAAAGGCTCAGATACCTCCTCTATCAGCTTCTTGAGTATTCTTGAATGCATTTCATCAAGCCCTAGTGACTTGAAGACTTTTATAAGTAATTTTTAACTTGTTCTTTTATTTTAACTTCTAAACTTATTCCATTTCCACTAGCATTCACTATATTAGGCATCCCATCACCATCTTCTTGACGAAAACCAAAACAAAGAAGTCGTTAAGCATCTCTGCCATTTCCAAGTTTCCTGTTACTCCCTCTTCACCGAGCAATGGGCCTATCCTGTTATTGGGTTTTCCTCTTGCTCCGAATATTCTTGTAATACATCGTTACTCTTTATGACTCTATCTAGATTGAGCTCTTTTTGTGCCTTTGCCTTTCTAGTCTTGCCCATGCATACATGCGTTGTTTGCTTATATTCATCTTTTGAAATTTAACCTAGTTTGCACATTTTATAGGATTCCTTCTTGATTTTTAGATTATGTAAGATCTCTGTCCTTTTCACGGAGTGGTTTTGATCCCGAATATCTCAATGGCAGGAAGCACTAGTGTGAAATCCTGATAGTAATACAGTCAATGGGAGCTTTGTCATTACAGGCAGTCGCCGGGTTACGTACAAGATAGGGACTGTAGGTTTGTTCTTAAGTTGAATCTCTATGTAAGTCGGAATTGGCATCCAGATTCAGCCGCTGCTGAAACTGACCAGCGGCTGACTACAGGAGGCCCAAGGCAGAGTTGCTCTGCCCTGGGCTTCCTGGAATCAGCTGCTGATCAGTTTCAACAGGCTGAATCTGGACGCCAGTTCTTACATACAGATTCAACTTAAGAACCTCAGGCGTCCCCAAGTCAGCCGCTGCTGAAACTGATCATCAGCTGATTCCAGGAAGCCCAGGGCAGAGCAACTCTGCCTCGGGCTTCCTGTAGTCAGCGCTGGTCAGTTTCAGCAGCGGCTGACTTGGGGACGCCTGGGGCAGAGCAGCTGGGGTGCTGCTGGGTTGCTCCAGCAGACCAGGGAGACGGGGAGCAAAGCCGCGGAGCACGCGTGCAGTGGGACAGCCATGGCACGTCTGGACTGTCCCACTGCCCGCGTGCTCCGCGGCTTTGCTCAGCATCTCCCTGGTCTGCTGGGGGAGGGCTCCCCCCGCCAGCAGACCAGGGAGACGCGGAGCAGCTTTTCTCGCCCCGGAGGACGCGGGCGGCGGGACCGCGGCGCATCTCGGTGTCCCGCCGCTCCAGTCCTCCGGGGCGAGAAAAACCCCGTTTGTAACTGAGGATCCGACATAAGTCGGATCCGCGTAACTAGGGGACTGCCTGTAATGTCAATAGGGCCAAAATGTCACCTTATATTTTTTACAGGATTTTAATGACCATACAAAGCTTTGATCTCACAAAAATGTATGTACCTGATGCTCACCTGTATAAAAGTAGTCAATGGAACATCCATTCAATAAGCTAGTTCTCTATGTAGTTACTCATGTGTGCAATCATTGCTAATTCAAATGATAAACTATTTCTATCCTCAACTTAACTGTTCCCATAAAGAGTTTCTGGCTGTTAGCAAGCACTAAGATTGCAGAGGTAGTGCCTCTAGTAATAATAATGCTATATACACAGATACACTGAGTGAGACACAGCAGATGCTAATTCTTGGATCTGGACTTCCAACACTCCTGTCCTCTGAAGAAGTGGGTTGTGCCCATAACGCTCATGATACCAGCTACGGGTGTGTCTAGACTACCTAGTTTTGTCGACAAAAGTGGACTTTTGTCGACAAAACTATACCAGCGTCTACACTACCGCTGAGTTCTGTCGACATAACGTCGACAGAACTCAGCAGTTTTGTCGACGCTGGTATACCTCATTTTACGAGGCATAACACCTTCTGTCGACAGAACTCTGTCGACAGAAGGTGTTATTGCCTGTAACATTGCGTCCAGACTATGGAGTTCTGTCGACAAAGCAGCTTGCTTTGTCAACAGAACTCAATGTGTCTGGACGCTCTTTGTCGACGGAAGTTTTGTCGACAGTATCTGTCGACAAAACTTCCGTCGACAAAACGCGGTAGTCTAGACGTACCCTACGTGTTTTGTTTGTCTTTAAGGTGCTGCTAGACTATTTGTTGTTTTCTAAGTTTGTACTAATTCTTTACACAGCTAAATTACTTTGCATCTGAGGCTCCCAAAGTGCTTCACGAACAATAAACTAACCAGCCTGCCATTTCAGGACCCCTCATTAGTGCTAATGAGATAAAATACCATATTAGCGACCTAGGGAGTGAAGGGGGGGGGGGCTCGACTAAGACGTTTAGAGCTCCCCCTCAAGTTTTTGAAGGCTCCATGGGTTCGGTGCGGTCAGGTTCCTGGCCGCCGGCGGAACGTTACACACGAGAGAGGCCTCTGGCTTCCCAGTGCTGCGGCTGCTGACCCGCAGGCCCCAGAGCGGCGGCGCGCCTCGGCGGCTTTCCTTCGCGTTTGAAAACTTAACGACAAATAACGGATCATAACCGAGGAATCGCGCTCCCAGTCCTAGCCCACGTGCCGGAGGGGGGGGGGAAGGGAAGCGAGGGCGCGCCAGAGATGGACTTATTACAGGAGCACCCCGCTTGCCCTTCTGCGCGCATTTGGCTGGTACCCGCCCCCAAGCACGGGGGACACAGCCCGCCCCCTCGCCCCGTCTTCGGGTCCGCGCTCACCTGCCATGTCCCGAGCCCTCCCGTGATAGGGCCCGCCCCGCCTCCCCTCGGAAGTGCGCTCACGTCCGGTCCCGCCCGTTCCCGGCTCAGCAGCAGCCGTAGCTCGGCCGCGCCCGGCCCCTCGGCTTCTTCTCCCTCGTCCGGGGCCCCTGAGACGCAGCCCCCGTCGGGAGACATGAGGGGCCCGGCCCCTTGTTGAGGTGAGCCAGCCTTTCCCCCACCCGCTCCTGTGTCTCTCCCTCTTCCCCCAGTTCCGTGGCCGCGGGGGCTCCAGCAGAGGCCGACAGAGGGAAACTGACGCCCCAGGGGTACCCCTGCTGCTGGGTGGAGGCTGGTGCTGGAGCCCAAAGGGACCTGGGCTCTTGCCTCCATGCACCAGCCCCATCCTTGTGACTCTTGGAAAGGGGTGGGGCTCGTTCGGCCCTGCGAGAGTGCGGCTACTTGAAACTCGGCTCTCCTCTAAGCAAAGGACCTGGGTAGCCCTGCTTCATTTCCCCCGTCTGCGCTGGGAAGTGCAGCTGCTCTGTGCTTTGCTGCCTGTTGAATCCTCCCGTGGGGCATCTGTCGCGCATGACCCGTGCCTC
Source organism: Pelodiscus sinensis (assembly GCF_049634645.1). NCBI lineage: Eukaryota > Metazoa > Chordata > Testudines > Trionychidae > Pelodiscus > Pelodiscus sinensis. The sequence continues at coordinate 22,144,808 of NC_134714.1, read as the reverse complement.
GGGCTGGTTCTTGATTGGGTTTTCTGATGAACTGTCCTGTAAGCTTTGTAAAGCCTGGGCTGGCGTTAGGACAGGAGTGGAAAAAAATCAAGCCTAGGGGCTGGATCTAACCCTCCAAGCATTTTTCTCCAATCCACCCAGCTAATTAGCAGAATGCATACTTTCAGCTGGCAACATGTGTTGAGCTGCTTCTCTCTCCCTACCCCCTTGCTCTGTCCTGCAGCAGAGCTGCTCCCAGGATTCTCTTGCTAGCTGTGCAGAATGGGTGTGGGGTGGAAGGGGAGTGCTGAAGTAAGGGTGACCCTGCCCTTCTACCTTCTCTGCAGAGGAGAGACACAGTCAGGGGAGCTGCTTCTACCTGAAGTGACTCAAGGGAGTGCAAAGCATTGGAAGGAGACAACAGAGAAGGACAGATTTCCCATAAAGACAGAGTATAGCTTCTCTCAGAAACAGAGCCAGCACACACACTGTCTCTGTGCCACACACAATCATTGTCACACACACTACTGCACACACTCCGTCTGTGTCACAAAGTCTGTCTCACAAGTGTCTCTCTCTGTAGTCCCCAACTCCATGACTTCTGCCTGAGGCCCTATACCTTGTGAGGGTCTGGAGCCAGCCTGCAACCACATATCAAAATTTGTGAAGTACCCCCCCCCCCCCCCCCGTGAAAATGATTGCTCACCCTTGGATTAGATGATTGAATGGTCTCGTTTTACGATCTGCAAATCTCTGCAAACTGCATGTGGCACTGAGCTGCCCCTAATGTTTTTATGTGCAGCCGGCTTAATCCCACAACTGAGTGAGTGAGTAGGGGTGACCCAGGGGGTGCAACTTAAACATGCAAAGGGGCTGGCTAGGGGAAGAACATTAGCCCATCAGGGGTGGGTATGGTAGTGACATCACAAGGCCTTTTGCAGTGCCTCATCTTATTGGTTAAAGTATGTTGGGAAGTGATGACTTCACAGAGAGTCCATGACAATGGCCAAATAGAACAGGATGTAGGGGTGGGGTAATCTCAGAGAATATGGCTTTGTTGCAGGGGGGGGTCTCCTTCTTGAAGTCTGCCCTTGAGGCCTGAGAGAGTATTCAGGGTAACGAATGTGAGCATGAGGAGGGAGCCTCTTTGGAGTGTGTTCTCCTTTCCCAGAACTAATTGATCTTGAAGACTAAAGTCCCTGTGGAGAAGGTAAGAGCCTGAGAGAGGTTTGGTGCTGATGCAGCCTGACCCACCTACTGCTGACCAAATGTAAGGCATGGGAGACACTAAAGTTTGGAGATTCCCCCTTAACCCCCCCCCCCCCCCCCCCAGGCCTTTGTCCCTTATAATCACTCAGGACATTGGAATTTGTCTTTTTTTGTTTCCCTTTTCCCATAGCTTCCTGCTCCTCAGAGTCTCACTGCTGATTGGATGAGCTAGCAGGGCCACTGACAGGGAGGAGACTCAGGACTTGGTTGTTTTCTTTAAGACCCAACAAATAAGCCAGACTCAATCATCTGCTTGGGGAATTGTTCAGCTTCTCAACATTGGTTGGCTCTGAATAGTTCCTGATTCTGTCAGTTGGGTGTAACAATTCTCTTCTACCAGTCTCATGGCTAGGAAGGTTGGGGAGCTATGAGGAACTGTGTGAGAGTGTTGCTAGCAGCAATGTATTATATGAGGTGTCCTATCATGTGGAGTCATTGCAGATGATGAGAGGAAGCAGTAGAATAGACCAGTGGTTCCCAACCACCGGTCTGCAGACTGGTGGCAGGTAACAAACCACTTCTTGGCAGGCTGCAGCACGCTGCCAGGCCATGCCCCCAGCGTGTGCTGTGGCTGGAACCAGGGATGTGGTGAGACTGTTTCTATTGGGGCAGCCTCACTGTGACCCTGGTTCTAGCTCCAGCGGCTGCGGCGCTTGGCCAGGGCCAAGCATCATGTGGAGAGTGGTTGCTACGACTGCTGGTGCCAAGCGTCGTGTGGAGGACAGCTGCCCCGGCAAGCCTGTTCTCCTCCTGCCCACGCTGGCGCTGCCGGCGACCCCTCCGGCATCAAAATGTCCCCTGCAGGATTTATGATCAATCGCTTCTCGCATCCAAAGGGTTTTGGCCGAAATGATAAATTATAATGGTAATGATTTGTAATTTATAAAATCTTTATTACTGTGTAAATGTTTAGTATATTATAACAAAATCATTTTACCAATCACTGTTTTCACTCAAATATTTCGTTAACCTCTCTTATGCATACTCATTGCATGACTATTTTAAAATTCTTTATATTTAAAAAAAAATTGCAGTCCACATTTACAAAAAACCCACGTCCCCACACAGAAAGTCCTGTGTATGGGCCTGGTCACTTCCCACTTGGTGGGAGCCTCCCCCTGGCCTCTACTTCTTCTAGCTCAGCCAGCGTGCACACAGAGGGACCTGCCACCACTCAGCCATTCTGAGCCCTCGGGGCTAGCTCGGGGACCCCCTGGTAGAGCAGCTGGGGCTGAGCAGGGGTTGCTGCTAGCCTGGTAGCTGGGGTAGTTGAGGGACAAGGCAGGAGAAGCCGTCCAAGCCGGAGTCAGTGCCCTGCAACGTTCAGCACAGCTTCTCTCTGGCTTGGTCCCTTCTTTTGCTTGCGCTCCTTTCCAGTTTCTTCCCTTTCCCTTCCCTTTTCCATCTTCCCGTGGTTCCCTTATTATGTGCATGCTGATGCAATGCATAATAACACGTGACCACTTACAATTAATCACAATACTGAACATACAAATAAATTACCATAATAAATATATAGATGTTTCTATACCAGTTTGCCAAAACTTTTTGAATAGGCTTGCTAGTCCGCAGTATAAAAAAGGTTGGGAGCCACTGGAATAGACAACTTTCTATTGCAAAGCTTTTCATGTTAACCCAACAACCTCCTGTGGCCACTGGATGGTGCTGCAGCCTTGCACTTCCCTATTCTCCTGAATATCTGAATTTTGATGGTCTGGTCTGGTCCTGGTTCCAATTTATTGTGACAAATGGGGCTCTGTTGTGAAATAGTGGAGTCGATTTTATTGGTATTTTATTATGTTTAAATCATTAAGAGGAGCAACTTCTTTGCTCAGGGGAGGCAAGATATGGCCCAAAAAGCCTTTCAGTCCAACCCACGGCCACCCCACTGGGACCCTCGGGCAAGAAGCAGCTCAGAGTGGCTGCTCCATGTGCTTCCCTGCACAGGAGGGAGGGGGAACCTTTGCATGCTGCCCTGTCCCCAGCATAGTCGGTCAGCTCCTGTTGGCTGGTTCCCATTGGTTGCCCCTGCCACCATCAAAATCTCAGCTCCAATTTGCTGGAACCAGCCAATGGGAGCCGAGAGCTTGTGCTGGAAGCATGGGCAGTGTATGTAGATTCCCCCCAGCTGTGTGGAGCAGAGAGGCACATGCAGCAGCTGCTCTGTGCTCTGAGGCTGCGGCAAGCAGGGAGCCTGGCACAGGGTCTTATTGGGCTGCTAGGTGGAAGCCACTTTGGTAAGCATCTCCCAACCAGAGCCTGCTTCTAGCACCCAAATTCCGTGCCCCAGGTCTCAACTCTCACTTCCCCCCCCAAACTTCTGCACACCAGTACCCTACACTGAGCTCCCTTCTCCACCCAACCTTGGTCCCAGATTCCACACCCTCTCCATAGAAAAGTGCAGCCCTTGACCACTTATCAAAACCTTTGAATGGCTCCCCATCAAAATTATTGACCATCCCTGCGTTAGAAGGATGTATGTACTGTCGCTGTACCATGGATCCCAGGATATAAGAGTGACAAGGTGGGCGAGGATCTATCAAAGGAATTTGGTCCAGTAAAGAGATTACCTCCTCTATCTTGGCTCTCTCATTAGAAGGATGCTCAGCTTCATGTACCTCACCCCATTTTTTATTTATTTGGCAGGTGGGGTGAGAAACTTTTAAATCTCCTAGGCCTTGAACCTGTCTTTGGGTGATGGGTCTGACTGCTACACTATCCTTTATTGTCCCGTGGGCTATGGCTACTTGCTGCAGCCCCCTGTCTCTACAGTTCCCTATGCCTTTCTGGTCCTGTTTCCGTAGTCTAGATATCTCCCTTTGTGAGGGGAGGGTTAGGGGGACCCAAGCCCTCCCTCTCCACTGGGTCCCAGCCCAGGGCCATGAGGTGTAGGAGTTTGCTGATGGGGTGTCTCCCGGAACTCATCAGTCCACGGGTGCCAATATTGTCCTGCCTGGGCTGCTTCCTACCCCCCTCGCTGCTTCTTGCCCCTGTTACCTCAGCTGGGGGTCCTATCAGGCTTGGAGCGGTTCCTCCTTCTCCTATGTTGGGGGTGGTCCTCATTGGGTCATCGGGGTACACGAAGGTCACGCGGGTCGGCATCTCCAGTCTTGCCAGCCTCTCACTGTTGTCCTTTCCCTCAGGGCCCGTCCCCTTCTGCCCCAGTCAGCTGCCCTTTTGTATGGGCCCGCTGACGCTGGGGACGTCCTGACATCCGATGTCAGGGATGGCATGGCGTTCCAGCGTGCCACACCCCATCCCTTGTATCCCACTCCCCACTTGCAATGGCGGTGCGCCAGTGGCCTTGCGCTGGCCACTTGTGTGCCGTTTCTCGTCCTTGGCAGCTTCCCCTGCCTTCTAGGAAACCGGTAGGGGGCGGGCCAGCCCGAGTGCAGGTCGCCGCGGACCCATCACACTGAGGATTAAATACAAAGAAAATGAAACCAACTTCCTAACCAAATTTCTTTGCGATGTCCCTTAAAACAGTTTGCATTGCGTGGGGATGGAGACAGAACAGAGTATGTCAATCTATTTGATAGCTTTAAATGTGTTCGTTTAGGCTTATTCTTATAAATAAGAAATTTTACCAGTTAATAAAGTATTTGTAACATGGCTGTGACACCAATACAATAAGGCTGATGCTGTTGTAGTTAAAGCCACACATCCAGAAGCTATTGTAAGCTAAACTGCAAATAAACTTTTGTGACAACATTTGTAAATATAGTACTCATTTCTTAGGTCACATGAGAGCTTTTAAATAATGTGTGTTAATTTCTCTAGTGTATCTTGCAAAAAGATTTTGTAGGGAAAAACTATTGCAATTTAACATAGAGAGTTAGGGTGGATAGAAGGAGCTATAGGTCATTTAATATTTTAACTGTGAAAACTTAGTTTCCGTTTTGAGTGTCAGGGCTGTTCCCCACTCTGGCATTCCTCTTGCAGCCCACTATCTTTTGCACTCAACCTTAAATACCTTGCCTTCTGTAGGCTCTGCTTACAAAAACTCCCCAGAGTCACAGATTTGCCAACTTTTTTGGGGGGTGAGGGGAACAAAAGAACCCCCCCCCCCCCCAATCTCCTTTACCATGAGAGCTTGAAAAAATAAGCTGCAGTCTCTGGTAGCTGACCTCTTAGTCAGTGAGGGTATGTCTACACTACAAAGTTAGTTCGAACTAACGGACGTTAGTTCGAACTAACTTTAATAGGTGCTACACTAGCGCTCCGCTAGTTCGAATTTGAATCGAACTAGCGGAGCGCTTAGTTCGAACTAGGTAAACCTCATTTTACGAGGACTAACGCCTAGTTCGAACTAGCTAGTTCGAACTAAGGGCTGTGTAGCCCTTTAGTTCGAACTAGTGGGAGGCTAGCCCTCCCCAGCTTTCCCTGGTGGCCACTCTGGCCAACACCAGGGAAACTCTATGCCCCCCTCCCGGCCCCGGACCCCTTAAAGGGGCACGGGCTGGCTACGGTGCCCGTGCCAGGTGCAAGCCTGCCAGCACCCAGCTAGCAGACCCTGCACCTGGCACGGCACAGAGCCACCCACCCGATGCCCCCCAGCCCACCCCCTCTTGCCGGGACCAGGCTGGCAGCTCCCGGGAGCTTGCCCTGGACCGCAAGAGGCGGGCACCTTCCTGGGCTAGTGTGGACATCGTGGACCTCGTCCACGATCTCCGCACTAGGCACAGGAAAGTGGCCGTCTAGGGCAGGAGAGCTGCCAGCCTGGCCACCCAGGACCAGGTGTGCATGAAAATCAAGGGGGTCCACTGAGACCCCCGACACTGAGCCCTGAGCTTACAATGGCCGTCCTGGGTCAGACCAAAGGTCCATCTAGCCCCGTAGCCTGTCTGCCGACAGCGGCCAACCCTAGGGACCCTGGAGGGGATGGACCGAAGACAGTGACCAAGCCATTTGTCTCGTGCCATCCCTCTCCAGCCTTCCACAAACTTTGGGCAGGGACACCACTCCTACCCTCTGGCTAATAGGACTCCATGGACCCAACCTCCATGACTTTATCTCACTTCCCTTTCAACTCTGTTCTAGTTCTAGCCTTCACAGCCTCCTGCAGCAAGGAGTTCCACAGGTTAACTATTTGCTTTGTCAAGAACAACAACTTTCTCTTACTAGTTTCAAGTCTGCTACCCATTCCTTTCCTTTGGTGTCCTCTAGTCCTTCTTTATGGGAACTCAGGAAGAACTTTTATGAATGCACCCTCTCCACCCAACCCCTGCTTTTAGAGACCTCTATCCTGTCCCCTCTCCGTCTCCTCTTTTCTAAGCTGAACAGTCCCAGTCTCTGTAGCCTTTCTTCATCTGGGACCTGTTCCCAACCCCTGATCATGTTAGTTGCCCTCCCCTCTCCCAGCCTTTCTCTTCCCCTCTCCCACCTCCTTTTCCCAGTCTCCCCCAGTTTTGTTCAATAAAGACAGAGTCAATGTTGGAAGAAACGTTATCTTTATTTTGTACCTCAATAAGAAGGGGGGCTAGGGAAGGGTAAGTGGAAGGAGGTGAGGGAGGAATGGGGTACGAGCCCCCGATGGGGAGGACTGGGCTGGCTCTGTGGGCTTCTGGGGGGTGGAAGCTCTCCTGCAGCCCCCCAATTACTCCCTCTCCCCAGATGGCAGCCTGCGGCAAGTGCAGCCGGGCTGATGGCCGAGTGGTGTGATGTGCCCAGTGTGGGCACTCAGGGCACTCCAAGCCAGAACTTCTTTGCAAGCGGGGCACCTCTTAGAACTGTGTGTCCGGGGTGGGGGTCGGGTCCCTTTAAGCGCAGCCCTCGGCTAGCCTGAGACAGCATCTCCATGCTCTAAGTCCTCCTTTTATGCCCTGCCGGCACTGCTTCCGGCCATCCTTAAGCCCTGTTCAGAGTCCACTCAATGTGGACTTACTAGTTCGAACTAGCAAAACGCTAGTTCGAACTAGTTTTTAGTTCTAGATGCGTTAGTTCGAACTAGCTTAGTTCGAATTAACTAATTCGAACTAAGTTAGTTCGAACTAGCGCTGTAGTGTAGACGTACCCTGAGTGTGTGTGTGGGAAAGAGAGACACACACACCACCCCTCTCCTGTTACACAATACTCAAATCACCTTAAAAATGGTGTTTTTATTAATAAAACAGAAAAGATATAGTTGATAAAGCATACTTGGTTGCTAGGTGTTACAGAGCAACTGAGTAAAACAAATTAAAACACATAACATCTCTGGGTACACTCTTAGATAATGAATGGGAGAGGAAGGCATAGATTTACAAATAGAAGTTTAACCAAACAACTAAAACAAAGAAAAATACCCTGATAGCAACTAAATACACTTTTCCCCTTCACTCATGTTCCATGCCGATCCATACTTCAAGGCATAATTCAGTCCCACATCCAGTATTTCTTATAGGCATGATAATTCTGATTACTGCATCTGCTCCCTCCAGCCCTTAGCTTAGAAGACACAAAGGAAGAGCAGGCCAGGTATCTATATCCAAATCTGAGTTCAGCACTGTATCTAATTGCTTCTTCTGGCCCCCTGCCAACATCCTTGCTAGCTACCTGAGTTTAACCCTTTAGCCACGGAGTACTGATCAGCAGACTATCTATCACAGAGTGCTTGTTCACATAGATTCCAATCACATGTGCACGGTCATTGGACATTTTTTCTCTTAGCAGCTCCCATTGAGTAAACTAAGGAGGCCTCAGGCCTCTGGAATGGTGCTTTCATAGCACTCAATATATGACCCTGCTGACCTGACACTTTCAGTTCCTTCTTAGCATCTGTGGCAGTGTTGGAACTGTGTTCACTTGCTTGCGAGTGACCCCTTAACCAAGCACTTGGTTCTTTGTAGTTTGTGTTGTGTTGTTAATAGTGACAGATTGGGAAGTGAGATCATCCCATCCCATCACCCCACCTTGCACTGCGGGGCAAGTCTTGTGGAGTTAGCCAGAAGCCTATGTCCAATAGTGACACCTATGATTCATGTCTTAAGGGAATTGCGTCAGAGTGCTGTAAGTTTTTTGTAAGGCTTTCAACCACAAAAAATGAGATTTTTTTTCAATTAAAACAACTTTTGATGGAAGTCACACTCTGTCCATGGCACCAGACCACCCAATCCTGGGTCGGTGAATGAGGAGTACCACAACATCAGTCTGCAACTCAGTGCTGAGGAAGGACTCAAAATCAGAGACCCTTGGTGCTTAGTGACTCTCCGGCAGGGCAGTGCCTGGTGGAGGTGTTGGAGTCTCCCTCCACTCCTGACGCTTCAGGGTTTTGAAGAGCCTCATTGAAATGATAGTGCCTTAGCCCTCAAACGTCAGACAGAGGCCCTGGCCCTGTCTAGATCAGGGCTACTCAACACATGGCCCATGCGTGGCCCATTGGTTTGCGGCCTGTGGTGAGGTTTGGGTTTATGCGGGGCTCAATATGCGGCCTGTGGGTGGGATCCTTTGAACGTGGCCTCCACTGAGAACATGTTCCACAACGGCGAAGCGTCTTCCAGGCGGAGTGAGCATTGAAAGATGCAAGTGAATGGGCTGGCTAGAACAGACGGGTACAGGGTGTTGATGTTTCTAGGCCCCGTGGAGGAGGTGCTGGGAACACCGGGGCATCGTGGGAAGTGCTTTGTATTCATGCCCGTAAATGTGAAAGACAATAGTTGCATGTATATGCAACCACACTTTAGTTGTGGCCCTTGGCATATGCTGTGAGTATCATTGTGGCCCTCAGGGCTTCCAAAGTTGAGTAGCCCTGGTCTAGATGGATGCAGTGCAAAGGCAAGCCCATGATTATGTGGTGCTACTTGTTGCTCAACTGGCACCGTTTCCGATCATCATCCTCACAATAGCTCTCCCTGGCACAGGCTGAGGTACAGGTTCGTATAGCTATGGGAGAGAGGAAACCTACATCCCCAGCACTGAGGGATCTCGGTCCCTCTCAAAGCATGAGAACTGTCCCATGGGGTGCAGCAGCTATTCCTAAGCACTGAATGCACAGCATGAAGAGACAACACTGATCCTTGACACAGTCATTGTGACACCAATCCCCAATCTGTTCTCAGCACAGAGGTCATTGTCATCACTTTGGCTGTCACTTTTGGCTTGCTTATACTCTGAAATGGAATAATTTTTATTGAAGGCGCAGTAGGCATAAGATCAGGAAGGACTGCAAGGCTCAGCATCCACAGTGGCCTTCTTCCACACAATAGACCTTCTGGACACCTTGAGCCCAGTTAACCCCTTCAAGGACTTCCAAGTTGGTGACCTCAGAACATCACCCTTCCTGGTCACCAATGGCTAGATCTGTCCCTCTGGTGAAGGAAACAACCCTTGCCAGACCACCCCCTGAAATTGCAGAACAATACAGGCAATGTTCTCTCTCTCTTTTTTCCATCCATGTGTGGAATAAATTGTATGTGTACTGAGGCATGTGCAGATGCACACCAACAGTAGAAATACATGCTGCTGGCTGTGGTGTTCTGCTAATCAGCTGGGTGGCATTTGAATTTCTCCTGGGTGGCCACTCAGTGCTCAACTTACAGGGAACACTAGTCGGGACGAACTTGTCAGACCCCAGCTTCCATTCTGCCTCCTGCCAGGGGCCTAGAGAGAAAATACTTTGTCCCCTTCAAGGGATGAGCTTTTATTCTCTCACCTGCACCCCTCCTCCCTGCTAGTCTCGGTGGTGAATGAGGAGAGCCAAGGGCAACAGGTGCTGGCCCCCAAGACCAAAGAAGCCAAACATATGGACCTCTTTGGCAGAAAAGTATATTCTGCAGGGGTTCTACAGCAAAGGATAGTTTACCAATAAGCTATTTTCATCAGGTATCGCTTGAACTCTTGCGATGCTGTGTCCAAATACAGAGAGTTGCTCCATATAGAGTCAAAAGTGAAGGTCTCAGATTTGGTCAGGATATCCCTTCAGACTGCCTTGGATGCAACCAACTCAGTGATGTTTACCATCTTGTCAGGGTGGTCGTAAGCAAAACCACCAGGCAGAAGGCCAGAAGTCCAACAGACCTGTGAGACCTTGCCTTCTGAAGATATAGGGCTGTTTTCAAACCAGGCAGACTCAAAGCTCCATAACCTCAGAGATTCAAGAGCAACAATGAAGTCTTTGGGGATGCATATACCTACTATCCAAAGAGAACCTTTCAAGGCTCAACCTTAGCAGCCACAGAGACCAGATCAGCACTGCCGCAGGCAGAACCCTTACAGCAGTTGGGATAGGAACTATAGGCAGGGACCTACTAACTAGTTGTTGGGCCAGGGCCCAACTAGGGGTACTTCTAGATTGCAGAGCTTTTCCGGAATACTTGATCCTTGGGATGTCCAAGGAACAAGTCTGCTTTTCCGAAAAAAGTCAAAAAAGCAGACACATTTTGTCGGCATCCCTGTAAACCTTGTTTTACGAGGAAGAAGGCATATTCTGAAAGAGGGTTTTTTTTTTTCTGAAATTTGGGTCTGTGTAGATGGGCCAAATTTCGGAAAAGCGTCTGTCGGAAGTAAATCGGAAATAGATACGCAATTTGCGTACTGCAAATTGTGTTTCTTTTTCCAATTTATCTTTGTAGTGTAGATATAGCCTAAGCCTAAGTCAGGATCCCAACAAGGGTTTTGATGAGATGCCCGAGAATGACATACCAGACACTTCTTCAGATGCTTACCCCTGCTGATACAGAAGCACCATCTTTGGCGGTGGGGGCAGGCGACTCTATGGAGCCGGTGCTCATAGGGAGCCAGTTTTTAAGCTGAGATGACATCACATTCTCTTCTAAATATTCTATAAATATCTTGTTTCAGCATGAAATTGGCAAATTAACCATAACAGGAAACTTAGGTACAACTGTTTTGTTTACTCTGCATTCCCCATTACTAAATGAAATAAACAAATCCCTGCATGTGCCTGACAAATTGAGTCTCCTCACTTTTGAATTTGCTCCATTGTTTCCACATAATTATCTTGCTAATATTTGTTTATTTAGTTGATAAATATTAAGACAATATAATATAATTGTAGTCCTGAGATGGAATTAAGTAATTTGTGTTTATAACCATTGTTTCATGTCATGCGGAGGCTGCTATGAACACAGCTTTGTCCTTCAGACCACCATTCATGTGGCAAGGAGGGCAGTGTGCCATAGTGTGGCTCAAGCTGTCTAATGCTTTTGGAACAGTCCCTCACCAACACATTTTTGACACGCTGTGAGAGTTTGGGGTGCCTGAAAACTTCCTCAAACTTGTCCATGAACTTTATGAATGCTGCTCTACCACCATCTGCTTTTTGGAAGGAGAGATGCAGGAAATCCTGATCTGCAGTGCTGTCTCCTCAGCCCCATTGTTTTCAACCTAGCCATAGAGCCGTTTATTCAAGCCATCTCCAATGGTTGAGATGGTTTTGACCTATACAGCAACAAAGCACTCTGTTCTTTTAATCACATACTGATTTGATTTTACTCTGACAATTTATTCCCATTTGATTATTGAACAATACTCAGTTGATGCTTTTCCCTCTCTTTTGAGAGTGGAATGTTGTATTTGGGCTCAAGATACAAGGTCTGTGCTGCTCAAGGTTGGAGAGAAATTGTTGCTGATGGTAATGCAGGTTCAATCTGAGCAGAAATGTGTGTGGGTTTTTTTTTGTTTTGTTTGTTTTTTTTGCTGTAGAATGATTTGTTCCACTAAGTGAGACTTTTTTCTGTTTGTTGCTTTTTGTACCAAACTACAACTGCTCTGAATACATTTTAACTGAAGGTGTTTGTTGTTTTTCAGGTTTCCTTAGTGTGAAGTAAATGAGTTTCTGCAGCCTACAGGCCAGAATAAACAAACACTTGCCATGGCATCTGCAGCTCCACCAGTTACGTTTAAGGAGTTTTGCCCCCTGTACTATCTCCTCAATGCCATTCCTACGAAGGTCCAGAAGGGATTTCGTTCCATTGTGGTGTACCTCACAGCACTTGATACTAGTGGGGATTACATTGCTGTGGGCAGTAGCATCGGCATGCTCTATCTGTACTGCAGACGTTTAAACCAGATGAAAAAATACAATTTTGAGGTAAAAAACCCAGAAGTTTTTGTGCCTGGTTTTATCATCAGAAGTTTATCAGTACTTTTTCAGATGTTGGTGACAAATTAGTGCTTTGAAAATTCTTTAATTTTGCAGTTTTGTCTTGTTTCAACAGGGGAAGACTGAATCTATTACTGTTGTAAAATTGTTGAGCTGCTTCGATGATCTTGTTGCTGTTGGTACAGCTTCAGGCCGGGTTGCAATTTTTCAACTTGTCTCTTCGTTGCCTGGAAGAAACAAACAAGTAAATGTTAAATTTGGTTGCAATTTCTTTGATGTTAAATATGATCTTTGAGTTTGTCAGTGTGGTTCTCACTGAAGATGCATATGTACTTCAATTAGTTTGTCTAGCAGTGTCCATTAGGCCTGCTCATGCTGTCTGTGCCACCTCATGGTACTGTGTGAGGAGATAAAGGGTGGGATGGCCAAAGCCCTTCTTCAGTTCCCTCTTACCACTGGTGGCAGTGAGATGTAATCTGGACTGTGTTTGAGATGAGTGAGTGAAATTGCAGCCCTCATGGCTAATGTAGAAGGACCACCTAGGCGTCTGCTCATTGATCTGTTTTATTGTGGTACCCCACCACCATCATCACCTTTTTATACACCCGGCACCATCTGTACTGTAAAGTCAATTTCTCTTGTGATGTCGCTTCTATGCATTCGATACCCAGCCATGGATGGCAGGGTAGGGGGCCCTGGGCCCACCCACTCTCATGGGTCCTGGCCCAGGGCCCTAAGGCAGGGATGACAGCTCCCTGGCCTAGCTGACATGGACGTTACCCCTAAACACGTCAGTTCGTGGGCTCCATGATCCCGCCCTGGGCCACTTCCTACCTTTGCATCCAGCTCCTTTCCCCTCCCCCTGTCCGGGTGAGGAATGCCCCTTTTTGCTCATCAAGTCAAGGTCGGGTCCTTCCCAGCGCGTTCCTGCCCGTCCACCCTACTGGCGAATCTCTGGCCTTCCTGCCTCCTCCCTCGCAGGTCCTAGGGCCTTTTATCCCCCTCGCGCCGTGCCTGGCGTACTCATGACGTCCCCACCAAGCCGACGGGTGATGTCATCGGCCGGCGCCCGCCTCACCAGCATGCCTCGCACTCTCTGTGCCTGCGCTGGTGTTCCATACGACCCCGGCCAGTTCCACAGCCGGGACCGGAGCGACTTCTCCAGCTACTTCCCGGCGGTAGTCCCCGCTGAGCTGCCCCTCCTCCCTGGGCTCGTGGTGCCCTGGGTCAGTGTGGGGTTGCTTCACCCCGTCACATCTAACCTACCGTATACTACCTTTACTAAGTATCAGAGGGGTAACCATATTAGTCTGGATCTGTAAAAGTGACAAGGATGAATGCATCTGACAAACTGGGTCTTTGCCCAAGGAAGCTTATGCTCCAATACATCTGTTAGTCTATAAGGTGCTACAGGACTCCTTGTTACCTTTACTAAGGATACAGTTATGCTTAGGCCTTATCCCAAGTTCCTCCCCAAAGTTATATTGGACTTCCACCTCCATTAACTCATATACTTACCCACATACTTTCCTAAACGTCACACCTCTCCGAGAGAATCCATGTTGCACACTCTAGATGCCAAACGAGCCCTTGCTTTTTACTTAGAGGGAACCAAGGAGACCAGGAAATCAGACAGATTCTTCATCTCTTTGGCCAGTCACCACAGGGAACAGCTATCTCTGCGCAGTGTATTGCAAGCTGTATATACATGGTTTACCAGCTTCGCGGCAAAGAACCACCATAGATTATTAGGGCACATTCCACATGTGTGATGGCCACATCAACTGCTTTCCTACATAATGTGCCACTAGTGGACATTTGTAGAGCAGTGACATGGTCATTTTATCATACTTTCATACAACATTATGCCCTACAGCAGTGATTCCCAACCCTAAAATAATTTTTCATATCCTGAGGAACCCCTACCTATGAAAACGTTTGCTTGGTCAGAAAAAGTTGACAGCGGGGAACGCAATTCAATTACTGCTAAATTTTTTCAAGAAAATTTATTTGTACAGAGCTGGTGTGTGTGTGTGTGTGTGTGTGTGTGTGTGTGTGTGTGTGTGTGTGTGTGTGTGTGTGTGTGTGTGTGTGAGAGAGAGAGAGAGAGAGCTTACATTGTAAGAAAAAATTGGATTATTTTTCCTGTCTTTTTTGGTATTATCTAATCTCTTTTTTTTTTTTTTTCAAATATCAAATATTTTCCATTTCCTGCCTCTCTGTCTTTCTCTTCTCCTCCTCCTCTTTCTCCTCCTGCCTCTCTCTCTCACCCTCTTTCTCTTCTCCTCTCCCTCCTGCCTCTCACTCGCGGAGCCAAATGGCCGATTGCTCCCGCATGACAGCCCGGCTGAGCTGCGCAGAAGTCAGCCGAGCGCCAGGGTGGGAGGCGAAGGCTGTGACAGAGGCTCCAGGCCTTGCCCAGCATTATTGATTCCACGATTTCTCGCAGAATTTCTGATGATGGTCCGTGGAACCCCGGTTGGGAAACACTGGTATAATGATTTGGAACATCTAAACCAGTGAGGATCAGGAAATCCCATGCGTATCTTGAGTGTGCTAATCATGTATTAATCTTACATAATTGTTTTTCACTCACATTTTTAAACAGAATGTGCTTGTTCAAAAATGCTTTCATGCAATTCTTGATGTATGAGGAAATTAAATTTGTTAATTAGGAATGAAGATAACCAGAACTAATACTTAAAGCTAAGTCACTGAATTTGCCCAGTGTTTCTTTCCCCTTCCCCATTACTCTCTTTTTTTGTGTTTCTTCGGTGTCAATTTGCAGCTTCGGAGATTTGATGTGGCTGGTATCCATAAAAGCAGCATCACAGCCTTGGCTTGGAGTCCCAATGGAATGAAATTATTCTCTGGTGATGACAAAGGGAAAATTGTCTATTCTGCTCTAGATTTAGATCAGGTAACTATTTCTTTTGGAGATCAGAATTCTGGTTTGAAACTTTCTGAAATAATGTATCTAAATATTTATCAGATGGCTAAATCTTTGGTTTTTGATTGTCAGATTGTTTATAAGGAAAGGGGAACACTTGTAGAGCCTTTGTTACAGCTAATATAGACAGTGGTCGTCATCTTCCATTTTTATCTATATTTGCATATACTTTTCTCCCTCTTCGCCAGTCATACCCACCATCTATCTGTCCAAAGTGGACTGGATGCAGCTTCATTAAGAGTCCAACCATTGCCCCCTTTTCAGTTTTCTGGTAAGATTACTATTTAGCGGTAAAAGACGCTTCCTTATCACAGTGATTCCATGCTTTTCCAGAAGCAGTTCATATTTCAGTAGCCTGGGGTATACAGTGAAACTGAGGTCCACTGGGTGTCTTTGAAGAATGCTCACTGAACTTAATCTTTCCAAGAGAAAGTGTAAGGCCTTATCTATACTTCTGGAAAGATCAACACTCTGAAGGTTGATATTCTGGGGTTCAATTTAGCGGGTCTAGTAAAGACCCACTAAATTGATTGCTGAAGTCAATGGGAGAGTTTGAATGAATTTCAAGGGACAATTTTTGAGAACTCTTAACATATTATTTAATCTGTTAGCACGTAAAGCCACCAATAAACTTGCTAATACTACCAGATATTTTTATTTGAAAAGGGCTTGACTTTTAATTTCATGTGTCTTTAAAGGGTGTTTGCAACTCCAGTCTGGTATTGGAAGAGCCATCTTCAATTGTACAGTTGGATTATAGCCAGAAAGTGCTGCTGGTCTCTACTTTACAGAGAACTCTACTTTTTTACACAGAAGAAAAATCTGTCAAGCAAGTTGGAACACAACCCAGAAAAAAGTAACTCTCAAATTTTGATGCAGGCACATGGGTTAATTCTAGCTTTTCTGAATAGACTATAGAGACCCAGTGATCTAAGCAGTGATATTAATGCAACAACATTTTCTGCTCAAACTTCTAAGCCACAGCAGCCACTTACACTAATAACCATCCTTAAGAATTTTAACTCTTTATTACTTTAATTATTATTTTTCAATTAAATGACTCTGCCTAGTCTAAAAGTCTGATTGTGAATGTTTAATCTTCTGTGCACAGTAAAGTTGCCAGATTTTTCTTTCAGTTTAAACTAAAAAAATTAACTTTTTTTCCCACCATCTTGGAAGCTGCTGTGGCTTGATACAAACATAGCAGTCATCAAAGAGAGTTCAGTTTTGTAGATGAGCTTTTAGAATTCCTGTGTCATATGAAAGTGTTAGAATAGTCTCAGTCAGACCATTCTGTAATGGCAATCTCTTCAATAGTGAAGGGGTACTACAAATATTAAAAAGGTGGCTTAAATTGAAAAGTACTGTCTTTGTTTTTATATTATTTATTTTAAAAGATGCCTGTAACATGATTTCCTGGCATATCCTGCTTTACCTTTAATTGATATGGAAGGGAAAAAAGACAGTCTGGAATTGAATGATGCTGTCAATAATAGTATATGTTGACACAGATGGGGATGTTTGAGTGTCTAAGGGAATGTTTATAAGAACATATGAACGGCCATATTAGGTCAGACCAAAGGTCCATCTAGCCCAGTCTTGTCTTGTGACAGTGGCCAGTGCCAGGTGCCCCAGAGGAACGGAACAGAACAGGTAATCATCAAGTGATCCACGAAAGCCCATGATTCCATCTACATGTTTTGTTTGTCTTTAAAGTGCTACCAGACTATTTGTTGTTGGTTTTTAAGTTAACTGAAGATTCAGCATATCCTGGCTCCCTTGGGAGAGCAACGTAAAGGCTTCCCCTCTGAGGGAAGGGTCACTGCAGCAAGGGATCTCTTTTGTGACAGCGGTTGAGGATGGAGGGCATCATCATGACCAAGACGTTGGGAGGGCACTCTTCTTTGTTTTCCCCGCTCTTTGCTTACCCTAGAATTGAGAGAACAGTTGAGTGTTTTTAGGCTGTCTCCTTGATTAATGCATATTAATTTCAAACACAAGTGTTGCAGATTATGGAGTCTCATAATACCTTTTAGATAGAAGCAGAGGAAAATACACTTGAACCTCTTTAATCTGGCAATTTTGGGAAATATGATATACTGGATTATGGAATTTTTCTGGACCATTAGTGTTCATCATAATGAAGGGAGCTAGGGGTGGGGATGCGGGGTCTGGGAAGGAGCCAGGGTGTGTGAGAGGGATGAGGGTGCAGGGTTTGAGGAGGGTGGTGGGGCGGGGCGCTTACCTGGTGTTCCACTCTTGGGGGGACACGTGGCTTTGTGTCCCTCTTTCCCTCCCCACCGGCCACTCCCAGGCCTCTAGATCAGTGCTTTTCTGTACTGTCATTCCCTTAGGTGGGAGCAAGAGGGGAGCAGCAGTGCACAGAGTGGATTATGGAGGTTCAAGTAAACTGTTTGGTTCAGCTTGTGATTGTAAACTCAGTGTCTAAATACTTCAGTTTCTCCTTTTTTAGTTTTAAAAAATTGTTTAAGTTTCTTACTGATCTTTGTTTATATCTTAGTGCTGGCAAATTTGGAGCATGTTTTATACCTGGACTGTGTAAGCAAAGTGACCTGACACTATTTGCTTCAAGACCTGGGCTCCGTCTCTGGAAGTCTGATGTGCATGGAACCGTTCAGGCCACGTTCATTTTAAAAGATGTATTTGCTGGAGGAATAAAGCCTTTTGAACTGTATCCTCGATTGGTGTCATCTGACAAAAGAAGTTACAGCTTCCCAGAGAAACACCTGGGGATCATTTCTTGCCTTTCCCAGGAAGGATGGGTGCTAAGCTGGAACGAATATAGTATTTATCTATTTGATACTATAAACCAGGTTTGTACATCTAGTTTATGCATATTTTGTTCATTAAGAGTTTGGCATCATATCAGAGTTAACTCTTGTCTGTATCTGCATAGTTATCTGCATTTGCTGTGTTGTAATAACCAAAGAAAAGGTGCTAAACTTTTTTTGAATAAAAGGTTTTAGAATTGGTTATGTTAATTGAGTCATAGACAAGATACATGATAGTATAAACTATTGTAAATATTAGCTTTCTAAGGTTTATAGTCTAAAGTTCAGAAATTAATTGCCTAAAGTGAACTCACACCTATCAAAATATACATGTGTGTGTGTGCTTTATATTTTTAAAAAAGCTTATGGGAGTTGTCAGTGTCTAATATATCAAATTGTTTGTCCCCTCTCTTCATCACTACCTTGCAAAAATTAAGTCTCCAGAAGTATTCCACTTACATTCTATAAAAAGAAAGCCATAAGCAGTTTCTCCAATGTGAAAGATGTATATGAGAGAGAAGACACATGTTTAGTATTGTTGTTATTATTGGGCTATTCCTCTGTTTTTGATACTGAAAATTATATTAGAAATTTGTGATCAGATAGCTTTTTCCTCCCCAAATCACTCGAAGTTCAGTGATTTGATTCAAACCTCTTTGGACTGGAAAGAATGAACCAACAGATGGTAAGAGAGCCAGATCCACAAAATGGGTAAAATTATGATAGTGTCTGATAGTTGTATGTCACGTTTCCATTTTTTCCCCCAATACTTTGAGCTTTTGGAGTCTCCATACATCTCATTGTGAACTCTTGTTTGCTGGTGCTCAGCACAATTGAAAATCAATCACTTATTTAGATGCTTTAAGGACAGGGTTCTATGTTCATATTTATCATCCTTTTTTTAAACTATTGGGAGTCTGTATCACAATTCCTCTTTATATGTTGCTCATTCACTGAGCATTGTATGGGGGACATCTGTTCTTCTGTTTTTCTTTTTTCCATAATCCTTTCCTTTCCTTTCTTTCGAGAGCTGTCTCCTCCTTTTTCTGATTGTATAGCTATAGACTTACCTAAAGCATTTTAATTAATGCTCTTTACATTTTTTTCCCCAACAGGCTGTGATAGGTGGCTTGGAAGGCTCTGGTGATATTGTGTCTGTGTCCTGTACCGAAAATGAGATTTTTCTCTTAAAGGGAGATAGAGACATAATAAGAATTTCAAACAGACCTGAAGGACTTGTATCAATAGGTGTGTATAGATTTGCCTACTTAAAATTGTACCTTTTTTTTAAAAAAAAAGGTGCATTGAAGGTGTTCCTATACTGTTCGTTTAAAGAAACTCCCTCTAGCAATTTCTGTAGCATTGTTTTCCTGTTTCTTTAGGTTATAAGAGGCCTAGATTCTCCACCGAGCCAAGTATTTGCTTTTTGTAGCTGGAATAGATTATAGTTCTTTGCTTCTTTGCTTATATCCAGGTTGTGATTGCTGCAGCTGCACATTCTAACTGTGCATCATCCCTTCCTTAGGTAATGTTTCAATGACAGTTGGCTAATTTCTTCTTGTAGGCATGTTGAATAATGATAGTTCCATGCTTTGTGCTCATAAAAGTGGTCATAAGAATGGGAAGGGATCATAAGTCCTGGATGAAATTAAGTGTCAGTCAAAGGTCTTACAGAGTTAAAACAAACTTGTTCATCTTACTGGTGCTATTTCTGTAATGGAAAAAGGCAGTATGAAAAAACATGGATAAAAATAGAAAGGAATATGCACTTGAATAACTTTAAAATATCAAATGAGTTTACAAACAGAGGGTATGTCTACACTTGCACCATCTTTTGAGAGAGGAATACAAATGAAGACATTCGAAATTGCAAATGAAGCTGGGATTTAAATATCCCACGCTTCATTTGCACATTCGCGTTATGGTGCTATTTCGAAATAACAGACGCTGTTAAGACGTGGTTATTTCGAGAGA
The DNA here is from genome assembly GCF_049634645.1 of Pelodiscus sinensis. Classification (NCBI taxonomy): domain Eukaryota; kingdom Metazoa; phylum Chordata; order Testudines; family Trionychidae; genus Pelodiscus; species Pelodiscus sinensis. The sequence goes on along the minus strand of NC_134714.1, from coordinate 22,124,803 downwards.
AAACCCGTCTCTCGAAATAACCGTTATTCCTCATACAATGAGGTTTACCAGTTATTTCGGGAGAAGGGCTTAAATCCCGGCTTCATTTGCAATTTCAAATGTCTTCATTTGCATCCCTCTCTCGAAAGAGGGTGCAAGTGTAGACATACCCTGATACAAATATGCTCTCATGCATTACTTGTAGTTATATCATTTGGGATGCTTAATGCCATTTATATCTGTGGGATTTTTAATATTTACTACAATAAAAACAAACGATTACTAAGTAAAACATACAACAGTCTCTGCAAATTCTAGAGTCTCATTCTCTTTTATGTTAATGCATAAATGTGCAAGAATAGCTTTGTTGTTCAAGCAATGCTTCACCCACAGGCTTCTTGTGACTTATTTAAATGTTCTGGATACAGTAGTAATCAGTATTCCTTCTAATTTTTCTCACCCCAGAGCAGAATGAATTTTGACACATCACTTTCATATTGGAGCACGTAACAAAATTCATGTGGTGGGGGGGTGGAGCCAGGTGGTTCTGAGTGTGGGAAAGGACTCAGGCCTAGGACAGAGGTTTGGAGTGCAGGAGTGTGAGGGCTCAGTCTTGGGGGTGTGTGTTCTGAGGTGGGGCTGGAGATGAGACGCTCAGGTCTGGGACAGAGGGTTGAGGTGCAAAGACTATGTCTGGGGTGGAGCTGGGGATGAGGGGCTTAAAGCTGGGTAAGACAAAGGGTTAGGGTGCAAGGGCTTTGTCTGGAGGGGGTGCAGGCTCTAAGATGGGAGAGAGATGGGGTGCAGGAGTGTGAGGAGGAAGGCTTGGGGGCCAGGTCATGGCAGAGTGACTCTAGGCCAGGGGGTCTCCAGAGCCAAGCCATTCCAGCCACAGTGGGAGAGGTTAGGAGTTTATGTGTCTGGGTCACAACATGGGAAGAGGTACCTGGTTCCGACCATCTCTTCCTCTGGCCGCCAAGCTAGTGGCTAGGTTGAGGATGTGGTGGATGCCTTGAGCGCTTGCGTAGCACTAACTAGACAGCCACGCAGTTTACAGGGAATTTAGGTAGTAGTGTAAAAAAAAAAAAATCATGAAAATTAAATTCTTAAAATTTTCTTGCTTGTAAAACTAGAGGTGTTGACATATATGCAGCCTCTAATTCTTTGTGCTGTTGGAAAGAAATCTTCTTGGAACGTGTGTTTATTTTTTACTACAATAGTTTAACTGGGGGATTAAAGTGAGGGGCCTCGTCTTGCAAGATGCTAAATGCCTCAGTTGGAGACAATGGGAATTGAGGGTGTAGGAATCTCTCTCAGCAGTGCACAGAGGCCCTTAATCCTGAAGGACTAGGTCTCTTTAATGTGCAGGCATAACTCTGGCCTACATTAATGGAAGCTTTGTGCATACATTGGAGCATGAATTGAGCTATAGCTAAAATAACATTGTTTCAGTATAAATCAGTTCTTCTTTGAGTGATTGTTCATGCCCATTCCATTTAGGCATGCATGCAACCTGTCGGAAGGCTTTTTCCCTCAGTTGGCTGCCTGCCAACTCGATAGGTACCACTGGAGTGGCACCCCCATTGCAGCACATATATATCCCTGCTGGCTCTCCACTCCCTCAGTTTCTTCTTACTGCCCATGACAGTGGTTGGACTGCTCTCCTCCTGGGCTCCCTTAGTGGTTCTTCTGTAAATTGTTATATCTATATAGTTATAGTAATAGTTCTGGTGTATAGTAATAGTTCTGGTTTTCCACTCATGCCCAAAGTGTCTGATAGAGGGTCACCAGTAGGTATAAAATCTGCCAGGAATTCAAGCCATGCACCAAAAAGGAAAGGGATATGTGGCTCAAACTTCACTTGATGGGAGGCAGCTCTTCAGCCGCAGTCAGCCTCTGAGTCAGCAGCTGCTTCAGTGCGGCAACTTTTGGCACCGAGAAGACCATCCCCGGTGTCGAGACCAAACAAGTCTGCATGGCACTGCTTACAGTCCCTGGTGCCCAACAAGAGAAGGCCTGAGAGGGCCCTATCTCCTTCCAGGGGCCTGGCCTGGTTGGCATCCCCAGGATGGGCACTCTAAGGGCGTGTCTACACAGCAGGGCTTAACTCAAAATAAGCTATGCAAATTGAGCTACATTAATTGCATAGCTTATTTCGAAATAATTGGGAGTCTCTACGCAGCACTTATTTCAAAATAGAGCACTCTTCCTCCAACTTCCTTTACTCCTTGTAGAATGAGGGTTACAGGAGTTGGAGTAAAAAGTCCTCCAGCTTGACAGTATTTTGACATTATTTCAAAATAACTGCCTGTTGTGTAGATGCAGTCTAAATTATTTCAAAATAATGCTACCGGTAGTTTATTTTGAAATAATGTTGCTTTGTAGATGTACCCCCAATCAGCTCATTTGCTGGCACCGGTGGTCACTCCTGCAGCCTTGAGGCCACAGGTGAGTCCACTGCAAATTGACTCCTCTGAGACGGATGAGTCAGTTAGAGATGGCTTTGACCAGTCTTCTACCCCAGAAACTTTTGAGGCGGCCAGGGACCTCATTGAGATGCCGAGATCCCTGAAGACGGCATGGAAGTCGGGACACTGAGGAGATTCTCTTGTGCCTCTGCTTCCTCAGTACTAACCAACCCTGCTGCATTGAGACCCCAGTTCTGGCTACCACCACCCATCTTTGCGCTGACCCCATTGGTGCCTCCAGTACTGCCACTGTCAATGACTCAGATGCCATCCATGCCGATGGTTCAGCACTGGGACAAATCAACACTGAAGTTGCAGCAGCAATCACCAACACTCACCTCTTTGGCACCACCTTGCTCAGCCTCTGAATATTCCTCAAAGTTGGAGGCAGAATTGTCACCTCTTGCACAATGGGGCACCTGTTGCGCTCCAAACAGTGATCCTGGCATTGTTTCTGGCACCTGAGCACATCTCCTCAGCCTCCGCAAGCCATCTGGCTACCTCAATGGCAGCCCCCCAGTGTAGTGGTCTTTCTGAATTTTTGGACATATCAGGCAAAGGGGCCATCAACACTCAGAGCAGTGTTGGTCTACTCAGCTGCACATGGTGCCCCATCTGCCATGCCTCTTCCAGGACCGCCTAGGTCAGATTCCAAGCATAGCCTCCAAAAGGACACCCCCAGGCCTTCCCTTGAGGTGAGACTTCTGAAAATTCACAAGCCTCAGCCTGCTCAGGAGGATATGGGGTGTGTACAGGACAATGAGGAGCATGCTCCTCTTAGGAAATTTTCCTCGTCCTCCCCAGATGAGGCAGTGGTGGGCACATTACCCTTTTTACCAGCCATGGACACAAGGGCCCCATCAAGAGCTCCTGAAAAAGATGGAGCATCTAAAGTGGCTCCCTCACTCATCAAGACAGTGTCAAATACCACTAAGGTGCTATGGAAGACCCCAGCATCTATCTATTCCCCCAACTGCAAAAGGGATAGAGCACTGGTACTTCGTCTGTCAGAGAAACCATGAGCACCTGTTTATGCATCCTCCCCCAGGTACTCTAGTGATGTAAGCCACTAACCACAGGGAGAGTCGGGGCACACGGGACCAGCCCCAAAAGCCAAGGATCCCACGAGGCTAGATCTACTAGGCTGCAAGGTATATGCTACTGGCGATCTTCAGCTCCGCATTGTGAATCGGCAAACAATGTTCAGTAGGTATGCCTATAACTCTTGGGAGGCCTTGGGTAAATTTTAAGGAACTCTTTTTGTCTCGTCTGATGCCAGCCAGGCAAGAGTTCAGGGTGGTGGATAAGGGAGAGGTTGTTTCTTGCACAGCCCTGCAGGACTCGGACAATTCTGCTGGGCGTACTATGGCTACTAGCGTAATCATGTACAAATTCGTGGCTTCAGGTATCGGCTATCCTGACTGAAATCTAAAATAAGATTCAGGGCCTGCTGCATGGTGGTCATGATTTCTCCTGAGGTCATGCACTCCCTGACCCGGTAGCTGCAGGAGGGAGTAGTGTGCAATGGAATACCATTTGCCAGATTGTACCCTTCGAATCAGGTGGTGATGGCCACTTCTTAAATGGCCTGGGGAGCAAACATCAGAGACTGAGGTTTCAAGATATGTGGTCTCAGGGGAATTATCGCTGCACATAAACATCAGGGAGCTAAAGGTGGTATTATGTCTCACATGTCAGATGTTCCTAACCCACTTATGAGGCAAGTGCATTTCAATCCTGATGGATAACACAGCAGCAATGTTTTATATAAACAGAGTGATGCTCATTCTGTGCCCCTGTCAGGAAGCCCTCTGTCTGTTGGAGCTTTGTATCCAACATTCCATCCAGTTGGAAGCCATGTACCTTCCAGGAATTCAGAATGTGTTGGCAGACTGGCTCAGACAAGTCTTGTACATGCACGAGTGATCCCTTGGGGCAGATGTAGCCCTATTCATTTTCCACAAGTGGGGGTATCTCCACCTAGATTTATTTGCAACAAAGAGTTATAGAAAATGCCAGCAATTTTTCTCTTATCTGAACCACAGTCCAGGTTCTCTAGAGAATGCCTTTCAGGTACCCTGGATGTCCCACCTGATGTACACCTTTCCTTCCTTCCTCTCATACACAGAGTTCTCCTCAGGGTGCAGCAATACAGAACTTCTCTGATCTTGGCAGCATCAGCCAGATGCTGCCAGCATTGGTTCACCACTCTCATGAAACTCTCAGTGGCAGATCCTATAGCTCTTCCCATGTTCCCAGACTTAATTACCCAGGATCATGGTCTTTGTCATCCTGACCTGCAATTTCTCCATCTAATGGCCTGGAAGCTCCATGGTTAACAAAGGTGGAGCAGCAGTGTTTGGAGTCAGTGCAGGAGATGGTGTTGGGCAGTAGAGAATTCTCTACTAGGGCCACTTACATGGCCAGGTGGAAATAGTTTTTGATTTGGTGTCTCCAGAAGGGTATAGCCCCAATGGCGGCTCTGGTCATATTAGACTACTTATTGGCTTTCAGGTAACAGGGTTTATTTATATCCTGGGTACGTCTAGACTACATGGCTCCGTCGACAGAGCCATGTAGATTTGTTGTTTTGGCAAAGGCAAATGAAGCCGCGATTTAAATGATCGCGGCTTCATTTACATTTACATGGCTGCCGCGCTGAGCCGACAAACAGCTGATCAGCTGTTTGTCGGCTCGTGCGCTAGTCTGGACGTTCCCCCTGTCGACATCAAAGCCCTTTGTCGGCAGCCCCGTTATTCCTCGTGGAATGAGGTTTACCGGGGCTGCCGACAAAGGGCTTTGATGTCGACAGGGGGAACGTCCAGACTAGCGCGCGAGCCGACAAACAGCTGATCAGCTGTTTGTCGGCTCAGCGCGGCAGCCATGTAAATGTAAATGAAGCCGCGATCATTTAAATCGCGGCTTCATTTGCCTTTGCCTATGTGTCTAATCTACATGCCTCTGCCGACAGAGGCATGTAGTCTAGACACAGCTCCTCTGTCCGAGTCCACCTGGCAGCTATTTCTGCTTTTTACACAGGTACTCAAGGCAAGTCAGTTTTTGCCTACCCAACAGTATGTTGCTTTCTGATGGGCCTAGATAGGTTGTACCCACAGGTACGGCAACCTCTTCCTTCCTGGGACCTGTATCTTCATGGATTATGGCCTACATTAGGACTATTATGACTTTGCTAAAGTGCCACCACAAGCACTCATTGCCTACTCCACTGGGGCACAGGTCTTTATGGTGGCCTTTGTGGCTCAGATACCCATCCTGGATTTACTCAGGGTGGCTACCTGGTCTTCCATACAACCTTCACCAACCACTATGCCATTTCCCAGCAGGCTTGGGATGACAAAGCTTTCAGTAGAACTGTGTTGCAGTCCATTTCCAGTTAGTCTCCGACCCCACCTCCTCTAGCACAGCTTGCAGTCCACCTAAATGGAATGGACATGAGCAATTACTTGAAGAAAAAACCATTAGCTACTTTTCATAACTGTTGTTCTTTGAGATGTGTTGCTCATGTCTATTCCACCTCCCTTTTGTCAGAGTTCCAGCATGAAGGAACTGAGGGAATGGAGGGCCAGCAGGGCCTATGGCTGCCATGGAGACGCCACTACATAGGGCTCCCTGCCAGCCTGATGGGTACTGCTGAGGGGAAAAAACCTTCTGACAATCGTATATATGGTGCATGCACACCTAAATGGAAGGGACATGAGCAACTCATGTTGAAGAATAACTATTGCGAAAGGTAGGTAACTCTTTTTACATAAGATAGCTGGACAGCATTGATATAAATGTTGCTGCCTTAGACAGAATACCTTCTGGGAAATAGGAATAAAACCTTACTTTTCTTACAATGCTCTGCAAGAGCTATACTTCTGATTAGGTAATGTCTTGGTGTTTAAAAGCTTCAGAGGGGTAGCCGTGTTAGTTTGTAACAGGAAAAACTTAAAAAACAACGAATAGTCTAGTAGCACCTTAAAGACTAACAAAACATGTAGATGGCGGTATGAGCTTTCATGGGCTGTTACTCTTTTTGTTATCCGTTTCAGATGCAAATTCAAAATTGTCGAGTCCATTCCCAGACTTGAGTCCCAACTTGCAGAGCCCAATATCTGTAGTTGTATCTGTATTTCCTGGTCCTTCAGTGGAAATGCAACAAAAAATAAAAATGGTTCCTTTCCTGAGAATTATTGGTGACAAAAATGACTCTTCTTCTTTAGTGAAAGATGATTTGGAAACATCACTGGTATTGGAGAAAAGTCTTGATAAAGTGGGGGACTTGCGCAGTGAAACAAGAAAAAGAGCCTGTTCAGTAGCCAGTGAACCAAGAAGCAGGAGCAGTTCAGTAAATTCTGTGGATAGTGGCTCTAGTCTCCTGACAAGTGGAGACCAACCATTGTCTGAAGTGTGTAGAGAGAGTCAACCATCTTCACAACGGTTCAGCATAATCAGCTGTGAAGACTTTGATCAGGAACTCATTATAAAGCCCATCAAAGTGAAAAAGAAGAAAAAGAAAAGACCAGGTAAAAATAAGCATTCTCTAACTGCCACTTTTTAGAATGAGTCTCTCTCTTGGTATCTATTTCACTAAAAATGTAAGTTTTGTGTGGTTTTAAAGACAAGCCTCATGTTTATGATGGTGTGTCTTTCCGTAACCATTACTTGTCACCTAACAGTAATTGATCTGTAGTCTTGCCCTTTCATTTGAGGATGAAAGCCCATTATGAAAGTAATGAACTTGTGTCTCTACAACAGGGTATCATTTTTCTCTCTGCAGACCTACTTGCTCTTTATTTTTATTCTGCTTTTAAATTTTGGCTTTTTCTTATTTGTAACATCATGCAAGACAGAACAAAATCATGAATATAAAAAAGGTTAATGCTAATAGCTTCACTTCTGTTTTACATTGTTTAATCTTTTCTTTTAAGAGTAACCAATATTTGACTGTTTTTACATTCATACTTTTAGCATCCATAAGCAACACTTCTTTGCCAGAGAAACATTTTTAATGTACTTTAGATTATAATTAGAGCTGTAAAAATTCCACTTAATTGGCTAACTGGTTAAATGTGAAGTTTAACTAGTTAACCAATTGGGGGGGGGTACTCCCACCCAGCTGGGCTGGAGTGCTCCCTCACCCCCAGCAGAGTGGGAGCATCCCCCCCATCGCAGGCAGGGGATGCTCCAACCCAGCCAGGGAAAACCCCCCTGCCTGCAGCCCTCCACTCCTCCCTAGTCCCACTCTGGACTGGGGCTATTTCAGATACCTGGGGCAGCCCTTTGCTTGCAATGCACCTGGGGCTTCCATGGACAGAGCCCCGCAGGGTTGGAACGGCCCCTTGCTCACTGCAGGTGGGGAGCTGCTCCAGTCTCCATCAGTTAACCGGAGCCAGTAAGCATTACACTTAATAGGGTTAACTTTTCACATCCCCAATTATAAAGGCAACTCTATTTCCTATAATAAATTGGTATTGCAGTTTTTGAATTCTTGCCTTGTGAGATTACATTGACATTCTTTTAAAACCTTTATCAAGTTGTTGATATATGAGTACAATGTTCCTGCATTCTCACTGTGTCATTATGTCATCAAAGTGACAGAATTCTTAGTGTATGTCAAAATTTGGACTAATTCCAGTTTCTAAAGTACAAGTTTCCCATTTGCTCATAGTAGAAATATTTGCAATCTTTTATTTTAATTGAACTTGGAAAGGTTTTATTAATAAGAATATTTCTTTTCTTCTCTGAGATCAGAAAATATGACCAGGAAAAGCCACAGCTGTTTGGAAGGTACACCAAGTTATGAGCGTCAGTTTTCTGGTGACAGTGTACATTCTTTAAATGCAGATTCGTTGTCTGTGACTTCTAGCCTAATGAGCTATAGTATAGATTGCTTGAGCACAGGCTCTCCAGATCAAGAAAGTCAGTACAGTGTGGAGTCACATGCTGTCTTGCAGGAAGATAATGGCTCAGATTCATTCAGTGTGCTTCAGTCCCCCGAATCTGTTGCTGTGTTAATGCATGAACAAAACGGAGGAACAACTGAATTACTAAAACTTCCTAACAGAGATAGTGGAATGAATACACTAGTTGTTACAGCTACTCTGACAGCCAACCCTCTCTTAATCCTCAATGAAGACTTGGGGGATAATGATAATACAGAATGTAATCCAAGCCTGCTTTCTGAAAATACTGAATGCCATTATACATTTTCACCCCAAGAGGAACAAGAGAATTTTCCTGAGTTATGCAAAGTAGATGAAACTTTTGCTAGAATAAATCTGAAAGATACTGAAAATGCTTTTGAAGAAACTAAGATCACAGACACAGTGTCTTTAGGGTTTAATTCCACATGTGGTACTGAAAAGTCACTGAAACAGGACATAAGTGATGTAACTCATGAGGAAGAGCAGCAGCCACGTTGTTTAATAAATACTGCCCCAGAAAACCCTACCAATCCCCAGTCTGACCTCTCAAGGGAAGATGTATGCTCACAAGAGGCTGCAGTTTCTGGATGGAACTTGGAGGATGCAATCAAAGCTACATGTAGTACTGGTGCAGCTGAATGGGTAACCAACGCACATGATACCATGACGGAGAAATCTGTGTCCAGTGATGAAGAGGATATTTATGGGCATGGACTACCATATTCATCTTCGGAGACTAGTGTGACAGAAATTGGGGGAAGTTTTACTTCCCAGGATATAACCAGAACTAACCTAGATGAAATAATGCTCTTAAAATCAGATCAGGTATGTGTTTTATTTATAGCAAAAATATTTAAGCTTACCATTATTCTAGTAGAAGTGATTGCGAATGTTTTTCTTCATTCCTTATAGAAGTTTTTTTTTCTCATTGATTCAGCAACAAGTTAAAAAAAAATGAGGAAACTATACATATCCAATGCACAATGCAAATTATTGTTGCAGACATCAGAATAATATATCGAAGGCTATTTTTAGTGTAATGAGGGAAGGGTGCCTGTTAACACCTGTTCACAAGGAATTGTTTGTCCTATATATGAAAATGCTGGTGTGAACCCAGTAAAAAGCAATACAATACTAAAATGTGCTCTAAGGTAGTACCAACATTTGAGTTTGAGGCCCCAGTCCTGCAAGATGTTGGATACTTTTCTCATTAATTTCAGCGGGAATCGAAGCTGCTGAGAATCTTATAGGTTTGAGGGTTTAGTGCATTTCTGTTTAATCTTTGCCTATTTAAATTGTAAGCTGACAAGCCAGGGACTGGTATGTCTTTTTCATGTTTTTATAGCAGTTAGTGCAGTGGTGCTGAAAGAGACAATATCAATTACAACTCCTTATTGGGTTTTCATATTTAAAATAGTGAGTTTTTTCCTTCCTCTATTTTTTTTCTCTCCTTCATTGTTGCTGTGTGGAAGAAAGAGTAACCAATGTAACTAATGGATAGTACAGTGGAAAGAGTGAAACTTACTATCAAAGCCCCAATTCTGAACCAGCGATGTTTATGGCAGTTTTAATGCCAAATTTATTTGTAGCAGGGTCAGGTTCAAAGTGTGATTAAATACATAATGTAAGCAAACTGAAAAAGATAAGTCTTGTCTCCTCAGCTGCAGTGACCTTTTGATGTAACTTGTATCAACAAGAGGTAAAATGCTTTCAGATGAAGGATAATTTTTAAGTTGATGTCCCAAATAACTCTGAAGACTAAATAAAAATGTAGCTGTGTTGATTTCCCTTAAGTGATATACTTCATAAAAATTGAAAGAAGGCTGTGAATTTCAGAATCTGGAGGGGAAAACCTCATCATCTGCAATGTTTTGAAATGCACCTCAGTATTTTAGCTAATTTACAGCCTATCAAGCTAGTTGTTATATAGGATTCAAGGTCAGTAATACAGTCTGTAAAATCCATAATATTCCATTAACATGTCTTGAGTTGAGTTTTGTTTTATTTTTTTTTGTATATTGGAGAGACTCCAGGGTCAGAACAGGCAATTTATTCTCTTCCTCTTCACTCACAAGTGTGTATTCCAAAAGAGCTCTTCCCCCTGTGTTAAATAATCATTAAAACATTAATGAGGATTAGGAAGCTTTTGCATACTCTATTTTGATGTTGCCGTTTACATACATAGTATATCTTTGTCTGTCAATTAACAGAGTAATATTGGCAGATTTTTGGACTGCCTTGTAACGTCCACGATCGTGTGGAGTTTTGTTTTATTTATTTTTGGTGAGACTTGCAATCCCAGCGATCATGTATTTATTCCTGAATACAGGTTGCAACATGTAGCACACAGTATTTGATCAGCTGGCCTGTGATAAGGTGGTTTTACCAAAGACACTTTTTCTTTTGATATAATTTCATGTTTACATTCTGATTCTTAAAAAATATTTCTGCTGTTTTATGTATGTATGCTGTATGTATGACTTTTCTTGTGCATCTGAAGATACCTGACATTGTTCTGACTCTCCAGTTTTTAGTTTGCAGAAAGCTGGATGGGATATTCTGGCCCTGGCTATGGAATACTCAGCCTGGTTGTCTCAGAAAAGTATATTTGGTGCCTGGACTACAAAGGTAGTCTATATTGTAGTGCTTTACCTAGTGCAGGTCTGCGGTGGCAAAAGTTTGAAGATGCAGTCCAGCAGGTGGCAGTCTCACCTTCAGGTTAGTTAAACAGTATTTCACTTTATCCTTCTTCAAAACACACAAATTTGTGCAAATGAAGCTTTTTCATGTAACTGTGCAAACTATATGTGGCATGCATTCCCTTTCATTTCAGTAGTTTGTGTATCAGTGTTTACATTAGTCAGTGAAGATTGCTCTACTGTCTGTATTCTAACTTGTTTTACAAAACACATCTGAGCCCAGTTCCCTAATTCATTTGCACAAGCTATCTTTTGAAATAAGTTGTTAAAAGGCTGTCTTGGCTCATGTGATTACATTCCTGCAATATTAAATTACAGGTTGAACCTCTCTAATCTGGCATCCTCAGGACTGGTTTGCGGTCCTGAACCAGAGAATTTGGCAATCCATGGGAGGTCAATATTATCTAGCAGAATTACCAACACTTCCACTACTTACTGGACTGTTAGAAGACATGGACAGATAAATTAGAGCTAAATAACAGCACAGAACATTGAGATCCAGGATTGGTAACTGTAAACAAACTTTATGGTTCTGCAGGAAACTTGGCCGCCCCTATGATAAGTGGACATCTGGCTAACTAAAATCATGCCGGACCACAGATGTTTCCAGATTAGAGTGGTTCAACCTGAACTGTTTTCTAGCATAAATGGTTGTTCTCAAAATAGCAGGATATGAATTTGTTTGAGGAGTTTTAAATATTGCTGACACATCATTATTGAATCTTTTTATTTGAGACATCTCATTTTATAATTAACTTATATTCTTTCACAATTGAAACTAAAATACCATGTGTTCTTGTGCAAGAGGCCAGTGTAGACAGGCAACATGAATTTCTTGCACAAGAAAGCACGATGGCTAAAATGGCCATCGGAGCTTTCTTGCACAAGAGAGCGTGTACACTGGCACGGATGCTTTTGCGCAAAAGCACATCTCTTGCGCAAAAGCACATGATAGTATAGACGCTCTCTTGTGCAAATACTTTAATGCAAAAACTCTTGCGTTAAAAGTATTTGCACAAAATCTTGCCAGTGTAGACGTAGCCAAATTGTTACATTTTGACTGACTTTTTAAAATTTATTTTTGGTGGCTTGGGAAATGAAAGTTGTAAGAGGTAAAACTGGTTTTGAATGTGGACTTGTACTCTATTCACCTTTCCACTTTGCTCCAGTGCCAGTGTGATTGTAAGACAGTTTCTCAGTCATTTTCTCATTCTAATCTCCTACCATCACATGATTTCTCTTCCTGTCTCTTGCCACTTAAAGCAGCTAATAACCTTACTGTCCTCTTTGAAGGGTAGGAAGAGGTCCTTCCTCAGATGCTGGTGGTGGTGGTTGTTACATTTGGTCAGTGACTGAATGCGGATAGGGATATGTTAACATTTTATAAGAGTATGAAAACAGACCAAAGTGGAAAAAACAGGATCAAATAATGCAATTCTGGATACTGTATTTTCCTGTTCTGTGTAAAGGCTATTAATGTATCAGTATGCTGCACTGAAATTAGCCATGGAATTAATTATGCATGACTCTGCATATGCGCACACAACTGTAGAAGGTTGCAGATGTATTGCAGAAGCTAGCTTTGGGGACATCTGTAAATTTGGCCTTTTAATATTTAATTTCGCACTGGATACTGTGTTTGATGTTTTGAAAATAGTCATGACTATAGTGAATGATTTTTAAACATTTTCAGTAAGATCTAATCTGTGGCAGTATATATGATTATAACTCTCTCTAAAGATGGTAACTATTGACTCCCTTTTAAACATTTTAAAAATGTAATGTTATGTAAGATTAATGAAGAGTTGCTAAATATTGGTTCCCCCCCCCCCCCCGTTCACTCTTGTTAACTTGGCTGGTGTTAATCTTTGTTACACATTTTGTATGTACAGTAGACCAGCTGTCTCTAAAGTTGCAATCAATATTTGGTATTACCCACTATTCGTTTATATACAGGGGCTCTTCTTTGGAAGGTTGAACAGAAAACTAACAAAGCATTTGCCTGTGGAAAAGTAACCATAAAAGGAAAGCGCCACTGGTATGAGGCTTTACCTCAGACCGTTTTTGTAGCTTTAAGTGATGATACTGCATGGATTATCAGAACTAATGGAGATCTGTATCTGCAAACAGGTACTTAAATTGTTGCCCTTATAGTTTTTGTAAATGAGAATTAGAAGTGCATAAATCTGTCAGATTATTATGATTGGTTTAAACAATGCTCCAAATCCAGAATAAAACTGGGCTGCTTACTCATAGGAGAGAAATCTTTTATCTTGGTAATCAATTATGATCTAGGGAAGTAGTATTGTTTGTATTACCATAATGGCTGGGTGCCCAAATTGTGAGCCAGCACTCCATTGTGGTAAATGCTGTACAAATACAGAACAAAAAAACTGGTTCCAGTTCTCAGTATTTTATAATCTTCTTCTTATAATTCTTATAAGGTCATAACAGGCAGTCAGGAGTACAAAGCAACAATGCAACACTGGGCTGATCAGCATTATAGGCCGGGGTTTAGCATCCTAACCATTTTCAAACTTTTTATAGGCATCAAAGCAAAACAGGGTTTTAAGCAGGTATTGTTATACACCGAACTCCCAGGATGATACAGTCTCTTTTGTTCTTCTATTCTCTTAAACTGACGTTCAAATCTGACAGCTTCCTCTTTGGCTAGTCCGACTCTGCCATTCTCTCTGCATGTTCTGCCTCTCTCTTTGCAAGTTCTCATTCCAGCATCTGCCTTTTCTCATCAGCTTCTTGGTCTAGCTTCCGTCTTCTCTGTTCTGCTAGCAGACGAAATTCCTCCAGTTTTCGCTTATATTTAAGTTGCGTTCTCCTCACTGGATCCTGCACTCATTTCTTCTGCAGCATTTCTGGCCACTAACAAAGATCTCAGCACTGGCTTAGAAGCTTCCTCACTAAAGGCAATACCTCTTTCCAAGCACAAGGCATCCAGAGCCTCTGTCCAGACTTTCATACTGTTGCTGACTCATTGCAGCGGCTCGTTAACTAACCAAACTTTCAACACCCAAAAATCAAATTTAGATAGCGTGGGGTCCTGATCCAAAGCTCAACTGATCAAGGTCTGTGGATCCTTCCAACTACACCACTGTGATGGACTGGGCACAGCTGAGGGTGTCTGCTCAGGGCGAATTATTCAAAACTTGGGGCTCCTTACAGCCCCAGACTGGAGACCTTCCAGACAGGTCACAAAACAGTCACACCAAGGGCTTCAGCTGCCAATCTGGCTGGCCTAAAGCCTCCCGAGCAAAACCCCTCTGACACACCAGCTCTTCCTGTGCCCCAATCAGCCCCGGGCCTGCACACAGGTTGAGAGACCTAACTGTGTTTCACATGCTGGTAGTCATTATGCCCTAGCTGGTTTGCAGGTATCAGTCACATTCCTCAGGTGTGTATTGGCACCTAGAGATTCATTGTCTGCTTGCTAATTAGCATAGCCACTGGCTGAACATTCTTTACCCATTGCTTTGTCTCAGACAGAATTTTCCAGTATCAACACAGAGTACATGTTAATAACGCCACATACAGATATTATACAAGTACATGAATAGCATATACAGAATTAGTAGAACATAAGCTTTCATTCAACATCTCACATGACCCTCTTTGTACAGATGTTTAGGGCAACCCTCCCCCCCCCATGGGTGCAACAGTGATCTTTAGAATCCAGTAACATGACGTCCTCTCAGTTGGAAATGAGAGAGAATAGGTAAGATGGGGCCAGGTTGTCAGGGTCTTTGAAATTGAAGATCAGGAGTAGTTTTATCTGCTAGAAAAAGGGGAATCGATAGAGCAGGGGTGGGCAATAATTTTGGGCGGAAGGACCGTAATCAAGAAACTTCACATGCTCCTCTGCCCACAGACTCTGATTAGCCTGGGGGTGTGGGAGTATGTGAAGTCTTTGCCCCCCCACCTCTGCCTCACCAGAGGCGAGTGACACCTAGGGAGAACCTCTAGCTGTTTGGAATAGCTGGTGGTTTGCTCTAGGTGCCATGCGCCCCTAGCATGGGGAAGGAGACTTTGTGTGCTTCCCCATCCCCAGGTCTTGATTTGTCCTGGGGACGGGGAATGGTGGGGCAGCTGCAGACCAGATCAAATGGCTTGGCAAGCTGGATCTACACCTGTGATAGAGGTATGCAAAGAGAAGGGTGAAATAGTCAAAATGATGACCTAGGAAAATTCTTTGCAGCATTTTGAATGGATATGAATGGGGCAAGACTGCCTTGTCAAGCCAAAGAAAAGGATATTTTTCAAAATCAAGATGTGATGATGAGACTTTAGACCAGGGCTAGGCAAAATATGATCTGCGGACCAGATTTGGCCTGTGAGAATGTAAGCCAGCTCCCTGCCTGCACCACCCCCACCTGGCACTCAGGAAAGCTGGCTGCAGGGCTGGCCTGTTTGCAGGACAGGCAGCATGTGAAGTGCTCCTCCCCCTGTGAACAGTACAGGGTTGTGGAAAGCAATAATCCTGGTTAAGGAACCTGCTGGGCTGCAAGTAAGGTTTCCCAGCAAGAGCTTGCCTCTGGCACCCCAGCCCCTGTGCCCCTCCTGCACCCTACCCCATGTAACCCAAACCTTCTACACCCTTTCTCCAACTTCCATACATCTTCCTCAGACACTGCATCCCCTCCTACATCTCTCCACAGGTCACAACCCCATCCCAGACCTTGCACCCCAATCTGCTATCCCTGGTCACAGCCCAAATCCCTGCACCCCCCTGCACTCCTGTCACAGGTTATGACCACCTCCTGGACCCTGCATTCCTTCCTCCTACACCCCTTCCCCAGGCCAGAATCCTCTCCTGGACCCCAGTTCATTGCCCCAGGTCACAATCCTCTCCTTCACTCAAATTTCCCTCCCAGATCCCACATCCTAATCCCTTACCCCAAGCTCCCTTCTGCACCCAACCTCCATCCCAGAAGCCCATACCTCCTTCATTAATATAATGGAAGAGTGCGACCCTCAACCACTTACCAAATTCTTGGAGTGGCCCTCTGATCAAAAATTATTGCCTACCACTGCTTTAGGTAAAAGAGCTGTATGGGTGGTAAGGGAGGGCCCTATACAGAAAGAATATCAAGGATTAGACCTGGTCCTCAAATGTATGCTTAAAGGGAGGTTCCACTTAAAAGTATCATGCAAATTATGGGTTTGAGTGACTGAAATGATCATTGTTGTTTTGCAATGGGGAGGATACTAGGAATTCTATTTTAGCTATGCAGAGCTTCTGGTGATGGCTAGAAATCCACAGGAGAGGTCAAAATGAGGCCTGGATTTTCATTTGCACAGAGGAAACACGCTATACAGAGGTAGTGCTTGAATTTGTATTTACACATGAGATAATCCATCTCTGCATAGATGAGAAATAAGAGGGAGACCAAGGGCAGAGTCCTGTGGAACAACTATAGAAAGTTGGAGGGGAGATGAGGAGAGTCCTTGAAAAAACACTCTGAACAAGTTATTCAAGAGATATGAAGGGAACCAGGAGAGAGCAGAGTTATGGAAGCCAAAGGCAGGATAGGAGGACTAAAAGATTTCCAAATGACTATCACCATTCTGCCTTATCTTGCACTTAAAATTGGTCTCATTCTTTGTTTAATCAATTTTCTCATGTATATCTAATATATATGTGTAATTAAAAAACTATTTAAATTCTGTGTAACTGCTTTACTTCAGGCAACTGAAACTTATATATCTAGCGCATTTTCAAGGATAGCCTGCTTTTAATTTAAATTGATTAATGGGGTTGAGTAGTTAGCAAAAGTAAACAACTTGTCTAAGATCACGTGAAATATGTTTTGTTCCACACGTTGATTAAAAATGCCACATAGTGTTTTCCTTTCCTGCTGGGCGATGGTTTAACAGCAGCTGCTTCTGTTCTGTCTTTTTGTGGATTTCATAGACAGACTTAGATAACAAAAGAAAATCCTTCAGTGTGTGCCTCTCTTCTTCACCCAGTGCAGCTAGGAGGAAAGACAGTGATGGTAGGGTGAGAACAATACCGTCAGTGCCTCCAGCATCCCCAGCAAAAAATTGCACCAGGCACCTTTGCTCCAAATTTAGAAAACTGACTACTATAATTTCCTTTTAGGTATCTCATAGACTGATGGTAGCCAATTGGCTCCCTTTTGCTTTAGAAGCAGGAGAACTTAAGAAAAACCTAGTTATCTCTTGAGATTTTCCCTCATACATGAAACTCAAACTTTTGTGTATAGTTTTGGATAGGAAGACATGTAATCTGGAAGAATGGATGTCTCGCAGGCTATGTCTAGACTGCAGACTTCTTTCAGAGGAAGCTTTTTCGGAAGAGATCTTACAAAAAAACTTCTTCTGAAAGAGCGTCCACACTGCCAAAGCACATCGAAAAAGCGATCTGCTTTTTCGAAAGATAGCGTCCCACTGAATGGACGCTATCTCGCATTTAAGCTGTGATTACTGTGGATGGAGTGGCCACCAGGACACCTGTGCTTTTTCTTCTTTCCTCTTCTTTTAAAATAACTTCCTCTTCCCCATCTACACATGCCTTTTTCCGAAAGAGCTCTTTCGGAAAAAGGCTTCTTCGTTGAAGAAAAAGGTTTACCAATGTCAGAAAAACTCCTCTGTCCTTTCAATTTTTTTTTTTTTCAAAAGAACACGATTGCAGTGTGGACATAAGTGAAGTTTTTTTGGAAAAACAGCCATTTAAAAAAAAAAAACCCTCTGCCATGTAGACATACCCTAAATGTGTACAATAATTGTCTGACATTTCTTTTGATAAGAACACAAGAACGGCCATACTAGGTCAGACCAAAGGTCCATCTAGCCCAGTATCCTATCTGCCGACAGTGAACTATACCAGAGGGAGGGAACACAACAGGTAATCCTCACGTGATCCCTCCCCTGTTACCCAGCTCCAGAGAAACAGAGGCTAGGGATACCATTTCTACCTATCCTGGCTAATAGCCATTGATGGACCTAACCTCCATGAATCTATTTATCTCTTTTTTGAATCTTGTTAAAGTTCTAGCCGTCACTGCATCTTCTGGCAAGGAGTTCCACAGGTTGACTCTGCGCTGAGTGAAGAAAAACTTGATATTGTAAGAGCTTTCACCTGTTTGATTATTCCAAGTCACTTCTGATCTGTTATTGATAAACATCGTAATTGGAGATTCCTGGTACTGCCACTTGGAGGAGGGGAGGAGAAAAAATTGCAGAATGAGGATGGGGGGGTTCTCTGAGAAGTTACTAAACTGAAAATCTTTGAGTTAAATATTCTTGGATTTTTCCCTTTGTGCTCTAACTTACCAGGCTTGACAACACAATTTGTCTATAAACAGCCACTCCTTCTCTTCTTTGTTTTGGTTCCAGGTCTGAGTGTGGATCGTCCCTGTGCCAGAGCTGTAAAGGTTGATTGCATGTATCCACTATCTCAGGTTACAGCCAGAAACAATGTTGTGTGGGCACTAACTGAGCAGCGGGTACTTCTCTATCGAGAGGGAGTGAGCAGCTTCTGTCCTGAAGGAGAACAATGGAAGTGTGATATTGTCAGGTAACTGGCAGTATTTAACCAGAATGACAGAAATGGTTGCTTTCATTTCTAGGTATATTATCTTATCGTTATTGAGCCATTCACCTCTTGCTTATAAAGCATTCTGTGTCCAAACTGTAATCCTCGTGTTACTCCATCCCATACAGGGCGTCTTGTTACATCACATGTCAATCAGTGGGCAAAAAAGGCCACCACTTGGAAGGCATTCATTGTGGTGGGTGGGGAATGTTTAACAGAGGTGTACATCGGAGAGAAAAGTGGAATATTAACACAAGCAGCCTTTTTATAGTAAATACTGTTCAATTTGTTCATTTGTGCTATAATGGTGCTCCCATTAATTAAATTGATTAAAAAAATAAAATAGGCAATCTCCATTAATTAATTTATTTATCTCCTAGAACTGGAAGGGACCTTGAAAGGTCATTGAGTCCAGTCACCTGCCTTCACAGCAGGACCAAGTACCATCCCTGACACATTTTTGCCCCAAATCCCTAAATGGCCTCCACACAACCCTGGGTTTAGCAGGCCAATGCTCAAACCATTGAGCTATCTCTCCCCCCTAATCTTCAAATATTTAGTAGTTTATTTTTCAAGAATATAGGTATTTGTTTACAGTTGACTTTCTCAGTCACTTACAAGACTAGAAGTTGACCTCTCTCTGGGATCTCTCAAATCAAGTAAGATTTCCCGTTGGATGTCTATAACTGATGAGTGTGTAGATGAGAAATTAGGCCAATTCTGGCAAGGAATGCTCTCTGGCAGTGGCTGCACATGACATCTCTATCTCCAGTGGGGCCAATGCGGGCCTGGGCACACTCCTTACGTCAGACTGTCTGAGCTTCTTCATGGAGACAACACTTGATCTCAAAGTGTTGGGCACCGTTCTTGATGGTGGTCCTCCAGGTTACCCTATCCTTCACATGCCTCTCCCAGGTGTCAGCGTCAATGCTGGATTTTACCAAGGTGTTCTTAAGGATATCTCTGTAGTGCTTCCTCTGCCCGCCATGAGATCTCGTCCCAGTCTTCAGCTGAGCATAGAAAATCTGTTTAGGCAAACATATCAGGCATCCTGACCATGTGACTAGACCATTGTAGCTGCCTGTGGGTGATTATTGCCCGAGTGCTGCAGGAATCAGCCTCTGCAAGGACACTAATGTTGGTCCGTCTGCCTTGCCATGTGATGCCCAAATTCTCTTCAGGTACCTTTGGTGGAATTTCTCCAGATTTTTAATATGACATTTATAGGGAGTCCAGGTTTCAGCTCCATATAGCAACATTAGAATGACTATGGCATTGTAGTTGTCGATCTTGGTCTGTGTCTTGATGTCACGGTCATTGAAGATTCGCCTCCATTAACATCCATAAGCCGCACTGGAGATAGTGACAGATTTCATCATCAATATCAGCATTGCTGGACACACAGCTTCTGAGCTAGGGGAAACTGTTGATGTTCTTCAGCATCTGGTCATCTGCCACAATGGTTGGTTTGGATAATGGTATGGCATGTGTTGGCTGAAAGATAACCTTAGTCTTTCATGCATTGAGAGTCAATCTCAACCTGCGGTAGGCCATGCAAAAACATCAACGATTGCTTGGAGATTATCTTCCAATGTGGCACTGACCTGGGTATCATCAGTGTAACTGAAATTCTACCATTGACGTTGTTGTGGTCCTGGAGGCTTTTCTTGCTTTCAGTATTATAGTCATAGGAAGATGCTTAATAAAGTTTAAGTCACTGGATAAGTATGAAGATGTGTCCAAAGACAAGTTTTATTTTACTTATTGGGAGTATCATTGGAAGAACTTCTTTCCACTCTAGTTTCATATTCATTAGAAGATTTAAAGCAATATTTTAATGTTATGTAGTTTAAAATGTCTTGCATTTGCAGTGAAATTCAAGCTTTAGAACCAGTGTGTATAACTCTTGGAGACCAACAAACTTTATGGGCTTTGGACATACGTGGAAATCTGTGGTTCAGAACTGGTGTAGTTTCAAAGAAACCACAAGGAGATGATGACCATTGGTGGCAAGTATGTACTACTTATTCAGCTTTCAGTTAAGTCCATCATTCCATGGTTGTGATGTTTTTTTGCAGGGATCCCAACCTAAGAATATCAAATAATTGCTTGAGGGCGTACAAACGTTATTAATACATGTGTAATGAAACCACCAGGCTGCTCTTAATTTTTTTCCCCCAAAAGCAGTTAAAAACATCCCACTATCAGCCAGAGAGAAAAATAAAACCGTGACAGGACAGTTTCCTTTAGCCAAATTAAGAAAAAAAACATGCAGGGAGGATGCTTTCCCCTTAATCCAACTATTTGCAAAGCACACAGGGTGCTTCCTTCAGCCACAGGGCCTGTAAAAGATAGTGACACAAACAATTCTTACTGGACTTAATCTCTCAGTATAGAATCCCTGATGATGATGTTCACATTCATACTTATGTTCTTGGGTCCCTGTCTTCCCTCTCACCCAGTCATCTCTAGAGGAGGAGGATTGTCCACATTTTCATCTATCTTTCTTGATTTGTTTAGTTAAAAAAAAATCTTACATTGTGTTTATATGGAATCTTTTATATTGGAACAGTGTACACAACATGGTTTTGAGATGAAAGCTAATTTAATCAAAAAACAAATACTCCTGTAGAACACCTCGGAGACTAACAAATATATTTATATAAATAAAATATAACATATTTATATAAATGTATATGTTAGTCTCTGAGGTGCTCTACAGGACTACTCGTGGAGTTTTTTTTTAAAGTTACATGGCTACCCCTCTGAAACTTCTAATTCAAACAGCTCACAGGAACCACATGAATAACCTTACTTTGGGGAAGCTAAAAAGATCCATCCCTTTGTACCGGACTTTAGGACAGTTTCAAGGAAGAGGAGAAATGATTTTTGCCTCTCTGACCATGCCCCATATGAAGGGGCTTCAGGTGCTGCAGAGTTCTATAGTACTTTGAAATAAATAAAAATACTAAGAAATGTTGGGCAGGTGTTTGTTTCTGTTTAGTTGGGTTTTTTTTGTTGTTGTTTATTTATATTAGGAAGCTGTTATGTGATTCTGGTTTGTAATCAGAACCACTAAAATGTAAATCCATCAAAATTCAAGAGAAATTAAACTGTTTTTTCCTTAACTCACTCAATAGAGAAACTTAGAACAGTGTTTGTGAGACTTCTGAACACTAGTCTGAAGGCTGATGAGGCATCTGTTTTGTTATAGGCATAGTTTGATTGTATATTTGGTGGGGAAGTGAGTGGGATTGAGGGTTGGTGGGGATGAGGCTAAGTAGGGTAAGAATTCAGGTGCAGGAGAGGGGGCTGATGGGGGAGTCTTGACCCAGAGAAGGAAGTTCTGGGTTTGTGTGGCAGATGGAAGAGGTCTGAATGCAAGGGGCTTGTGTAGGTTGGAGGGGGGTCAGCTCCCATACAGTGACGCCCTCCACCACTGAGGAGTGATAGGGATAGGAATCGGTGGAGGGCTGTAGAGCTGCCTGCAGTTGGGAAGGTTCCTGGGTGTGGGTCTAACATGGCCCCATCTGGTCCAGGGGAAGAGGAAGTCCTGTTTCCTCTTCTCCCCCAATAGCTGAGCCAGCTGCAGAATTCAAATTCCCCCAGGAGTAATTCACTCTGTCACTTACTTGGGTTATACACTGCACAGATGGGGAGCAAGTTCAGTTGCCTGACTCGCTTGGATCACTGCTTTTGTGCCCTCTCCTTACACTTCCCATGAGGGGGGAACTGACTCCCCTCCTTGCTCCACTAGGATGCTGAAGGAGAAGGGGGTGAGCACCCAGACCAGGGGCTCTGTGCCTGATGGTCAGTTTCCCCATGTAGACTGTGTGATAGTGAACAGGAGCTGTTTCTTGCCCTCCCCTTATGCAACTTGTGTGGACAAATTTAACAGGCCCAAAGTGCCTTAAATCACTCTCCCTTTGCCGCCTCCCCCCATATACCAACATGGAGGGAGCAGGGCTAAGGGAGAAATGTGGGTGCTCCCCCCGTGCATCACCTCTGATGTATCTAGTTTGAGGGGGCAGTATCACATACCATGTCCTCCCACCCCCAGTCTCTGCCCATGTCTTTTATGGATGGTCTGTAACTCATCTCTAGTTTGATTATCCAAAATATTTTTTCCAGGTAAGCATTACAGATTACGTCGTGTTTGACCAATGCAGCCTCTTCCAGACAATAATCCACGCAACACACACAGTGGCAACAGCAGCCCAGGCTCCAGTAGAGAAGGTGGCAGAGAAACTTCGAATGGCATTTTGGTCACAGCAGCTTCAATGTCAGCCCAGCCTTCTTGGAGTCAACAGTAGCGGGGTCTGGATCTCTTCAGGCAAAAATGAGTTCCATGTAGCAAAGGGAAGTCTAATAGGTTGGTGCATTTGAACACCTACTGATTTTTTAAAAAAATCAAAGAAACCAACTATCACATCCACTCTGTACAATCTCCCCTTTCTCTCACCTACCCAGCAAAATTCAGTCATCACAAATTAAAGAGCAAGTTGCCAAAGCTTCTATTCATTAAACTGGGGGGGGGGGATGCAGACAGTGCTGAGAGATAATGTCTTAACATTTGGTGTGAATAAATGCTGTTTTAAAAGTAGTACTGAAAAATATATTATCTGGCATGTTGGGGCAATGGAAGGAAGCCAGTTAGTCAGATATTCAGGTTAATGAAGGGTTTGGAGTGTAGAAGGGGGTTCCAGGCTAAACGTAAGAGGATGAGATATGGGAGAGGTTCAGGCTGTGGTATGGGGGTGTAGGATCCAGGGTGGGGCCAGAAATGAGGGGTTCACAGAGTGGGATGAGGATCCAGGCGAGGGCCAAGAGGTTCATTGTACGGGGTCTCTCAGTGTAGGGGTCAGGCTCTAGAAGGGTATTGGGGTGTGGAAGGGGACTCAGGGTAAGAGGCTAGGGTGTGGTAGAAGTTTGAGGGTTCTGGATCTGGACGTCACTCACCTCAGGCAGCTCCTCTCAAGCAGTGACATGTCCCTGCTGCTTTTAGGCCAGGGTTGACAATAATTTTTGGTGGGGGGGGCCACTCCAAGATGTTGGAAAGTGGTCAAGGACCACACTTTTCTCTGGAGGTGATGCGGGGTCAAGGATAGAGGTTGGGGTGTTAGGGTGCAGCAGGGTACACAGGATAATGGGCTGGGGATGCAGGAGACAGTGTGATGTCTGAAAGGGAGTTTGGGTGAAGGAGGGAATTGTAACCTGGGTTAGGGGTTTGGGGTGTAGGATCAGGGAGGGAGTATGGATGCGAGAGAGGATTCTGGTTTGGGGGAGGGGTTCTGTGAGGGGGTGCAAAGTCTGGGAGGGAATTGGGACCTGGGAGAAGGGGAAAATGGGGTGCAGACTGCAGAGGGCTTGGGTGGTGAAAGAGTGAGGGTGTGGGAAGGAGTGAGGGTGCGGGCGTCTCCTGGACAGCAGCCTTGCAGCATCCCTAAGGGCAGACTGTGTTCCTTGCCTGCTGCAGCCCCTGGCCGCTTGAAAATGAAAGCTGTTCCCTCCATGTGGCTCTCAGCTCCGACAAGCAGAAGAGGCTTGCGCTGCCTTCATTCCCCAGGCCAATCTCTCAGGTCCTATTGGATGGTTGTTTCTGGTCCATAGGAGCTGAGGATTGGGCTGGGGACAGGGAGATCACATGGAGCAGTCCTGCGCTTAAAACAGTGGCTGCTATGTGACTGAGTGTCCCTGCAGGGTGATTCGAGGGCTGGATTCGGTGGCTTGGCGGACCCGAGAGATATCTTGCACACTCCTTTTCTATGCGGAGTTGTGGCCAGGCAGCTCTATGTGCTGCCTCCGCCCACTGGTGCTGCCTCTACAGTTCCCATTGGCTGCAATTCTAGTTCCTAGGAGTGGTAGGGACATGTTCCCACTTTGGGGGAGCCACATGAAGCTAGAAGGAAGCCTGCCAGTCCCACACCATCTGTACTGTGGGTACGTCTAAACTACATGGCTCCGTCGACGGAGCCATGTAGATTTGTTGTTTTGGCAAAGGCAAATGAAGCCGCGATTTAAATGATCGCGGCTTCATTTAAATTTACATGGCTGCCGCGCTGAGCGGACAAACAGCTGATCAGCTGTTTGTCCGCTCAGCACGCTAGTCTGGACGCTCCCCTGCTGACATCAAAGCCCTTTGTCGGCAGCCCCGGTAAACCTCATCCCACGAGGAATAACGGGGCTGCCAACAAAGGGCTTTGATGTCGGCAGGGGAGCATCCAGACTAGCGCGCTGAGCGGACAAACAGCTGATCAGCTGTTTGTCGGCTCAGCACGGCAGCCATGTAAATTTAAATGAAGCTGTGATCATTTAAATTGCGGCTTCATTTGCCTTTGCCTATGTGTCTAATCTACATGCCTCTGACGACAGAGGCATGTAGTCTAGACACAGGCTATAAAGCAGACTTTCAACAAAAATCAGAAATGCTGATTTATAGAGATTTTGGTAGGTACAAGGCCAGATGATGCCGCTTTTACTGTCCTGTGAAAAAGGCTAGTGTGGGAGCCTGTTGCTCAGATCTTGTTATACTGTACTTTCCATAAACTAGGTCCTGTTGCTTCTTTCAGTTCATGCACCAATATCTTGAGTTACAAAGTTGCATATTGATATCACTCAACCAAACACTATAGCACTTAGCACAATGGAATCTCGCTCCATAATTAGGGCTACTAGATGCTACAATACCTATATATGATGCTGCGTACTAGGGACGCCGTTAATAATGTAACCATGTAACTGCTAAAAAGCCTTTCCAAAACCAGGGTGGCATCTACTCCTGGCCCTGCTCCCAGGGAAGAGGCTTCTCTGTGACAGTGAAGCCACCTTCCCAGCAGTGGGTCTTTCAAGGGCTGCTGGCCCTACTCCCAGGGAGGCTTTGCTGTAGGCTCTGCAGCCAGCTCCCCAGGAGTGGGCCAGCCCCACACCTCAGCAGTCAGAATGTAACCTGCAGCGGGGGTTGGGACTGACTGGGCCCACCATGGATGGGGCTGCTTCAATGGGCACCGCAGGGTGAAGCTTTCAGGTTAAGCATTTACAGGTTAAGCCTCACCATTAATGGTGAGGCTTACAGGTTGTTAAGCATTTAAACTTTTGCATCTCTACTGTACAATATAGTGATACTTTGGAAAATATCTAAGAAAATAAGCAATGTATAACTTACAATCTGATGAGCGAACAAGCTAAACATTAAGACACTTAATGATTTTAGCCTGACTGATTAATGTTGTAGCTCATGGCTGATTTGGTCTATTTGCAGAAGCCTCTAACCTTTCTGCTCTCATCTCATGCAATCCTGGCTTCATCTGCATGCCAGTGTGCATTTTCACCTGTGATTTGAAGCCATTCTGAGGTGAAAAGCCCTGCTCCAACAATTTTTCAAGAGGATTTCCCTAGACTTGTTGGAGGCTCCTTAGAGCTGTAATTTCTCTGTCCTTTTGTCAGATGTTTCTATAGCTGTATGTCTAAACTGGAATATAGAAACCGTACTTTTATTTTACCAAAAAGTTGACTTGATGGTCTCTTGGTAGCAGCATCTTAGCTTAGTAACTAAAGAATGCCAGATTAAATGTTCCTTTGGGATTCTTTCATTAGATGATATGAAGGATTATATAGTTCTGTATTTACATAGGGAGTCTGTCAAAAAAATACTCCCGTTCCTGTACTCAACCTAATCACACACTCTAAGGGATCATTAAATCTATTTAAATAAACACTAACGTAGGTAGAAGTGCTTGACATGTATTTAAGCAAGCATAAGCGAAGATTTGTGCATATGTTTGGGGATTTTTGAGATGTGTTTGATTTTGGGGGCTGCTAGTATTTTATATCAACATCTTTAAAAGCGAAACATCTGCGTGGAATTGTGTTTGTCTAATAAAAAAAAAGTGTCCTCTCAACAAAGTGTGACTATTTGCTCTGCAGATCTTTCAGTTTTTGAATGGTACCCAGTCAGTCCAGTTTAGATGAGATTTGGTCATAAGTGGGAAACATGTCATTTTTGTGGAAATGGGCAACATACTGGATTTTGCACTTTAGAAGATTAATAAGTGAAAGACTTTGCTAACCACTAAGACTGCAATTCTGTCTTAAAGGTCCTGGAAGTAATGGCTTTCCATGACCTTCATGACTTCTGCAGCTGCAGTGGCTGATGTGGCTGATTCCAGGATAGCCTGAGCAGCTGACCCGGGGGCTAGCCATGCTGGCCACTGTTGGGATGGTCCAGCAGTGGCTGGCCCCAGGAAGTGCTCCAGTGGCTGTCAGAAAAGTAGTTTCTGGGGCCCCAGAGCAGTGGGTTGGTGGGGGAGCAGTCATACCCTGTTGATGGAGCCAGGGTCCCCCAGACTAACAGAGATTTAGTCATGGGTATTCATAGTAAAAGTCACAGACTGTTCACATGCTGTGAATTTTTGGGTTTTGCCCTTGACTGGGTACATGACTTTTACCAAAAATACCCAGGACTAAATCTGAGCCTTACTGATGATGTGAAGTTAATTATAGTTGTGTATCCCTGGAAGAGCAGAATATTGAAAGTCACAAACTTAGCATTGGATACGAAAGAATATCCTTCTCACTTTTGTCTGTTTTAGATTTACGAAAGCCACATAAAATCTTTTGCTGAAGAGTTAGCACAATGTTTAGCTACAAGTTTAGTGTCAAAACTGCTGCTAGTGCTTCAAATGAAAAGTGACCTCAGATGGAGCAATTCATACATGCTTTCAGACAGGAAGTTTTAGTTCTCTTGTGGGCTTTAGTTTTCATTTAATGTCTACTTGGTGTAATTCACAAATGTAAACACTTGCCAAATGTGTAAACATTGAACCTGATGGTTCATGTCACAATGACTTCTTTATTTATGTGCTGATTTTGTGTTTGTCCATGATGATGTAACAAACTCTTTAGAGACATAATTGCATTAAAAACAATGAAAAATGTGGGGTTTTTTAGACCTGAAGACAGTCTATCAAACTTATGAGCATGGATTGGTGGGAAACATGGAGCTTTTACAGTCTTAATAGTTGTTTGCTTTTACAGTGTTTCACCATGGCAATATAAGATATTGAATAGAATAAATATAGTTGATTACAACAGAAATCCTCAGATCTTTTAAAAACATTCTAATAAAAGAATCTGTCATAACACTTAAGTTGCAATGTGTGATTCATGCTAATACTGTTTTACTTTCTTTTTCAGGAACGTATTGGAATAATATTGTGCCTCGAGGTACTGTTTCTGCCACAAAATGGGCTTTTGTTTTAGCTTCCACATCTCCAACTAAAGAAGGTTAGTGAAACTTCAGTATAAGTTTATATTGTGGTTAAACTGATTTCATGCATTAGAGTTGATAGCTGAAATGATGTTTACAGGTTCTATAATGCTGAACTAGTCCAGATATTTTGTCTATTGTCTGTGCAGAAATCCCATATTTATTCAAGTTAGATTTTCCTGCAGTGTAAGTTATTGGAGATAAACTCTGGTGGGACTACAGTGGAATGATGCTTAAATGGCATGTTGCTTTTCTGGTGTCCTCATATAAGGAATTGTATGCTTAATGTCTTTTTGAAGTTCTCTATCCTTCATTTGGTGGGAGTGCTGAGTTGCTAAATATGGAAAGAAAAACGAATATGGCTTTAATTGAGCATAGGTGCTTAAGAGTTGGTGAAGGGAGGTGGGAGCAATAAGTCTGCCACCAAAGATTGGGGGAGAAGGGATGGCAGACCTGGAGTCTTAGCAACACTCAGTTTGAGGACTCAAGAGATTTTGTACTGACCTATTTATTTTGTATTCCTGTAGTGCCTGCCACAATATGCTAGACACTTTACATACATTGCTCTAGTGCAAGATGAATCCACAAATCCCATTGAAGTACTTCAGTGAATGAGAATGGGACAAATTTAGTAATCCACATATTTTTCTCGTCAACTATTTTTGCATTTTAGCATACTTGTACTTATGCTAACTCTGGCCTTAAATACCATATTCTATACTGGTATTCTAATCTATATCCTTGCTCTTAATGGTGACTGTTTGGTCCTAGAGAAATCTAGTCATTCAAAGCAGCACCAGCAGGATGGAGGTTTCAAAATTAGGCAGACTAATCTATTAGGTTATTGGAATCAGTAAAGCTCTCTAGCAAGTGAGCTGACACCCCCTTTAATTTTTGCCATTTCACCACTGAAAGATTTCAGCACAATATAAAAGTGGTTTTTATTTGTGGAGAGAGAGAGAGAGAGAGACCCAAAATCAATCGAGATCCTGTGTTAGAGCTAGGAATAGAACTTAGATCTGCTGATTCTAGGTCCAGTGCCTTAACCACATCTTTCTCCTCTCATTCTTTTTTTCTCTCTCTGGGACTGGAAAAAATGACACTTATGCTTTTAAAAGAAACCAGAGTATAACGTCTCTAAAAATGAGAACCTTCCCTTAGTTGCATACATTTTGAAGGTAATCTGTCCAATATATTATTAGACAAGTGGATGGATTTATGTTAAATAAACACTTATAAAATATTTAAGGTATTTAAAGCCTTGCCTATGGGGCATTTGCCCCAGTTTCTACCATTCATAATCAGCCACTAGTAAACAAAGCAAGCTGTAATTTGCAGTTTACTGTGTTTCAAGCAGAAAACTGCCACAGTTCAAATTTCGAGGGACATTCTATGAGTGATGCCCCATGGAGGGAAAACCTCAGTAGCAGTACCCATTTGGGTTGTACATGTGTGGTCTCCATCTCATGGCACCATTTGGTGTTTCATCTAGTGCATAATCAACCTGAACTCCTCAGTTTCTTTTCAACCATCCTTGGCCTGACGTCATCATAATGCAGAATTATGATGATAGTTCATTTAGCATTAAAACAGTTTACTAGCATAGTTTTAGTTTAGTTATTTGATTACTTAACCTTTTCCTTGAAGCAACAAATTTGAAGGCTTGGTTGAAGGTCCGAATGAACTCTCTCACTCTACAGAGCTGATGACATAATCTATTTCCATTTTAGGGACTGTCTGTCTCCCTGCTTGACATAATCTAGAAATCATATACAGGGGCTACTTGATTCCTCTTACTTCCATCCCCCCACCACATCCCTCTCTGTCCCCTTTGAGGGACCCTTTTCAGGGAAACCCTCTACAAGAAGTAAACTATCGTCTACATTTAAGTGCTGTGAAACAAATTTCTCACAATACAGGGGGAAGGGTTTTTACTCCCATTACTTTTTAACTCAAAAGAAAAAAGACAGATGGAAGCCCTGCTAGAGACTGCCTGCAGTACCACAGAGTTCCACAGGCTTCCACCAACCTTAGTTTACAACTGGTCTGGTAATTCCACACATGTCCCAACCCCAATTTTTCTCAAAAAATATGTTCTGAAATGTCTGGTCCTGCCCTGGAACAATCGGTGGGTTCATTGTCCCTTTAAGAGAGGGATGAGCAACCTACAGCCCGTGGGCTGGATCCAGGCAAGCCACTGCACAATCAGCATCCATCCCACGGGCTTTGCCTAACGGCGAGGAAGCGGCTCTGCACTGGGAACAGCAGCTCTGTCACTTGCTTGCTGTTCTGTCCCTCCCATTGGCTGGGACTCCTGGCCAAGGCAAGCAGAGATGAGGGCAGTGCCTGCCTGCTCATGGTGGTGTGGAGCCACCTGTGCATGCTCCCCTCCCAAACCCCAGAGATGTGCCAGGAAGGCTGCGCAGACCCTGCATCCCTCTTCCTACCCAGTCCTGGCACCACCAGCCTGCTCCTGCAACCCTACCTCCTGCACAGACGCTGAACCCCTCATGTTTGGCTTCACCCCAGAGCCTAGCCCCATACCCCCAGAAGAGGTAATCTGGCCCTGGGGGAATCCCTGAGCCTTGGGAACTGTCCCCTCCCCCCGGGACACCCCAATGGGGCTGGAGTACAAGGGGAACGCTGGCATGGGAGATGAGCGTTTCTTTTCTTTCCTTGCTGTGATGAGGTATGTTTTCTTGGTATTGGTTTGGGATTTTTTTTCTTTGCTTCTCACTTGCATGTTGCCCCCGACTGATTTTTCCTTGGATCAGTGGCCTGTGACCCAAAAAACATTCTCCACCTCTGCTTTAAGGAATTGATATTCAAGAGTTCCTACTTTAACTGAAATTTCCAAACAGTTCAGTTTAAACACAACACTAGATTGGTTTGATTTTAAAATGAAATAATTTTATTAATGAAAGAAGATAGGATTTTAAGTGTATTTATGTGTATGAGATGGTTAGAAATGGTTACCAGCAAATAAAGTGAAAATCTTCATCTAAATGTCTAAAACTTAACAAATCTTTGAATCAAAAGTTGCTAGATTAAGATGGCATCTTTCACCCACAGTTTTCCAGCAAGATGGTGACTGAGTCACTCTTTGGTCAGGATCATTCTCAGGGGCCTGAAGGTGGTGTTTGTCTTTGGTGAAAAAGAAAACTGGAGTTTTTTCTGCCCATTTCTTTTATAGTCCAATGAACCTTTGAAGTGGATTGTTCTGAAGGTCACCCCTCAAAGTAAAAATTATTTATAACAGTGAGGAAGGCGACCTGCAGCCTGATATTGAAGGAGGCTCTGTACTCTTTTGTGTCTCGCTCATTTGCTAAAATGCAAATTATTCTGTTTCCTGCCATCTTTTCCTTTTGCTGTCTTTAGAACCCTGTTTGCTACTTTTATGTAAATTTGAGGTAAATGCACGTTCCTTTATTTAGGATAGGCCTGTTTAACAAGTTTTGCTTAGGCAGGATTGTCTGATTTTTTTTTTTTTTTTGAACACGTGCATACAGGAGGAATTCATAACTTTACATATATTGCTTCACACATTTCACCCTGATGATATTGACCCCAGCGAGTTATTAGGTTTTTTTAAATGATACCCCAACAAAATATTTTGTGAACAAAGATTATTACAAGAGAGTGTGAGTACTGGAGTGCTTTTTGTCACACATTCCTGACTGACATAGCTGTGTTGGCAAAAGTGTAGTGTAGACCTGGCCTGAAAATCAAGGGAAAAACAGAACAGCAGTGAAATTTGGATGAAGAGATTGCAAGCTATATAGAAGAATGACAGAAAGAAATAGTTTCAGGAATGTGGGTCTGTGCGTGGATGTGTACATACATTAATTTTTATTCCTAAATAAAGTGTTAAATACTCAGCACTTTTAAATTAAGCCAAATACGTTAGATGCCTAAATATGAGTTAAGGAGCCTAACTCTAAGAATTTTTAGGCTAAAAAATCGTGACCCAAGAATACATTTTGGAATATTGATTATTTTTAAATGCATTTGATACTTAGTGATAGAGTGAAGCAACTGTGTATGTTTTAGAGAGTGAATTAGAAGTGATTTCAACAACAACACTCATGTTCTCTTCATAGGAAGCTTTCTGTGGCTATGCCAAAGCAACAAGGATCTGTTTTGTGTCAGTGATCAGAATCCTCAGTTTCATCCTTCTTCAGTGCAGCTACTCCCTGATGTTGAAATGGTGTGCTATTCGGCCTGCCAGGATGCCATATGGGGTTTGGATAATCAAGGACAGATCTTTATCAGAACACTTTCACCAAGTTGCCCAGCTGGGATGCACTGGACAAAACTGGACCTTTCTCAGCTAGGTATGGCTCTTTGTGGTAAGCAAAAAGAGTCAAATTATTTTTAAACACAGATTTTTAAAATCAGTTGCATTTTTTAATTTGTTTTTACAAATACCAATTTACATTTTAAGATTTATTTTGGATTTAATAACACCTGAAAAGAACTGCTGTATTAGGAAAGATGTATATGTTTCTAATTTTATAAAATGGAAAAAAAATACCAGGGTTTTCCAATAGTAGGCATGCTTTGACAGCAAAAGTGCTGTTAAGCATTCGCTGTTCACTTGATCATATTTTGTAAGGTGGTTTTTTTTAACGTCCGTCTGATCTTGTCAGGTAAAGAAGTCAGTACTTGGCTGGGAGCCTTTCAAGGAAAATGGTTTCAGAAAGCAGCGCTAGTGGTTAATGTAGATACTGAACTTATGCCTCAGCATGACGTTGGGGAATATGGTGCAGTTGAAGTTGCTGTCTTTGTTTGGATGAGACATAAAACTTTAGACCTTGGCTTCATATGGTCATTAAAACTTTCTCCCAATATGGCTCTTTTCATAAGCAATGGGGTATTCTGTCTGATTAGCAGTTCAGCAATTTTATTCAACATGTATATTTCTTTGATAGTCTCACTGTTGGCCGTGTTTCTACTTAATGTCCTAACGTTTTTAATGTTGTGCACTGTTATTAACTGCCACACAATATTCTGTGCAAGTCTGTTGGAGACAAGTAAAGTGATTCATACGTAGTTGACATAATTAAGAATGAAGTCCTTTCTAATATCACTACCAAATTGGCTCTTAATGTTTTCACATTTCCTTTTATGATGTAATTTCCAGCATTTGGCATCAGATCAAAGGTGATTTATTTTAAAGTCAGATCAAAATCCATTCAGTAAGTTATGCACAGGAAAAACATTGTCTATGTTTAAAACTTTAGGTATCAAGTTTTCAGGTTGTAATATGATCTTTTTTTTTTTTTTTTAATTAGACTGGCTCCTACCTTCCAAGATATTTTAACTTGAATGCTTCTCAAGCTGTCTCACACTCACTGGTCTGTGGGTGAGGCTACCAACAGGCTCCCTCGTTTGCCTGTCAAGCCTTTGGACCTCTTTTGTAATTATTGTTCTTCTTCGAGTAATGTCCCCGTGGGTGCTCCACGGTAGGCACCGGGGCAAGCCCAGCCCTATAGTGGAGCACCCACGAGGACACGCATCTTGAAGAATGACAGTTACCTTGGTGCAGTAACTTCGCTTTTTTGAGAGTTTAGGTGATGGTATTTTAATTTCATGGTTAATACCTAGCTGTTATAGCTTTATCAGTAGATATCAATTGCTTTACAAAAGAGGTAAGTATCACTACCTCCTTTCTCAGAAGGGGAAATTGAGGCACAATAGTGAAGTAACTTGCCCGAGACCATCCAGCAGACTCAAACAGAGTTGAGAATAGAACAAGTCTCCCCAGCCCTACTCCAGTGCTACATACAGTAGGTCATACTGCTCTGTCAGTTTTGAAACATTTTTCACTTCTGAGATATCCATGGCTTATGAGACACATTGGATGTAAATCATGTGATAGGGATCAGGATAGTTTGTATTTTTCTTTCTTGGTATGCATTGGTGGCTGCATAGAAAGTCTGATTAGTCATGTCTTTACACTGATATATAAATATTAGTATAATGTAATAGTTGTAATACTCCATACTTGGGCTAATTGACTTAAAAATCATCTTAAAAGCCTTCTAGTAGTGATTTCTATAAATACTCTTAAATAGTTGACACATTGTCTATTGGGAGGGGAGAAGGCCAAGAAATCATAGACAGTAGCTGATTATTGCAATAAAACATCTTTCTTCATCTTGATATCATTTTGGGGCACAGTTCTTCAATTTAACATATTTGGGTCCAGCTGTGCAGCCACTGGGATTCTGTGCAAGCACAAAAGTGTATTCTCAACAAGTGAATTACTTAATCATATCTTTAGCTTGTTACATTGCAGCCTAAAAAGTTTAATAACTATAATAAATTGTCAATTCTAGATATCAAATTTTATTTGTGGAAGTTTTAAAAGTAGTAAACTGCCTTGAAAAATTCATATAACTTGGAAAAAGAGATGTGGACTTTGGTATTGGATGATCCTGTTCCTAGAATAAATGATGAAATATTTTCTATTATATCAGTTGTACCCTTCTCCAGTCTCTCTACACTGTGTACTGTAGAATCTGGTAAATTGTTTTGATTAAGGTTTACGCTATCAGTGTCACTGTTTCTAAACACAGTAGAATGACCTTTACATTTCAACTGTAAACAAAGTATCTGAATCACAGTTAGATGTAGTGTTCATGTCTTATGTGTATGCAGAGTGGTTAGCACGACCTTTTGCTAAGGTAAAAGAAAAAAAGAAAAAAAAACGGAAAATGTTTACATAAAAGGATTATATTTTGGAATATCATATTTTACTTTCGAGATAAATAATACCAGCAATGCCATGTAAGTGACATATGACTCCACATTTGAGTGAGCTGATGCTTATTTGGATCAAAACATTTAAACAGCTGAGGCATCATCATGTGAGAAAACTATTACTGTTTGTAATGTTGTAGCCATGTTGGTCCCAGAATGTGAGACACACAAGATGGTGAGGGTAATATTATATATTCTTCATGCTCTGATAAATTATATAAACCTCCAGTTTACACTGCATCTTCTAATCAAAGTGAAAAGTATTAAGTGATATGCTTTATGAAGAGTTGGTTGTCAGATTTCACTTCTCCCAAGTGAACATTATGTCCAATAACAGGTATCCCATACAGCAAACATTTAATAAAACATCTGACCGAAGCATTCAGTATTCAGCCTAACTGCATTGTTAGTTCATTCTTCCACTACTTAACACTGTACATGTCTTCCTAACACTAGAAAAAAACACAAATATTAGTTGTAATGGATACCATGGATATTTTTAAATGAAGTGAATATGATGCCTTCATATTGCTGGTATATGTAAGACTAGAACATGGTGTTTACTTGGTGGTGTTCGGATCCTTAACTCAATTTTTGTTTTATTGGAAAATAAAATGAAAATGTCCATACTTCATTCAAATCATTGCTCTGCGAGGGGCTGGGTTTGAGGGGTTCAATATGCAGGCTTTCCCAGGGAGAAAGGACTGTCCCAGTCCTCTCACCGCAGCAGCTTGGGGCCAGGTGAGAAGCACCTCTTGTGGCTACTGCAGCTCCAGCGGGCACAGTGGGGAGGGGAGGGGGAGATTCATGTCTCCTGGGTGGTCCAGGTTTGTCTGCTCCCTGCACTCTCCAGCAAGAGTGAAGAGTGCGGCAAACTGTGCACTTTCCCCTTGCTCCCTGAGAAAGGGGGACAGCCAGCAATGTTCCCATATGAATCGGGGGGGAGGGAAGGAAGTGGGGGAGAGCTTCTCTGACATCTCTACCCTCCCTAAAGAGTATCCAGGGAGTGGGAGGCTCGGGACTGGCTGCCTGGTGATTCTGCCTCTATTATGTATGATTTTATGAGAAGCAATCCCATTTCCCGGCACATCAATTTAGGGTATGTCTACACAGCAAAGTTATTTCGAAATAACAGGTGTTATTTCGAAATAACTTTACTAGCGTTTACACACCAAACCAGTATTTTGAAATTAATTCAAAATAGCGGTGCTCTTATTTCGAATTTGGTAAACCTCATTCCACGAGGAATAATGCCAAATTCGAAATAGCTATTTTGAAATACGTGCTGTGTAGACACTTGTATCAAAATAGGGGGCCTCCAGTCTCCCCAGGGTGCCCTGGTGGCCACTCCAGCCTCAACCAAAAGCACTCCTCTCCTTTCCCCCTCACCGGAGCCCTTAAAGGGTTTGACTCTGGCCACAGTGCCTGTGCCAGCTCCAACCCTGCCAGCCCAGAGCCAGCAGTCACTGCCCTGACCCAGTGGCCCCAAAACATGAGCCAGCAAGCCACTAGCAGCTAGCCCTCCACCGCTCCCCAGGAGCAGTCTGCCAGCTCCCAGGAGCCTGCCAGGGCCCAGAGAAGGCAGGTGCTTTCCTGGTGCAGGGTGGATATCATAGACCTTATTCAGGTTTGGGGGAGATTCCCCCAATGTCCATGATCTCCGCACTAGACAGAGGAACGCGGCCATCTATGGCAGCATAGCTGCCAGTCTGGCTACCTAAGGCCACATGCGAACCCAGGAGCAGGTTTGTATGACAATCGAGTTGGTCCGGCGAGACCCCCAACCCTGAGCTCTGAGCTTCCCCTCCCCTTTCCAGCTCCCTCCTCCCAGGTTTCCCCCTCCCCTCTCCCACCCTCTCTTCTCCCACCTCCTTTCCCCAGTCTCACCAGAGTTTCATTCTCCCTCCTCCCCCTCCCCTCCAGTTAAATAAAGAGAGTTTCTGTTCATGAAATACATGTATTTTATTTGACATCAGGAAGGAGGGTTAGGGAGGGGTAAGTGGAAGGACGTGAGGGAGGAATGAGGCACAAGCCCTCAGTGGGGCAGACCAGGGAGGCTCTTAGTGCTCCTCAGGGTGGAAGCTCTCCCGCAGGGCCTCCTGGATACTGATAGCCCCCCGATGGACCTCCCAGATGGCAGCCTGCAGAAAGTGCAGCCAGGCTCACAGCAATGCATCTAGGAGAAGCACCAGAGTGCCCAGGGGCAGCTCTGGCTCCATGTTGCAGAGTACCGTGGTGTCCCGAGTGAGGGCAACCAGAGCACGCAGAGACAAAATGCTTTGCTGTCCCTCATCGAGGTAGGCAAGCAAGCAGGAAAAGCTGAGAACTGGCTGCCCGGGGGGGTCCCTTTAAGCACAGGCCTCAGATACTTTGTGTGGCTGCTGCCTGAGGCTAACTCCTGACCTGATGCCCTGCCCGACCTGGTTCCGGCCGGCCTTAAATGCAATTCAGCGTCCACTCACTGTGGACGCACTATTTTGAAATAGCAAAACCCTTATTTTGCTTTGAGTTATTATAAGAGGAAGCTGTATGCCAAATTTGGTGGTTCTAGCTCTTAGGCTATGTCTAGACTGCAGGCTTCTTTCGAAAGAAGCTCTTTCGAAAGATCGCGTCTAGACTGCAGGCGGATCTTTCAAAAGAGCAATCCGCTTTTTCGAAAGAGAGCACCCAGTGAGTCTGGATGCTCTCTTTCGAGGAAGCCCTATTTACATTGAAGAACGCCTTCTTTCGAAAGAGGAACTTTCGAAAGAAGGCGTTCTTCCTCGTGAAACGAGGTTTACCGCCATCGAAAGAAAAGCCGCGTTCTTTCGAAATTATTTCGAAAGAACGCGGCTTGAGTCTGGATGCAGGGGAAGTTTTTTCGGGAAAAGGCTACTTTTCCCGAAAAAACCCCTGAGTCTGGACACAGCCCTACTGAATAGGAGGAGTTCTTGAACAAACAGGCTGACTAATTCAGACAAACTCTCTCAAATATATAGTAGATTAAAGCATTACAGTTTTTTTGTGACCACTATAAAATTAAGCAAGTTATGTGACACAAATAGAGAGCTTGCAAATACATTTTCTGCTCACCACAAGTAATAAAGATTCCCTTAGCAACCCTTGAAATACCTACCACCTTTAGCATAACCTTTGGGATCCTCATTGCTGGCATGTATTTATAGACCTAGATCATTAAGTTTCTAGCTGACCAGCTACAGAACAGAGTTTTTTACTTTAGGTCAAGTGAAATTTTTTCTCTCTCTAAGCATAGAAAATTTATATTACTCCTTGCTGACGATAATCATTTAAATTGCATTGTTCTCTAGTAGCAGTGATGGAACATGATGCATTGTCAAAATGTTGTTTATCCATGGCAGGATATGGCACAAAATAGCCATTTTAGACAGATGAGAAAAAATAGCTTGACTAAATACACAAAATGTAAATGAGATCATATTTTCCCTCCGTTTGCTTTATAGTTATACTGGAGTTGAATGCAAATGTTCCTTCCTTTTACCAAAATGTGTGAATTATGTTGATCACTTTTTTCTGAACATTATTTTTTTTAAATATTGCTGTAAAAACAAACTGCAAGTTATATAATTTAGATTGTATGAGGAATAAAAAAAAGATAATGCCAAATTAACAACAATCTTTTCCTCATTAGGAGCTATAAAATTGATCAGTTTGGCATGTGGAAATCAGCACATTTGGGCCTGTGATACTAGTGGTGGCGTTTACTTCCGAGTAGGAACTCAGCCTCTAAACCCAAGTTTAATGCTTCCTGCATGGATAATGATTGAGCCACCTATACAGGTAAAACACTCAATCATAACTTTTTTGTACATGTGGTAATTTTGTGATTTGCCTTGAAAATCAAGGAATTTCAACACGTCTGAAAAGATGCCAGATGAGGACCCCCAAAACTGTTGATTTCAGAATATAAAAATTGTCATACTGGATCAGATTGATGGTCCATCTAGCTCAGTATCCTGTTTTTGAGAGTGGCAGTACTAGATTTTTAAGGGCATTTACAGAACAGGGAAATGGAGTGATCCAACCATGTCTTCCCCTCTCAGCTTCTGGCAGTCAGATTTATGGTCACCACGAAACGTTTGATTGCATACCTGGCCATCTGCGCTCATAGCTATCAATAGATTTTTCCTCCATAATATTACCCAGTTTTTTTCAACCCAATTGTACTTTTCGCCATCACACATTCCATGGCAATGAGTTCCATAAGTTAAGTGTGCATGGTGTGAAAAAATACTTTCTTTTGTCTGTTAAATCTGTTGCCTGTTAATTTTGTCATGTGACCTCTGGTTTTTGTATTGTGGGAAAGGAAAGATAACACTTTTTTCCCCACACCGTTCATAATTTTATAGATTCCTATTTTATCCCCTCTTAGTTTCTTTTCTAAACTGAATGTCCATAATCTTTTTAGTCTCTACCCATATGGAAACCATTCTAGACCCTTGATTATCTTTGTTGCCCTTCTTTGAATCTTTTTCATGTTCCAATATTTCCTTTTTAAGTTAGGGCAAGCTGAACTGGACACAGTCTTTAAAGTGTGGATGCACCAATCATTTATATGGTGGCATTATATTTGTTGTCTTTTCTATCTCTTTCCTATATTAGTTCCTAAAAGTCTGTTAGCCTTTTTGATATCTACTGTGCCTTAAGCAGAAGTTTTCGGAGAACTATCCATAGTGATGCCAAGATCATTAATTGCATGGTAACAGCTAATTTAACTCCCCCCCCCTCGCACCGCATCTGCCATTTTGTTGCCTAGTCACCTATTTATTTGAGATTCCTCCTGTAACTCTTCACAGTCATCTTTGGAATTATCTTGAATAACTTTGTATCCTCTTCAAACTTTGATACCTAATGGTCTGAAAAAGGGAATGAACAGTTAATGACCATGTGGAGAAACACAGGTCTCAGTAGAGACCTTGAGGGTTCCTGCTGTTCACCTCTCACCATTGTGAAAACTGATCATTTATTCCTACCTTTGTTTCCAATCTTTTAACTAGTTATTGATCCATAGAAGGACTTTCCCTCTTATCCCATGACATCTTACTTGGCTTAAGAGCCTTTGATGAGGGACTTAGTCAAGGCTTTCTGAAAAGCCAATATTTTATATTGATTGGGTCACCCTTACCCATGTGTTGTTTGACCCTGGCAAAGAATTCTATTAGATTGATGAGGCATGGCTTCCCGTTACAAAAGCCACATTGACTCTTCCCCAACAAATCGTATACATCTATGTGTTTGATAATTCTGTTAATTTCTGTAGTTTCTGTTGATTTGCCCAGTGCTGAAGCTAAACTCGCTGGTCTGCAATTTCCTGGCTTAAATGTTTTAAGTCCTAGATCTTGGAATGCTACAAAACTTCTTGGAGTTTGTTAGAGATAGTAACTTATTCTGAAAATGGTGTTCTTCCTGTTCAATACCCCACATAATTTGTGTAACACTTTTTTAATTAAAGAACTATTGCAAAGCTCTTAAAAGGTTTTCTGTCTTTACTAAAATAAAGCAGCTTTGTTGATAAAATCTGCAATACTCATATAATAGAACCAAGATTTGAATACTTACCAGATATCTGTATCTGTTAAATACAGCACTAATGTATAATTATTTGTTTTGAGTACCATTTGCTTGGGCAGAGGATGGAAAGTAGTATAAAATTACACAAGGATAACATTTGAGGGGTAGGAATATTTGGGAGTCTTGTTTCTTTTTAATTTGTTAGTAGAACAATAAGTGGCTAATGAGAAGTTCTCACTGGGAGAACCACAAACTTCCAGTCACATTAAAATATTCAAGAGACTATAATGTTGTTAAAGTATATGCTGAAAAAAATCATACTATAGAATGATGTTAAATCACAGCCTGTATTATTATTAGTTTGTTGTTTTCACATTAATCCTTTTTTAGCTTTGTTTATCTCATGATAGCCAGCTCTCCCTTCCTCTGGGAACAAGTGATGGCAGTAAAAGGGGAGATGCAACCAAGAAATGCGTCACTGAATTGCCCCGTATCCTTGACTGCTTAGGGTCAATGGATGTGAGCTTCACCAGTGCTCACTTTTTGAAGAGGAAGATGTTTTTCAAAGGAGATGGGCAGATCAGTAAGTCACCACCAACTGTCCTTTGAGCAATGACTATAGCAATAGGATAAACTTAAAAAACAACAAATAGTCTGGTAGCACTTTAAAAACTAACAAAACATGTAGATGGTCGTATGAGCTTTCATGGGTACAGCTCACTTCTTCAGATGACCAGAGTGTTGGATGTCCAGAACTGCACTCTGGTCATCTGAAGAAGTGGGCTCTGCCCACGAAAGCTCATGATACTATCTACATGTTTTGTTAAGTTTAAAGTGCTACCAGACTATTCGTTGTTTTTTTAAGTTTATCCTGTACAGACTAACTTGGCTCCCCCCTGAAGCTTTTATAGCAATAGGAGTTAGAGTATGTCAATTGCCCTTCAAAGTTGCTGCAGAAGGTTCATTAGGACTGTCATAAATAGGAGCTGCTAAGGAGAGTCTGACTTACCTGAAGAGTGAGGAAAGGGTTAAGCAATTGGAGATGCACCTAGGGATGGGATTTGGGCAGTCAGCTAGTAAACATGCAGCTAAGAATTTCAAACCAGGAAAGAGGAGTTTTTCTTTCTCTCTTCTTTGAGATCAGAGCAGTTTCTCCCAGGTATGGAGGGAGATGCTCGCTCTCTCCAAGAATGGACTTCTTGAAATGTGTAAGGAGGGAAAAGTTTAGATCGTCCATCAGACTTTATTGTTTTCCTTGTTTGGAAATTGTCTGAGCTGGCTAATTGTTTTTCTGTTTTGTAATTAAGGATTTCAGCCGAGGGATTTCCCCTGAGTCTAAGTCACTTCATTGCTATTTAACCAGTCACCTATTATGCTTGCAACAGTACCTTTGTTTTGATAAAAGTATTCCTTTTGTTTTAATTAACCAGTATGGGTTGATTGTTGTGTCCTGAAGTTTACATGCCTAGTTACCCGGGCAGAGTACATTATTCTCTGGGATTCCCTCTGTTTGTTTTCCCCATTCCAAGCAAAACGGAGGTTGGAGATGGGAAGGAGAGCTTTATCTTAGGGAGGGGATTTCCAAATGACCTCTTCCCTGGAAAAGGGTTTATTTTATACTTTCTTTTAGTCACTCGGGTGGTAGGGTTGCCAGGTGTCCGGTTTTGAACCAGACAGTCTGCTATTTGAGCTTTCTGTCCGGGAAACAAATTCAGAAAATACAAGACATGTAAATGTCTTGTATTTTCTAATTAAGTAAGTTTTATTATCATCATGAGTATCAGTACGTAGTTGTTTACTGCCTGGCTGGTAGACACACTCACACTGCGTGAGCGTGTCTACCAACCAAGCAGTACACAACTACACAGTAGAGAGGAGGGGGGCGGGGCTGGGGCGGAATGGAATCCCTGGGGCCAGACTTGCCCATGCACCCTGCTGGGACTGTGTGTGGGATGGGCAGCACCCCGGGCCAGCCCCGCTCCCCACCAGCTGGTTCCTCCCCTCCCGACCAGCCCTGCTTCCTGCCGGCCAATCCTGCTCCTCCTGGCCAGTTCCCCCCGGCCAGCCCTGCTCTCCCCACAATCCCCTCCTGGCTAGTCCTGCTTCCCGCTGGCCATTCCCCCAGCCGCCCTCCCACCCTCCAACCTCCTCCTGGCCAGTCCTGCTCCTCTCCCAGTTGGTCATTGCCCCCCCCCCCCATCTGAGATCAACTGTGTCTGGTATTTTTTTGAAATGATCTGGTAACCCTATTGGGTGGTGGCAGCAAGGGACCAGTCTTTTGTCTTTTTTGGATCTCAGGGAGACTGAGGTTGAACAAGTTTATCTCAGAGGCTGTGTCTAGACTACATCTCTCTGTCAACATGTAGATTAGGCACGTCGAAATTGCTAATGAAGCAGGGATTTAAATATCCTGCACTTAATTAGCATAAACATGGCCGCCGCTTTTTTCTAAACAGCAGTGTAGACACGGATCTGTCGAAAATAAACCCTTTTTCGACAGATCCTGTATTCCTTAAAAAATGAGGTTTACCGGATGTCGAAAAAGGGTTTATTTTCAACAGATTTGCATCTAGACTGCCTTTTTTCCGAAAAAGCGCCATTTAGAAAAAAAGTGGCAGCCATGTTTATGCTAATGAAGCACAGGATATTTAAATCCCTGCTTCATTAGCAATTTCGAATGCCTAATCTACATCCCTCTGTTGACAGAGGGATGCAGTCTAGACATAGCCTGGGAGTCACTGAGACTCGTTTTGCAGTTTATTTTACTAGCCGCTCTCCCTACCGCCCCATCTCTGCAGTCGGAGTGTCAGGTTGGGAAATTGAGCCATGACATAATCAGTGATAGGCATAGTTTCTGCCTAGAGACTATGTAGAAATTGAAAAAAATACCAATTATGGGCTTTTCCCATAGGCAAAATTACTTAAAATAAAAACAAAAATTGAAAAGCACTACCAGTTTTCTACTTTGAGCTTTCCAACAGAGAAAATATCAAATTTAAAGAAACTTCTGACAATCCATTAGCTTGAATAAGGCTGTATGTTGAGTTATTTGCTACGGTTTCCAAAGCATCTGTATGACAGTGTTTTCCCATCAGATGTAGTGTTTCCAGCTGATAACTTTCATATACCCAGAGCAATGTAGTTCTTTCATGTCCTCTTATTAAATATACAATGCTGAAATTTGGTAAGTCAGTATCAAAGGACAAAAATTCAAATGATTTCTTGCAGGGAAAATGAAAACTTATTAGTTCCATAATAGTCTTGAGGCAATTTCAGGACATTAGATCATGTAATTACAAAAGTATTAAAAGGGCAATTATTCTTGCACATTATCAAGACTAGTGATAGAAATGTAGCCGTGTTAGTCTGGTGTAGCTGAAACAAAAAACAGGACTATGTAGCACTTTAAAGACTAACAAGATGGTTTAATAGGTGATGAGCTTTCGTGGGCCAGACCCACTTCCTCAGATCAAATAGTGGAAGAAAATTGTCACAACCATATATAC
Organism: Pelodiscus sinensis; assembly: GCF_049634645.1. NCBI lineage: Eukaryota > Metazoa > Chordata > Testudines > Trionychidae > Pelodiscus > Pelodiscus sinensis. The sequence continues at coordinate 22,081,092 of NC_134714.1, read as the reverse complement.
CAAAGGATACAATTTTAAAAAATGAACACATATGAAAAGGACAAATCAAATTTCAGAACAGAAGGAGGATGGGGGGGGGGGTAAATGTCTGTGAGCTAATGATATTAGAGGTGATAATTGGGAAAGCTATCTTTGTAATGGGTAAGATAAATAGCGTCTTTATTCAAACTTGAGTGTAAAGTGTTAAATTTAAGCATGAATAACAGTTCAGAGGATTCTCTTTCAAGTGAAGTCTTAAAAGGCCTTTGAAGCAGTATGCAGATAATCAAGTCGTTGAGACAATGTCCTTTCTGGTTGAAATGGCAAGAAACTGTTTTTTCTTTGTGAACCAGTCTGATATCGGTTTTGTGGGCATTGATCCTTTGGCGAAGTGTCTGAGACGTTTGTCCAATGTACATAGCAGACGGACACTTTTGGCACGATAGCATAAATTATATTTCTGGATGCGCTGGAATATGTGTTCTTGATCTTATAACTCACTTGGTTAGGTCCAATAATGGTATCAGCAGAATGAATATGTGGACAAAGCTGGCAACGGGGTTTGTTGTAAGGGAAGGTACCAGGGTTGGTATTAGTGTGGTATGTCCTGTGGTTGTTGGTAAGAATCATCTTGAGGTTAGGTGGTTGTCTATAGGAGACTATGGGTCTGTCTCCCAGAGCCCCTCGGAGTTTAGTATCCTGTTCCAGTATAGGCTGTAGTTTATTGATAATGTGTTGCACAGGTTTAAGTTGGGGGCTGTAGGTGATGACAAGTGGTGTTCTATTGTTGGTTTTCTTGGGTCTGTCTTGAAGTAATTGGTTTCTAGGTATTCGTCTGTCTCTTTTCAATTTGCTTTTTTATTTCTCAGGGTGGGTAGAGATGCTTGGTAGAGAATGCTTGGTAGAGATCCTGAAGTTTCTGGTCTCTGTCAGTGGGATTAGAGCAGATGCGGTTGTATCGAAGGGCTTGGCTATAGATGATGGATCGTATGGTGTATTCTGGATGGGAGCTGGAAGCATGTAGGTAACTGTATGAGTCAGTGGGTTTTCTGTAGAGAGTGGTGTCTAATTATCAAGACTGTATGCAAAATAAGAAAATACCTAAACTTGATTTCCACATGGTAATATTGCAATTGACAAGCAAATGTAACAAATCAATGACTGATTACTGAATCGCTCAGGGAATAATACCTCGTTTACTATAAGATGCTCCTTAGTTGATATTTGTCCCTTAATTATAATGCTGCATTACTGTATATTCATAGCTGCAAGAGTATTGTCAGAAATATTTATGAACAGTTCAATTACATTTTCTGCTTAAAGAAAAAAATCAAAAGGCAAAACTGCATTTCAGTTGCTTAAGGTACAGAAGCTCTCTCAAAATATAGAATTGTGTAATTAGTTTTAAACTTAGATCTTTCTTCAATGTCAAAAATATGATCTTCTGTATTCCAGATCTCATGACTCATGTAGTGCCTATAAACTACTCCAGGGTCCGTTTTAACAGTGTCAGTCCTTGGTAGCTGTGCTATGATAGCATTCTGTATATATCAGTATTCAAGCAGTTTCATAAGCTGTATTCAGAAATAATGCAGTCTTGATAAAGACTTCAATCAAAACAAAATTAGCTAACCAAATCCCTCCTCTCACCTTTGTTAGAAGCACTCTGATTAAATCATCTAAAACTGATATGTAAGCATTCCTGTTCTCTTCATCTCTCCATCCTCTTCCCCTCTTTGTCCTCTTCCCTACAGTCTGGACAAGGATTGCAGTGATTTTTTCATGTAAAAAAAGGTATGCTGTATCATCTTGTTTCATTCTTTCCTGTCTTATATTAGAATTATGGTTAGTAAGAAGACTTAGATTAAGTGCTGTAAAATTGGGAACAGTGTTTTTCTAGACTTCTGGCTGTTCCATTTAATAGTTTCTGCAATTCTAAACATCACAAAATATGTTTAAAACTATCAATGATTCTCTTGCCCTAGGGTGAGCTGCTATATAGCACCATTGACGGATCAAAAATCGCTTTGTGGTATGATTTGACTATAGCAAATACAGAGAGCCTTTCATTTTATTGCATTATATACAATACAAAAGAACTCTACGCTATATCATGTGTTCAGATGTTGTGTTATATAATGTTCATGAAATATAAATACAAAGGTAGTGCTTCCAAGTCTCACACACTAAAAAAATAAAAATAAAGTAGACACAGAATTACAAAAATAGAGAAAAAGCAATTCACCCACTAATCTGTACTCTGCTTTATAACAAAGACCTTATGGAGAGAAGAAGGTGGAATGAAGTTATATATTTAAACAGGTTTTTTTGTTTTTGCTTTGTTTTTTAATTCTATGGCTATCATTGAAGGGAAAGGATTTACTTAGATGGCTACTGTTTGACTATTTGGTGTAACTGCCATTCACTCTCTTTAATGAGCAGATCCGTACTGTTGAAGTTCATGCAATTGGCTGTAAATCATCTTTTTCTACTCTGAATTTGTGAAGCCTGAAAATTTTTCTCCATTTCCTCTAAGCAGTCTATTTCGAACAATCTTAAGCTCCTTGTGGCAAGTTCTGCTTGTACTGTACCTAACACAATTGGTTGTTTGAGTGATGTCCCCGTGGGTGCTCCACTGTTGGTCTATGCCTACACTGCAGACTTCTTGCACAAGAACTGTTTTGTGCAAGAATTCTTGCCCAAAAGGTCTTGTGCAAGAGCGCGTCTACACTGCCATTTGCTTTTGCGCAAGTGTGTCCATGGGAGTGTGGATGATCTCTTGCTCAAGAAAGCTCTGATGGCCATTTTAGCCATAGGGGTTTCTTGCGTAAGAAATCCCTGTTGCCCAGCCACACTGCCTTCTTGCGCAAGAGGGCTTATTCTTTCTGGGGAGAGGAATAACTCTTGTGCAAGAAACCCTCTGTTCCGATGCTTTACTGTAAATTTACTTGCGCAAGAATGCGCATGCAGTGTAGATGCTCTGCAAGCTTTTGCACAAGAACAGCTGTTCTTGTGCAAGAAGTCTGCCGTGTAGACATAGCCTTGGTGTCTGGTTGTCCCGGCACTTTTCCCTAGCAAATTGGAGTTTTCCCTAGCAGTAGTTGGTCAGACCATGCATGCACAGTAGGCTCCTCATGCCATTAGTGCTCTTGTATTTGCACACACAGTCCAGCTCCCTCCAGTTCCTTTGTTACCGCCCTCGGTCGCAGATGGAGCAAGCGCCTCTCTTCACAGAATCTAGTCAGAAGAATTGTTCATAGTTAATTAGAATCCTATTAGAGTAAAGTTATAGTCAGTAGTTAGATAGTTGTTGTCTTTTTCTTTCTCTGTTTGGCTTTTTTAAAAAAACCAAAACCTAAAGAAATGGAACAGTAGTTTGATGAAATCCTGCCGTTACTACAGATATCATGCCAGGCTCGCCTGGTTTTAAAAAATGCGACACATCGCAAGCCCATGTCTGCGCCAGACAGGCACTCTTCATCTATCAAGTGCCTTGGGGAAGCACCTATACCACAGAAGTGCCCCCATTGCTCTAAACTGACTGCTAGAGCGTGACGAGACAGGGAGATGCAGTTCTGCATGCTTCTGTTCGACAAGGCCCTTCAACCAGCAGACATGCCTTCTACACCTTGCTCAGACCCAGTCAGGGCCAAGAAATGTAGAGCCACTTCCCCTTGTTCAGGCTCTTTAGCTGAGAAAAGGGCCTCACCAGCGTGGTCTTCACCGACAAATTCATCCACCAGGGTCAGCGTCGGTGATAAGCCGGGGACATCAGGCACCAGTTCCTCCCGCTCTAAGGATGCCTCACAAATCAAATCATGGCACTGCCAGCACCGTCCACTACAACTGCCATACCAGCACCGAAATTGGCACCAACACGAATGCTGACCATGTCACTGGCCACTACAAGATCTCCAGAGCCGGAGACACAATCCCCGCTAAAGCACCACTGGCACTGAATGAACCACCGGCACTGTCTATGGCCCGTTCAAAGACTAATAAAGAGACACCGAGGTCCCCTATCCTGGCACGGATATCTTGCTCTCTGGTGCTGTCTTCACTGGCACCTCCTTCACTGGCTCCGATGTATGCTACCAATCAGGATACACATACCCATAGAAGACACTATAGATAAGTCTTCCTCCCTCCTCTTCCTCCCCCCCCCCCACTCTCTGGTGCCATACTATATATCTACTCGTGATGCGCCACATCGGCACTGATCATTATCTCCTCCTGCTTCCTCAAGAGGTTCGGTATAATCCCCAGATCTCTGACATTACCAGCACACTCAACCTTTTATGAAGATGGCAGGAGTATCTTCTCCTTTAGACACTCTTCCCCCACATGGTCTTACTGTGAGTACCACAGATGCAGACACTACCATGATCCTCTGCCCCATTGGGGTACACTATATTGTTACTCACCTATCTACCATAGGCACTGGTCTCTATGCTGTTACTGACCCGTGTCTAGCTGCCATTAGACAACTTCTTCTATCCCAGCTTGTAAACTCCCTGCCACTTCACCTCCTCAGAGCACCTCTCCTCCTCACCAACAACCTGAACTTGAGGAAGGACAACTGTCTGAACCAGAACAATCACCGGACACCTCACCCACAGACCAGTCCTCTTCCTCTCTGGACAAGGCAGTGCTACCTGGGGATACCTCACCTACAGATGACCTGAAACGATTGTTTAAAAGGGTGGCAGCCAGTCAAGATGTTCAATTGTCTGAGGTAAAACAGAAGCAGCGCTGTCTCCTTAAGAACCTCCAACCCTCCCAGTGGGCAAAAATTGCATGGCCCATTGATGAGGTCATTATGGAAGTGGCTGACAAGATATGGCAGACCCCAGCCTCTATCCCACCCACTAACAAATGGGGTGGCAAAAAGTATTTTGTCCCTTCCAAGGGCTTGGACTTTCTTTTTTCCCCACCCACAACCAAACTCCTTGGTAGTTGATGCAGACCAGCAGAGAGCGAGGGTGCCACAGTACAAGAACACCACGGCCCACAAAGAGAGTAAGTGCATTGACCTCTTTGGTAGAAAAGTCTGTTCTTCACTTACCTTGCAACTGCACATTGCAAACGATTTGGCTTTCCTAGCAAACCACTACTTCGATAATTATTCGAAACTTATTGGTGTCATGGAACATTTACCTTATAATAAAAGATCAGTTCTAAAGTCAAGTGTTCAAGAGGGTTATACAGTGGTGCAAACTGCTTTACAAATGGCTCTTGATGTGGTGGATACAGCAGCACGCTCCACTGTAACCTCAGTCGTAATGTGGAGAGCATCCTGATTACAGTCGGCTGCTGTCCCAAAGGACCTACAATCCAAAGTAGAAGGCCTCTCCTTCAACAAACAAGTTGTTTGCGGAAAACACTGATAAGGTCGTACGAACAGGCAAGGACTCTAGAACGACTCTGCGTACACTGGGCATGTGTGTGCTCCCCTATAGTTGAAAATGGTATACACCATACCAAAAGCACTGAGATACTTACTCAAGCACATACTTGAGATACCAACAAAGGGGATCCGATCAATCCTGGACCAGACAGCGCCCTCAAAGAAAGCACCCACAAAATAACTGTACCGCTGCTCAGCAAAACAATAGACAGCAGGTTTGAGGCCCTGATTGGGGGTATGCTAGACCTCCCCCTCATATGGCTGCACAAGACCAGGTTCCTATCTTCCAACATTGTTTGAAACCATTTTACCGCCACTGTGCCTCAATTACAACCAACTGCTGGGTTCTAGAAATGGTTACATCTGATTATACCATCTCATTTACATCCCTTCCGCCAACCTCCTCACCATCCCCATCCCTTTTCAGGGACCCTTCTTACAAGGACCCTATTGAAGAAAGAGGTGCATCGCCTCCTCTCCATTGGAGTAGTAGAGAGGGTACAGGACGAGTTCAGGGGCAAGGGCTTCTATTCTCACTACTCTCTCACCCAGAAGCATACAGGTGATTGGAGGCCCATTCACGATCTTTGAAGACTCAATTGATACCTTTGCAAACAGTGGTTTAAAATGGTTACCCTGGCATCCATCATCCAAGCTCTGAATGAGGGGGACTGGTTCACAGGTATCTCCGTGAGGATAAGCCATACGCCTACGGAACTGGTGCATCCATAATAAGGTGAAACTGGTGGCATCATACCTACCTGGCATCACCAATGTCACAGCAGATGCGTTGAGCAGACATTTTGTACAATATCACGAGTGTGAGCTACATCACTGGGATCTTCATCCTATATTCTGTCATTGGAGATTTCCCCAAATAGACCTTTTTGCCTCTTGAGAATGCCAAATGCCCTCAGTACAGCTCCTGGGTCGGAGCAGGACCAGGATCATTGGGGACACCTTTTTCCTAGACTGTAAAGGCATCTACTTTACGCATTTCTTTCAAACCTGCTAATTCCAAGAGTCCTTGAGAAGATTAACAAGGACGGGGTGTAAACAAGGCCGTCAGAGTGCGCCAACAACACAGCCGATGGCCCTCTAGTCCGTTCTCTTGAGTATGCACCCCGAGCTGGATTCGTCGGTCAGCAGAGTAGGGGGGTTCGGGCCCGCCCCCTCTCCGAACCCCGGCCCAGGGCCCTGAAGGCAGGGACCCACGGTCCCTCCCTAGCGGATGGGGGAAGTGCCCCAAAACACACCCGCTCACGGGCTCCACGACCCTGCCCTGGGCCGCTTCCTACTCCACCAGTCCTTAAGGCTCGCCCCTGCCGCGTTATCCGGCCTCACCTCTCCCTTCTCCTTCCTCCCGGCCGCTCCATTCTCCTCCTCCCCCCTCGCAGTGCCGGCCCCAGGTTTAAATCCCCCGCCGGCTCCGCTCCCTCTGTCCGTCACTTCCTCCGCGATGCCCCAGAGCCTCCCTTCCCCCGTGACCTCATCAGCCCGTGCCTCTCTGGCCCCTCCCTCCTGGGCCTTGTCTATCGGCGCCCTTTGCCTCCCAGCGCTCCCCACGCTGGGTCCTGGCGCGTCTGCGCAGCCCGTCGTGCTGTGGCCGTATGTGCTCCCCACCCTCCGGTGTGTCCCCCCGGCGTCCTGAGTGCGGGGCGGGAGCGCCCCGTCACACGGGGCGATAGTAATACTCAGAGCCCCATTCTGGGCCTGTCAAACGTGGTTTCCCTAGTGGATGTCTCCTCATCCACCCTATCACCTCCCTGAACACAATGATCTATTGATTCAGAAACGGGGCACTATGGTGCATCCCCAGCCTCCTGTTCTGTGCCTGACAACCTGGTTCCTCATTGGTTCGAGGAATCCAACATGAGATGTTCAGACCATGTGAAGGAGGTCTTGATACTCAGCAGGAAACACACCACACATTCTACTTGCCTAAAGAAATGGTGCACATTTGTCTCATAGTGCACAGGTAGACAACTTGAACCATATTCAGTCCCATCGCACCAAATTTTAGATTACATTCTTTCCTTAAAACAATCTGGGCTAGCTGTAGCCTCTCTGAGTGCAGTTGGCAGTGATCACCGCTTTCCATCACACAATAGGCAGTTTCTCAGTGTTTTCACATCCCACTACAAAGAGATTCATCAAGGGTTTGTGAAATCTTAACCCACCTCATAGGACACCACCACCGATCTGGAACCTAGAAATGGTCCTAGACACTCTCAACACCTGACTAAGGATATATCAGTAGCCTTGGCAGTATTATCAGCAGCTATCAAACGGTGACTCTGAGACCCACCTGCCCTCTATTCTAGAGTACTGCTACAAGTCACCAACAGTGGGGCACCCATGGGGATATCACTCGAAGAAGAAGAGGGAATTACTCACCTTGTGCAATAACAATTCTTCAAGATGTGTGTCCCCGTGGGTGCTCCACTTCCTGCCTTTCCTCCCCGCTTCAGTGTCTCTGTTCTTTAATTTATATCTTTCAGATACTCGGGCAGATATGAGGAACTGGCGGGAGCCGGATCATGCACATGAACACAAGGGTGTGAATGGCACAAGGTGCCTACCATGCATGCGCAGTCCGACCGACTACTCCTAGGGAAAACGCCAATCTGTGGCGCCATCCTGGTCCATGATTAGGGGTCCTGAGAACAAATAGTAAATCTACATACTTTTGTCTGGTCTTCCAACTTGATTTTATTACCAGCACAAAACTTAGAATTCTAACAGCTAAACTGGGTAATGTAATTTTTTGCACATATGTTAAAAATCTGTGACCAGTTCACATTTCATGTTGTATCATAATCAATCCTTAAAACTGCCTAAAGAGAAACATAACCGTTTGCCCCTCTGTTTATAGTAAAGTGGCAAAATTTGCAGATGATACAAATTGCTCAAGATAGATCAAATCTAGAACAGCTTCCCCTCTGTAGCTTTCTCAATCTTCTGAAATAAAAAATTGTCACCAATGTAGTCCAAGAACTTATTGGATAATCTGTCCTCTGCTGTGTTAGTTTCCTGACATATGTCTGGATAGTTGAAGTCCCCCATCACCACCAAATCTTGCACTTTGTATAATTGTTAATTGTTTAAAAAAAGCCTCATCCACCTCTTCTGCCTGGGCAGGTGGTCTGTGATAGACCCCTACCATGACATCACCTTTGTTTTTTACCCTTTTAACCTAACCCAGAGACACTCAACAAGTCTGTCTATGTCCTTCTCTACCTCAGTCCAAGTATATATATTCTTAATAAATTAAGGCAACGCCTCCTCCCTTTTTCCCCCACCTATCCTTCCTGAGCAAGCTGTACCCTTCTGTTCCAGTATTCCAATAGTGTGTCATTCCCACCAAGTCTCTCTGATACCAAAGTATTTACAGTGGGGCACAAAAACACATTAATCTCAAAAGCAAATTTTTCATTTGCAATATGAATAAATTATTTTGCATCACTGTCCCAGAGATGTCCCGTGGAGGCAATACATTCTAGTAACTCGTCTCTGACTAATATATAGACTGGTCTGGAGGAGCTGGTGCCTGTTGTCCTAAACCAGATGGGACTTATTAAAGTGATGAAGAGGAAAGGATTTTCCTAGAGAACTGCCTTTTAGTCAGGAAGGAGGGTTAGGAAAACAATGACTTGACAAAGCTTCACATGAGTGTTTTAGTGTATGTTACAGATAAATGAAACTGGACAAATACAGCATATTATTCAGCTGATTTTAGAAAATATTATTTCAAATAAGTGCTTTGTTTTGTAGAAACTATCTTTATAGTTGAAGCATTTTAATTTGCAGGCAATCATTCGTATTCACGTGCACACACATATACAATCACACTTTTAGCACTCGTAATAAAAACTATTTAAAGTCTTTGTTTCAGACTGATTCCACTGCCCAATGAGACACAATTTTCCTTTTCCTAGATTTCAAGAAAGCGAGTGTTAAGAATTCTAGGCTTCTAGTCTTTTTTGTTTTAAGATACTGCTACTATCCTATGGTTCAGGAAGTATATGTGCAGCTTGTTGTGTGTTTGACTACTGTTATCGGTACCAAAAATGTTTTTACCACACCCTAAAGACTCTGGAACTAGATTTCTGTACTGTATGATGTTGGTCTTCTGTGTGTTCCTTTTAAAAACATCTTAAATTGGTATTTTCACTTTCTTCTTTTTAGGACCTGAACATCTGCATTTCCTGATTTCTTTGTGGTTGGTCTTCACCTTAAGCTATCTACCTTTTACATTTCTCTGTTAAACAATGAAAATAAGCTAATTGGTTTCACTTTTTTGTTTGTGGTCTCTTAATGCTTGTGGCAGACACTCCAGAGAAATGCTTGCTAATTTGTTTCCAGTGAAAATTAATTAGTCTTGGAAACTTTTTGTTGTTGTTGTTGTAGTTGATATTAAGTTCAGTAAAAACCTCAGTTTTCAAAGCTTGTATTTCAGGCCAGAAGTGATCTGGTGCTGTATACAAAAAAGGTGTTGATAATCATCAGTGTTAGAAATATTAGCTGTATGCAAAGTGAGATTCAAAGCACTACAGAGATATAAGGCATTTGTTCCTAATCTGGGAGTCTAAGATACCAAAAATTTGGGGGGAATATTTTGTGCTTTTAAAAAAATATCTAGCTTTGCTGTGTCTGTATAAATGACTTCTTACGGTTACTTGTATTTAATTTGGGAAGAGTGAAATGCTGCAGTATTGACTTGTAAAATTAGCAAGGTTCAGTTTGCCATCTCCATCTACTGAGAGTAGCATTTACAGCACAAACATCTTAAGAGTCCTCAAATAACATGAATTAATACTTTTTAAATTCTGCTTTGATAATGACCATTATCAGACAGCATAGAACAGAGCTGAAGAGTGCTTGCTTCTCTGAGAAATCTCCTTCTTTCTTTTTTTTTTTAATTGTATCCTTTGGTATATATGGTTGTGACTATTTTCTTCCACTATTTGATCTGGGGAAGTGGGTCTGGCCCACGAAAGCTCATCATCTAATAAACCATCTTGGTAGTCTTTAAAGTGCTACATTGTCCTGCATTTTGCTTCTTTCTTCAATGAGGCATCTTGTACTTTCCATAACTATGGAGGTGATCTTATTGGGGTCTGAAGTTTAAATGCTGAGGACTGAGGTCCATATATGAAGTAGTCTGTGTATTACAATGTTCCTATTTTCAAGTGCAGTTATTGTAAATGTAGGTGGAAATCTGGTATTTGAGCATGCAGAGAGATTCTTAGGTATTTAATACCCAATTGTGCATGCATCTGTAGTAACTGTACCACTGTAGTTCTGCATGCAAAATATGCATGTGTACGCATGCCAAAGTACTAATTTTTGGAAAATGGATCCTTCATAGTGAAGTGCAAAAGCTAAATAAAACTACTTCATATCCAAATAATACTTCTTTTGCTACCATATATCTGCATTTAATATTGTTACTTCGTTAGAGCTTTAAAGAGACCTAGAAGTGGAGGGATTCAAATAGAATACCTGCAAAATGTTTTAAAACTCTCTCAAACATTTTTAGTAAGTTTTTTGTAAAATATTGATCAATACAAAATACATAATGAGATGTGGCGGAATGAGAACTCAGTAATTAGTCCAGTAGTATGGATGTGTGTTTTGGGGCAGTTTTTAAGAGCACCTAAGTTGGTCTTAATGACATTTTGTAAGGAAAGAGTTTGAGAAATATATTGTACTGAATAATCTTCGAAAAGAACTTCTGGATTAGTTGAGCAGAAAGACTGCAGTTTTTGTTTTGGGGGTTCTTTAAATAAACTTCATAGCAGAATTGGGGGGGCAGGGAATGAAAAGACATGGGGCATGGGTGCGCATGGATTGTAGAGCAAACAGTAGTCTTCCTGGCGGGAGCCCTGTGGTTTTGCTCGTTTTTCAGATTAGCCGTGTGCTTCTTTGGGGATTTCCACAAGAAAATACATTTTTAAGTGGTATGCAGTGTTCCCTGTAAGCTGAGTGCCACCCAGGAGAGATTCAGGTGCCATCCAGCTGATTGGCAAAGTGCCCACATCTGACCACAGCCAGCAGCATGTGTTTGGTGGTGCCCATCTGCATATGTCTTGGTGAGCATAACAAAATTTATTCCACACAGATAGAAAATCTTAGAGGGACACATTGGTGGTATGTGTGTCAGTGTTGCAAATAAAGGCTGTCAAATCTTAGAAATGATTGGAGTAAGGGTGGGTGTTGGAGAGTCCATCCCACACTCACCATCTGGTAGTGGCTTCTGTAGTGCTTCTAGTTCTTTCTTGAACCCTGTTAAAGTTCTGGTCTTTACAACCTTCTCTGGCAAGGAGTTCCATGGTTTGACTGTGCACTGCATGAAGAAGAACTTCCTTTTGTTTGTTTTAAACTTGCTACCTAATTTCTTCTAGTGACCCATCGTTCTTTGGTTCTTAATTATAAACTGGGGCATGACCATCTTGTGTATGGTTAATTGGGTTTGGGCTGACTACACCCTTTTTTTTTTGTCTCTTATGTTACACCTTAAAATATTTGAGAGGAAAAATGTTTTGGAGCTTGATGTTTGAAATAGGTATAGGAGAGGTCAAGAAGATTGTCCCATCCTCCTTCCAAGATGTTTAATGTAATATGGAGTTCTTAAAGCTTAAATTCTAAAGCATTTCTGAGTCAGAAGTGTGGGATGGAAGGAAGATTCATACTGTTGTCAGACTGGCTACATGTATTATGACATTTGTGGTTCTTTATACAAAATATTTGAGACCAAATAATGCAACTTAGCCAAATGCATTGTTTAAAGCTAAAACAATATAGTATGAAAAGGAGATATACATTAGGGATGTAAAAACGACCTAAAACAGTTAACTGGTTGAATGTTTTGTTTAACTGGTTAACCATATGGGTGGGGGAGCTACTCTGGCCATCTGTGTCCACAGTGGCTGTGGGCGGGGTGTAGCTGGCCAGGCTGGTTAACCAGTTAACCTCTGACGTCCCTAATATACATACCGTCCTTCCACGAAGCAATTCTTATCTCTCAGCATCTTCACCTTACAAAGATGGTGTATTCAAAGATACTCCCCCAAAGTCACTTGTTCTTCAAGTGCTTGCTCATGTCCATTCCACAGTAAGTGGGAGGACACTTATTATTGACATACTCACTAGCAGACTTCTAGGTAATAGAACCTAGAACAGTACTTGGACTTCTGGGTAACAGAAATGGCCCCAAAAGACCAATTTACTGGTAATGCTCTATTTTGTAGGACATCTGTGTCTGATTTAAACTCTACAAAAAGATGAGAACTTTCTTCTGCTTTGACCATTGATAGGAAAAAGGAATCAATCAATTTAAGTCTTTTTCTTGACACAGGCTTTGAATTTTCAGGCTTCTTTGTCTAATTCTACAGGTGTTTTTTGCTTAAACTACTAAGCTTGTGACAAACATTTCTGTTTTATCTATTTTAGTTATTGTCATTCTTTGACGTCTTTTCACAGCTGATGTTTGGAAGGTTACATATTTCAATTTTAACTTATTTATATTTATAAAATGCTTGATCGGCACTGATTTTTTTCAAGCACTTAGATGTTAGCAGAACAGAAACTTGCTTTCAAAAAATGATTTTGTTGACCGAGAACACAATATTCATGATTTATGAATGCACTGGTTTCCTTGTTGAAAACCATGCAGTCTGTTTTAGTCAATGTCTGAGGTGATTGTGAAGACCTCAGACTCAATAGATGAAGACATTCTGATGGTGTGGTTAAGGCAGTAGATTAGGAGTCAGGAGAATCTGGCTTTTGGTCCTCATAGCTCAAAAATAGACTTCCTTTGCATCTTGAGAAATAGATTAAATTCTCTCTGCCTCAGTAGCCCCCATCAGTAAAATGAAGGCAATACTCCCCTACCTGACAGAAGTAACAAGGCTAAATTCATTAGTGTTTGTGAAGGACAGTCTACAGTAATGAGTACCCCTATAAAAGCCTGTAAGGTTTTGGTATGTCAGCTCTTGGTCAGGAATATTGGGAGACTTGTATGCTACTCTTTAAAAGTACCAAACCATTCTATAGTTACAAATATGACCTCTTTTACAATCAGTAAGTGTGTATAAATCCCATTAATGGAAACTGAGTAAACGTTAGGGAGAATTGTCTCTGATAAATAGATTTAGTGTAAAATTGCAACGTTTTTGCTCTTTGCAATTTATACTGATTTATATACCTCCAGTAACATTTTTTTCTTAGTAGTAATAGGAAAAGAACACCATCCAGTCTTGTACCACTGTCTAGTTACCATTCTTATCTGGGATCCCAGAAATCCATTTACCATAGAAAAATGTGAAATTTGCATTTTTACAGAGAATCTTTAGTTTTTAGATATTGTGAAAAAAAATATAAACCTATTGTGGCAGGGTCAGTCCTGCTCCTGGGCTCCTGGCCCCTGTTCAGCCCACTGTCCCACAGTTTAGGAGCCACAGTACAAGAGACACTTGCCTTGTTTTGGCATTTGGCCCTCTGTTCCACAGCAAAACAATGGAGCAATGGGGCTAATGCCCCGGGTTAGTCCGGGCTGAGTGGGCAGTCCTCCTCTGGCTGCTTGGGAAAAGGGAGTCCTCAAACACTCCCTGCCCACACTCCTCACTTCCCCCTGCTGCTTTTAGCGGGGTTGATGCTGTTCTGCTTTGCTCCTCTGGTCTCCTTATCAGTTGTTTGTCTTTGTCTTTCTCCACCTCCACACTCCAAACTCCTTCTTAACTCTCCCTCCCTTCGCCCCCAGGGAGGATTTTTAAAGAGGTCTCGTGGCAGCCTGAATCCACTGCACCTGGTCTCAGGGGCGGATATAGGGTGGGGCGGCCGTCCCGGGCCCCGCGCTTCAGAAAGCCCCGCGCATGTGCTGTGGCACCGCTGTGCATGCGCATGGCGTCACTGCGCATGCGCCGTGGCAAAGGGGGGGCCCCCACGGAATTATGCTGCCCGGGGCCCCGCAAAACGGTCATCTGCCCCTGCCTGGTCCTTAATTGATTTGCAGCTGCCCTGTCTCAGCTGCCCCTAATTAGCTAGGACTGTTGCTGTTCCTTTTGTAAGAGCTGCCTCTCTCCCCTGCTACCAATATTGCCTAATTGACAATCTATAAAACCAGGGAGCAGAGGTTGGCTGGGGGAGGGGCCTGCAACTGTAGGGCCTATTTCCGTTCTTGTATCCACTCACGTATCCATACAGAGTTCCAGTGGGAGGTGTCTGCTGGCTCACTCGAGAGCTTCGAGGAGCAGTGGGTGCTGTCCGGGGTTCTTTTCTCAGTATCCCCATCTGGTTCCCTCGCTTTAGCCCTTTGAGCCTTACACCCATCCCCATTTTCTCATTATTTGTCCCACGTAAACAGTTGGTTTTCTGGGCTCTGTGGACCCTCCCCATAGGCTGGGGGGAGATGTTAGCCCGCCGACCTCCCAGACACCAAATAGTCCCCTTCTACTAACCCTTTTAGCCTGCTCTGCTACACTATACAGTAGAACTTCAATTATCTGATCTTATTGCAGCTGGAGCTGGATTGAATAATCAGAAATTTGGGTTATCAGAAATGGCAAGGCTTGGGAGGTTGGCTTAAAAATGATAAATATATCAATAAAACACTAGAAAAGAATGGAGGCAGAAAAAGATTGATTAACAATAGAAAGAGAAACACAATATTGGAAAAGGTGAACAGTTGGAAGAGAAGGGGAGGGAAAGAAATGAAGAAAGGGGTTTTTTCCTTCCCTATCCCCCAATTAATTTAATTAAATTTAATTAAATTAATTTTCCTCCCATACTCACAAAGTTATAGGGTATTATTTGTATTTCAATACTACCTACTGTTTGCAAAAAAGATTAGGATCCCATTGTGCAGTACACTACACAAACATGAGTCTATGTCAAAGAGCTTATACCCTAAAGAGATAGAACAGGCAAAAGGATGCACCATAAAGTCAGTGGTGATTGATAAGTATCATGTTAGTGATGTGATTTTTATGTTTTTGTCAGATTTTTTTTGTTGCACTGAAAAAACGTGGAAATCTTAATAAGATATGCTAGAAAGTTTATATCTTCATTATAGTTGCATAAATGATTCTCTTAAAGTCCATGGTAAGGAATTAGTCAGGAGTTGAGTGGTGTAATTAACTTTGTGGAAAGCCCAGTTATATAACATATATTTGAAGTCTGTAATAGGAGGTACGAAAGATTAAAATCATATGAGAGGAGATGCACATCTCTCCTAATGCATACTTAAGCACTCAGATATCCACCAGAGATGAAGTAGATAAAATGAGCTGTTAGGGTTCGATTTAGATTACTAATAAGCTGTTGAATAATCCAGATTCACTCAGCATTATTTTTAGTCAAACCTAGAACAGCATAACATGAAAAGAAGCCATATTTTACTCTCTTCAGGAAGCAATTTTCAGTGTAATACTACACATTGTAGGGCTGCTTCAAAAGTAGGAGTTCAAATCTAATTGTATTTATACAGGAGTTGTTTACCATTAATGAAACATTAGCCAAGACTTAGGCACCCATTCTTCTTGCCAGTTTCTTATCTTGTTTTGAACATAGATTTCCAAAACCCAGCAAAACTGGAGATACACTGAATTGCCATAGGTTGGTACAGAGGCATGTTGGTCAAGCATCAACAAAATAATCTGTCTTCTTTCTTAGAACACTCTGCGGATTACACTTATCATATCTGACAAGCTTCAACACAATATACATTTTCCCTGAGAGATTCTACAGGTGCACAGACCAGAGGTTGAGTTCCATTACTAGTATATTGACATGATAGCAAGACTACCTGGGAGAATGGCTCACAGTTGAGCATAAGTATAAAGTATACAAAACCATCAAGATAGTCCTGTCTAAAACAGATGACTGGATAAGAGGGTGTGTTTATTTTCTTCTCTGCATAGAATAAAGAGCATTTAAAAGCATATACGGCATGTACATGTGAAAAATGTCATGGTATGTGCTGAGGGAGGGCCAAGAATGCTTATACCTTTCAGGGATGGACTTAGTTTAACCTGTTCTTAAAAATCTCTAGTGATCGGGATTCCACAACCTTCCAAGGAACCATATTCCAGAGCTTATATTCCCTTTATGGTTAGTGTTTTCCTATTATCTGACCTTTCTAAGTCACCCTTGCTTCAGATAAAGCCCATTACTACTTATCTGTCCTTCAGTGGGTATTAAGAACAATTGATCTTTATAACAACAATCTTGAAATATCCCCCTCAGTCATCTTTTCTCAAAACTAAATATGCCAAGTATTTTAATCTTTTTTTATAAGTCAATTTTCTAAACCTTTTATCATTTTTGTTGCTCTTCTCTGGACTTTCTCAGATTTGTCCACATCTTTCTTAAGCCATGGTGCCAAGAACTGGACACAGTATTCTACCTGAAACCTCACCGGTGCTGAGTAGAGTGGAACAATTCTCTGTCTCGTACATCTTATACTCTGTTCTCCAGAATATTAGGCTTTTTTTTGCAACTATCATGTTTACTCGTATTTAATTTGTTACCAATTATAACCCCCAGATTATTTTCAGTGTCCTGCCAGTTATTCCCCATTAGATGGTTGTACATTTGATTTTTTTCAAAATAACTGCCTGCTGTGTAGACGCAGACTAAGTTATTTTGAATTAACGCTAGTTAGATATTGCTGTATAGGTGTACCCTTCTTTGTTAAGATTATTTTGAATTCTAAAACAAAAGACAGGACTATGCAGCACTTTAAAGACTAACAAGATGGTTTATTAGATGATGAGCTTTCGTGGTACAGACCCACTTCCTCAGATCAAATTGTGGAACTGAGGAAGTGGGTCTGGCCCACGAAAGCTCATCATCTAATAAACCATCTTGTTAGTCTTTAAACTGCTGCATAGTCCTGTCTTTTGTTTCAGCAAGATCAGACTAACACGGCTACATCTCTATTTGAATTCTACACTGACATCCAAAATACTTACAGCTGCTGTCATTCACAAATTTTATAAACACACTGTCTCCACTCTATTATCCAAGTCATTAATGAAAATATTGACTAGTATTGGATCCAGGAGAGACCCCTGCAGAATCTCAAATAATACATCTTTCCATTTTGACAGAGAACCATTGATATATACTCTGAGTGTGGTTTTTCAACCCGTTGTGCACCCACTTCATGTTAATATAACCTCAATCATATTTGCCTCATTTAATGATGAGGATGTCACATAGGACAGTGACAAAAGGTTTACTAAAATCAAGTTATATCTCATGTACATTTTCTTCCCCCATTCATTAGATCAGTAACCCTGCCAAAGAAGGAAATAAGGTTGGTGTATGATTTGTTCTTGATAAATCCTTGTTGGCTATTACTTATTGCCCTGTTAGACTCTAGGTGCTTATTCATTGATTGTAAGTATGTGGTAGTAAATACTTCATTTTCTTGTAAAATGTTGACTTTTTGAAGCTGTATCTGTCATGTTCAGTGAAGCGCTCCTAAAGCTCATATAAAGGGAAGCATGTTTTTACTCATACGCAATTTTTAAGTGATATTAGCATTTGCTAAGTTTCCTGATTCTTACCTTGCTACAAAACATCCTCTGGCATGAGATGCAACGAACACTTGGTTTTGAAGAGCAGATAAGTTTTAGGGATGTAGTAGTCAGCTAACGGATAAGCCTAGGCTTTTTGGTAAATCTAGTCAACTATTCAAATTTCTAACCCCTCTTGCTGCCTATGTATTAGGGGCAGCTAGGGTGGGGAAGCAGGAGCCAGTTCCCCTGAATACTGGCTCTCCATGCTGCAACCTCTGTCCACGGTGAGCCTGCTGCCGTGAAGCAGCCTCCATCCGTGGCGGTGCCATGCTGGCTGCAGACAGAGGCTGCTTCGTGGTTGCAGCCCCTATCCCCGGGGGATCCCAGTCCCCTGCAGACAGGGGCTGCTTCCTCCGCCTTCCCTCCTCCCCCCCCCCAGCAGTCTCTGTCCACGGGGAGCAAGGACACCCCACCCAATGGACAGGTGTTGCTGCCTCTGTATCAGAGGCAACAGCGCAGGGTGGCAAGCAGCTGAACTGCAAGGGGAGTAGGTTTTTTAACTGGCTCTCCTTGCAGACTGGCTCTCTAGATAGAGAGGCAGCAGCACCAGGTGGCAGGGAGTTCCCTGGGAATGGGGCCGGATTGCACTGGCTGCCGACCCGGCCCTGGGGACTATAGAATAATCAACTAACCGCTGAGAATTCATGCAATTAGTTGACTGTTGAATTAACTGATAGCTAACTTCCCTAATAAGTTACCCTTTGCTCACTTAAAGCTCCCCAGAGTTCCTAGGAGTCCTCACCGAGTAAGAACTTGATGCCTGGGAATAGAGTGAGAGGACTGTTTCGCTGGGCTCACAGTAAACTAGGATTTTAGCTCTTCTAGTGAAAATGTGGATGATCCAGAGCTAAGATAAATCTGCATCTATGTCTGCAAGCGAGCAGTGTGATTCCTCTACTTATGTATGCATACTTATGCTATCTCAAGTATAAATAGCCATGTACCCATGGTAGCATTGTAGTGATAGCAGATGCCAAGTACAGACTGCCTGAAGCTGGTGAATTTATACTTGGCATGGCTTCTTCCTGCCCTATACTGCTATTTATACTTGTTCTACCTCAATGAAAGTTAGTGTGAGTATGTACTGAATCACACGCCTCGCTCACGCTGTAGACCTAACTAGACTGCCTCAGTAATGGGGAGGGTGGGAGTGGTGGAGGCAAGTCACCCAATGGTCTCAAGTGAGAGATGGTTGGACTTTTTAAAATATCCAATATGTTTGTTTTTTGTCAGTACAGGTTGAAATTTAAGTGTGCTGGCTGAATTTGAGAAGGCAGTAAGAAAATAATGAGCAGCCTGCACAGGAAGGCTTCTGCTAAATTTACAAATAATTTTTAATTTCGCTGTATCCCAATTGCAGTGCTGACTGTTCATATGAACATTGGAACAATGAAGTTTAGGTTTTCAATTACTGAATTTTTATGTTGCAAATTAAAATATGCATTTCTAAAATTGATAAAATAGTTTGCTTTTGGAAGCAAAGTAGCATCAATTTATGTAGGCTCAGATTTTTTCCCCAACATTAAGATGTTAAGATAGGCAAAACATTACATTTTATGGTAATTATGCAGTGTGGTCTGTGTTTGGAAAACTTCCAAGGTTTGTGAGTTTGGCTTTTTTGGTCTCAAGTCATTGACATGTTTTACTGCTCCTGTAGCAGACACCTGGAAGAGAATAAATTGTCTTGTTTTAAATGTTGCACTGGCTGATACTTTAAGTACTGTTTTTGTTTCTAGCCAGTGGGATTAAACTTGGTCAGTGTTCATTCAAGTCCAAATGATCAGATGCTATGGGCAATTGATAGCAAATGGAATGTCCACGTACGAATAGGAATTACAGAAGAAATGCCGGTAGGCACAGACTGGGAGCATGTACCAGGTAAAAATAACGATAGTATGCTTATGTGCTTCCTTCCACACATTCAGGTCCTGTTTAATTCCACACTTTAATTCTGTTTGTGTTTGTTAGTGACCTCTTCTGTTGCCAAACTTGCTACATTGTTGTGATTAACAAGATTGATTTGGTTACCTGATAATCTTAATGATTTGAGTACGTGTGTCCTAAATAGGGTCTCACTTTCGCTAAACATTGTAAGTGCCCCTTGATGAGGGATTTCAGCTTCTGGAAGTGTTTTCATTTGAACAGGCAGCATTGCACCTTTTCCAACTTGCTGCAGTGAGTGGTGCTGGTAATGCACTCTTTTTTCTGGATTGATAATAAAGCAATATTTAGCAAGATGCCTGAGACTGCTGTGTGGCTAGAAGTTCTATCTTTGAATGTGATACAAAATTACGGTCCTGCCCGCAGTGATTATTATAAACTTAATCTCCTTTTTCAAGTCTGCTTCTATGAATCCCCTTATCCTGGACAAATTCCATCTGCCTGCCAAAACCTTAGTTAAATGCAGTATTTTCCTGACCGCCTATCCTAAATGGCTGAGTAGTGCTGACTGCATTTTGGTTATGGAGGGGAGTCCGATTTTGTGCAGGGAAAGCAGAAAATTATATACATCCACACAGTTAGTCTTCACAATGCCTTGAGCACAGTTTGGCTAAAGAGAGTTAAATAAATTCAAGATTATTCTCATTTCCATCATACTGAGATCATTGTCCTGTCCATTTTAACTTGAGACCAAATTCTGCTCACACTTGAGTAACCATCTTAAAGTGAAAGGAATGGTCAAGGAAGAAATGTGGAAAATTTGACAGCCTTTTATGCTAGAAAATTCTCCCATGGGATATATACAGAATTACATAAAATACCTTACTCTCACTTGATTCACTTCTTAAATTGCATGTAACATAATCTTATATAAGAAAGCATTTAGTTATTTCCTTCATTGTGTGTTTCTGTTTAGGGTTGCAGGCATGTCATCTGGCTATAAGTACAAGAACTGTTTGGGCCCGCTGTCCAAATGGAGATGTAGCCCGTCGGTATGGCATTACTGACAAGAACCCAGCAGGAGACTACTGGAAGAAAATTCCAGGCAGTGTGTCTTGTTTAACAGGCAAGTCAGTTCTGCATGATGATTTGAAAACTTCACTGACCGATCTTATGATAGCTGCTGTGTATTCTGCCTGATGATGCTCAGATCAATTACTAATAAAGATAAATATGCTAAATGCTGCTATTTCCTTATCTGACCATGACACTTTCATTAATTTAGGTTCTTATAATTCCCTTCTCCCTTTCCTCTTCCCCCCAAAAAACCTTCCCTGGATTCAGTTAGAAAAATCCTAATGAAATATAAGTTGCATTTTGAGTGTTTGCAACTGTAACATACTGCTTTAATTAAAATCTGGATAATTTTTTCTTGGCAGTGACACCTCTAGATGAACTGTGGGCGATTGGTTCTTCAGGATATCTTCTTCAGCGTCTCACAAAGACATTCAGTCACTCTCATAGCTTGCAAAAAAATAGTGACACTTCTGTTTTGCTTCACCCTGATGATTTTGAAGATGAATGGGAAGTGATATGAAGGCACTCAAGCACATGAAGCAGTGGAATAACGAGAGAGTAATGCTCAGATTTCCTGTAGCATGCATAGAGAATGTTGGTGTTTAAAGCCAATTATATTTCAGATGCAATATTAGCACTTTTTTACTAAAAAACTGACCTGTCAAATAACCCTCAAATTGTGTATTCACATTTGTTCCAGTATATCTTGGGAGACAGTTAAGTGTGGCACACAGAAATTGTTAAATTGTATTATCCTAGCAGCTCATTTGGAAATATGACTGTAAGTTAAGCAATGAAAGTAAATATTTTACAACAGCATGCACACTAATATATATGTACTTCTTTTGAGAGAGATTTCTGTTGCATTAAATATTTCTCCACAGCCGAAACTTTAAATGTTTCTCAATTTCTTTTTGTACTCGAAACTCCACATAGAGAGATGTCATCAGTCATACAAATTTAAAATGATTCCAATATGGATTTAAAACATATTGTACAGCACTAATGTCAAAATGAGCATTGTTTGGACCATTTTTTTGTTCAAAAATTCCAATGCTTCACTAATTGTCCTTCTCTGGGCACTTGGGTTCAGTACCTGGTTTCATTCACAGATGAGAAGTTTGAAATTATCCTAACTCAAGTGGACATTTGTCCACCCCACGTAATATCAGGAAACTTTGCTTCATGAGGCCCAGAACTAGAATAGCAGCAAAGTGGTAGGTCAGGTTTCTGGTAGGTTGGCAGGATTGTGAGAGGCAGCTTTCTTGGTATTTGCTGCACTGTATTTGTGCCTGTAGCCAGTGCTTTATGGCAAGTTTTTTTTTTTTTTTTTAAGTACCAGTTTAAAAATATGGCAATTAATAGAGCTATATGTAGTTCTGTCTCCCATAAAATGTGATATTGTGGGGAGGTGCTTAACAATATTGCAATTTTTAGCTACATTAGCTAAATTCTGAAGTGTCTTAACAAATGTTGCAGCAGAGGTGTTTAATGAGCTGGGCAATGTGCTGAATAAATTTAATCAGTGCTGTTTATTTTTCTTTATATTCTAAATGTTCTCTAAAGGATACCTCATTTTTACGCACTAGAATTGTAAAAGAAAAGAACTTGAGTTCACTGAAGGAAGTGGAAGAATTTTTTTCTTTGTGTACATTTTAAACTCATACATCATCAGAATGTTTAAACAACTGCTAACCAATGCTGTAAATGAGCCAGCTTCAGAAGGAGACGAGGAGAAAAAGTGGAAAGAAAATTCAGTATTGAGAACCTGGGAGTCAATGCATAAAAACGAGACATGTTTCTGTTTAACCTCTGCTATCTTTCAAAGTAGTTCTTGCACATTCAGTGCTTGGTTGGAATAGACGCAATTTAAGGTTTGAATGTAAATCTGATTTAAAAAAAAGAACTAATTTGGTTCACTTTTTTTAAAATAGAGCATGTGCGCTATTTGTCTTGGTTCTCAGTCTGATTTTTAAATCTCGGATGATCTGAGTGTGTGTCATGTTTTGATTCCCTTTGATGGCTGATATATTTTGAATTCTATCTCATCTGTATATGGGGACTGCCATGGAATTTCTTTTTTAGTCTGTCTGGCACTGGCACTGTAATGGATGCAGCTTTTGAAGTTACCCAGTTTGATTTACACAAGCATGGCAGGGTTTTTTGAGAACCTCATGGCAAATGAAAATTTAGTTTAAAAAAGTATCTTTTGGCAGCTCCCAAGTCATCCAGTTCAGAGAAGGGACAAGACATTTTCTCCACTCCTTTGAAGGAACAGATGTCAGATACAATGGTGTTATTTAATACTGATACTTTTTATTACTCTTTTTAAAAGTCATCTTGGTAATGGCTCATGCTTGCTAGTTGTTTGTATACTGCATAATACTGTACTTTGTTCATTAATATTAATTGGTGTTAAAAGCCTTTCTAAATTGATGGGATGTTATTGTGTAATTTGCTTAATCCTGAGCCCAGGTAATAATTTGAAACACTTAACCTCCTTACTTTTCTTTATTTCAGAGCTCTTGATTTTGTTTTATTTTTTTGTTGTGCTTTGAGACAAGTGCAATAAACTAGACTTTTTCCAAACTATAATAGTCAGAGCCTCAATTATTATGACTGATAAATAGAAAAGGGAGTTTGTTCATCCTGGGAATGCTTCTTGATGCTGGAGAAACATACTTATGAAACGTTACCTGGCAATGGGCCACACATTATGATTCGGGGCTGGGTACATTAAAGAACACAATTTCTATTTTCAAAGCATCATGTGCATGCATCAAAGCACACTGAGCACTATACAACATAAGACGGTCCCCGTGTAAGAAATATTATTACCTTATTGTTAACAGCTCAACTCCAACTTCAACCTAGGGCTCATATGGCTGTCAACACAGCAGCGTTATTTTGGATTAACTACTTTATTCCAAAATAACATAGTCCGCATCTACACAGCAAGCAGTTATTTTGACAATGTCAAAATAATGTTTGACTCGAGGACTTCTTATTCCAACTCCTGTAACTCTCATTTTATGAGTAAGGGAAGTGGGAGGAAGAGTGCTCTAACTCTGACTTCCTGCTGTGTAGACAGCACCAAAAGCCGAAATAAGCTATTTTAACTTAAGCTACGCAATTGACGTAGCTCAAGTTGTGCAGCTTATTTCAGCATTAGCCTTGCAGTGTAGACGTGCCCTGTGTGTTAGTCCTTAGTCATAGTCATGGAGTTTTAAGGTCAGAAAGGATTACTAGATCATCTGTCTGACCTCCAGTACATCACAGGACAGCACCGGCACAATGAACCCAAAAACCAAAATGTGTCAGCCCACAGAAGACTATTATGTGCTACAGGGAGACATGAGGATGGAGAGAAGTGTACTTTCAAACCCCATAAATCATGGTACTCGTTATGGCACAGAGGTTGATTCACACAGGATGTCATAGCAAGGATTAATAAATTACTATCAGAGCCAGAGCTTCTGATTCCTAGGTTCTAACCACAAGACTATCCTGGCCCTCTTGTCGCATGTTAGTATCTTCGGTGAGAATCAGTATAGCTTTTGTCCTGAAAACTCAGCTTCTGCTGAATTTTGCAGCAAAATTGTATCTCTTGATTCTCACCTCATTCCATTGCTATGATACAGGAGTAATTGTTATGTCACAGTTTGCTCTGGTTCTTGGCACCCGAGCTGTAACGTAGATTACCCTTCTTGGCAGATGAAAATAGTTCTGTTTTTATATTTATTACACTGAGAACTGAACAGGAGAAAATAGATTGCATTAAGGAGAAACATTGTTGGAAGCAGACTGTTAACTGTCAAAAGCTTTGAGGCAAATTGTATAATAGATGAATTATGTACGTATGTTTTTGTACAAATTCTCTTTTTGCTAAGGAAATAAGTCAAACTTTTAATTAGATGTTTATTTTTCATTTTCTAAAAATTATTTATGCAAATATTAAAAGCTGCAGCTCCCCTATAGCCCTTTTTTTTGTTCTTGTAAATTGTGTCAAGGGTGTAAACACTTGCAATTGCCAACAAACCTCCACTCTTATGGAACTCCTCTCACTCTCACCTGGCCAACCTCATCACACTCCCTCTCTTTGCACCAGGCCCAACAGGAAGAAGAATCCTGAAGGCTAGAAGACTGGAGGAAAATTGCTGTATTCTCACTTTTTTTTAAATCTTCTGATCACAGCCATGGCCACAAAACATTTTAAAATCTGACTTGCTCCTATTTATGCTAGCTGCTCGGTCATGGCTCACTAATTTTGTTATTTAACCAATGCATTTTCCCAAAGTAGATGTTTCCAAATATGTCCCAGGCTCTTTAGGCTATAACCAGCCACTTAAATCATCCTGAAACCAATAAGCTGCCCATGCATACACTGAAGTTCAAGAGTATTTTTCTTCCAGTGTGAAGCACTGCTGAAAAGGTGGGCCACTACAGATCGCCCCTTCTTGAGTTTCTGGATTGATTTAAGGAGCACACCATTAAAAAATGCTTTATACAAATCCACCTCTGAGTTACAGGCCTTCAATTTTTCGTTTTTCTGTTTTCTCCACTAGCATCTCTACTAGTTTCAAAAGGTAACTAAATGTGGAATAGTCTTCAAACCGGCGTGTTTTAGTGGGGTCTTACAGCAGACACTTCTTGGCACTATGCTATTTAAAGGTTTTATTAATGACTGGGAGAAGAAAAATCATTATTGATCAAGTTTGCAAGCATCAAACTGTGCAAGTGGCATAATAAAGAGGACAAGTCACTGACACAGAGAGATCTGAGCTGCTTGGTAATCAGCACAAGCAAACTATGCATTTTAGTAATAGAGATGTAGCTGTATTAGTCTGGTCTGGCTGAAACAAAAGACAGGACTATGCAGCACTTTAAAGACTAACAAGATGGTTTATTAGGTGATGAGCTTTTGTGGGCCAGGTCCACTTCCTCAGATCAAAGTGTGGAAATGGGTCTGGCCCACAAAAGCTCATCACCTAATAAACCATCTTGTTAGTCTTTGAAGTGCTGCATAGTCCTGTCTTTTGTTTCATGCATTTTAGTATGGCTGAATTTGAATGTGTACCGTTAGGAACAAAGAATGCAGGCCACGTTTGTGGGAAAGGGTACTCTATCCTGGGAACCAGTGACTCTGAAGATGAGTTGGATGGTGGTGTGGATGCTCAACTCAAAAATGAGCACCCAGTGTCACTGACCAAAGGGCCTGGCATTTACTTAAGAGCAGGGAGATTATTATGACTCCATATTTGACACTAGGTGTGACATCTGCTAGAATACTGCATCCAGTTCTGGTATGCACAGTTCAAGGAGGATCAGCTGAGAAATTGGAGCTGATTCAGAGAAGAGCAGTAATGATTAAAGGGTTTGAAAATCTGATTAATAGCCAGTTGCAGAGTGGTGATAATAGGGTTACCATTGGTACAGTTTACCAGGGGCCGTGATGCATTCTCCATCACTTAAATTTCTAAATCAAGATGGGATGCCTGTATATAGGAGAGGATCTAGTTCAGCACCAAGTCATCAGCTCAGTGCAGGAACTGCTGCATGAAATTCTATGGTTTGTGTTAGATAGGAGGTCAATTAATCATGGTCCCTTCTGGCTGTAAGGGCTATTAAGAGATCTGCAACAAACCTTGCATCAGCCATATTCTATTCTGTGCTAGTTAAGAAGTGGGGCCTGCAGGAGAAATAAAGATCACATTTTTCCCAGAGACACTGTCTCAATTCTACCTTGTAATATAAGGACTTTTTCTTTAAATTTTACATACGGCCTTCAAACACCCTTTTCTGTTCTTAGTCTGTTTCCTTGCTATCATCTATTGATTTTTGTTGTGTAGTTTTTTCACTAGATATAGGGAATTATATGTAAGAAACCTTATGCAAGATTTCCATGTTGCATATACTTTAAAAGTAATAGAGATGTAGCCTTGTTAGTCTGGTCTTGTTGGAAACAAAAGACAGGACTATGCAGCACTTTAAAGACTAACAGGATGGTTTATTAGGTGATGAGCTTTCGTGGGCCAGAGGAAATGGGTCTGGCCCATGAAAGATCATCATCTAATAAACTATCCTGTTAGTCTTTAAAGTGCTGCATAGTCCTGTCTTTTGTTTCATACTTAAAAAGCAAAGCTACTTTCTAGTGAAATATCTAAGATGGTGGTCTGTGGTTTCTAAATGTCAAGTCTGCTTCTGCATCTCGTTTGACTAAAACAGAAATTGCAATTTGTGCACTTGTTTGTATGAAATCTCCCTTTCAGAGAACATGCCCCTAAGTTTGTGCATCACTTACATGTCAACTTCATACCCACAATTATTAAATAGTTTTAACTTTGCTGCAAACAGCTGCATGACCTATACATAGAAATAAACCAGCAAAGACCGGTCAATAAATGTTTCACTTATTATAGTTTGCTTGCATTGAAAGTCTAATTCTCTTGGGTTTATGGAAAGCATGATAAATTGTCAGGGCAACACTTTACAATAAGAGGATAAGTGGTGTTAATTCATTTTGTAATTATAATACTAAAATGCAAATCTCAACAGATATGATTAAGCATGTCACAAGTACAGGTGTAGGAGATCTATTGCACTTTAACACTAATTAACTGAATGATTGTTTCAAATGTTATCAGCATGCAGAATGCATCTTAAAAAAAAAAAAAAGAAGAGACTTGTCTTTGGCTGACCTAAGGATTGTGCAGAGAAATCAGAGCCAAATCCTGTTGCTCTACAGAGCTCACTTCTTTTGCACACTAGGCTTTGTTCTGTTGAAAGATACCCATGAGCCCACCTCACAGGCACATGCAAAATAGCTTGATTACATGGTGCCGATGTAAAGCACTCTGGAGGGAGGTGACTGCTCTGAATGTAACGGTTCCATCTGACTGACACCCAACAAATGATCATCCAAGAAAAGCTGCTGCTACTGTGCGCCAGCCTTCTTCCTTTCCCGGATTGTATTCCTCTCTCCTCCCACTCACCTTGCTTCTCATAACTGCGCTTATAGTCAGCTTATAAATGGGTCAATTGTTTTCACCATTTTTTCTCTCTTGAAAATGATCATGTTACGTGACTACATCACCTCGCTCTAACTGTTCAAAAGCTATTAGAGTGGCAGGAAGGGTTTAGCGGTGCCACTAGCAAAAATGGATCGGTGGAGCCAATAAAATGTTATGAAATAAAAACATGGCACCTCAAAGTCGTTATAATTCAATGTGGACAACCCTGTATTATCTCTGTCCTACTATATTTGTTTCGATACCATGAATTATTATACATTTCAAATGATTATCCAGTAATGGAATGTTTGCAAACAGCTATATTGTTTGGGGGGGGGGGGGCATAAAATGTTAATAGATTGAAAAGGGGTCCATGTGCTCAAAAAGGTTGGGAACCACTGTTCTAGGCAAAGCTTTTTTTGGCCTTGGATTCCATCTTCACATTAATGGTTTCTGACACTTTCTTGGGTTATATTCTTAGCATGGTGATTGCAACAAACAGCCCAATTAGAAAGCTCAGAATCAAAGTTTAATGTGGACTTTTAAAGTAGCAGCATACAACTGGACAAATACAGCCCTGGAAATTGTGGGCTTATTTGACCCTTAAAGGTGAGATCCTGCTCCCATGTACTTTGATTGTAAAACTCAGATTACTGTAGGTCCTGGGTATGTCTTTGTAAATCAAAAGCTGAGCCTCATGCCTTCGTAGTGTGGCGTGTTAAGGGATAAAGTAGATCAACAATAGGCTGTGGTGGTGGGAGGAAGAGTACCTCCAGAGCACAGATTGTGAAGGCCATGGGAAAGGACACTTTCCTTGGCAGGACCCATCAAGAAGAAGAATAGAGATGGGGTGCCTTCTCTCTTGGGTCCATGAAGTTTGATGTGCAGAGAGCACCCAGAGCCATAAGTGGGGGTGAACTAGACTCTCTGAACTGTAGGCACTATGTCCCCTTCTCCACCAGATGACGCATCTGATTTTCAAAGAGAAATTCAACATTTGCACCAGAGAATGGTAAAGAAGAAAGACCCTTCCAATGCGCTGTATGGTTCTACTTAATCTTCTCACTGATCGAAAATTCATTCCTGAAAGCCATTATCCAGGCCCTGAGACAAGTGGCTGGTCTGGAAACTGAAACTGGCAGCCATTAGTGTCTAAGAATTTTTTCAGGGGATGAGAGGAAGAGTTTGAAGCATAGGCGTGCTCCAAAAGGGGGTGGGGGGGAGGGAAGAAAGAGACTAGTATAAAGTCGATGATGATCTGCTGCTGAATCTATCTGGTCACACTAGATCAGTTATCCAGAGGCAACTATGGCTGAATCCCTCACCGTTTTGGAGGTCCTGGTTGGAAGTACTGACAGTAGAGAGGATGGCGAATTAAAATTCCAGACCACGCCTCAGGAGCCAGGACAGAAACAATCTCCGTAGCTGGCATGGATGGAATGATCCCTACAGAGAGCGCCCATTGTGAGAAATGAATTGCAGGGAATGATCTGGGTCACTTCAGACTGGTGCAAGTGTTGAGGGCTGTTAAACATGCTGGATTCATGCAGCTCTGGTTGCAGTGGAAGAAAGAACCAGGAATCCCCTGCTACCCTGACAAGAGAGTTTACACAGAGGGAAAGTCAGGACTCTGGAGATAACCTTTTTAAGGGGCTGCAATGCAGTGTGTACTTTGGAAGGAGCTCAGTATAACATTTCTCTTGAAAGTAACCATATGACGAAACATATAACTGAGTTGCAAAAGAAAGTCGCTGTACTGGCAGTGAAACAGCACAGAGGAATATCTCCCCCAACAAAAGACAAGAGGTGGAGTATCTCAATTCCCAGATAAAAATGCAAGATGGACAGCTGTACCAGAGAGCCAGCTGTCAAGAAAATGATAGGGCCTGTTGGAACCCCTGTCTCTTAGAGGTGATGTTTTTCTGTTATTGGTGTGACTAATATAGGTACTGCCTGTGTGGATGTTTGAATCCTGTAGACTCTAGGAGATCTGAGAAACAATTTAAGGTCCTCCATGTCAATAAGATAGTGGGAAACAGCAGAAGGGCTAGGCAAGGAAGCACCTTGGGTCCTGTAACCACCTTTGCTCCCCTCCACTCAAAGATGTGAAGTCTGACTCTACCTCCACTTGCCTCTAACCTGCCTGTAGAACTGGGAGGACCAGATTGAAGTGACTATTAAGTGAGAAGAGTGTACAGTTGTTCTAGATAAGTGGTTCTTGAGTCACTATAATCTTTGAACCCCTTTCCCAAGGGACTGAAATGTGGTTGTATACTTTGGAAGGCATTCAATATAACACTTCTGAAAGTAACCATGTGGTGAAACATCTGCCCCTGTAACCTCTAACTGGATTGACTGTACAGAGGTTAGGAGATGACCAATACCCATAAGTGGGATATGTGCTAGTAAAATTAAAATTCCCAAATGATGTGGCTGGAGCTAAAAAACACTTGCTTTTGTTCACCCGCCAGGTGAACAAACCAGGTCCCTTGAATTGTAGGAACCCACATGGCCATATTTGGAGCTTTGGCTCAGCTATGCAAAACCTTTACCGGACCTAAGTACACACAAAGCCTGAAGATCCAGGCACTGTGTTCAGAAGTATATCCAGCTAAAGAAGAAGAGTGAGAGCTAAGATATAGGTCTCCAGTTACTATTTCTGCTAAAACAACCCATCTAGTGGATGGACCTGCTCAAGTGGATTAGCAGGATCAGTTAATTCTATTTGAAGCCCCAGGTACAGATGCATGGCTGGGTGGATTGATGGTGAAGAAGAGTATAGTAGCCAAAACCTCATCTTGTACAGAAGTACAAGCCACGTTGATGGCAGCTAATGAAACTGAGCAGCCAATCACTGTTCCTTAAGAAACTGTGTTAGTACAGGTCCACTTGGCTGCAACAGAGGCCCATGCTGTTCCCTAGCAGGAAGATTACACCCATCTTTGACCCAGAGAAGTAGAACTTTAGGGAACTCTCAAATTCTTCCGCTGTGGAACGAGAGATTGAAATAAAAACTAGCTCAATGAGCCCAGCAAATTTTCTCTGCTTGTGAGTGGGATGTGGGTTGTGATGAGAATTGAACATCGCCTTTGGTGAATGAAGATAGGCTTTTCTGTGACAGCTCGAGGAGCTGCAGATGTTGAAGATGTTTGAAATTCTACTCAGGAGTTGAAAGCCACAGGAATCATCAGGAGCTCTCAAAGTTCTCATGCCTCCCCAATTCTTGTGTCCAGAAAAAAGAACGGAAATGTATGCAAGTGCATACTGTGGCAAAGCTCTGGCTGTGCCCCGAGGGTCCTGTGCTTCTAGGCAAATATTGTTTGCTTCAGAAGCTCACTGTGGCCCTCCATACAGCCTCTTCCCTTTAACTAAAGGCAAGGGTCATAGCTTACTGAGCCATCCTCATCATAAGAAGTCCAAGGATTGAGGTGAAGCCCCTCTATAGTCCTGGTCTCTCTTTCCAGGGCAGATTTTGCAGTGATGTGAGGAGGGCTGGAGGGAACCCAGCCCTGCCACTGTTCTAGGCTCTGGACCAGAGACCCTAACAGCAGCAATTGACAGGGTTTTTCCCTCTAGCCCCTGTCCAGTATCCTCTTCCTGGGCCACTTCCCCAAATGCTCCCTGAGTGAGTCTCTCCTGCTCAGCATACTTCCCTCCTTGCAGACCTCAGCTTTCTGACACCACACCTCTTACACGCATTACTCTCATCCTTTGGCTTTTCTCCTTTCTCTTGCCTTTACTGAGAGGAAGCCTTTTAAACTAACCCCAGCAGGCCTTAATGGACTGCAGGTGCTCTGATTAGCCTGCTGCTTGAGGTAAGCTCTTAAATGGCCTGAGGTTCCCACCTAACTTGATTACATGGCCAGTTCACTCAAGGGAACAGAAAAATATTGACCCAGTTCCCTGTATATTTGCCCTCCACCGAACGATTGTAGCCAGCTGATTTAGGTCTGTCAATATATACTGTGAATAGGCATACAAACCCTGACCCTGACCAATACCACCCCAAAAGTGGATGAAGCCTTAGATTGCCCAACGGGAAGCTGTTGGTTTTCTATTTTGGATATAAGAAGCAGATATCAATGGAACCAGTTGATGTGGTGAAGGCAGCCTTCATCTGTTAACTTGGAATTTACAGATTTCTGAGACTGCCCCAGAGAATATCTATGACCCAGCCCACATTCCAGAGACTAATGCAGTGGACAATTGGTTGCATGAACCTTCTGGCAGTTCTGGTGTATCTGGATGACTTGATAGTGTTTGGTTGCACTTTGGAAGAGCATGAAGAGCACTTGATGAAAATGTTGGATAGTCTGCACTCCTCTCAGGCAGAGCTCGTCTCATACTCCCACTCCGCCCCCTGATTAGTTTAGTCAGGCTTCCATCTTCCCAGGGTTTGCCCAATTACAAGGTTCAACACCCTTAGCAAATTAACCACACTGCTGTTTTCCCTTCTCTCATCTACCTAGGAGCAAATTTGACACCCTTTTTCATCAAACTGATTAACCCTGATTAATATCTAACCTCAGTCTTCTTTACTACAGATTAAGCCATTACGTTTCATCCAACTTTCAATGGAAATGGAGAATAATTGATCACCATCCTCTTTATAACAGCCCTTAAGAGATTTGAAGATGGTTACTAGGTCCCTTCTCTGTCTTCTTTTTCAAGGCTAAATGTGCCCAGTTTTTTCAGGCTTTCATCATAAGCCAGCAAAATGCAGGACAATGTAGCACTTTAAAGACTAACAAGATGGTTTATTAGATGATGAGCTTTCGTGGGCCAGACCCACTTCCTCAGATCAAATAGTGGAAGAAAGTAGTCACAACCATATATACCAAAGGATACAATTAAAATTTTAAATAGTGTCTACTGCTTCTTTCTCTATCTAGTAGGACAGTTGCTCTGCCAAAGAAGAAAATTGGAGTGGTTTGGCATGATTTGTATTTGACATCCATGTTGGTTTATTACTTATCACTTGGTTTATTACTTATTTTCTAAGGGAGCTTACAAATTGTTTAATAGTCTTTTCCAGTAACTTTCAGGTATTGGAGTTTGTCTGACTAGTCTATAATTCCCCAAAGGCTCTTTGAGCCCTTTTTTACAGATCGGTAAAACCTT
Organism: Pelodiscus sinensis; assembly: GCF_049634645.1. Lineage (NCBI taxonomy): Eukaryota > Metazoa > Chordata > Testudines > Trionychidae > Pelodiscus > Pelodiscus sinensis. The sequence goes on along the minus strand of NC_134714.1, from coordinate 22,048,030 downwards.
TTCCCCCATTAAGTTCTAAATTATAATAGTTAATTGCATAGGGTTTTGAGGAATTGGGCACATGCAGCTACCTTTGATTTCACCTGGAGTTGAGTGCTAACCATTTCTGATCATCCCTTTAACTCCTCAGGGAGACTTCAGGTAAAGTTTAAATGTAGACATGGCAGTAACTGCTTCATGGTTTTCAGCTGCACAATGAAAGCTGTGACCTCATAGCAGAGGAGACATGAAAGCAGGAGAAAGTTATACAGTCAGAAAAGTTAACACATCAGTTTAATTTAAAAAATTAGCTGTGTTGATATATTGTTTATAAATTCAAAAATGAGGGGGAATTAATGTAGCTCTTTGTTTATTCTAGAGTTTGACAATGTGGCAGAATAATGATCAGAAATGCTCAGATTGACATCCTGTAACAATTTTGGTCAACGGATTCTAGGCACTTGGCTAGAGCATGCTTCCGTGAGATGAAAAGGCAACCTACCTCTGTCTGCAACAGGCAGGGAGGTAAGTAAAATGCTATTACACGTATTGCAGTATTGCACTAATGTAATGATACCAGCACATGGAATTTGAAGTCAGAACTTTTGGCCTCCCAGCACAGATTTTTGCCAACTGGGCTGATGGCCCTTAGGTGGTAGTGAGCTATTCTTGAGCAGACTGGTTAATAGAGAAGGATGTGGCACACACTTTGCTCATGCTTTACATCAAGAACTCTGTTCTAGTGAAAAGTGCTGTGCTATCTTTAATGACCATGAGCACTCAGGGCTCTGTCAGGTCAACATTTCAATATACAAATGGCACTTTCAGCAGCATGCTGCCCCATCGGGAAGCCTGCCCACTACAAGGGTCATCGGTATTGGTAACTGGGATTTTCCTGGGAAATCTCCATCTAAACATCAACTCAGCCCTAGCCTGCTCAGCTAATGGCTGCAGCAGTCTGACTGAAGTTTTGTTGCAAGCATGGAGGCTGCACAAGATTTTGTTGGTTTCTGGGCAACTGCTTTTAAAGCATTGAACCCAAAGTGGGAGGCAGGCAAGAGCTCTTTTGGCTCCAGAACAAAAAACTTCCAAGGACACTCGCAGGTCAGAATTCAAGAGTTCTTACAACTTCTGTGCTGCTCCTATCATTCACGCTCGTTGCAGATGTTGAAAAGATGAGCAAAGGTGGTATCCAGAGTAACAGCCACGACATGTCAGATTACAAACCAACATGCTGTTCTGCTCGGCAGCCTTTGTTGAAGAACGGTGCAGTACTTAAATAACTGGAGTGTTGTTGCTCGGGTTTTAAGATAGGCAGAACTGCATGGCAACTTGTGTATCCTCTTCCCTGCTTGGTTCCAACCAGTGGTTTAATTCCTTCACTTTCAAGGGCACTAAATCAATTTATGCTCCCACTTTCACTAGGAAAATTTTAAAACGCTTTCCCCATAATTCCTTATGTTGTTTTCCACCAGGGCAACTGGAAAGATAATGGGAACTATGCAAAGTCATGATGTCTGAGCACAGAATTGGGTAAATACCGTTTTAATGGTGAAGTGTAACTCTGACTTCATTTTCACTCCGTGTGGCTGCAGGACCAAGTTTTAAGGGTTGTGCAGTGCATGAACTGTGCAAAATGTACCCGCTAGCCACCACATATATGCATATGGTGTGGAGTACTGCAAGACCAAGTTACTGATTGCTCAGCTAGCTGGCCTGCACTGAGTGATTGCACATGCAAATCAGGTGTTTGCATGGTACAACTGTGTGACAGCTGCCCTCTTGGTCCGGCACAATGGGACACTGAGCCAGGGACCTTAAGAGCTAAAAGCATGAGCTGTTATTACAGCTTGAGCTCAAAAGGCAAGCTCTGTAGTTGATTCAATACAACTCCTATCCTCTGTAAGCTGGTCAGAAAGGGACTTGTAACATATTACCAGGTTCACACATGCAGATGCAGGGTTTTGTGGCTGCAATAAGGCCTGCACTTTGGGCACTCACCATGTGGTCAAGGAATTTAAAGAGCCTTTACTAACATATGCAGAAAGTAGTGGAAATCATGCAAATGGATTATAATTTTTAAAAAATGTGTTCTCAGTGTTAAAATGATTGAACCAATGAATGAATAAGCCCATGAATCACCCCTACCAGCTCTCACAAACTCTATAACGCCTCCAGGCTGCATCTCCGAAAAGGATTTTCTGCCAGATAATTCTGATGCTAAATACAGTCCGAGGGCTGCCTGGCTGTGATTTTTAGTGGCAGGGCGAATGAGGGGGTGTCAAAGCTGAGCGGGGATGTTGGAATCTGATGGGGGAGATTATCATCAAGCCATCTGATCCTTCTATCTCTTGCGTATACAAAGTATACAGTTGATAACACTATACTGAACCCTCCTAAGTTTATCCAGTCTAGTATTTTCGGTGGTTCTTTGATTACTCCAGTTACAGAATGGCCTACAAGGTGGAGGCTAGTCATTGTTGCGCAGGACAGAAACCGTTTAGAACCATTGGAATGGGTGCAGTAGTGGATTTCACAGATGGTTGTATTCGCTTTCTGGGTGCTTTCGCAAGAGTGAACAGCACAATCCATCTGAATCAAACCAGCATTACTCTGGGATGAGTTCTCCCTAGGGCTTTACATACTGTTATAATGGAAGTAATCATGATAACTTGGAGAAATGGTCTGAGGTAAGTAGGATAAAGTTCAATAAGGACAAATGTGAAGCACTCCACTTAGGAAGGAAAAATCATTTTCACACATACAGAATGGGAAGTGACTGTCTGGAAGGAAAATAGTGCAGAAAAGTATCTAGGGGTCAGACTCAGAATAGACCAGCTGAATATGAGTTAACAGTGCGACACTGTTGTAAAAAAAGCAAACATGATTCTGGGCTGCATTAACAGGAACATTGTGAGCAAGACACAAGAAGTCATTCTTCTGCTCTACTCTGCACTGATTAGGCCTCAGCTGGAATATTATGCGACTTTTCAGGAAAGACATAGAGAAATTGGAGAGAGCCCACAGAAAAGCAACAAAAATGATTAAAGGTCTAGACAACTTGACCTATGAGTATGCCAACCATTTGTCCCAGATTTCCAGGACTGTCTCGATTTTTAAATACTCTGTTCTGGTATCCCCATCAAGTAGTGAAATGTCCTGGAAAGCCCTGCTGTACTTGATGGGGACACCGACTAGCAGGGAAGAACTTGAGAAGTAACTGAAAAATGGCTCCGTGCATTGCCATTTCCCCCTAGCACAGTGCAGCAGCAACAGCCTCCTCTCCCCCCTACCCCACAGAATGCGTAGGCGGCTCCATTGGAGCTTTGCTGGCAGGCAGCCAGGACGACTTCCATTAGCACGGAGTTTCTGGTCGCTCCACCGCTCACTACCTCACCACTGCGCGCCACACAGTCCTCTCCTTCCCCCAGTGGGACTGCCTCTTGCACGTGGGACCCCCAGTCCAGCTGTACCACCTCCTCCTCCAGGCTGCTTCTTGGTACAGTGGCCGCTGCCACCCTGCTGTGAGAACCAGGAAGATCCAAGGCAAAACCTGGCGGAGATGGTCCTGGACCTCCATGCTATGGAGCTACCACCTCAACCCCGACAGGTGGGATGGGGTGCACTCAGGCTTGGCAGGTGTGCTCTGTGTGCTGCCCCTCTCTCCCTCCCTGCCTCTCCCCCAGCAGTTTCCGCTGCTGAAACTGACTAGCGGCGGACTTGGGGAAGCTGCAGAGCAGAGCAGCTGGGGTGCTGCTGGGTTGGTCCTGCAATGCCGCCCCTCATCCCCCTGCTCAGCAATAACTACTGCAGTCTGGGGGGTGGGGAGTCCACTCCCCTCCCGAAACTCTTGGCGGCGGCATGGGGCTTCCCCCGCCTTCCTGCGAAACGACGGAGGGTTTGCCCCTCGCCGCGCTGTTCCCCGCCCACCCCCCAGACGCAATGCGGGTCCCAGCAGACCCATCACAGCCCCCCGCCGGAGTACCTCCCGATACTCCAACATATCCGATAATCCAGCACCACCTAGATCTCAAAGGTGCTGAATGATCGGAAGTCTACTGTACTTAGATTTTCAGAAAGCCTTTGACAAGGTCCCTCACCAAAGGCTTTTGTGTAAATTACATTGTCATGGGATAAGAGGGAAGGTCCTTTCATGGATTGAGAACTGGTTAAAAGATGGGAAACAAAAGGTAGGAATAAATGGTAAAATTTCGGAATAGAGAGGGGTAACTAGTGGTGGGACTTCCTGTGGCAAGCGGGTAGAGTGTAAGGGGTCATGGGGTGTGGTTGATGGGGTCAAGGGGTATGGCTGATGTGTTCCCATTTTTGGTTCAGAAAATATGGTCACCATACCTATGAGGAAAAGCTGAAAGAATTGGGTTTGTTTAGTTTGGAAAACAGAAGACTGAGAGGGGACATGACAGATTTCAAGTACCTAAAAGGGTGTTAAAGGAGGAGGGAGAAAAATTATTCTCCTTAATTTCGGATAATAGGAGAAGAAGCAATGGTTTTAAACTGCAGCAAGGGAGGTTTAGGTTTGACATGAGGAAAAACTTCCTGTCAGGGTGGTTAAGCACTGGAATAAATTGCCTGGTAGATCACGAAGAAGCTTGGTTCGGAGCTAAGAAGAATGCTCTTTTGGGACCCCTCCCCTCAGCTTAACCCGGTGAGGGGCACAACCCAGCAGCCCATCTCTGTCTGAAGCCAGCCCTACCTCCAGCCTTTGTCCAGATTCCTGGACAAAGATCTCACATCCCTCCTAGGCTCAAATTACCATGAGTCTAGGCTATTGTGAACTTGCTGGCCTGGCCATCCTCTCTCAGTGAGTCACACCCAGAATTCCCATCCCCATCTAGATAGTGGTGCACTGCCCAGGGAAACTGAGGCACACACAGGGTTAATACAGGACAGTAGAAATCACATGCAGCATAACAAAGTGAACAGTGTGAACACAATCTCCACTTCATCACACAGGTAGACAGCTCTTTGGAATGGCATCTCCAATACAAGGGAATATGATTTGGAAGCTTACGTCATCCCATTAGTTTAGGTTTAAAGAAGCAAGAATATTATTTTGAACAGAACGCATCCCCATTTCCCTTTAGCACATTTATGTCCATTGCTCACAAAGGAGAGAAATCAAAGGGTTTGGATGTTGTACTGTTTGGTCCTGCTAGGCTGAGATTTCTCTTTGAGCTACAACTATGGCATGTTGCTGTCTCACAGATGGAGAGCAATAACACATGGCTTTTCAGAAATGGAAGAAAAGACACTTGAAGACTCTGACCCGCCAACGACTGCAGTCTCTTTGTAACTGTGAGTTTTAGATTTCACTTGGATATGCTGCCATGGACATTATTTCATGTTGTGTATTGTAATTAACATGTTCAATGTATATAGCTCTGTCACACCATAAAAACATAATTAACCTCCTCAAACATTAAAAATAGGATATATATTCATCCCATGTTGACTCCATAATAGAGTTATAATGGGCATTACTTTGTCTCCGTGAATTTTGCTACTTTAGTAATGCAAAATGAGAAAAGATCTTATTGAAGAAAAAGATGTTGGCCTACAATGTGCTTCTGAAGAATGCAGAAGTTGTCTTGGATTAACCCAGTGTTTTTCAACCTTTTTTAATAAAGTACCCCTTTAAAAAAAATAAATACCCCCAGTACCTACAGTTTTCAGACACACACAATTTTCTTCTACCATTGCAACACATTTGTTTAAATAACTTAATAGCAGCTGTGCAGGCAATGACATTTTTGGGTGTAAAAAGTACAAAATAATAAAGTGCTGTAAAACTTAAAACAAAAATTCAGCTTTCTCCAAATTTCAGTTGTGTTGACGTACCCCCCCAGACTTCTCTCGAGTACCCCTAAGGGTACTCGTACCACTGGTTGAGAAACACTGGATTAACCTACTTCAAGGTAGGCCCAATCCCCAAAGGCTAGATTCATATTTGATCTCATCCAAGCTCCTGGGGAGTTTTGTTATGGGCTCTTGGCTCATGCCTATCTTTAGTTCTAAATGTGATTATCCCCAAAGGCCTGATCTCATTCACATTAAACAGAATGACTAACTCTGATTTTATTGCGAATTGGGATCAGGTCTCTAGTTTAAGACAAGATGTCATGAGACATGTATATGGCTTGGTGCACATGGAAAAATGTTTTCTGCACATGGATGGAAAAAATCCACAAATGAGTGGAAAAGATTAGAGGGGAATATTGGCTGTTTCTACCACTTCCACCAATTTTCACTTATAAAATAAATTAAGAGTGAACATTTGTGGTGTGTGAACATAGCAAGAGGAAGGAGGGGAAGCCTGGCTTTGTGATTAAGGGACGGAGATTCAGGGGATCTGGGTTCAGTACTGAGCTTTGCCACAGTCTTTTTATCAAGGGTTGTGACTCTGTATTACTTGAGGTCTTTATTCTGGATTTCTTTTTAAAAGAAGTACTCTGTCTTCACTAGAAATGATCAGCTTGATACAGGAATTAGAAGAAGATATTCTATTCCCTGTGTTATGAAGGAGGTCACACTAGATAATCACAGGGGCTACGTCTAGACTGACATGATTTTCCGGAAATGCTTTTAACGGAAAAGTTTTCCGTTAAAAGCATTTTCAGAAAAGAGCGTCTAGATTGGCATGGACGCTTTTGCGCAAAAGCACTTTTTGTGGAAAAGCATCCGTGCCAATCTAGATGCGCTTTTCTGCAAAAAAGCCCCGATTGCCATTTTCGTGATCGGGGCTTTTTTGCGGAAAACAAATCTGAGCTGTCTACACTAGCCCTTTTGCGCAAAAGTTTTGCGCAAAAGGACTTTTGCCTGAATGGGAGCAGCATAGTATTTCCGCAAGAAGCATTGATTTCTTACAGTAGGAAGTCAGTGCTTTTGTGGAAATTCAAGCGGCCAGTGTAGACAGCTGGCAAGTTTTTCCGGAAAAGCGGCTGATTTTCTGGAAAAACTGGCCAGTCTAGACACAGCCAGGGGCTTTAAAAAGAAATGTTTATGAAAGTTACATGCTTCTAAATGTTTAAATTTGTCCACTTTCAAAAACGCACTTTATGGGTGTATATGGTCTCTTCACCTAATAGTGATATTCCAGATAATTTTAATTTGCAAAGAAATATTGGCTCTATATGTGAGAACCAAACAGGCTTCCCTTTTACTTTAATGGGACCTGGATTGGTCCTTTGGATTACAATTAGTGAACATCTCATAATATTTTCACAAACCACTGTACTTTTTTCTTCTGCTAATGTTTTTGAGTTACACCCTCTGGATTCTGTCTGATCTGTACTTATGTTATGTATATAAGTGTGCATGCTTAAGGCACAGGCAAGAGGCAAACTTCTTCAAGCAGCAACCATCTGGCATCATAGAGTTAAACCACTGGTAAAACGCTGTATATTGCACAAGGGGATTGCTCAATAAGTTCAGAGAGAAGAATAAGTGTTTCTGTGCCAGAGGTTATTTAGATGCTGTGGAAGTGGAGAGGCAAATTCGGTCTACATGATACATGCTTGAAAGAAGAGCTGCTGTGTAAAACTCCAGTTCCAAGGAAGGGGCATGCTCCCTAGCTGTACTGTGCTTTACCGCTATTCCTTTTGACTCCAGCTGGGTTATCAGCAGCAAACATTTTAGTCAGGAAGTTAACAGATGCAAAATAGATTTAATAGGGCTCTCCATTCCTCCGTTTCTCAGGGCATTCCAATGGAGGTAACAATACAGAGGTGTTGTGATAATGAGTTTCTTTAGAAAGGTAAAGCACTGTTTAAATACTAAGTTTGTGGCATGTGTACTGCCTTTGTCAAAGTTACCTGTTACAGGCACTGGCTACAACTGGAGTGCTGGGTATAGGTGCTACCCTTGATAGTTTCAAAATCGTTTTACAAAGATGCAGTAACCTCCCCTTTTGCTGTTCCTCTCTGAAAGAGGATATGTACCCAGGCTATTCCTGCTCAATCCTTTGTTGCATAAGACCCTTGTGATTGACAAGGTGCACCTGCTTTCCCTGGCCTCTGCAACAGTCTTGCAAAATCTTGCATTACTCATTTGGTCCTGCGGAGACTTGATAAGTCTGTCGTAATTTGCTGTATACAACTGGCAGATTGATGTTTTTGTTGGCAGTCTGGAGAGAGGCCAAAGGCTGACTAGGCTGTGGAGACAGAACACTTGATATGCTCTGATCACTGCAAAAGGCTTCTCCGGTATGGGGCGGAGGCACCACTGGCAAATCATAAGGAAGAAAACTCATGCTGCCATTGTCTGTGGGGTAACTATTCTGTGAATAAACACAGGATTTCTGTTTCCATGGCTGGCAATCCAGCCTCCTTTACAATCACTATGCTCAGTTAAAAGAACACAATCCAAGCCTATTACAGGATGTATTCAGACTATATAGCAACAGTACAGTTTGCCCAAAGTTTTCATTTATCAGATTAAGTATTCCAGGTTGTACATACAACAATCTCTCAGTGATTTTAAGAGTAAGAATTTAAGCATCCACAGGAATTGATGTGGCTTCAGTCCCATAATAATATAGTAATGGAGGGCTTTATGTTTACCCGAATTAATCATCCATCAGTTTGGGAAAGCACAGTGCACAAGGACTCCGAGGCAACTCTGACCTTTAACCTTTTGCAGGCTCATTATAGCATGGTGTACGGGACCTCTCTCACATTAGGAGCTTTTTAGTAGATTGCGAGGAGGGAGGAGAGTAGATTTCTGATACAGTTGGTGGAATTGTGTGAAAATTAGTCTGACTTGCTCCCACAAGAAATTTAAAGTTGTGCCTGACATGGATATTGTTGTTTGTGTGACTATAACACCCACAGTGTGCTAGATACTGTACACAAATACTGTACACAGTTTGCCCAAAGTTTTCACATAAGTGAAATAGTCTAATAAATCCTAAATATTTTCCTTTTTTCTGGCCTTCATGTGATAATATCTCATGCACTTGTATTTGGCTCAACCTGACCCAATCCAATTCCCAGTGGGAGTCTTTCAGCTAACGGGAGCTGAATCCGGGTTGCAGCTGCGACACATGGCCAGAAAGGGTTAAACAGCCAGCAGGATAAATGACCTAAATTCAACCATAGGACAAATTGGTAAATAATGTTTGCGTCTGTTTGTCTGGCTATCTGGAGATTAACAATGTAAAGGTAACCCACACCTTCTGGGTATGGTGTACTGTCACTTTTAGTGACACTGAGACCACTTAGAATAATGAGTCTCCCCTACAGCCTTAGTTAATAATGAGCTGGCTATTAGCTTATGTGATAGAGGCTCATGCACTAAGCTTCCAGAGGTTCCAGGTTCAATTCCACCTGTTGTATTACATAAGCAGTTCCAGTCTATGCTGTATTCAGCTAATTCAGAGACCAAATGGGATCTTAACGTTTAAATGAACTGTAAATATCGTGGTATCACTGTATTGATTTCTCTTTGAAGTCAATATAGCAAATCACTTGGGAATGGTAGAAAACAGACAATTGCCTTAAGTTCATCTGTGTACTAATTATGGGTAATGCTTAGGCAACAGGTCTATTTCAAAGTCTTGATGATTGCCAATTGTTTGCCTAAGGACTCCACACTGTCAAGAGAAGGCTTGAGACAGTATAAAGGTCTCTCTGATGGTTTTTATCTCAGATCTGCTTGATGCTATCTGCAGGGGAAGCTTAAGTCATAAGACTGAACTCTCCAGTCTCACCTGCATCACCCTTGATGTGAAAATTGGACTGTATCTGTGGACTAATTCTGAGAACTCTTTGTAATGCCAAAGCTCACTATCTCTACTATGAAATTGATCTCAGAACTTTACTCGTGGCTGACTGTATACTGATCTTTTAACCAGTGTTCACTCTCTTTTAATACATTTTGGTTTAGTTAATAACAATCAGTTGTAAGCATTCATTTGGGTAAGAGCTGGAATGTTCGTTATCTTGGGAGGTGATGTGTCAGATCCTTTAGGTCTGTTAGAATTTTCCTATTTGACTTGGGTGTCTGGGTGGAAGCCTAAGACTGGGCTGCTCTGAGGTAACTGTGTATTGACTTCTGTGCCAGCACTATAGTATTGTAGAAGCCAAGGATGTTAAGTATAATGTACTTCACTCATCAAATAGTTGATACATTTTTGTATCAACTATTCCATTAGGGAAACACCGCCGCGGTATTTCAAAGGGGCAGCACCACACAGAGCCCTGGATCAGCTGAGGACTATCCAGCTGATCCCAGGCTCCACAGGGCACTGCCCCTTTGAAACGCTGCCGCAGCATTTCAAAGCAGCAGCGCCGCATGAAGCTGTTCCCGGGCTCTGTGAAGTGCTGCCCCTTTGAAACGCCATCTCAGCATTTCAAAGGGGCAGTGCCGCACATAGCCCAGGGTCAGCTTCATGTGGTGCTGCTGCTTTGAAATGTTGCGGTAGCGTTTCAAAGGGGGCAGCACCACATTTGCTTATTGGATAGTTGACAAGTCGACTAGCACTTAACATCCTTAGTAGAAGGTGTTTTATTCTGTAAATCCAAGTATTGGAATAGCCCCCATCTTTGGGGATTGTCTGCCTCATTCTTTGCAAGTTTGTCCTGGGTAACCTCAGTGTGGCTCCCCTAAGACTCCAGTCACGGTAGCAATCCATGTTTCTAATGTAGCCTGCTACAGCACACTGGATTATTTTGCTAGGACTATGATGGGGAAGGAACCTGTGGCAAGGATGCAGCCCACAGCTTCCCTTGATCGGGCATGTGAACTGTGCCTGGTAGGGAGGAGGAAGTGGTTCTTTGTGCTGCAGGAAAGTGCTCTGAGCAGGTACCCCCTTGCCCCTCCCCCCACCCCGTTGCTCCCATTAGCCAGGAATTCAGCCAATAGAAGCAGCAGAGGGCAGTACCTGCAGGGAGCACTGTGCCCCCCTGGGAGCTGCACAAGGTAGGCACCACAATGCTCTGCCCCCTCCTGCTCAGGCCCTACACCCCCATCCCTATCCCACTTCTGCACCCTACATTCCTCTAGTATTTCCCACCTCCTGCTCAGACCCTGCAGCCAACCTCCAGACTGTTCCTGCACACTCTATCCCACACATACCCTGCACCTGCATCCTCCTTCCCAACCAGACCCCACACTCCCACCCTGCTCCTGCACCCTACCTCCTGCTCAGGCTCCATGCCTTCACCCCTATCCTGCACTTTACCTCCTGCCCAAAGTCCCCAGCATACTCTTGCACCCTACCTCCCACCCACATCCTGCACTCCTACTCCCAGCCTGCTCCTTGGTAGTCCCCACCTGCACACTTAAGTCCTCATATTTGGCCTCACCCCAGAGCATAGGGGGATTACCAGAAGACTTAATCTAGCCCAGGTAAACCCTGAGCTTTGCTGCCTTGCCCTCTCACCTGTGGGGGGCCAGAGCTTGAGGGGAGTGAGGTGTCTTTTTTTACCTCCTGCTTCTCAATTAGGAGTCACATCTGTGAGGGTCTGTTTTCTCTCTTTGGGGCTGGGTCAGTGAGGTGTGGTTTGTTTGTTTTTTTGCTTCTTGTGTGTGGCCCCCAACTGATTTTTTTCTGTGGGCCACTGGCTCCCAACCCAAAAAAGGTCCTCACTTCTGTGCTAGGATTTAAGAGTTTCACAAGTAAGGATTCCTTTGCCTTTTATATTCAGGAGCCAGGGCTGATTCCCATTAAAGTCACCAAAAGAACTCTAGTGGACTTCAGTGGACACTGGGACCTGTCCTTAGACCCTCTCTGCATAGTATCTACGTGGACACATAAACTTGTGTGCCCCATCCTTTACTCTTAAAATTGCCATTTTTCATGTAACATTGTAGAGTAATTTCCCCTTAGCTATTTACATTTTTAAAACATAGCAAAGGGCTGATTTTGATGGCTCTTAGTCATTGAATACACTGGAATATGGATATGACCCATAAGTAAGTTAAGCAATGAGGAGTCTGGGAAATGATTATGATGCAATATATTCATATTAGTCTTTCCTGTTTTTGCTAGGGTAGAAGCAACGAAATGTGTAATGTTTTGCATAATATACCCTCTTTCCTTGCTGAGAGAGGTAAGTAAAAGTTTCATGCTAGCACTCTACTGAGTAAGTGCTGTGGAAAGTGGCAGTTGCACCATTTGAAAAAGCTGGGGAAGGAGGAAAAGCAGGTGTGAAAGAAAATAAACCTCATTTTTAATACACTAATTTCAATCTTTCAATAAACAATAATCCAGCAGAATGAGGTTGTTGCCTGCATGTACAATCTCTACTGACGGCACAAACTGCTCAAATTCTGCTGTTTCTTATCAGTAAACACGTTTGGGTGGAATAGAAAACTGGCTAAAAATTTCTTATTTCTGATTATCCTTTCAAAACCCTAGGTTTGCCCAGCCCATGGTATATTATCCCTATGGCACATGGTTTTAAGGCTAGTACTTTTCTGTGTGTATGGAGTAGGGAGTGAAGGATTTGTGTCAGCATAGTTAAAACCAATTGCTTTGTCTTCTAATTTATTTATGCAACATACTCATGGGGTATGTCTACACAACAAATTGCATATCTTATCTCAAATCTATTTTGAAATAGCTTATTTTGAAATCTGGCACACCTACACCATGCCAAACTTCAAAATAATGTGCTATTTCGAGCCATCCCTTATCCCTCTTGCAATAAGGTTTACTAGGATGGCGAAATAGCTCTCCCGTTATTTTGAAAAATAGAGCAGTGCTCCTGGAATAATAGGAAAGATATAGTCAGGTGAAGAATCCAGCAATATAGGTTTTTGTACTGCTGTGAGAGGCATTCTTGGCATTTCAGCAAATTCTATTACAGGGCTGCATTTTGTTATCCCTGAGGTAATTGGACAGGAAGGGGGGAAACAAAGTATGTTATTTCGGTTATTTTAAGCCACGCTTTCTAGCAAGGGATCCCCATTTCCTGATAATGAGCTTGAGCAATCACCCTCTTGTTTTTTTTCTGGAAGGTATTTACAATTATGTCAGCCCAAAACATATTATTTTAAGTTGGTTGCATCTCAAATTTCTGAAGCATACCAATCCTCTAGTAGTTCCTGTATTATCATATACCCACCAGAATGGTATATTTTTAAAGATGGAGTTCCATACTCGAGAAACAATCTGGAATCTATTCAGCGAACTATGAACAATTTACAGTTGCTTGTTCTGTGTTTTTCATCGTTTTTTTCACCAAACTTGTTAATGATCAAAAGGATTTATGTTTCAAGCTAAGGCTTTTCATTTCTGCCCCATGCCCACCCTATAGGGAGGTAGGAGGCTGAATTCTCTGGTGTAACAAGAGACTTCATGGCAAGAGATTGGATGCCAAAACCCTTCTCAAACTTTACAGCTCAGCTCATTAGGGGTGTTAAGAAATGTGTAGTTCATTAATTGTCTAGCTGACAAAAATTTTGTTGACTACACAATTAATTGATAAGGGTTAGCCACTGGTCCCAGGAGCTACCCTCGCTGCGGCTCTGCAGTCAAAGTATTTTAGGAGCCAAAGGGCGGGCAGCCTGGTTCAGTCCTGGCCCGCGTCAGGCCTGGGAACTGCAACTCTGAAAAGTATTTTAGGAGCCAGTTAATCGTTTAATCAACTCCATTATTACATCCCTAAAGCTCATGCCCTCCTACTGCAGCACCAGAGGCAGGTGGAAAACTCTGAAAAACCATGACGATTTCAATTACTGGCAAGGGAAGGCAAGGTTGCTTCTTGAAGAGCAAAAAGGGGTATGGCCCTAGCAGTGCACAGATGTCTTGAGAATCTCTGGGAATATCAATTGTATATCTGGCCCTCCACTGAGGGTCAAGATATTCAGGTGGACGTCAAGATATTTAGGTGGACGTCCAGTACATCCAAACAACTCCCTAAACATCTGCTGGGACAGCCACGGCCTTTTCAGTTGAATCTATCCCAGCACATCTGGAGTATGAAATGAGGTAAAAAAAATCCACATGACAGAATGCTGACAAGAAAATCTCTGTGGGTTTGAAGACAATAGCAAGGAGAATGGCTCTTGCCAACTTTGTGGCTTCTTTTCCTTGCTACTTCCCTAAGATCCTCCAACATACAGTGTTCATGTGAAGGGGCATCTGCAGGGTTGGGTAAGGATGAAACCATGATGCTATACTGTCTTTTCCTCTAACAGAATCTTGACCAAAGGGAACAAGTTTTCTGTTCCTTCCATTCTCTCAACAGCAAAAAGAGGTGACAACTAGGCCCCTCTGATTGGGCAAGGAGAACATAGGGGAACATAGAATATTATGGGGAAACAATCTGGTATTCAGACACATCTATTTTTATTCATTTGTGTATCCCTGCCTTACTTAGTGAATAATTTTTAAAATGCCTTGGTTTTTGTACAAGATCAAGAATGTTCACCTGTGCCTTAAATAAATGTATGTATGCTTTGCTTTCCTGACAACTGCAACCAGCATACTTAGGGTGTCATAAGCAGAGCCATCCTGTCCATTGGACAGTTCAGGGCAGTTGCTCTGTGGCCTGCGCTTTAGAGGGCCCTGTGGTTAAAGGAAATGCAGGACTTGGTGGGCATGGGGGCCGGCAGCAAAGTGACAGGCCCCACCTTGCTGATCCCAGCACTGCTCAGGAGAGGAGGGGTTGGGCAGGACAGGAAGAAGTGGGGATGGAGGCTTGGGGGAAAGGGCAGAATGGGGGCAGGAAGAAGTGAGGTGGGGGGCAAGGTTTAAGGGGTTGTTCTGGGCCCCATACCTTTCTAGGGATGGCCTGGTTATCAAAACAACCATAGTGGGCCAGACCAAAGCTCATCTTATAACTGTATACACGGTTATACTTTCACATCTCTACTTGGGATAATGTTTTTCTATGTGCATTACTTTATCAACATTAGATTTCATCTGCCATTTTGTTGCCCACTCACCCAGTATTGAGAGATCTGTCTGTAGCTCTTCAGAGTCTAGCTGGGACTTAACTATCTTGAGTAGTTTTGTTACCATCTCTAAGCAAGTTTTGCCACTTCACTGTTTCTCTCTTTCCAGAGAATTTATGAATATGTTGAGTAAGACTCACATGGATGTGTCATTTCAGAACTGTAAATTGTTAGATTTCCATTTCCAGTCATATATGCCACTGGTTTATTTATACCTATTCACAAATATATATACCCATGTCCTAAATTACACGTACCATATAATACTTTTTATAAAAAGTGGCATGAAAATTACTCACCACAATTATCTTTAAATGAATAGATATGTAAAGTGCCAGATACAATCCTTTTAAAAACCTGTTCTAATTAAAACAAGTGTAGTGCCCACTTCTGCAGTAGTAGCTCTTTATACTGAAACGTTTTCAGTACCAGAGCAAGCAGCCCATTTTCACCATACAAGCGGGAAGCTATTGGGCATACCCTTTAGGTCTTCAATTTCAAGTCTAAAGGCTTCAGAAACTGTGGCAAAGGCAGATTGTCCAGTGCCTCTGGAAACTGTTCAGGTGAAATACTCCTAATTAAGACACGCATGGCTGTGATGAACAAAGATGTAGGGGATAAGCCTGCCAGCCATTGGAATCTGTTCTCTCCCAAAAGGTCCTGCCAAGGCTGGCGATTATCCAGCAGTTGCTGTTTCATTGAAAAGTGAAGTTCCTGAGGCATGAAGAGGAAAAGGGAGTCCAGCAAGAGGAGCTTGGAGCGCATGTTCACTGGTGGAGTCTGAGAAATCTGCTGGAGCAAGATGTCCAAGGGGGTATTCCCAGTGCAGTCACTTAAGCAGGGTGATGCCCCATGAGCAAGCAGTAGAAGCAAACATTCAGGTCTCGAGAGTTCACAGGCCATGTGCAAGGCAGTTTTGCTGCCTTCCACGCGACTGCATCCCCTGCGGTCCAAATAGCTGGCTCGCTCACACTCTGGGAAACCTCTGATGGCTTTCAGTATTTTGAAGAGGATGTGGGTGCGGTTGTAACGAACTGCCATAGCTAGGTGAGGAGCTGATGACTGGCAGCAGCTGAAGTTTTGGCTGGGTATAGCCAGGGCACTCTGAGGAAACTTACTCAGTAAGTATTGGGCATAAGGTTGGTGATTGTGCACCAGAGCATAGAGAAGAGCTTCAGAGGGAGAATAGGTGCTCACCTTTCCACCTTCTTCCCAGTGAAAGGCTTCCATTGTCCTCATGTCCTCCAGGAGCCACACAGGCAGAAGGTCCCTCACGGCCTGGTAAAAGGCGAAGGAGGATTTCTTGCATTGCTTTTGGGACTGGGCATTGTGGCTGTTGTAGCTGTTCAGCCATTTGACATTCCAGGGCATCGCTGAGCTTGGGTTTGACTTTGTTGTCAAAATGCCTCATTAGGTCCAAGACCTGTGGAAACGCTTCCGAAAAAACAGACCAAAAACGTGATTTAATGATTACTACTATCCCTTCCCCAGTGAACCTGGGGGCAGCACAGTAACACAAACCTCTCCCCAGTTAAGCTCAGATCTTTTTTTTCTTCTTTTTTCAAACTCCAGTTGTGCTTTTAACCACAGTTAATTTCTAACTTTTATGTGGTGGGCAGGAATAATTCAGATTTATCAGCTCAGCAAACTGAATGGTCCAAACTGAAATGTTCTTTCCCAAGGCCACAGAGGTCTCTTCACAGTCACTGTCCTGTTTAAACTGCCTCAAGGCACTTTTCAACCTTGTAGGGATGTGTCTGAGTCTAATGATTTGCTTTGGCGTCCAAGAGATTAAGAACAGTGCCTCTCCTTGTGAACAAGGCTTTTTGCTTTGTCACTTTGGAAAGGGTACTAAGAAAAGAACTGGTGTTTCTCTAGCTTTGTACATTTTTGGCGCAGAAGAATACATATTTTCAGTTATATATAAAATGGCAGTGAAGCACCCCCTTGCCTTTATCTGAATTACAGGCAAACAAAGCAGGGATAAGGTAGGAAGTCCAGAGCTGGAAACTCAAGCAGACAGATCTAATGTAACAAGAAATTACCAGCTGCAGTGGACTCAAGCTTTTTTCAAATGCAATATCTGCTGATAAATCTGACTGAGCAACGACAAAGTGAATCATTAGATCAGACACATCCCTACAAGGTTGAAAAGTGCCTCAGTCCATCTCAGGCTAATATAAATTATAATTTTATAAATTCTTCATCTCCCCTCAGCCCGCTTCCTAACCCCATATCTCTACCCTTCACCCCCATAACTCCACTTCCATCCCTACACGTCTCCCTTTCCCCCCACAGCCCCACTCCCCATCCCCCCCTTACCCCTGCAGCCCCGCTTCCATCCCCACACCGCCCCCCCTTTGCCCCCACAGCCCCGCTCCCTATCCCCACACCTCCCTTCCTTTGCCCCCACAGCCCCGCTCCCTATCCCCACACCTCCCTTCCTTTGCCCCCACAGCCCCGCTCCCTATCCCCACACCTCCCTTCCTTTGCCCCCACAGCCCCGCTCCCTAATCGGCTCCAATCCCAGAGCTGCCTCCCTCCCCCTCGCTCCGCTCCTGTCCTCTCCGCCGAGCCCCTTCTCCCGCCCTCTGCCTCCCCCAGGTCTCCATCTTTTCCCTTCCTCTTCCCCTCCCCGCCGCCGGCACCCCGCGGCCGAGCCCGGCGCGCTGGCTCGGGATCCCGGTGGCGCGGTGCACTCGGAGGAGCAGAGCCGTGGCTCGGCGCTCACCTCTGGCTGCTCGCCGGGCTGCGGGAGGCTTCTCGCTGGTGCTCCGCCCGGCCGCTACCGTGCCCCGGCTCCCGGCCGCAATGAATGAGCTGGGCGGCGCGTGACCGCAGCTCTCTGCGAGGGGGCAGCTCTCTCCAGTCCCGCGGGGCTCCGCGTGCCCGCAGGGTCGGCTCGGGCGGTAGCGGCAGCAACCAAACCTCCGCTGCAGCCTCTGGGCTCTTTTATCCCCCGCCCGCGCCAGGCTGCTGAAGGTCAGTCAGGACCGGGGAACTGTCCAGCTCCCTCTGATTGGTGGCAACCGGGTCCCCTCCCCGCCTATTGGCTGCCCCGGGAGGACGGAGCCCCGCTCCATTGTTTGCGTCAAGGGAGGCAAAGTTCCAAGAAACTTGTCGGGCGGCTTTTTCGCGGCGCGGGGCGGGGAAAGGGAAGGAGGGCAAGTGCCACGGCCGGGAGCCGTCTCAAGGTGCCTGTCTCGCTCAGAGAGCGCAGCTGCGCTGGGCACGCAAAATCCCTCCCCTCCCGGCCGCTTTCTGGCGAGGTTTGGGACTGGCGAGCGCAAGCGGGCAGGACTCCCCTCTCCCCGCTCTGACAAAGTCCAGATTTGCTCTTGAAAGGCACGTGATGAGTTTGGGGGAGGAAAGCGCCTATTAATCCAGCGAGGGGACGGAGCGCATAGCTAATGCTGCCCTTGAGCGAATTTTGTCCTTTACAGGCTGTGCGCGCGCCTGCAGGTGCTTCTCTCAGTGACATATGTGAATTTTGTCCTTTGCTAGGGTGATCAGACATCCTAGGGTGACATCCCACTATTTGGGACGTTGTGTTATTTAGACAACTATATAACCGCCTCCCTAGGATAAAATAGCGTCCTGACTTTTCACACTTGCTATTCTTTCCCAGAATAGCAGAATTGCTATGCAATTTGGTTTGAATACAAATACAAGAGGGAGAGTAATTTGTTAGGTAAAAATAGAAGAAATGTGGTCTAATGAATACATCCCAACTGTGTGACCTTGGACTAGTTGTTTAACCCAAGGGTATGTCCACACTACAATAAAACATCAGTAGTTGGCACACATCTGCTGACCCAGCTCCAAATCTTTGGGGGCACAGGGCTATAAAATTGCATTGTAGACATATGGGACGTAAGTGGGTGCCCCTATGGAACCTCCCAAGGGGAGTGGGTCAGTGTGTTGGTGCCTCCAGCTGTATAAAGGGGTGTATGTGTGTGTATGGGGGGGGGGGTTGTATTAGGGAGATAATAGTTACAAATTTCTGTAGAACACTTTAAGATGAAAGGTGCTAAGTAGTAAGTATTATAAGTATGTATCATTGACAATACATGTCTCCCAGGGCTATAATGAAGTTTAATTCATTGATGTTTGCATAGTGCTTTGAGATTCTGGGATGTCAGGTGCTATATGAATGTAGATAATTATAATCAAGTTTACTATATTTGGTTACCAGCATTACCATAACTATTGTGGAATTCTACTTGCCCTGCAAGGATAATTATGGGGGTGTTTCTTGCTTTTGCTCTGCTTGATTGACCTCCACTGTCTCCCTGATGCAGTCCTTAACCTTTCAGCCCAGGACAACTTGATAAGATTCCTCTCTCCCCTTGGAGCCTGTTAATACCATTCCTTATTTGGCTGGAGGGTTCACTAGTGGCAGATGGGATTTCTCTGCCCTTCTCTGGGTGCCAGAGAGGTCATAGTCTGAGAACCACTGGTTCTATTAATTAATAAAATTGTTGGTGTTTCCATCTCTTTCCCACATTAAATACATGTATTGTACACTTGAAGGAGTATTGCCAAGTTTGTGATGTAACATCCCATTTCTTCATGGCTTTGATTTTGAAGGGGCCTTTCTGCCCATAGTATGTTCAGTCCAAGATGAATGTAAGGTGTGAACTATGCAAACAACATTGAAATAAAGAAATATATAATAAAATGGGAGCTAGAGAATAAAATGTTAGGTAGGATATAACACACTGAGATTTCCACTATAAAAACACAAGCTAATAATGTCTGAGAGAAAGTGAGCCAAAGTACAGATTTCAATGGGAATGAGATATGTAGAAGTGGGATTGTGTCTACTGACAACGTCTGTCCAGTGGTTCATGGATAGTCTTGAAAGGATTAGTTTTTTATCAGTAAATGCTGGTAAACATTAATTTCATTATACACACATATATTGATGAAAAATATTTCCATCGATTTGATGCAACTATGGAAATTTAAATAAAGGAAAAACTGAAAATGTTTAAAAATAAACATTGATATCTACTAAACTGATATATACATTTAATTCTGTTAAGCTTATTCATAGTCTTAGATATTGGATCCATTGCATTTCCTGCCATCTCAACAGGTACAGAGTATCATTCATCACTTTTATTCAGTTTTATTTACACACACACACACAATTTTATTCAGAAAATACAACCACTTCCTGCCAATTACACTGCATTTACATTTCAATCTAATGCTATTAATTCAGTCCCTGATTAATTTGAACAAAAAAACCCCCAGGATTAAAATAACTTTTAAAATAGCTAAATCTTCATCCTTTACTTTGAGCAATTTTGAAATTATATATTATAAATTGGCTTATGTAAATGTGTTTAACTTCACTCTGCTGGATGGAATCACACCTGATAAGTATCTTATACAAGAAACAGAAAAACATCAAGAACGACATCTCTAACCTAGAGATTCTCATCTTAAGACAAACATCCACACCGACTAACACCTTACAAGACTTTTGTTCCACCAGACAAGAAATCACATTTCTATTCCCTACAACAAAGAAAAGACAATAAACTTTCTAAACTCCTCCACAACACAAGCTACAACAGCAACTACCTTAACCCACCGGATAATATTGTTAACCTCTCTAGCTACAAACTCAACCCAGCAGAGGAGTCTGTCTTATTCCAGGGTCTCTCTTTCTACCCCACCTCCCCCACAAACTGGATTCAATTTTGTGGTGACCTTGAGGCTTTCTTTTGCCACCTCCACCTACGAGAATATTTCCAAACTATCAATGAACATCAGTCTGACCAACCAGATCCCCCCCCATCAACACCAAAGGAAAAATAATTCTATATGGACTCCCCCTGACGGTCGGAATTACAATCTGGATTTCTATATACAAAGCTTCCACAACAATGCACAGACTGACATAATTCACAAACGACAACAAGCGACACACAATCTCAGCCGCGCCGAACACTATGCTATCCAGAGTCTCAAAAACAACCCGGCATTATAATCAAACCACCAGACAAAAGGGGTGCTGTGGTCATTATGAATAAGTCCGACTATAACCAGGAGGCAACCAGACAACTTTCCAACACCACATTTTACAAACCTCTCTCCTCTGATCCCAGCTCAGAATACCAAAAGAAACTACATTGTCTCCTTAAAGACCTCCCTACATCTACTCAGGACCAAATCCACACAGAAACACCTTCTGAACCCCAAGCAGGATTGTTCTGTCTGCTTCCCAAAATCCATAAACTGGGACACCCTGGACATCCCATCATCTCAGGTATCGGCACGCTCACTACTGGATTATCCAGCTATGTAGACTCTCTTCTCAAACTCTACGCAACCAACACTCCCAGCTATCTCTGAGATACTACTGACTTCCTGAGAAAATTACAAAACATCGATTACCTCCCTGATAACACCATCCTTGCTACCATGGATGTAGAAGCTCTATACACCAACATCCCACATTAAGATGGATTACAAGCAATTAGAAACAATCCCAGAGGACACCACTGCCAATCTGATAGCAGACCTACGTAACTTTGTTCTCACCCACAATTATTTCCATTTTGAGGACAACTTATACCTCCAGATCAGTGGCACAGCCATGGGTACCCGCATGGCCCCACAATATGCTAACATCTTTATGGCTGACTTAGAACAACGTTTCCTCACATCCCATCCCCTTTTACCCCTTCTCTACTTATGCTACTCGATGACATCTTTATGATCTGGATCCATGGCCAACAAACACTGGAGACATTCCACAGAGATTTTAACAACCTACACCCCACCATCAATCTCAGACTGGACCATTCTACACGAGAGATCCATTTCCTGGATACCACAGTCTAAATCACCACTGGTAAATTAGACACCACTCTCTACAGAAAACCCACTGACTCATACAGTTACCTTCATGCCTCCAGCTCCCATCCACAACACACCATACGATCCATCATCTATAGCTAAGCCCTTCGATACAATCACATCTGCTCTAATCCCACTGACAGAGACCAGAAACTTCAGGATCTCTACCAAGCATTTATAAACCTCAATTACCCACCTGGAGAAATAAAAAAATTGAAAGAGCCAGACGAATACCCAGAATCCATCTACTTCAAGACAGACCCAAGAAAACTAACAATAGAACACCACTTCTCATCACCTATAGCCCCCAACTTAAACCCGTCCCACACACTATCAGTAAACTACAACCTATACTAGAACAGGATACTACACTCTGAGAGTCTCTGGAAGACAGACCCATAGTCTCCTTGGGTGTGTCTAAACTACATGGCTCCATCGATGGAGCCATGTAGATTAGGCTGATCGGCAAAGGGAAATGAAGCCGCGATTTAAATAATCGAGGCTTCATTTAAATTTAAATGGCTGCTGCGCTGAGCCGACAAACAGCTGAATAGCTGTTTGTCGGCTCAGCGCGCTAGTCTAGACGCTCCCGTGCCGACCTGAAAACCCTTGATCGACCTCCCCGTTATGCCTCATAGGAGCGTTCAGATTGCCCTGATCTGCTGACAAACAGCTGATTGGCAGAGCGGGGCAGCCATTTAAATTTAAATGAAGCCGCGATTATTTAAATTGCGGCTTCATTTCCCTTTGCCGAACAAACAAATCTACATGGCTCCGTCGACGGAGCCATGTAGTCTAGACACACCCCTACAGACAACCATCTAACCTCAGGATGATTCTTACCAACAACCACAGGACATACCACACTAATACCAACCCTGGAACTTTTTCTTGCAACAAACCCCGTTGCCAGCTTTGTCCACATATTTACTCTGCTGACACCATTATTGGACCTAACCAATTCAGTTATAAGATCAAGAACACATATTCCTGCTCATCCAGAAATATAATTTATGTCATCATGTGCTGACAGTGTCTGTCTGCTATGTACATTGGACAACCGTCTCAGATGCTTTGCCAAAGAATTAATGCACACAAAATGGATATCAGACAGGATCACAAAGAAAAAACAGTTTCTTGCCATTTCAAACAGAAAGGGCATTGTCTCAATGACTTGATTACCTGCATACTGCTTCAAAGGCATTTTCACACCAGACTTGAAAGAGAAACCTCTGAATTGTCATTCATGCTTAAATTTGACACTTTAGGCCAGGGTCTTAACAAAGACGCTAACTACCTTACCCATTACAAAGATAGCTTCCCCAATTATCACCTCTAATATCATTAGCTCACAGACATTTACCTGCCCCCCAACCCTCATCTGTTCTGAAATTTGATTTGTCCTTTTTATATGTGTTCACCTTTTTTGATTGTATCCCTTTGGTATATATGGTCATGCCTATTTTCTTCAAGAATAGTGATAGAAATGTAGCCGTGTTAATCTGGTGTAGCTGAAACAAAATATAGGACTATGTAGCACTTTAAAGACTAACAAGATGGTTTATTAGATGATGAGCTTTCATGGGCCAGACCCACTTCCTCAGATCAAATAGTGGAAGAAAATAGTCACAACCATATATACCAAAGGATACAATTTTAAAAAATGAACACATATGAAAAGGACAAATCACATTTCAGAACTGAAGGGGGATGCGGGTGGGGGGGAGGGTAAATGTCTGTGAGCTAATGATATTAGAGGTGATAATTGGGGAAGCTATCTTTGTAATGGGTAAGGTAGTTGGTGTCTTTGTTGAGCCCCCCCGTGGTGAGTGTCGAATTTTAGCATGAATGACAGTTCAAGAGGATTCCCTTTCAAGTGTAGATTTGAAAGTCTTCTGGAGTAGGATGCAGGTGATTAGGTCGTTGAGACAGTGTCCTTTCTGGTTGAAATGGCAAGAAACTGTTTTTTCTTTGTGATCCTGCCTAATATCTGTTTTGTGGGTATTGATCCTTTGGCGAAGTGTCTGAGACGTTTGTCCAATGTACATAGCAGACGGACACTTTCGGCACATGATAGCATAAATTATATTTCTGGATGCGCAGGAATATGTATTCTTGATCTTATAACTCACTTGGTTAGGCCCAATAATGGTATCAGCAGAGTGAATATGTGGACAAAGCTGGCAACGGGGTTTGTTGCAAGGGAAAGTACCATTTTCTTCCACAATTTGATCTGTGGAAGTGGGTCTGGCCCACGGAAGCTCATCACCTAATAAACCATCTTGTTAGTCTTTAAAGTGCTACATAGTCCTGTTTTTTGTTTCAACTGAAAAACTGTGTGTCATAGGCCTTATACTGCAAACAGGCAAACTTCTTCTGCAGGAATATCTGAGTTCTATACAAGGGTGCCATTTATGGGGGGCAGTAGCCCTTCTGTGTTTGGACCCTCCTGTGTTTAGATTTCATACTTTTGGTCTGCTTAAAGCTGCATGCCCTAATTCCAGAGACAATTCTTAAATGCAACAGAGTTTGTTTGAGTTGCTTGCAGTTTTGCCTTTGGGTCAGGGATTTTGTTATAAAAGAGGGAGGCAGGGTGATTAAGAATAACAAAAGACTGATCATTCAAGTAATTGAAGGATCCTTAGATCATAATGAAAGCATTGCCAGGTACTTAAAAAGATAGGGAGGAAAAGAGAAACAATGAGTGTTTGTGTTGCTGGGATTTGCATTTGGATCACTGCTGTGAAACTTACAATTGTTCTTGAAAAAGGGGTGAACACAGACTTATCCAAAGTTGACTGCAAAGAGCCCCAAAGGGATTTCACAAAATTGGATAATTGGGCAACACAAAGGCAGATGGAAATCAGTGTTGATGAGTGCAAAGTAATGCACATGGAAAAATATAATCCTAATTATAGATACAAAATAGTTGTTAGCCCTTAAGAAAGAGCTCTTGGGATCATTGTGGATAGTTCCTTGAAAACATCTGTTCAATATGTAATGTCAGTCTAAAAACTAAAAAGCTAACAGAATATTGGGAATCATTAGGAAAGGAATATATAATAAGACAAAATAACATATTGCCTCAACATAAAGTCATTGTATGCCCACATCTTGAATACTGTATGCAGATCCGGTCAACCCATCTAAAAAAAGAAATATTGTATTTGGAAAAGGTACAGCAAGGACAACAGAAATGATTGGGATTAAGGAACAGTTTCCATATAAAGAGAGATTAACAAGATTGGGACTTTTCAGCTTGGAAAATAAATGACTAAAAGGTGGGAGGATATGTTAGATGTCTAGAAAATCATGAATGATGTGGAAAAATAGAATAAGGAAATATAATTTATTTCTTCACTAGCATAACACAAGAAGCTGACCCAATTAAATTTACAGGCAGCAGATTTAAAACAAACAAAATACATTATTTTTTCACAGTCAACTTGTGGAACTCTTTGCTAAGAGCTGTTGGAAAAGCTCTGTTCCAATAAGAATAAAATAAGTTCAAGGAGGATAGGTCCATCAATGGCTACTAACCAAAATGGGCAGGGATGGTGTCCCTAGATTCTGTTTATCAGGACATGGGAATGCGTGACAGGGGATGGATCATGATGATTGCCTCTTCTGTTTATTCCTTCTGAAGCACCTGGCATTGGCCACAGCTGGAAGACAGGAAACTGGGCTAGAAGGACCTTTGGTCTCACCCAGTATGGCCATTCTGATGTTCTTATATAGAGCTGAAATATATCTGCCTTCTTGCTGCAAGCCACTATACCCCTACTCCCCTTCTAGAGCTGATGCAGAGCCCTGCAGTTCTGATGGGGTTTCTCTCTCTCTCTCTCCCTCCACAGAATTAGTAACAAAATAAGAATATACATTAAAATTTTAAGGCTAACCAGTGTCCCTTAAGTGACTTGCCACAAGATGTCAGAATATGTTAGTGTGAGAGCTCAGGGGGATCTAATATTTATTTAGTTTTCTTTCTTTTATATAGGAATTAGATACAGTGCTCCTGTCAGCTAACTGCTAAGTTGTCTGCCCAAAAAAGTAAAAAAACCACAAATGATCTGGTAGCACTTCCTAGATTAACAAAACATGTAGATGGTATCATGAGCTTTTGCAGGCACAGCCCACTTCTTCAGATGACCGGAGTTATGAGTAGGGGATATGAAAACTGGAAATAAATAGGAGAGGGGAAGAGAAAGGAAAAAGGAAGGGGGGCCGGGGGTGGGAACAAGGCATCATTAAGTATCTGGAGAATGGGTACTTACACCTAAGCAGATAAAGATCAAAGTCAATAGATAGATTGCTCAGACAGGAAGGATACCGCTCAGAAAGCTATTAGCACCTTCAGTGCTAACCTTCAGCTTTCTTGTTGTTACTTACAGTCCACAACTCAGACCCCTCCAACGCATCATACACATTCTACAACCCATCCTGGAAAATGATCCCTCACTCTCAGAGGCCTTGAGAGAAAAACCTATTCTTGCTTACAGACAACCCCCTAACCTGAAACGTATTCTTTCTGATAACCATGCCACACAAACACATCATAAGCCTCCAGGAACCCAGCCCTACAACCAGAAAAGATGCCAACACTGCCCACATATCTACACTGATGAATTAATCACTGGAGCAAACAACACTAGCCACAAAATCAAAGGGTTATTTGACTGCTCATCTAGTAATTTGATCTACGCCATCAAATGCCAACAGTGCCCCTCTACTATATATATTGGTCAAACTGGATGTTCTCTACGTAAAAGAATCAATGGACACAAATTGGATATACGTAAAGAAAATACTCAGAAGCCAGTGGCAGAACATTGCTGTTTACCTAACCATAATCTCACAGATCTGAAGGTGGCGGTCTTGTCACAGGCCAGTTCCTCAAGCCAAATCCACAGGGAAATCTTGGAATTACAATACATATGCAAATTCAATTCAATTAATTATGGACATAACCAAGATATGGAGTGGTGGAACCTTTATCAATGAAGGTGCTAACTACTTTCTGAATGGTATCCTTCCTGCCTTATCCATCCACTGACTTTGATCTTTATCTACTCAGGTTTAACACCCTTTCTCCTGAGATTTTATGCATAGAGGTAGCGGGGTGGGCAACAGAAGAACATCTTTCTCTCCCCTCTTCCCACGCTTCCCTTCTTCTATTTATTTCGAGTTTCCTTATAGTCTAATCATAACTCCTGTCATCTGAGCAGGGCCAGACTAAGGGGTGGGCGAGCCGGGCAGCTGCCCAGGGTGCCAACCGATGGGGGGCGACTGATGGCAGCTATAAGGGGCACATGGTGTCCCTTATAGCTGCCATCAGGTGCCGCGTGCCTGGCTCCCAGCGGGCTGCAGTGGCCGCCCAGGGCGGGGGCTGCATTAACCCCCGCAGTGCCCTGTGGCTGCGGGGCCCTGCATGGCCAGGCGTGGCCCGCCCAAGTGGCCCCGGGCTGCGTGCCAGCAGTGGTGGACGGGCAGCTCATGCGCTGTGCGCCCGCCTCCGCACCCTGGGGGCAGGCTCAAGCATGCGCCGTGCGCCTGGAGGCGGGCCCGCGGGCGGTGCCGCCCGCCCGGGTCCTGGGGTGCCAAAATGGCTCAGGTCAGCCCTGATCTGAAGAAGTGGGCTGTGCCCACGAAAGCTCATGATACCATCTACATGTTTTGTTAGTCAATAAAGTGCTACCAGACCATTTGTTGTTTTTTTCTGTAATAGACTAATTTGGCTACCCCCTGAAGCTCAAAAAAGTAAAGTTTTCCAGTGCCTTAGTAACCCCTGGATAGAGATGATGTGTGTGGTGAAGAGAAGATGGGATTGGTTTCCTCTTCTCCCCATTTGATGCTTGGCTTGTACTAAGCACACTCAGTAACACTTCTCAAACCTCAGTCCTCAGTCTGCCCTAAGGATGTTAAGTATTGAGGACTTTAAGGATTTTAACCCGCCCAACTCTTACTACGTTTAAAAGGCAATGCCATTGTGCCTCTGCCTCCCCTGCTGCACCCCCTCCCCGTACCACGGATATGTGCTGGAGGGAGCTGGCTTCCCCCAGCACCAGCTCCTGCTTCCCCCCACCTTGCTGCGTTTGATACAGAGTCAGCAAGTGGTAGCGGGTAGAAATGAGAGTAGTTGACTTGACTGCTTGAAAAGCCTAGGTTTATCGGGTAGTCAACTTCTCTTTTACATCCCCAGTCCACCCCCCTATGCTTTCAATCTGTCTCCCTCTGGCATGGCATGCACAGGTCGCTCCCCACACCAAAATCTGAAATGGCGCCCCTGGTTCTATTTGTATTGTAGCCATGATGTTGTAAGTGGCTCTGGTGTACAAGACACTGACAACTAGGGCATGAGTGCTAGAGATGGGGAGCACAGGGCCATTCTTCCACTTTTTAAAGAAGTTTGGGATTCTGTGAGTGAGTGGGTGGTGTTGCTACCCTACATTCCAGGCCAAAGTGCTACTCACTGAAATTTGTACCAGTTGACTATCATGCCACTCAGATTCGACCTATTTTCATTGCTTCCTTCCCTCCCCCATTTTTGCAGTCCTTCCAGTATCCTTGCACTAGGGATGTCATGTTCCCATCTCAATTTACTCATTTTCCCCCCAAAAGTTTTGTTTTTGGAAAGCAACTTTGAGTCCATGGACAAGAGATGTTTTGTGACAGAACAAAATTTGGTTTGTAGTAAAAACAAATGTATTTTGAGCAGAAGCTGAGAGATTTTATAAAAAAAAGTGAAGTCATCCACTCGAGTTGGGAAAAGAAACAATACCATGTGACTTTAGTGTTCACACAGTTGAAATATTGAATTACTTGAAGCCTCAGTGAGACCAGTTTGTAAGCAATCCATAGGCTGATCCATAGGCAGTGTAACTAAATGGGGACTGCACAACTCTTAAGGGAGATCTAAATTTAAAATGCTGCTGCTGCAGCAGCACAATAGCACTGGTGTGATTGTGCCATTGTAGCACTTCATTGAAGATGCTACTATACCAATGGGAAAAAGTTTCTTCTCTCAGTCTTGTTAATCCAGCTCTATGCAAGGCGATAGCTGTGTTGATGAGAAAAGCCCTCCCATCGACAAAGTGCTGCCTGTGCTGGGGGTCATGTTGATATAACTGTCATTCAGGAATGTGGATTTTTTGTACCCTGGAGCACCTCACCTATGTAAGTTTATAGTGTAGACCTGGCCTTAGTGATGGTAACCTTTTATTGCCATGTGCCTTCCCTGGGCTACTTTTGTTGTTGTTCAGTCTCTTTTGAAGTTTTAGCCCTTTCTTTATTAAATGCCAGTTTCCTTTACTCATTTAATAAAACCTGTGTAAAGTTATTACAATTCATCCAAATATAGGGTAGAAAAATGTGTTATTCTTTTAATATAAGTAATTTAGTCCCTGAGGTTATGATCAAACAGAATGGGAGATCAAATTAACCAGTGATTACATTAAGTAGATGGCATTCTATATATAGTAATTAAAAACAATACCATGACATTGGCCATTATAAATGACCATGTTGAACATTGTTAAAGTTTAACATTGGTTTCTAAGGAAAATATACCCTGTGCATACTTCAGTTTTGGAAATTGCCTGACAGTATACACTCTATTATACTATTATACCCTGCATTCAAGTTGATAGGACATGGGCCACAGAGCATTTACCAAACTCCATAATGGTGACTAGACCTGGGCCCAAGTCCTAGCATAATTTGGATCCTTATCCAAAAGCTCTTACTGCTCTGAGTTATTTGGATGTCAGGTTTTTCTTTAAGTCTATATCTATTAGAATCTTTATAGTTTAGTCAGATTGGAGATGCAGAGGTAGTATAAAAACACCCAATGTAACCAAAATAAATTTTGTTTGGTGACGGGAATAGCCGTGGTTAAAGCACTGGACTGGGACACATCCATTTTAACTTCAGTTCCTGGCTCTGGGACAAAGCATTTATCTCTATGAGCTGCCATTTTCTCATCTGTATAATGGGTGCAACCATACTCCCCCTGGCTATCTTGCCTTTTAGGTTGTAATCTCTTCAGGACAGGGATAGTTTAATTGCTAGATGTACAGGGTGAACCAGCATACCAAGTCCTGATTTTGACTGAGTTGCTAAGTGCTACTGTAGTGCAAATAAAAATGATGGCTTTCATTTTGGCAGTGTGCTGTCCCTGGGTGGGGCTTTAAGACTGCCTGTGACTAGAAGTGAATTACATATAACATGAATAGTATAGTGATAATCATAGGCTCTGCTGTTTGGCTGCTATAAATAATAGATGCTGCTGATCCCTCCTGGAAAAAATAAACATTTTCTTTAGAAATATTTCTGTTTGAGTTCCTCTGCTGCTGCTGATTCCCCACCTAAAGTGCTCAGCCTCTGCCTTTGTTTGTAAAATCACCCAGCAACTAGCTGTCAAACAGAGCCTTCTGAGGGAGGAAGAAATAAGCATCAAGGGAGTTTCCAAGTTTCAAGATGAATGCTCTGGATGGAAGCCAAGTTAAGGATTTCCTCTGTCTTCCCATTGTGTAGATCTCCCTGTCCCCTCCCATTGCTGATCCGTCCCCTCTCTGTACCAGGACTCCTGACATCCTTATGCTAGTGACTTGCCTCCTCTCTAGGCCACCTGCCTAGCTTCCTGCATGGAGTAGTTCTGGGCTCCTTGGTATTTCCTTTCTAACCTGTAGTCCTGCCCTTTGGTGCCCTGCCTGCCCCACAAGATCATGGCTGTAGCAGGG
The DNA here is from genome assembly GCF_049634645.1 of Pelodiscus sinensis. NCBI lineage: Eukaryota > Metazoa > Chordata > Testudines > Trionychidae > Pelodiscus > Pelodiscus sinensis. The sequence continues at coordinate 22,017,515 of NC_134714.1, read as the reverse complement.
AGAGTCAGCCCCACTCTGTTCTAAAATTTGATTTGTCAATTTCACATGCGTTCATTTTTTTTTATTGTATCATTTTGGTATATATGGTTGTGCCGATTTTCTTCCACAATTTGATCTGAGGAAGTGGGTCTGGCCCACGAAAGCTCATCACCTAATAAACCATCTTGTTAGTCTTTAAAGTGCTACATAGTTCTGTCTTTTGTTTCAGCTACACCAGACTAACACGGCTGCATCTCTAGCACATTGATTGGGTAGACTTGAGGTGGAGGAGAATTTTCTGGCAAGGGAGACAGTTGGGATAAGACTCACTGCAAGCTACAATCCCATCTCCGAGTAGCCAGAATCCTTCCCAGAAGAGCACTCCACTTTTCCAAAATCTAGAGATTGACCCTTAAATTATTCAGCCACTTGGCGGGTACATATAGGGTCAGATTGGAACTAGTGCTCTGTTAGGATTAGAGAAAGAAGGTACAAAAGGATCTTCCCCATTCTTGCATTTAGGCCATATGGTCAGCAACAACATCAAGCAGCAACCCCAGCTCATGGGGCTGCTGCTCCTGGCCCCACAGGGCTGCCAGCTCCACCGACCCTGTGGGGCTGCTGCTCCTGGCCCCATAAGGCTGCTAGCCTCAGTGCCGATTAACTGGTTACTGTAAGTAAAGGTGATGCTTACCGGGTAACTTGTTAACCAGTTACCCGTTCACATCCCCATTGTTGTTATGCTCCCTGACCACAACTGGGAGAATCCCACACCACTAGCATTTTCAAAGGAAGAAGAAGCAACAATCCCATTCCACACTAGCTGATGGAAGAGCGCACCCTATACCTGTCTCCCATTCCAGCCTGCAGTCCCTTGCAGCCCCCTAACAATGTCATGGGGGATTCCCACCATTTGACAACTTCTCCAAAACACCCTATGTCACACTGTGGCTTAAAAGCCACTGCATAGCAGCATCATATGAGTGATGATGTTTTCCACGGCCATGTGTGGTTCATGTATGGAGATGATAGTAACTTACTTTTTTATTTGTGGATATAAAATATGGGCTCTGCTTTTGTGGCATTCATAAATATATTGCTGCAGAGTAGAAAAGGGTGCTCAGCACCAAGTAACTTAATCCCCAAAATTACAAAAGTTTGTAAGCTGGAGCCGTGTTTATTGACTGTTTTGTGGCTAAAACTATTTATGATCCCACCCTCTCTTGAAAAAAATTGCAGCCCTAGGCTTGACCTTCAGCCCTGCTACCAGGGGCTAAAGCCCAAGCCCCAGTCTGTAACCCAGGGCTAAAATATGTAACTTAGCTTGGTGGGGCCCCCTGTTGCATGGGGCCCCGGCAATTGGCCTGCTTGCCACTCCATAATGCCAGCCCTGCACTTGCAACCGCCCCCAAACCTGTCCTGTGACAACCTCACCCCCCGCAAGGGTCATGACACCTAATTGAGAAACAGTGATCTAGAGAGAGAAACAAGAAATGGGAGAGACCAAACCTTAAGAATCATTTCAGTGCTGATTTAAGGATGTGCCCTGGATTGCTAGGTATCAGGTTTTTGACCAGAAGCTCCATTTTTAAGGGGTCCTCTCCAGTCTCAGGTGAGAAATATTGACTGGACACCAAAAGTCTGGTTATTGCAATTTTCCCGGGTGGTAACTAGGGCAGGGCGAGAGGGGCAGTTGTTCCAGGTGCAGAGCTATTGAGGTGGTGGGGTATGTGCAAAAATGGGATGGTACAGGATTGGGCCCAGCAGCAGCAGCAGCCAGAGCAGAGCAGCCAAGTAGAAATGGGTAGTATAGGGAGAAGCCAGTTCACCCCTGGCCAGAGGCACTTTTGGTTCTGCTTTGCCCCATCCCCTGAGTGGGGGAGGTTTGGCTGCTGCTTGCCCCTTGCTGGACACTGGGCAGGGGATGATCCCTGGGGGGAGCTGAGCAGCCCAAACAATGGCAAACTTCCTGTTACTTGGCATGTTGACATCTGGTGACAGCAGCATGTGGCTGCAACAGGAGTAGGAGTGAAGGGGGCATAGTGTTGGGATTGGGGGCACAGAAGGTGCAGGAGATAGGCATGAAAGGAGCACAGTGCAGGGATTGAGGACACAGCAGGAAGGTGCAGGCATTAGGGGCAAAGAGGGCACATTGCAGAGGTTTTGGGTACAGGGAGGAGGTGTAGGGGTTGGAGGGAGGGGAGCGTGGGGAGCCTAGGGACTTGTGGGGGAACTATGACCACAGGGGCCAGGGGTACCAAAATGCCAATTCACCAGGGCATCATTATCCTTAAGGCTGGCCCTGAGCAGTACTGTCCTGGAAGGTTGCTTCTTCCTGATGGGAGGCTCCTTAGTTTTCATTATGCTGTTTGCTTGCTTGAAAGAGATGAGATGTACAGGCTCAGGCGAGATCAGACTGTGGAGACAGGACTGCCTTTGAAGTTGGGAAATAAAAGCAAAGTGTGCTGCTTGCTTAATTAGAAGAAATGTATATTCTTTTTTCTTGGTTTCACTGGTGGTGCAAGACACACCTCTATTAGGCCTGGGCTAGGCTTAACTATTACCTGCTTATCCTTTCAGAATATGTCTCCCTGGCCTACAGGAATGAAACTCTCAGCCAGGGTCAACAGAGTTGTGTTAGCAGGATCTAAACATAGTGCTCTAAAAATAGCTGTACAGAAAGTACTTGGAAGCCTAACCTCAGGCCTGCTGATGGGGGCAGAGGACAAAGGAGCCAGTTGCCCTGGGGCCCGGCCATTCAAAGGGGTCCAGAATTCCCAGCTGCCACTGCTATTTCTACTGCAGTGGCTAGAGACCTGGGCCCTTTAAATCACCACTGGAGTATTAGGTGGCATGGAGGGCTGGCTACCCCATGCCCATCCCTTTCACCTGAGGCTCCGCTCCTTCTAGGAATGCAGTGCCACTGCCTGCACCTTGCCCAGGAGTCCACAGATGCTGTTGGCACCTCTGCCTATCCTCTTCCCTGAGCTTCAGCACCCAAGCTCCAGCCTGAGCCAGAGCTTCAAAGCACTGTCCACACAGCTATTTTTAGACCACTAGCCATGCTGGCCTGAGTCTATTGACTTGGGCTGTGTAGACATACTCCTCTTGGCTTACGGCCTTAATGGAATGGTGGTATCTTCAGCTCATAAATGAGCCATCTATTTGCATATGCAACAAAGATAGCTGTCTTTATTCTTGTGAAGGAAACTAACTCTCAGAACATTTTTAAAGTTTAGTGTTTTAACTCTTTTCTTTATTTAGTTCATTTTCTGAGGAATTCTTTTAGTTTTATTAGCATTTCGTAGAAGCTGAAATTGGTTTCAGGTAAGTCCAAACAGCCTTATTTTTAATATGGAAGACTTTTAGATTTAAAATATTTCTTTTTAATTTACATGAGTCTTAAATAACATTTTAGCTTTAATGCTGCTCAAAGAAGGCACTGATTTTTTACAATTCATTAAGAGTTGTTCAAGCAGTGCCAGAGGACTAATTAACGCCCATAAACATTCTGCTTTTAAATGGCTTCTTATGTAAGTAACCAGGATATTAAATGACATTACTATATTTGTTCACATCATGTCTTACTATTTATATAGCAGTGCTATGAGGCAGTTATATGAGGCCTGTATTTAAATGCAAAAATATTTACAAATAAACACTTACTAAATCCATGTGTTTTCTTTAAAGTTACACATTGACCTTAGAGGGATTATAGTAGGAATCAGTTTCTAGTGTAAGCATATTCCTAGAATTCTTTGTATGAACTTGAAAAAGGGGTAGGGAGGCAGAGTAAGGAGGCTTCTGTTTCTGCTTTTTGTGGCCCTGACAAACCATATGCTATACTTTTCATCAATATGGGAGAAGAAAAGTATCTTCAATTCCTTAATAAGGGGGAAACTTCTGGCTCTTTGAGAAGACACTCCTGTTGGATGTATGCCTTTTAATCAACCAGTAATACCCAAGATAGCAATCTACAGTAGACTCACTCACAATTCATAATTAAAAATGCCTACTAAGCACTCTACACAAAACCCAAAACATACTTACTTATGTTCAAAACTCTCTAACATTCCATACAGTAAATAATATTAATTAATGCAACAAACAAGTTATGAAGCTACATTCTAGACTTTGCAATACCCGAAGCTGAGAGGTACAAATTTTTGAGCAAGGAGAAGGTATTCTCCTTGATTTTTCTTATGCCTGTCATTTATTAGGAAAAAGCAGAGATTTCCTGTTTCTTTAATTAGCCAAGATACTTCATTAATAAAACTAGCGGGTGTGCACTGTGCTTGTTATGCTCACCAACCCCCTTTTCTCTGGCAGCTTTTGCGACCTGAGAGCTTGATGACATCCAGAGAGCATGATGATATCATTCTGTCACCTGTCTGGAAAAACTTTTATTTATATAGATATATATGAGAGAGAACTAAAATCAAATATATAAACTGTTATTTTCCATGCACCAAATTTATACAAGTCCTTAGAAATATTGAAATTTAAGAACACAGGCAAGTTTAGAACAGTTTAACATTACAGAATAAATTAAAACAATTTTATTGACCATTGTTGCATCACTATTGAGGAGTATGGTCCACATGGCTTTTTTTTTATTCCAAGCAGTTTACCAGTAATTGGGGCTGCGTTGAGACTTGCTGAGCCCCTGGGCAAAGTGAGAGGGGGCATGGCTCTGCCCCTCTGAAAGAGGTGGGACTTCAGGAGGCAGGGGAAGTGATGGGGCTAGTTTCCCCCAGCCAGCCCTTCAGTGGCACCCAGCATGTGCTTCTCGAGGCTTTGGCGGTGATTTAAAGGGCCCGGGGCTCAAGTTGCTGCCACTGCTGAGGTAGCAGTGGTGACAGTTGGGAGTCCTGAGCCTTTTTAAATTGCTGAGCTTAGGGCAGCTGCCCTTTTTTTGTGCTTCCTCTAGTCCTATCTGCAGCCCTGCCAGTAATAATTAAATATTACAACTCTATATCTTCTTCCACCCAAGAATCTCATATCACTTTATAAAAAAAATTAAAAATTCCTGAGAGGTGGGGACCGATTATCCCCAAAGCAGTGAGGTTGCTGAACCCCTACTTCAACAAAGAACAGGATGGCCACACATCTAGAGGCCCGAGAGAAACCTAAATATCCCACAAGATGTGGGTTCTCTCTAAAGTGTCCCTGAATCCCATTTTTGGTGCACTTACCCTGAGCTAGAGGATAGGAAATCCAGGGCCTGAGGGGTGTTATTGTCGTGCATGACAAAAGAGAAATTAGAATGTTTGAAGTAAAGCGCATCAGATATTTTGCATGTGGATTCATTTTTCGCTAACCTCTGAGAATGTTCTGGATCTTTGTAGAATGTCATGGAACTTTCCAGACTTTCTGAAAACTACATTCTCCTTGAATCTCTTAGGCCGTGTCCAGACTCAGGGGTTTTTTCGGGAAAAGTAGCCTTTTCCCGAAAAAACTTCCCCTGCGTCCAGACTCAAGCCGCGTTCTTTCGAAATTATTTCGAAAGAACGCGGCTTTTCTTTCGATGGCGGTAAACCTCATTTCACGAGGAAGAATGCCTTCTTTCGAAAGTTCCTCTTTCGAAAGAAGGCATTCTTCAATGTAAAGAGGCCATCTTCGAAAGAGAGCATCCAGACTCGCTGGATGCTCTCTTTCGAAAAAGCGGATTTTTCTTTCGAAAGATCCGCCTGCAGTCTAGACGCGATCTTTCGAAAGAGGCTCTTTCGAAAGATGCTTTCGAAAGAGCCTCTTTCGAAAGAAGCCTGCAGTCTAGACATAGCCTTAGAGTGTTGTCAGCCAAGCCCTCACAGGTATATAAGGGGTGGAGCATCATCAATCAGGCAGTGAGATATAAGAACAAACTGACGTGAAGTGAGAGCCCCGCTGCAATACTGTGAACCTTGCTTCATTGTGTAATTGTGAAAATGTATTTGTGTTTTAAGACCTAAAGAGTATAAGTAGTAACTAATAAAGGACATATTTAGTGAGACACCAGAGATATTTATCAAATTTTTATCTACTTTAACAATATATAACAAACCCTGTTACTTTTGCCATGCATAACGTAATATTTGAGGGCAGCTTAATTTCTTGAGATTCCAAATGCAATAAAAATAAAGTATCCAAAAGTGTAACAAATGTGGGGGCACCAAAGACACTCCTCGCCTAGGGTAATATTTGGTCTTGGACTGGTCCTGCATGTACCCATCAGAGAAAGGTACCAAAATATCACATGAAGTGGAGATTGTCAGTACTGTCCCTTGGGAGACAATTCTTCAGAATTAACCATAACATTGTCTCTCAGCAGTGGTCTCAAGTCCACCTCACAGCCTCTACTTTATTTTGGCCACATCTGTAGTTCAGTCTATGTTACGTCTGGAGTGCTGGTTCTTGTAATGAATGAGTCATATACATCCTTTTGGAAACACTATTGAATTCTTTGGAATTACACCAGGGATTAACTGGGGCCCAGTATGTCAAAGAGGACACATGAATATATTTGTCTCTTTAAAGCAGAAAAGGGAGGAATTGCTTTCCTTTTGAGTCTGTCAAGCAAGCAGACAGGAGAGGGAGGAATTAAGAGCATTCCTGGGTTTGGTGCACGAAGGTAACCCTCACTGTAAATACACATTTATTATAAACATTAAACTGGACATATTAGGGGGAGCAGACAGGATTGCATCTGGTCTGAGCACTCTAAGCCTAAGGCATGGCATAAATATAGAAACAAAACAGTGTTGCATAAGAGTCATCTGTACTCTCTAACTCAAGGAGTGAAGGGGAAAGAGTGTCAGCTTACTTCACTGCAATTTGCCATACACTGATATGTGTAGAGTTTCCAGATGTCTGGTTTTTGACTGCAATGCCCAATCAAAAAGTGGTTCAGGTCAGCACAGGTTGGTTAAAAATCCTGCTGAGGTGGGGCTGGCAGGCTCCCTACCTGGCTCTGTGCTGCTCCCCAGTATTGCCAACATGTCCCTCTGCTTTTAGATGGAGAGACAGCTCTGGGGGCTCTGTGAGCTGCCTATGTCCCAAGTGCCAGCTCCACAGCTCCTGCTTTGGGCACCACAGACATGGGAGCTGTGGACGGAGGCAGCGCACAGAGTCGCCTGGCTGTGGCTCCACCTAGGAGCTGAGGGACACGTCACTCATTCCCTGCTTGATGGGAGGCATCTGAGCTGAGCGTTGTCCGGGGCCCCTACTCTTCACTCCCCACCCCACGCACCACAGCTCCATGCCCCAGCCCTGAGCTCATTCCCGCAAGCAAACTCCTTCCCAGAGCCTTCCCCACTAAGCCCCTCCAATGCCCCAAACCTCGGCCCTGAGTCCCTTCCCATATCCAGACTCCCTTGTAGAGAGGGCACCCTGAATTCTCTCCTATGCCCAACCCTCTGTCTCGACTCAGAACCCCTCCCACACTCTGAATCCCTCAGCCTCAGTCTGGAGCCTCCTCCTCCACCCTACCCCCCCCTTCCTCAGCCCCACCTCAGAGCCTGCAGGCCCAGCCCAGAGCCCATATCCTCTCACACCCTCCCCAGTTCCTGCCTCAGAATGGAGCCCCCTTCCATAGTCCAAACCCTTCAGTGCATCCAGGGCCGGCTTGAGCCATTTCTGCACCCTGGGCAGCAGGCGCACGACGCATGCATGGCTCCGCCCCCGGGCACACGGAACATGTGCGGCCCCGCTCCCTGGCACACTGTGCACCTTACAGCTGCAATTGGGCGCATGGTGCCCGATTGCAGCTCTAAGGGACGCTGCGCAGCCGGGTGCATGGCACCCCTTATAGCTGCCATCAGGCGCCCTCCATAGGTTGGCGCCACAGGCAGCTGCCCGGCTAGCCCCCCCCCCCCCCCAAATCCAGCCCTGACTGCATCTCTTAGCTCAGAGTCCTCTCCTGCACCCCTATCTCCTCATTCCTGGCCCCACTCCAGAGCCTGTACCCCTAGTTGAAGCCCTTACCCTTTCCCACATCCCAACCCCTGCTATAGCCCAGTGAAAATGAATGAGGGTGGTGAAGAACAAGCAATGGAAGGAGGATAGGGTGAGCAGGGGCAGAGACTTGGGGATGGGGTAATGCATAGGGTGGCCCCTTTAGGAAGGGGCAAGGAGGGGGAGAGCAAGGGTGTTTGGTTGTGTGCACTTAGAAAGTTGACAACTCTAGTTATATGTTAGCCTTAAGCTGGACTAAAACCATGCTTGGTCCTGATGTGCAAAAGACCCCAAAAAATTCCACACTGTTCCTATAGAATTCCCTCTTGCATTATTGCACATTCAGCAGTTTTTAACCCGCAATTAGGTTTGCCTAGATGTGGTCTGCAACCATGGGTAACTGTTTGCTTCTTCTATTTACTTAACAGGGTTAAGCAAGTGTTAAAACTCATCACAATGGTACAGAAACCTGGCCTTGTTATAGGTAAAACATGGGAAAGAAGGGTCAAATTCTACTGTTCCCATCCCTAAACTTACATTTTCAAGCTACTTTAATTACTGTTATAAAGTCTGGCTCTTGGATTATCTTGAAATTCAGTTCTTCCTTTTGAGATATACCAACACTGTTAGTATCTTTTTCTCCTCTCCCACATGCAATTTAATAAATATCTGCAGTATGAAAAATTTAGAGACTGATGCAATGCTTTATAGTTTGGAAATGTGATGGTTCCTCATTTAAAAATTGCTTTGAACATAGATTTAAGGAAGTTCCATGAGGTCTGATTCTATTCAATATCTTCATAAATGAACTGGATAATGGCACAGAGAATTCATTTATACATTTTGTGGGATAACACCAAACTGGGAGGGGTTGCAAGTACTTTGGATGATAGAATTAATATTGAAAATGATCTTTATAAACTGGAGAAAGGGTCTGAAATAAATAGGATGAATTCAGTGAAGACAAACACAAAGCACTACACTTAGGAAGATATAAACAACTGTACAAATAAAAAATGCTACCTACAAAAGTGCCTGAAGGAAAGGATTAAACTAAATATGACTCAGCAATGTAATACCATTGCAAAAAAAGCAAATATCATTCTGGAATGTATTAGCAGGCCTGTTGTAAGCAAGATACAGAATGTAATTCTTCCACTCTAAGGCCTCAGCTGGAGTACTGTATCCAGTTCAGGACTCCTCTTTATGGGAAAGATGTGGACAAATTGGAGACAGTCCAGAGGAGGGCAACAAAAATTATTAAAGATCTCGACAACATGACCTATGAAGTAGGGATGTTAAGGACTAGTTGACTGTCTAATAAGCAAATACTTATTGGTTAGTTGACAGGATAGTTGACTAGTCGCTTCCCCGCGCTCCCCCCCCCCCCCCCCCGCTGCCTCTATCAGATAGAGGTAGCAAGCCTAGGAAGGAAGGGGTACTTCAAAGCGGCAGTGCTGCACAGAGTGCTGCCTCTTTGAAATGCCACAGTGGCGTTTCAAAGGGGCAGCACCACACGAAGCCTGGCACACGCTGCCAGGCATTTCAAAGAGGCAGTGCCGCATGGAGCCCGGGGTCAGCTGAGGAGTCCCCAACTGATCCTGGGCTCTGTGCAGCACTGCCCCTTTGAAACACTGCGGCAGCATTTCAAAGGGGCAGCGCCACCCTATCAACTAATTGATGCCAAAATGCATCGACTATTCGATTAGTGAATTACACGATACTTAACATCCTTACTTTGAAGACATTGAAAAAAACTGGGTTTGTTTAGTCTAGAGAAGAGAAGATTGAAGGGGGGAATGATAATAGTCTTCGGCTACGTCTACACTGGCCCCTTTTCCGGAAGGGGCATGTAAATTTCACCTATCGTAGTAGGGAAATCCGCAGGGGATTTAAATATCCCCCGCGGCATTTAAATAAAAATGTCTGCCGCTTTTTTCCGGCTTTTAAAAAAGCCGGAAAAGAGCGTCTACACTGGCCCCGATCCTCCGGAAAAAGCGCCCTTTTCCGGAGGCTCTTATTCCTACTTTGAAGTAGGAATAAGACCCTCCGGAAAAGGGCGCTTTTTCCGGAGGATCGGGGCCAGTGTAGACGCTCTTTTCCGGCTTTTTTAAAAGCCGGAAAAAAGCGGCGGACATTTTTATTTAAATGCCGCGGGGGATATTTAAATCCCCCGCGCATTTCCCTACTACGACTCATGAAATTTACATGCCCCTTCCGGAAAAGAGGCCAGTGTAGACGTAGCCTTCAAGTATGTAAAAGGTTGTTATAAAGAGGAGGATGATACATTTGTCTCCTTATTCACTAAAGGGGCAGAACAAGATATAACTGTGGGGCCTAGGACTTGTATCCAGGCCTGGAAGTCCCTTGACACCTGCTGCATCCTGGCCTCCACTGAAAGGCTATTAAAGCCTAGTGATCGGAGCAGCAAGTAGAACTATAGCTTCAGTCACCTCATGCTGGGTCCTGTACTTTCACCTCACCTCCAATTATCATTTACTAGACCTGGATCTGGGGTGAACCTTCCTTGGTATCTGACCTGACACTGACCAGAGGTTTCCTATTTTGTGAGCAGTTTGTATTTGTCAAGGGTGTACATATACTGATCAGCTAAAACAGTAATGAGCAAATGGAACTGGTTTAGGCAAACGCAAGAGGAAATGTTCTTTAAGCAGCAAGATTAATAGGGTTGCTAGTCAAGTTGTTACAGTGCAGAGCAAGGCTAGCCAATTATTTTCTGTCAAGGTGCAAATTTTTGGGTCAAGGTCCAGATTACAGAGAAAATAAAATAAAATAATAATTCATAATAAATAGGATTTCAGGGTCTATTCAAAAGGGTCTAGTGGTCTGCGTATTGACTACTCCTCAGTAGGGTCTGTGAGCATTTCCATTATAATCCCATCTTTCCAATGACATTTATAATCAGGATGTGAAAAGGGTCATAGTAGGTAAAGATGGTAAATACTGAGTCCAAATGGTAGGTTAATCAGAGTTATCTTTTAATTATTGTGTACTTTTTATTGGTGAGGAAGGGAAAACATTGAAAGAAACCTGAAAAAGGTTTCACTTTTCAAACCGAATGGTTAGGCAATCTGTTTATACTGTGCATGATCGTTTAAATACACTTTTTTGAAAAGAAAAGAAATGCGATTAAGTAAGTTTTATTTTAGAGAGAACATACTGCCTGTGATTCAATTAGTCTGTCTGGATAATCTCTCTTCCTAACATAGCTGTAAAACAGATATGTCAGGGAACAGAAAGTTCACAAAATGACTAAGTGCCCTGCACACATGTGAAGATGTTGCCTATTTTTATTCTTTTAAATTTTCTCTGATGCTGGCTACCAGTGGATCTGTTGAAATAACAAGCAGAAGTGGAAAAAGGACTACTCTAACATGAACCTCTGCTTAATATAAAGGGCTTGAATAACAGTCATTAAATTTCACTTGAACTTTATAAACATTCTATATATATTTTCCACCAAGAAACCTATTTTTCCTAAAATTGCAAATAAAAGATCCATTTACTCCATCAGAAACTTTTCATAGTACAGGAAACTTTTTATGTAATAACTAGCAGATGTGCCTGGTGTTGCACAGGTCTTTGAAGTAATTTTTTTTAAAGCATGTACATTTTTCATTTCTTTTATTTCAATTATTGTATTTTTAAAACATGAAGGAAAACGAAGCCTGGAGTGCTGGTCTGAGGAAAAAGAGAAGCAAGGGTGGGTGGCTTAGGGCAGAAAGTTGGGTGGTGGGGGGGACTCAAGGCAGGGGGAATGATGTTGGGAAGTCAGAGAAAAGGAGGTGGGGGTCAGGACAGGGTGCTGGGAGTTTGGGAGGGCTTATGGGGCCTCCAATGGCAGCAAGGGTGGTGCTGTTCCATCCATGACTCCTCCCAAGGGGCCATGGCACAGCTAAACCCTGGCCTTGGTTTAAGTTTGGGTAAGAAGAAGCTGCATATCAAATGTGGTGTTCCTAGCTCTTACGGGTTAGGAGGAGTTCTTAAACAAGTGGACTCACAGATGCAGACAGATGCACTCTAAAATATTTATATATAGATTTTTGAAAGTCTTCCAACACTGTCTGAATCTATTCTATTTACAATGAAATATATCAATCCATAATATTTCAAATGAAACTAATAAATGGTGATTAGACTGTGGAAGGCTTAATTTGTTTTGGCTTTGCCTTTAGGGATTACTGAATTGATAGCCATCCTTTCTTTTTAGGGGTGCATATTTTCCATAATACCAGTAACTGCATCTAAAATTAGGGTACTTACATATATTAATTTTTATTTGTAGAATTCGCCATTAAAATGATTTTACAGAATTCTCTATTTTAGCAGAGTGCATTACCAGTTGACCGAATGGAGAGCAGACTTTCTGGGATTTCTACAGGAGGTATAGTTTTTTCTAACTGTGCATCATTTAGTTTTGAATTGATTGTTAAGTTAAGAATAATAACATTTAAAAATTTCTCATCACATTTCTCATCATCTTGTCTTGCTGCATGGCAGTTTTGGTAAAGTATAGGAAATGCTTTAACTGGTTTATGGAATGTTGTCCTGTGTTTAACATGTTTTGGAACCTTTTCTATTTGTCTATCACCAGATGGAAAAAAGTGAAGGGAATGGAAACAAAAGACTTGGGAAAAAGTAGAAAACTGAATTAGATACACCACACAAATTAGCAGAAGAGCAAAGATTATACCAGTCTAAAAACATACAATTTAGTTGTTCACCAAACGGACCTACAGAGCTTTGCAAGAGCTCAGACATGATATTTTAATGTGACAGTAAATCAGCAGCCTTCTGACCTACCAGTGAAGGATCTGATATGAAGCTTATCAGTCAGTGGAAAGGCTTTGGATCGGGTCCCCAAGACCTCCCTCCTGCAGTCTGATCTATGTGGATGGACCCTGGTGCCTTGGGGAGCTCCATTGAGTTCCAAGGGCTCTATTGGATATAAACCTCTGTCCATGTACGTGAGATAGCAGGATCCTGGCTTAAGAAAATAATAGGCATCCAGTGTATTAGTTGAAAATGTAATGAGTTTTAGCATGGAGAGGGACATACCAAATATATGCAGTGCCTATTGGTGGCTACATGACATACTGCAGCAGCTAAAGGACTGATGAACTAAAACATCAGGTACAGTACTGGCTGAGTTCCCTGCCTAGTGGATGGTCACCAGACTATTTTATTTGGATCAAACTTTTGGATGCCAAGTACATCCAAGCCAGCAGGGTTGGAGCAGAGTCCCATTGTGGGGCTCGAAAACAGCTCTCTCAGGGTCAGATCTCTTGTCTGTCATCCATCCTGGCACAAGGGACTTCACAGTCTAAATGTTGTAAGCCCTGAAACTCCCACTGAAACCTCCCAAGCCTCTTCAGCCACTTTGCTTCATCTCCTGGCGTCCCAATTAGCTGTGGTAACTGGTTTACAGTTTGATTCCTGGGGGAGCTATGTGGCAGTTAAAGCAAAGAATACAGGCATTGCAAAGGGACTTCTTAAACATACTCTCTGGGTATGTCTAGACTGGATCCTTCTGTCGGCAGTCCCTCATGTACATGGACAGAAGTTTGATAGGATAATGAGTCTTGTGGACATGGGAGAAGCAGTGGATGTGGGATACCTAGACTTTAGTAAGGTGTTTGATACAGTCTCGCATGATATTCTTATCAATAAACTAGGAAAATACAACTTAGATGGGGCTACTATAAGATGGGTGCATAACTGGCAGGATAACAGTATTCAGAGTAGTTATTAATTGTTCATAATCCTGCTGGAAAGGTATAACAAGTGGGGTTCCGCAGGAGTCTGTTTTGGGACCAGCTCTCTTCAATATCTTCAGCAACGATTTAGATATTGGCATAGAAAGTATGCCTATTAAGTTTGCAGATGATACCAAGCTTGGAGAGGTGGTGACTGCTCTGGAGGATAGGGTTATAATTCAAAATGATCTGGACAAATTGAAGAAATGGTCTGAGGTAAACAGGATGAAATTTAATAAAGGCAAATGCAAAGTGCTCCACTTAGGAAGGAACAATCAGTTTCACACATAAAGAATGGGAAGCGACTGTCTAGGAAGGAGTACGGTAGAAACGGATCTAGGGGTTATAGTGGACCACAAGCTGAATATGAGTCAGCAGTGTGATGCTGTTGCAAAAAAAGCAAACATGATTCTGGGATGCATTAACAGGTGTATTGTGAACAAGTCACGAGAAGTCATTCTTCCGCTCTACTCCGAGCTGGTTAGGCCTCAGTTGGAGTATTGTGTCCAGTTCTGGGCACCACATTTCAAGAAAGATGTGGAGAAATTGGAGAAGGTCCAGAGAAGAGCAACAAGAATGATTAACGGTCTAGAGAACATGACCTATGAAGGAAGACTGAAAGAATTGGGTTTGTTTAGTTTAGAAAAGAGAAGATTGAGGGGGGACATGATAGCCGTTTTCAGGTATCTAAAAGGGTGTCATAAGGAGGAGGGAGAAAACTTGTTCATCTTGGCCTCTGAGGAAAGAACAAGAAGCAATGGGCTTAAACTGCAGCAAGGGAGGTTTATGTTGGACATTAGGAAAAAGTTCCTAAGTGTCAGGGTAGTCAAACACTGGAATAAATTGTCTAGAGAGGTTGTGGAATCCCCATCTCTGGAGATATTTAAGAGGATGGTCTATCAGGGATGGTCTAGACAGTACTGGGTCCTGCCATGAGGGCAGGGGACTGGACTCGATGGCCTCTCGAGGTCCCTTCCAGTCCTAGTATTCTATGATTCTATGATTAATTTGCATAAAAATGGCCGTCGCGTTTTGCCAACTCAGTACTTTGTCAGCAAAAAGCAGCAGTCTAGAGGGGGATCTGTCGAGAATGAAAGCTTTTTACGACAGATCCTGTAAACCTCCTTGCAGGAGGCATAAAGGATCTGTTGAAAAAGGCTTTCTTTCTTGACAGATCCCCCTCTAGACTGCTGATTCGGCAAAATGTGGTGGACATTTTTACGCAAATTATGCGCAGGATATTTAAATTCCTTCCTCATTTGCAATGTCCACCTGCCTAATCTGCATCCCTCTGCCGAAAGAGGGATGCAGTCTAGACATACCCTTCGAGAGAAAAGGCCGGGCTGGCTCTAGGTTTTTTGCCGCCCCAAGCAAAAAAAATATTGGCCGCCCCTTTTTTTGTTGGCTTTTACACATGTTTGCACTTTCCAATGTTTTTTTTTTTACTGTTTAAAATGTTAAAAAAATGAAAACTGAAAATTTACAGTTAGTGAAATAAAACAATTTCCTACTAGTGTACTCATTTAATTTTAATAAAATCACCAATTACCAAAACCAAATTGATAGATGGGAGAGGGAGGTGCAAAATCTATACTTACAGAAAATGGGCTAATAAGGAGACGTCCTGTGACACCTTAGGGTATGTCTACACTATAGCACTAATTCGAACTAACTTAATTCGAATTAGTTAATTCGAACTAAGCTAATTCGAACTAGTGCATCTAGACCTAAAAACTAGTTCAAATTAGCATTTTGCTAATTCGAACTATCATGTCCACATTGAGTGGACCCTGAACTGAGGTTAAGGATGGCTGGAAGCAGTGCCGGCAGGGCATCAGATTAGGACTTAGAGCGTGGAGCTGCTGTCTCAGGCTAGCCGAGGGTTGTGCTTAAAGGGTCCCGACCCCCACCCCAGACAGACAGTTCTCAGGGGTTCCCCGCTTGCAAAGCAGTCCTGGCTTGGAGTGTCCTGAGTGCCCACACTCGGCACATCACAGCACTCAGCCCGGCTGCACTTGCCGCAGGCTGCCATCCGGGGGCGGAGGGGCGTCAATCAGGGGGCTCCAGTAGAGCTGCCACCCCAAGGAGCCCGCAGAGCCACCCCAGTCCTCTCCATTGGGGGCTCGTACCCCATTCCTCCCTCACCTCCTTCCACTTACCCCTCCCTAGCCCCCCTTCCTGATGTACAAAATAAAGGACAATTGTGTTCAAAAATAGAAACTATTTAACAAAACTCAGGGAGACTGAGAAAAGGAGGTGGGAGAGGAGAAGAGAGAGGGTGGGAGAGGGGAGGGCAACTAAAATGATCAGGGGTTTGGAACAGGTCCCATATGAAGAGAGGCTAAAGAGACTGGGACTTTTCAGCTTAGAAAAGAGGAGACTGAGGGGGGATATGATAGAGGTCTATAAAAGCACGAGTGGTGTGGAGAGGGTTCATAAAGAAAAGTTCTTCATTAGTTCCCATAATAGAAGGACTAGAGGACACCAAAGGAAAGGAATGGGTAGCAGGCTTCAAACTAATAATAGAAAGTTCTTCTTCACAAAGCAAATAGTCAACCTGTGGAACTCCTTGCAGCAGGAGGCTGTGAAGGCTAGAACTAGAACAGAGTTTAAAGAGAAGTGAGATCAATTCATGGAGGTTGGGTCCATGGAGTGGTATTAGCCAGGGGGTATCAATGGTGTCCCTAGCCTCTGTTTGTGGAAGGCTGGAGAGGGATGGCACGAGCCAAATGGCTTGGTCATTGTCTTTGGTCCATCCTCTCAAGGGTCCCTGGTGTTGGCCGCTGTCGGCAGACAGGCTACTGGGCTAGATGGACCTTTGGTCTGACTCAGTATGGCCATTCTAAGCTCAGGGCTCAGGGTTGGGGGTCTCACTGGACCACCCTGATTTTCATGCAAACCTGCTCCTGGGTGGCCAGGCTGGCAGCTTTCCTTCCCTAGACGGCCGCTTTCCTGTGCCTAGTGCGGAGGTCGTGGATGAGGTCCACGATCTCTGCACTAGACCAGGTGGGCGCCTGCCTCTTGCGGACCTGGGCAGGCTCCCAGGAGCCGCCAGCCTGGTCCTGGGAAGAGGTGGAGGGCTGGGTGGCAGTGGGTGTTTTTTGAAAAACAGCACTCTCCCTCCGAATTCCCTTACTCCTCGTACAATGAGGATTATAGGAGTTGGAGTAAGAAGTTCTGCAGTTTGACAGTATTTTGACATTATTTCAAAATAACTGCCTTCTGTGTAGACGTGGGCTAAGTTATTTCGAAATAATGTTGTTGTGTAGACATATCCTGATGAGAGTCCTCTGTTTGGGTCAGTGGCATCGGGAGAAGGAAAAGTCCCTCCTGCTCCCCTCCTCTAGCTTTTGGTCATGAAATGACACCCCTTGCTTAGGAAGGATACCATTTTAAAAAGCAGTCTGTGGCACCTTTTCTATTTTTTTCTGCTGGTGTTTTTCCAGTATCCAACCTGCCCTCCATGGGCTGCTGGGAAGAGACATATTAAAAGTCAGTTGTTCTGTTGGTGGCAGCTCCTATTGTTCTACAAGGACCGAGCTATTGCTTGCTGCTTTTTACATGATGTCTGCTCACTGAGTTTCAAATTCCTGCTACCAAATGGTGATTCTAATCTACAGTGGATGTTACAATAATAAATGTTATTCATAAAAGCAAAAAATTCACAAGCTGATCTATTCCCCCAAACTGTCACATTCTCTGTGAAACTCTTGCTTTAAGAAATCTGAAAGATTGACAACTGGGGAGATTTCTCAGAGGATTTCTGTTTTCAGGACGCTTACACCACTGTGAAGTATTTAATAGAAATCAAATACAGATCTGGCTGGGCTAAACAAAACCTGCTTTGTAGAGCATTCTCCCTTAGCCTGCTGCTCATCTCTTGTTGGTTACCAGAAAGCTTCCTGGTTGACCTGTAGGTCACTTGCTCTTGAATGAGCAGCCGGGGAAGTTGCATATATGGATACCTATCCTAAAACGTCAGTTCATGTGTTCTTTAGCTGATTAAGTTATAGTATGTGTACCCAATGTGCATGGACCGATATACCTCCCAGCACTTCATCAAGACTGCTGGTAATCTCTGATTAAGTAGTGCTAAATTCTACTGCAAGGGCTCTCCATTCCATGGCATTCTGGTGAACCAGGCTGGAAATTCTGGGGCAGCTTGATTTAAAAGTTTTTTTAAATGGGTATTGTACGGATTTCATTTTGAAGGTGAAAGGTACAAATCAGCATAGAAGCCCCAGTTATAATTCCATGTATTTAATGTTGTCCCACAGGAAAATTCAGAGAGGAATGGGACATTTATATGAACATCAAGGCTATTCAAACTTTTATAGTTAATATTAACAAATCTTCTTGGAAGGGTGATTAAAAACCCCCTCATGGTTCAGGGCTTAAGTTAATCTCAGACTATTATGAATTTGGATGTAAGATTTTTGGAGCAGATTATCCCACATCTGCCTATTATGGGTTTCTGCACTGCCCTCTGAAGCATTTGGTGGTAGACACTACTAGAGACAAGATGCCGGATGAGATGGACCATGGGTTGGAGCCAGTTTGGCACTTCTGGTGTTCCCATGTTTTCAGTGTACAGCATGCCACTGATTTGAGAGTGGACAACGCATAGCAGTATCATAGAAGGTGTCAGGATGTGGGGGGGATATATTGGGATCTGTGGAGACAAAGAAGGGAGTTAGGAATTGAGCAGTAAGTACCTTTAGCTGGCATTTCTGCTAGAATGATTACCAGAGAGACAGTTAATGTCAGTTAAATGACCATTTTTGGGTTTTAGTAATAAAAACCCCGATGACTCATACCCTGAAACAATAGCTCAGGGTATGTCTACACTACCCCCCTAGTTCGAACTAGGGGGGTAATGTATGCATACCGAACTTGCTAATGAAGCCCGGGATTTGAATTTCCCGGGCTTCATTAGCATAAAGCCGGCGCCGCCATTTTTAAAAGCCGGCTAGTGCGAACCCTGTGCCGTGTGTAGCCGCGCGGCACGGGGTTCGCACTAGCCGGCTTTTAAAAATGGCAGCGCCGGCTTTATGCTAATGAAGCCCGGGAAATTCAAATCCCGGGCTTCATTAGCAAGTTCGGTATGCATACATTACCCCCCTAGTTCGAACTAGGGGGTAGTGTAGACATACCCTCAGAGATATCTGTAAACTCAGGAACATAACCCACGCTTGGTTCTGTTTTCAAGGTTAATGTAAGAGCTAGAGACTTCATACAAGAAAGCATAGGTTCTGCAGAACAATTCTGTGGGAAGAAAGGATCAGGGGTGAATTTCATGTTCACAGATTACATAGGTCTTCACTCTGGATTGCCTGCATTTTTATGGGTATGAAGCAGATTTCAAAGGCCAAATTTTCCCCTTAATTACACCCAGATAACTTCACTGAAGGCAACGGTGCTGCACTCAGTTACAGTCTTACGGCCCATGCAGACCAAGTTTATGGCTTGTTTTCTTACCATCTAACATTGCAAGAGACATCCCATATTTGAGACCAAGACATACCTTTGCCCCAAAAGGACCTGTTAGGCAATACTCTTTATAATAACCATTTATAGAGATCAGAAAGACTTAGTCATCATTACTTTGAATAAAAGCTTTATTTAGGTCACACAAAAGGAATCTCTACCCCAAGTGAACTCCCTACATTAAGAATGTTTTGTTTCCCTTTAACTCACATGGGAAATCTTTGGGCTTTGGAGACTTTGTTCTGTGGCTGTTTTTCCTGATCTGTTGTTCTTGGTTATTCTTTTGGTTTTGTTTCTCAAGCAGGACCAGTGAATCATAGGGACTTGTTTATTTGTTGTACTTTTTTAGTCAGACTGTTTGTTCTCTGGGTGTCTCTTTGCTCATTTCTCTGCTGCACTCAGATGTGCCCTTCCCAATCCTCTCTGGACTTATCTACAATAAAAAAAAAAGTACTGGTGTAATGCATGTGTAACCCTTTTGCCAAGTAGTGCCAGCAGCAGCCAGGGCCGGGTTCAATATCTAGGGGGCCCTTTTCATCCATCTCACACAGAACCGGCTCGAGGCCCCATCCAGAAGCCTGGGAAATTCATACACCCCTGGGCACCTCCGAGCGGCAATGCTTCCTCACGCGCAAGCACAGAATCTGAGTGTCAAAAAGAAACTTTTAATGAAAGAGGGAGAGAGGTTACATGGGATTAGCTTGGGAAAATACCACGAACAGAGTTCATAGCCTTCCCCCAGTAACCATCCCAGCTCAAATGGAGTGAGCAATGTCCTTTGCCTCTCGGGCTCACTAGTCCAACAATGTAAGGCTATGTCTACACTGCAGGTTTCTTGTGCAAGAACTGTTTTGCCTAAGAGTTCTTGTGCAAAAGGTCTTGTGCAAAAGCGTGTCCACACTGCCATGTGCTTTTGCGCAAGAGTGTCAATGGCAGTGTGGATGCTCTCTTGCGCAAGAAAGCTCTGATGGTCATTTTAGCCATAGGAGTTTCTTGCTCAAGAAACCGCTGTTGCCCATCCACTCTGCCTTCTTGGCCAAGAGCTCTTGAGCAAGAGGGCTTATTCTTCATGGGGAGAGGAATAACCCTTGCGCAAGAAGCCCTCTTTTCCAACACTTTACTGTGAATTTACTTGCGCAAGAACGTGCATGCAGTGTAGACACTCTGCAAGTTTTTGCACAAGAATCATAGAATACTAGGACTGGAAGGGATCTCGAGAGGTCATTGAGTCCAGTCCCCTACCCTCATGGCAGACCCAGTACTGTCTAAACCATCCCTGATATACATTTATCTAACCTACTCTTAAATATCTCCAGAGATGGAGATTTCACAAATTCCCTAGGCAATTTATTCCAGTGTTTAACCACCCTGACAGGAACTTTTCCCTAATGTCCAACCTAAACCTCCCTTGCTGCAGTTTAAGCCCATTGCTTCTTGTTCTATCCTCAGAGGCCAAGAGAAACAAGTTTTCTCCCTCCTCCTTGTGACATCCTTTTAGATACCTGAAAACTGCTATCATGTCCCCTCTCAATCTTCTCTTTTCCAAACTAAACAAACCCAATTCTTTCAGTCTTCCTTCATAGGTCATGTTCTCTAGAACTTTAATCATTCTTGTTGCTTTTCTCTGGACCATCTCCAATTTCTTCACATCTTTCTTGAAATGTGGTGCCCAAAACTGGACACAAACTCCAACTGAGACCTAATCCTCGTAGAGTGGAAAAATGACTTCTCATGTCTTGCTCACAACACACCTGTTAATGCATCCCAGAATCATGTGTACTTTTTTTGCAACAGCATCACACTGCTGACTCATATTCGGCTTGTGGTCCACTATAACCCCTAGATCCATTTCTAACGTACTCCGTCCTAGACAGTCGCTTCCCATTCTTTATGTGTGAAACTGATTGTTCCTGCCTAAGTGAAGCACTTTGCATTTCTCCTAATTAAACTTCATCCTGTTTACCTCAGACCATTTCTTCAGTTCGTCCAGATCATTTGAATTATGAGCCTATCTTCCAAAGCAGTTGCAATCCCTCCCAGCTTGGTATCATCTGCTAACTTAATAAGTGTACTCTCTATAGGGTTTCCAGATGGTTTAACCAAAAATACCAACACCTTCTTCCCCCCTCCCCCAAAAAAAACACTGTTCAGGAAAAAAAGGGGGGGGGGGACCAAAGTTGAGTAAAAAAAACAAACCCAGCAAAAACAAAACACCCCCCCCCCCAAAACCAGGACAGTTATTAAGCAAAAAAACCAGCATGGCCCCTTTAAGGCCTTTGGGGGTTTTTTTGTTTTTTTTTTTGCTGGCAGCCATCTTGTTTTCTTACTTTGTGCAGGAAGAGAGCTCACCTGTGGAACCAGGTAAGTGGGGAGGAGGGGGAAGGAGAGGGAGTTTGGGAGGGACCCGGGGGCTGGGTCCAGTTCCTGCGTGTGTGTAGGGTTGCCAGGTGTCTGGTATTTTCGCCTCCTGGCAGGGAAAAAAAATCAGAAAATACCGGACATTTTAGGTGTCTGCTATTTTCTGACTTTTTACTGGACAGGAGGCGAAAAAAATCAGACTGTTCGGGCCAATACAGGACACCTGGCAACCCTCACTCTCTATGCCGATATTTAAATTGTTGATGGAGATATTGAATAGAACTGGTCCCAAAACAGACCCCTGTGGAACCCCACTTGTTATACCTTTCCAGCAGGATTGTGAACCATTAATAACTACTCTCTAAGCACGGTTATCCAGCCAGTTATGCTCCCACCTTATAGTAGCCCCATTTAAGTTGTATTTGCCTAGTTTATTGATAAGAATATCATGTGAGTTCGTATCAAATGGTCGCTATTTCGCAAAAAGCCTACAGGGTAGACGTAGCATAAGGGATCCATTCACTTACCCAAACTTTCTCTGTACCCCACTTCAAATGCCCCACCTATAGCTCTGTCCAGTCAGGGCGGACTCTGACACATCATCCTGATGACTCCACTCATTGAGCCTGAGGCCATGCCACCTTTGTGATGCTCAAGTGGTCCACTTGCTCTGCCTGCCGCTGCTCCTACAGGCTGCCTGTCATTCGTTCCCACCAGCCACTTTGTTGGCTGCCTGCCATTGTTCCTACCTGCTGCCCACCAGTCGTTCCCACCAGCTGCTCTGCTGACCGCCTGCTGCTGCTCCTACCAGCTGCCCGCTGGTCATTCCCACCAGCCGCTCTGCTGGCCGCCTGCCACTGCTCCTATTGGCTGCCTGCTGCTTGTTCCCGCCAGCCACTCTGCTGGCTACAGTGGATCTGGCTCCAAGCCAAACCAGTGACTTCAGCTCTTAATGATTTCAACTCTTTAGCCACCATCTAGGCTAGCAAAAGATTCCAGCTTCCACTGGAATAGCAAAAAGATTCCTGATGGAGTCTGTTTTAGGTCTATCCTTAGAGCAAGGTGGGAAAAAGGGGCAGGTTGAATCAGTCTTACAGCTCACGCCTGGCAGGCATTAAGTAGGCTGGCTCAAGTCCTTCCTCCTCCGCCCTCCAACTCAGTTCACTCAACGCTGGTAGAGGGAGGCTTGTTCATCTGAGACGTCTTACAATGATGGTGTTTGTCCTACAAGCGCTGATGTCATATTTTACAGTTCCCACATTTAGGGGTAGCATGATTTGTGACCCCACAGCAGCCCAAATTATGTAGTTACAGCACATCACATTCCATTCTAACAACTGATCCTCCATCAGCCCTGGCTGAATTAGATTTACATAACCACACCCTGGATTCCTTCCCCATTCCAGCATGAGCTGTATTTACATATCAACAGATAATTATCTTGCTGGGCTAAACAACTTCATCTGGCTGCACTGCAAGCCGTCCTTCAGACCCCTGGCTTACACATGCAACCATGAGTGTAAATTACTAATACCAGCATGCTCACTCTATCAGTGTAAGACAGGGCTTGCAAAACAGGGTAAGTTGAACTGATAGAAATCTCCACTTTGAATGGCGCAGTGCATCTACACTGAGGGTTTTTGTCAATGTAACTATGGATACAACCCCCTTCCCCTCCAGCAACAGCTAAAGTCAACCTAGTATAGACAGGGCTGAGGTCTCATTTCTTTGGATACAATTTCACTACTGCTTCACTGTAGTGACGGAACTTACTCACTGGGCCTGGAGAAAGGGGGCTGGGGGGAGGTATTTACCATTTCAGAGCAAAGCCCAATGATGATAAAGACAGAAAGCTCAAGAGAGTGAGTCTGTTCCCATAGTGTATTTTTCTGTTTTCACATTCATTTTACACCAGAACTCATAGCCTTCACTTGCCAACGTGGGTAATGAATCCACATGGGTCTTGATTTCTAGTTACACTCCATATATATTATGTTGGATACTTTTCTTATGTCTACTCCCCTGCCAAAAAGGAATATTATCATTGATTGCAGTAGTGCCCAGAGGGCCCAACTAACAGTCAAAGCCCCATTGTACCAGCAGGTTAAAAAGGAGCAGAACAAAGACAGTCCTTACCCTTTGAGAGCACCCGTTTTATGACTGTAACAATGAATTACAGATAGATAAATAGACAACTTGGGGATGAGAGAACAGTACAGAAAAGGATATGTGCATAAGCAAGCAGTTGGAGAGGTCAGAGGAGTTGCATGAAATGATCCTTGTGGTACGGTTGTCTTCTTCATAGACTATGCATTTTGGATACCTATCTACGTGGATAATCCTATACAGTCACAAGAAGCTCGCCTCTCCTCTGCAGTGCCTCCTTCTGGCAGCTCTTGGGAATAGCTCTGACAACCAATCATCGCTGCAGTGGTTGCTCACGCCATCGTCCTCTTGCTTTGCTTGGGACATGACTGCTCCTGCTTTGTGGTTTGGCCCCCTGGCTAGGTCACTGTAGTTTTCCCTTCCCAGGGTAACAAAGTCTCCTAGGACCCACTGTTCTAGGCTCTTTCCTCTCCCTAGCCTTAAAGGTACCACTGCCCAAGACTGGTAGAGAACACAGGCCTGCCTACTATGCTGGATAGTGATAGAAATGTAGCTGTGTTAGTCTGGTGTAGCTGAAACAAAAAACAGGACTAAGTAGCACTTTAAAGACTAACAAGTTGGTTTATTAGGTGATGAGTTTTTGTGGGCCAGACCCACTTCCTCAGATCAAATAGTGGAAGAAAATTGGCATTACCATATATCCCAAAGGATACAATAAAAAAATGAACACACGTGAAAAGGACAAATCAAATTTCAGAACAGAAGGGGGTTGAGGGAGAGGAGGTAAATGTCTGTGAGCTAATGATATTAGAGGTGATATTTGGGGAAGCTATCTATGCTGGCTTCCAGTTCAGGGACCCTACAGCATGCAGTCAAGGTCTGTAGAGTCCTAAACCTCACTGGGGGTATGTCTACACTACAAAGTTAATCAAACTAACGGACATTAGTTCGAATTAACTTTGATAGGTGCTACACTAGTGCTCCGCTAGTTCGAACTTAATTCGAACTAGCGGAGCGCTTAGTTCGAACTAGGTAAACCTCATTGTACGAGGACTAAGCCTAGTTTGAACTTACTAATTTGAATTAAAGGGTGTGTAGCCCCTTAATTCAAACTAGTGGGAGGCTAGCCTTCCCCAGCTTTCCCTGGTGGCCACTCTGGCCAACACCAGGGAAACTCTATTGCCCCCCTTCCGGCCCTGGACCCCTTAAAGGGGCACGGGCTGGCTACGGTGCCCGTGCCAGGTGCAAGTCTGCCAGCACCCAGCCAGCAGACCCTGCACCTGGCACGGCTCAAGCCAGCCACCTGATGCCCCCCAGCCCTCCCCCTCTTCCCGGGACCAGGCTGGCGGCTCCCGGGAGCTTGCCCAGGACCGCAAGAGGCGGGCACCCGCCTGGTTCAGTGCAGACATCGTGGACCTCGTCCACGACCTCCGCACTAGGCACAGGAAAGCGGCCGTCTAGGGAAGGAAAGCTGCCAGCCTGGCCACCCAGGAGCAGGTTGGCATTAAAATCAAGGTGGTCTACTGAGACCCCCGACCCTGAGCCCTGAGCTTAGAATGGCCATACTGGGTCAGACCAAAGGTCCATCTAGCCCAGTAGCCTGTCTGCCGACAGCGGCCAACCCTAGGGACCCTGGAGGGGATGGACCAAAGACAGTGACCAAGCCATTTGTCTCGTGCCATCCCTCTCCAGCCTTCCACAAACTTCGGGCAGGGACACCACTCCTACTCCCTGGCTAATACCACTCCATGGACCCAACCTCCATGAATTGATCTCACTTCTCTTTAAACTCTGTTCTAGTTCTAGCCTTCACAGCCTCCTGCTGCAAGGAGTTCCACAGGGTGACTATTTGCTTTGTGAAGAAGAACTTTCTATTATTAGTTTGAAGCCTGCTACCCATTCCTTTTCTTTGGTGTCCTCTAGTCCTTCTATTGTGGGAACTAATGAAGAACTTTTCTGTATGCACCCTCTCTACCCCACTCATGCTTTTATAGACCTCTATCATATCCCCCCTCCATCTCCTCTTTTCTAAGCTGAAAAGTCCCAGTCTCTTTAGCCTCTCTTCATATGGGACCTGTTCCAAACCCCTGATCATTTTAGTTGCCCTCCCCTCTCCCACCCTCTCTCTTCCCCTCTCCCACCTCCTTTTCCCAGTCTCCCCCAGTTTTGTCCAATAAAGAGAGATTCTATTTTTGAACACAATTGTCCTTTATTTTGTACATCAGGAAGGGGGGCTAGGCAGGGGTAAGTGGAAGGAGGTGAGGGAGGAATGGGGTACAAGCCCCCGATGGGGAGGACTGGGCTGGCTCTGTGGGCTTCTGGGGGTGGAACCTCTCCTGCAGCCCCCCAATTGCCCCCTGTCTCCAGATGGCAGCCTGCGGCAAGTGCAGCCGGTCTGATGGCCGAGTGCTGTGATGTGCCAAGTGTGGGTACTCCGGGCAATCTAAGCCAGGACTGCTTTGCAAGCGGGGCACCCCTGAGAACTGTCTGTCTGGGGTGGGGGTCGGGTCCCTTTAAGCACAGCCCTCGGCTAGCCTGAGACAGCAGCTCCATGCTCTAAGTCCTACTCTGATGCCCTGCCGGCACTGCTTCCGGCCATCCTTAACCCCGGTTCAGGGTCCACTCTGTGTGGACATGCTAGTTCGAATTAGCAAAACGCTATATAAAGTTTTTTAGTCTGGATGCGTTAGTTTGAATTAGCTTAGTTCGAATTAACTAATTCGAACTAAGTTAGTTCGAATTAGCGCTGTAGTGTAGACATACCCTGGGCTGCTTCCTTACCTTCTCTCACCTCCAGAGCGACTGCCATTTCTCTCTCTGCAGACCCCTGCTGCTGTCAGCTACTGGGCCTTATACAGACCCTCCAGTTCCTATCCAGCTGAGCCTCATCTCTAATTAATCCTTCCCTATGCCTTGGCTGTTCCTCCAGGTATAGGTGTTTATTGGCCTACCCGGCCACCTTAGCTAATGGTAAGAAGAGAACATTCTACACAGAAGACTGAGAATAAGGCCTCTTACTCAGTGGAGGTGAGAGAACACTAACAGAAAATGTGGAAATGGCTGAAGTGCTAAATGACTTGTGTTCACCAAAAAGTTTAGTAGCAAATGGACATCTGACATAGTGAATGCCAGTGAAAACAAGGTAAGATCAGAGGCTAAAATAGAGAAAGCACAAGTTAAAAATTACTTAGACTAGTTAGAAGTCTTTAGGTCAACAGGGTCTGATGAAATACATCCTAGAATACTCAAGTTGAGGGCTGAGGAGGTATCTGAACTGTTAGTGATTCACTTTGAAAAGTTATGGAAGAGATTCCAGAGCGCTGAAATAGGACAAATATAGTGCCAATCTATAAAAAGGGAAATAAGTGTAACCTGGGGAATTATAGACCAGTCAGCTAATTTCTATACCCAGGTCTGCAGACTAGAGAGCAAAGAGGACAATTGCCCTGGGATCTGGTGATTCAGAGAGTTCTGGGGCTCCCGACCGCTGCTACCACCATTACTGTGCCAGTGCCAGCAGCTGGAGCCCCGGGCCCTTTAAATCACTGTCAGAGAACTCTGGCTAGTGTGAAGGACTGGCTGCCCCTTGTCCTGCACCTTCTTCCCAGGCCCTGCTCCTTCTGGGAACACAGTTCTGACCTCACCCCACTCCACTCCACCCCCACAGGGGCCTGCAACGGCTGTTAACACCCTTATCTGTACCCAGAAAGACAATGGAGTAAGTAAGTAAACAATCAGTTTGAAAACTCCTAGAAGACAATGAGATAGCTAACAATTACTCACAACTAAAATACTCACAACTAACCTGACAGCTTTCTTTAACAGGGTAAAAAGCCTTTTGGATAGGGGGAAGTAATAGATGTGGGTCATCTTGACTTTAGTAAGGCTTATGTGACCTACTCAAACAAACTTACTAGGGAAATATAACTCATTTGGAGTGACTATAAAGAGGGTGCATAAGTGATTGGAAAACCATTCCCAGAAAGCAGTTATCTATGGTTCACAGTCATGTTGGAAAGGCATGTAAAGTGGGGTTCTACAAGAATCAGTTCTGGGTCTGGTTATATTCAAAATCTACAATGATTTTGGCAATGGCATAGAGTACCACATATAGGGTACATCTAGATGATGTTATTTTTTCAAAAGGAGATATGCAAATTTGGTGCTAATTTGCATATCGTTCGATCGTTTTTTTTTTAAAGTGTATTTTTTTCGAAAAAGAAAGCAGTTTAGACGTGGCTCTTTCGAAAAAACTCTTTTTCAAAAGAACCCTGCATACCTCTTTTTTTGAGGAAGAAGGGTTGTTTCAAAAAAGGGCTTTTTTCGAAAGAACCACATCTAAACTGCTTAGCACCAAATTTCGAAAAAAATAACGTAGTCTAGATGTACCCATAGAGTTTGCTAACAAAACCAGTCTGGGAAGGATTGCAGTATTTGGAGGGCTGGATTAAAATTCAAAATGATCTGGACAAACTGGATAAATGGTCTGAGGTAAATAGGATGAAGTTCAGTAAGGACAAATCCAAAGTGCTCCACTTAGGAAATAACAATCTGTTGCACGCACATAAAAATGGTAAATGACTGCCTAGGACGGAGTTATAGTGGTGGTTATAATAGATTAGAAGCTAAATATGAGTCAGTGTAATACTGTTGGGAAAAAAAGCAAACTTTTGTTCTCAGATGTATTAGCAGGAGTGTTGTAAGCAAGACATGAGAAGTAATTCTTCCACTTGAGTCTACTCCATACTAATTAGGCCTTTGTTAAGGCTGACTCCCCACTCTGGAACGATAAATGCAGAAGTGGGGCCTGCAAAAGTACCCCAAAACCTTATCTTTCCAGGCTTTCGTATAAAACTTCCCCCCCAAATCCTAAAAACCTAGATTTTGGGGATAAAAATCCAGTGCCACCATCAAGTGCTTTTGAACCCACAAACAGGGGTGGACACTTGAAACCAATCTCAGGGCACCCCAAGCTCTTTTCTCCAAAGAGCTTGAAAAAGAGAGAGAAAATATAAACTGCAGTCTGAGGTTACTGTCCTGTAGTCAGAGGTCTGCAGATCCTACAGACGGATTTTCCAGGACACAGAACAGAACCAATACCAGGTTAATAAAAAAGAAAGAACTTTTATTATCAAAACCACACTCCTGTTTCAAGCATAATGACTAGATGGAAAAGTCACCAGTTAATATACTCATGGGCCAAACCTTAGTTACAAAGGCGAGGAAACCCCATTTCTAAATGCACAGACATCAGATTCCCATTCCCAAACCATAAAACAATAAAACCGAATGGATTTATCTAGACTTTGCCCTACTTACAGATGGTGAAGAGTCTTTTCTTGGAGAGGGACATGTTGTCTGTCCCCCTCAGTATCTGGGGAGTCAACTGCCCAGAGACAAAGGAGGGAAAACCCTTTAGTCCACAGGCTGCTGGCCATCCCTCATGACAGTGACAATCTTATTTGGAATATTGTGTCCAGTTCTGGGCACTGCTTTTCAGGAAAGGTGTGGACAAACTGGAGGACGTGTCCAGAGAAGAACAACAAAAATTATTACAGATCTTGAAAACATGCCATATGAAGAAAGACTGACAAATTGGGTTTGTTAAATCTGGAGTAGGGTGACCAGATCACAATAGTAAAATGTGGGGACACATAAGGGTGCTGTCAGCTCTGCCCTCCACACTTGGGTCTTCCTCTTCTCTCCTCACAACTAGCCTGCTGCTGATTTACTGTGTCCCTTCTAAGTCCTCCACCCACCGCTCCCCTTTTCCTGCAGCAAAATGGCTGCCTGCCTCCTCACCTTGCTTCTGGCTTGCCTCCGAGCTCCCCCAAAAGGCCCCACCCACTCGCCCGCTGCTGGCTCATCACTCACCTCCTCATCCCTCCTGCCTGCGGCTCATCTTGCCACTCACCTCCCACCTATTGCTCACCTTACTGCTTACCTCCTCCCACCCTGTCCCAATCATACATCGGTTGGGACATAGGACAGAGGGTTAAATATGGGGAAGAGAAGACAAAAAGGGGACATGATACATTCTCAAGGACATAAAAGGTTGTTGTAAGAGGGAGAGAAATTGTTCTCTTTAATCTCTGAAGATAGGACAAGAAACAATGGGCTTAAATTGTAGCAAAGGAGATTAAGGTTGGACAACAGGAAAATCTTTGTCAGGTCAGTGAAGCACTGAAATAAATGGTCTAGGGAGGCTGTGGAATATCTGTCATTGGAAATTTGTAAGACTAGGTTAGGCAATTACCTGTCAAAGCTGCTCTAGATAATACTGAATCCTGCCGTGAGTGTTGGGAACTGGACTAGGAGACCTCTAAGGCCCTTCCAGTACTGCACTTATATGATGCTGTGTTCTTTCTCCACTAGTCTTGCCCTTTTCTGCTTGACAAACTTTTCATTTTCTTAATGTTTCCAATGAAAATGAAGTTAATATGGTTCATTTTATTTATTCCCTGGCTACGTCTAGACTGGCATGATTTTCCGTAAATGCTTTTAACAGAAAAGTTTTCCGTTAAAAGCATTTGCGGAAAAGAGCATCTAGATTGGCATGGACGCTTTTGTGCAAAAGCACTTTTTGCGGAAAAGCATCCATGCCAATCTAGACGCGGTTTTGTGCAAGAAAGCCCCGATCACCATTTTCACCATCAGGGCTTTTTTGCGCAAAACAGTTTTCAGCTGTCTACACTGGCCCTTTTGCACAAAAGCATTTCCAGAAAAGGGTTTTTGCCTGAACGGGAGCAGCATAGCATTTCCTCAAGAACACGGACAATCTTACATGAGATTGTCAGTGTTCTTGCGGAAATTCAAGCGGCCAGTGTAGACAGCTGGCAAGTTTTTCCGCAAAAGCAAGTGCTTTTGCGGAAAAACTTGCCAGTCTAGACACAGCCAACGTGTGTCAGCAGCTCTGGAAAAAACACACTTTTCTCACACAGTTGGAATTCTTTTAAAATAGGGTTTGGTATTGGCAACCCCAAGCATTCAAAATCATGTGCCAGGCCCCAAGAATGGCTTAAAAATAACATTTAAAACACATTTAAAATGTGGGTTCTTTTTATTTGCTGTGTTTTGGAGTTTTAGGGTTCACATTTTCAAGCTTTCCTCTGTAAACAGGAGGGCCTGAAACTTAATCTATTTTATTAAATAAAAGCTGACAGTCTTACATAATCACTGAGGTGAGTTTTTAGGAGAGGAAAGGTAGTGCAGTAGTTAGAGTATTACCTAGGGATTTAGGAGAGCTGTGTTCCAGTCTCTTTTCTGTCACAGACTTCCTGTGTGACCACTTGCATGTCATTTAGCCTCTCTGTACATCAGTTTTCCCATCCGTATAAAAGAAATGATAGTTCTCCCCTACTTCAATAGAGTGTATGCGGAAAAAATATTTGTAGTGTGTGTTGTGGTCAGTGTTTGGGGCTATGAGCACTTTCAATAGAAGTAAAACAAAAAATGTTGTGAAACTTGCAGGTTGTGAGTTTGCAACAATAAAGTGAGCATATGTTAGTAACTGTGAAGAGGTTTCTTTGTGAAGCTGTGGTGGTGTATGCACACCCTGTCATAGGGCTGAGGGTGTTCAGAAGTGTTTACGCTGCCTGGTCAGCCAAAGGGTCATTGGCACTCGCTAAAGTCCTTAAAGACCCACATGTCATCTAGGGTAGTTGAGCTTAGTGGCTCAAGTCAATAGTGCTGTCCCTTCTCTCAGGGCAGTACAGTCTACCAGTCAGAGTCTGTGAGTAGTCCTTACACCATGGCAGTATGGTCTAGGGCCGGAGTCAGTAGGTAGCCCCTTGTCCCAGGGCAGTACAGAGAGTCAGTAAGTAACTCTTACTCCAGGGCAGTATGGCCTAATGGCCAGAGTCTGTAAGCAGCCCTTGTCTCAGGGCACAGTGGGCATAAGGGCCAGAGTCAGTCGGCTTAGGGGCCAGCAACCCAGTAGAGGGCCCCAGGCCCATCCTGTTCCATTGAGTCCTGACCCAGGGCCCTGTGAGCAGCAGATCGGTCTACCACTCCTCGGTGGAGAATCCAGCCAAAACACGCCAAGTGTACCCGGGCGGGAGAGGTCGCTCCTGCACTCTCCCTGGGTTACTTCCTATTGGTGCTCATAGGGCAGCATCCCACATAGCAGTTGGGTCTCTTGGTTCCTGGGGCTCCACTGGGGCCGTGTAGCAGCAGTCTCTGGTCCTTTGGTTCTCGCTGCCTGGGTCATTGGCTGTTGCAGCGCAGGCTGGAGGCCCTCCTTCTTTGCTGGCCAGCCCAGACTGGGCGCCTCTCTGGCCTTTTATGCTGCCCCCTGCACTTGGAGGATGCCCCGTCTGGTTGAAGGTGTGGGACTTCCTCTGCCCACAGGGTATTTTTCCCTCCTGCTCTAGTGCGGGGTATCTAGCCTATCACGTAGGCTTTTCATTCTTTTAACTAATAGTCATTGTCAAGTAGGGTGTGCTGTATTTCTGTGGCATTGTGGACATAATGTCCCCTGCAATTTCAAAATGGGCCCAGCACAAGCAATTTAAATGAGTGCTTCCCTGTCTTGCATTGTTTGGCACAACTGGTATCATACACTTTGTGGGTGGGGTGTGTGTGTGTGTGTGTGTGAAATTAAATTAGATTTACAAATGATATTTGTTTCTTCTAGTTAAAAATCTAAAGTGTGTGCAGTTACAGAGTTCTCTCCAGTAACTTTCACAAAACAGGCAGTGTTATTGATCAAGCTAACAGTTGCGGGGTTCTGGGCCAACGATGCCCATTGTGTTGTGCTAAATCTATTGCTATTGCATTATTTTAAGTTTGTTGTTTAGAAGCTTTGTGAACAATAGAAGTTCAATAGAACTTTGCTAGTAAATCTGTTTTAACCTGAAATGTCAGTTACTTTCCATATTATTTATGGCATACGAAGCATTAATCTTGTCTAGTAAATCTTGTTCAGTGGAACTCTTCATATGAGGAAAGGTTTTCAGGATCCTGTGCTGTATTTGCAATGGAGCTCTAAATCTTTCCCTAACCAGATCTTAATACTGTATTGCATGTTGCAGCAAGTGTGTATGAGTATGTATATCCCTGACTATG
This sequence comes from Pelodiscus sinensis, assembly GCF_049634645.1. Lineage (NCBI taxonomy): Eukaryota > Metazoa > Chordata > Testudines > Trionychidae > Pelodiscus > Pelodiscus sinensis. The sequence goes on along the minus strand of NC_134714.1, from coordinate 21,984,810 downwards.
AATAGTATGGATTAAACCAAGCAGTGGAATGTACATAATACAAAAACAACCTAAGGTATAACACATATTACAATTGTGTCTAACTCCAGTGTTTCTTTTTTATAGTTTGACAAAAATATTTTTGTAGAAGCTGGTTTTGCTGTACAACTGGAACAAGTGCACATCAGCAGCAAAAGGTTACCCCCTGCAGTTAATTTAAAGTAACTGCAGGTACAAGGAGAACTTAGATTACTTTCCACTTATGTTAAAAAAAAAATCTGTATATGTATAAAAGAAAGTTATCAAGTTAAAATCCAGGCCAAATTTCATTATCTACTGTGAGAGCAACAGTGGGCTCTTAGTGTCATAAAAAATTCCTCAAGATTTTGGAACTTTTATTCTTTCCTAGAACCACATTGAGAATTACTTAGAAAGAAGTGCAAGGCTGAGGATCATGTTATAATGCCTAAAAATTTACACAAATGGATGCCCTTCCCAACCATAAGTTCACTCCCTGCCTATGACTGGGTTCAAATCCTCCTCCTTCTCTGTCACTCTTAGGCTTGTTTAGACAGGAAGCCATTATGGTGCCAAATATCTGCATTGTTATGACAGCAGTTTCTGCTCCTTCCTTAACCACTGTGGGTATGTCTAAACTACAAAGTTAATTTGAACTAATGGACGTAAGTTCGAATTAACTTTGATAGGCGCTACACTAGCGCTCCGCTAGTTTGAACTTAATTCGAACTAGCGGAGCGCTTAGTTCGAACTAGGTAAACCTCATTGTATGAGGACTAAGCCTAGTTCGAACTTACTAGTTCGAATTAAGGGGTGTGTAGCCCCTTAATTCGAACTAGTGGGAAGCTAGCCCTCCCCAGCTTTCCCTGGTGGCCACTCTGGCCAACACCAGGGAAACTCTATTGCCCCCCTCCCGGCCCCGGACCCCTTAAAGGGGCACGGGCTGGGTATGGTGCCCGTGCCAGGTGCAAGCCTGCCAGCACCCAGCCAGCAGACCCTGCACCTGGCACGGCTCGAGTCAGCCACCCAATGCCCCCCAGCCCTCCCCCTCTTCCCGGGACCAGGCTGGCGGCTCCCGGGAGCTTGCCCAGGACCGCAAGAGGCGGGCACCCGCCTGGTCCAGTGCAGACATCGTGGACCTCGTCCACGACCTTCGCACTAGGCACAGGAAAGCGACCCTCTAGGGCAGGAGAGCTGCCAGCCTGGCCACCCAGGAGCAGGTTGGCATGAAAATCAAGGTGGTCCACTGAGACCCCCCGACCCTGAGCCCTGAGCTTAGAATGGCCATACTGGGTCAGACCAAAGGTCCATCTAGCCCAGTAGCCTGTCTGCCGACAGCGGCCAACCCTAGGGACCCTGGAGGGGATGAATTCATCTCACTTCTCTTTAAACTCTGTTCTAGTTCTAGCCTTCACAGCCTCCTGCTGCAAGGAGTTACACAGGGTGACTATTTGCTTTGTGAAGAAGAACTTTCTGTTATTAGTTTGAAGCCTGCTACCCATTCCTTTTCTTTGGTGTCCTCTAGTCCTTCTATTGTGGGAACTAATGAAGAACTTTTCTGTATGCACCCTCCCTACCCCACTCATGCTTTTATAGACCTCTATCATATCCCCCCTCCATCTCCTCTTTTCTAAGCTGAAAAGTACCAGTCTCTTTAGCCTCTCTTCATATGGGACCTGTTCCAAACCCCTGATCATTTTCGTTGCCCTCCCCTCTCCCACCCTCTCTCTTCCCCTCTCCCACCTCCTTTTCCCAGTCTCCCCCAGTTTTGTCCAATAAAGAGATATTCTATTTTTGAACACAATTGTCCTTTATTTTGTACATCAGGAAGGGGGGCTAGGGAGGGGTAAGTGGAAGGAGGTGAGGGAGGAATGGGGTACGAGCCCCCGATGGGGAGGACTGGGCTGGCTCTGCAGGCTTCTGGGGGTGGAACCTCTCCTGCAGCCTCCCAAATTCCCCCTCTTCCCAGATTGCAGCCTGCGGCAAGTGCAGCCGGTCTGATGGCCGAGTGCTGTGATGTGCCCAGTGTGGGTACTCCGGGCAATCCAAGCCAGGACTGCTTTGCAAGCGGGGCACCCCTGAGAACTGTCTGTCCGGGGTGGGGGTCGGGTCCCTTTAAGCACAGCCCTCGGCTAGCCTGAGACAGCAGCTCCACGCTCTAAGTCCTACTCTGATGCCCTGCCGGCACTGCTTCCAGCCATCCTTAACCCTGGTTCAGGGTCCACTCTGTGTGGACATGCTAGTTCGAATTAGCAAAACGCTAAAAAAAGTTTTTTAGTCTGGATGCGTTAGTTCGAATTAGCTTAGTTCGAATTAACTAATTCGAACTAAGTTAGTTCGAATTAACTTTGTAGTGTAGACATACCCTGTGTGACTATCTGACCTAAGACTATAAAAGCAAAAAAGTTCTTTTCTATCATTAGTTCATGACTAGAGACCACAGCGATCAGGGCATTAGAAATGTGATAGATCTGTATATCCACCCCTCCAAAAGTATAGAATAGTGGCTCAAAAGCATAGAACAGTCGTCAACAACCAGCAGATCAGGATATACTGGTAGATCTTGGAGTCTCTGATATGTGACCCTAACTGGTTTGGTTGGGAAGCTATCAAGTTCAGGCATTTCAGCTGCCCTTCCCCACACTGCCCTGCTGCTCTGGCCTAGAGCCTCAGAGCTGCCCCCTGGGAGCCTTCTGCTTGTTGTGCAGGGTGGGGAAGACAGAAGCAGGAGGTGCTGATGTCATTTTGTCCCTCTCCCCTGTACCCCATCTTCACAGAGTGAGGAAGGCGGGGCCTCAGTGAAGGGGTGGGGCAGAGGCAGGGCCTTGGAGAAGGGGTAGGGCAGGGGTATTTGGGTTTGAGGTAGAGCCTGGATTGACTTAAATTCAAAAAGTGATCTTGTGCTTAAAAAGGTTGGAGACCACTGGGATAGAATCTTCTGCTCCTTTCACTTCTCCACTAGAAGCTATGACCTGAAATTAGGACTGGCCACTACATAATCTGTGGTCCAAAGTGTGCCCCTGGCCACCTTCAAGTTTAATGAGGGGGATCATACAGCCTATTTTAGCATGGGATAGTCCCTTTTTTAAGCTCTGTCACAGACATCCCAACGTTTTTGGCAAAAATGGGCATCTCTCTCATTTGCTCTTGCCAGCTTGATAGCTCAATGCCCACTTTTGTCAAAAAGCTGGGGGGCTGGGGAACGAATGGTGAAATCAGCCCCACAAAGGATGGGTGGCAGGACTCAGGTGGGGGCTGGCAGGGCCTGGGCAAGCAGTGGTAGCAGCCCCATGCAAGGAGGAGGGCTTGTGTGTAGAGTGACCAGATCATAACAGTAACGTATTGAGTCACATTGGGGTGCTGTTGACTCTGCCCACACTCCACCCTAACCCTGTCCCAGACCCAGCTACCCCTCTGCCCTAGGTCGCAAACCCTCCCCACTCACCCCTCCTAAATCTCCCACATGCTGCATTTCCTTACACCCCTGCCAGGCCCCCCTGCCCACAGTAAGTCCCTCGCTTGCCTCCTCACCTTGCTGCTGGTTCACCTCCTCACCCCCCACCAGACCCTGTCTGCCTGCCTGCAGCTAGCTCGCTGCTCACCTCCTCGCCCCTCCATCCCATACTAGCTCACTGCTCACCTCCTCACTCCCCTCCTCCCCCGCCCACCACTAGTTCACTGCTCACCTCCTTACCCTTCTGCCCACCGCTGGCTCACCGCTCACTTCCTTACGCACCCCCAGCCTGCATGCCATTAACTCATTGCTCACCTCCTCCCGCCCTCTGACTGCTGCTCATTCTTCACCTCCCCACCCACTGCTTACCTTGCTACTCACTGCCTCACCTCCTTTGTCTGCCGTTCACCTCCTCATCTGAATATTGGGACAAATAGCACCCCCATCATACATCGGTCAGGACACGGGACAAAGGGTTAAATATTGGGACAGTCCCAGTTTTATCAGGACATCTAAGCAGCTTGGACCAGCTTGGCTGGGAAGGGGGCATTTCTTGGGCCAATTTCCCACAGTGTCCTATTTTCCCTTTGGGATATATGGTCACCCTATTTTCCATATGGCACTGTGTTCCAGCATTTCCCAAATGTTTAAAAGTTGAGGGCCTCCATTAGCATCGAAGTAAACATCCACTGAAAATGACTGGGGTAGTCCACATCTCTGAGTTGTTATTTCAGGCTCTCTGAAAACTCAGGCAGCTGTTCCTGCACATTTTCAAAGTTTACTTCAAAACCATGAACAACTTGGGACATTTTTTTTAATGAAAGTTGAGGCACTGGAAATCAAGTGGAATGCCCATTTGGGCCTTTGAGATAGTCCTTCATGCCCCCTCTGCAGGACAGGACACACACTTTGGAAAACACTGCTCTATTCCATTTTGATTGGAAGGAGTCATACTTGGAGAACCTGGCATGCTGGGACCTGTAGTCTCTATGGGCCACACCTGCAAGTTGAGATTGACTACAGTCCTCTCCTCTAAATGCAGCCCCCGAGCTCTTGAATAGCTGCCAGTGCAGCTCTTGGTGGTGCAAAGCTTGGGCTACCTTGTTTTAAATTTGTCATGTTAAAAGTTCCTAGCCCCTTCATTATTATGGTTTTCTGTTTCCTCTCTGAATTGTCCTCTCACCCTCCCAGGAATTAATTCTGTGTTTTGGGAGGATGCCAAACCAGTGGTAAAAGGCTGCCTTTCATTTCCCCATAATTAAGTGTTATTGGCACTGCTGCCTTTTTCATTCTGTTACATGTGCCCATATAGACTAAAAATGATCTTCTGTTAAAGTAGCTTAAAGTTCATGTCAAGTGTTGAGATTCCTAGGAATACTATCTCAGTTGTTAGTATATATTTGGCTCACTCAAAGAGGTTAATAGCTGACCAAATGAGCCATAAAAATCAGCTACTCCCGTCTTTCATGCAAGAAATATTTCTCCTCTAAAGATGGAATGATTGTCAGAGGAAATATCTTTTTGCTACAGTTCTACTAAGCAAATTCATGAAACAGTCTCTTTTTCGTCATGAATTTCAGAGTTTATTGGCTCTGAGGAAGAATGTGCTGGCCTTATCCATTCAACACCTACTTAAACCAAACTAGAGACAGGGTTAGACGTACCTGTCTCAGTTACTAGTTTACAAATGATACTGGGCACTTAAAATAATGAGATGGAAATGAGAATCTTTGAGTGACATCTCTCTAGAGACATCAGTCAGGGACAATTCTGGCCTTCCTTGCAGGTACACAGCGGGGTGGGAAAATAGCCTCTTCTAACCATCGAGTGCACCTGTGCAAAAGCAGGCTGGGTATGTACCCAGGCAAAGGGGTTGTTCAGAGTTCCAAGTGGGTGGGTAAGTCCTTCCCTAGAGAGCTGGGTGGACACTACAAAACTGTATTTACAGGCACATGCACTCAAATTCCTAACAGCTGCTTAATTGGATCACTGCATCCAGCTGGCAGTTTGCCCAAAAATCACACTTGTTAGTAGGCAGTGAGCCTGCTGGGCTTTGCTGACTTACTGGTACAGTTGGCTTCTTTCACCCACATAGGTATAAAGCAAAGGGGAGCAGCCCTCAGGCAATGCAGGAGTTAGAACAGTTGGGGAGATAGAGTGGTCCTGAAAGAAGAAACAGGCATTGTAACCAGTCATGAGGGGTAGCTGAGCCTGGGGATAAGGATGAGGCTCAGGCTTGGGTTTTGGGTATTCTGGAAGTACCTTTGCATGACCAACTCAGACCCAGGAGGGGTGACCTCATTTTGGCTTTCTGTATGTGCAGGGTTGCTTGGAGAGGGCTGGGGGCCCCACCTGCTTACTGTGCCCTATCCAGTTGCTCTTGGGAAACATTCCCACAAGCAAGTCTTTGTTTGCAGCCGTGTTAGGAGAATTCCTCTCTTGGGTACAGAGAGCCACGTTGGCAGTCGAGCAAAGAGGCTTGAGTATGGACATGCCTCATCACTGGGTAGTGTTTTATTTGAACAAATTCAGTGATAAAACCAAGGAGCCCAAACAACACTATATGACGGAAGTGGTCAGTCACACATGAGCAGTGGAATACAGTGGATCACAAACTCCTCATTGGATGCATAGGTAATCTGAGCTATGGAGACTGGCATAGTAAGATTGTTGCAAACAGGTCAGGACTACGTTGTATTGCCAGCAAAGCTCAGTCTGACAGAGCTTTATATTTACCATATATGCTTATCAGACAGGACATTATCACCATCCTAGGGAAAAAACTAAGGCTGTCAAGCAATTAAAATAATTAATCGTGATTGTGTGATTCAAAATGTTAATTGTGATTAATTGCACTGTTTTATAATATAACATTTATTTAAGTATTTTGGATGTTTTCTACATTTTCGTCTATTTATTTTAATTACAATACAGAATACAAAGTGTACAGAGCTCACTTCGTATTTATTTTTATTACAAATATTTGCAGTGTAAAAAAAAGAGCCCTCCCTGATTGGTTGTGACCCATTGATAACACACATGGCCGCACAAACATAGACTCATTTATATTACTGTCACAAGACATGGTCCTGCACTGAGCTTTCTTGGGGCAGATCGGTGCACCAGTCCAGATTCTTGTATTGGATAAACTGAGATATACTATTTCTTTTATCATTTTTAAAGATCAAATATTTTTAATAAAAACAATATTAAGTGAGCACTGTATACTTTATATTCTATGTTGTAATTGAAAATGTAGAAAAACAGCCAACATATTTAATACATTTCAATTGGTATTCTATTGTTTAACAGTACAATTACAATTATAATTAATCATGAGTAATGTTTTATATCACAATTATGTTTTGAGTTAATTGCAATTAATTGACAGCCCGAGAAAAAAGAAATAAGCAATAGAAGGAACATGCGCAGCATAAGGCCCATGAGCCTGGCACTGCTGGGGTGTCCACAAGAGCAACTAAAGCACACAGTGTGACTGAGTTTGGTGTCCAGTGAGGGAGGAGGCAATAGAGGAATGGCATGTGAGATGCAGCTGTAGAGAGGAGCCCCTGTAAGCACCTGTCTCAGCTAGCCTCAGCAAGCAGCCACAGGAAGTATCTCCCCTCCCCAGAGTGCTTCCGGGGCCTTCAAATCCAATGCAGACTCCAGTCAGTTTGGGCATGCTATTTTGAAATAATTCTGTGTTATTTCAATGCTGCCACTATTTCAATTGTTATTTTGGGAGTTATTTGATTTTACTTATTTTGAAATTATTTTGTAGTGTGGACACACCCTAACGTACCAGAGGACTACTTGTTTAGAAAGAAGTACTGCAGAAAAGGATTTGGGGGATTAGAGTGGATAAAGATTAAATATGAGTCAGCAATATAATGCTGCTGGAAAAGAGCAAACTTTTAGGGGGATGTAGTAGCAGGAGAGTTGCTAGCAAAACATAAGAAGTCATTTTTCCAGTCTGCTTAGCACTTGTAAAGTCTCACTGTAATACAGTGCCCAGTTCTGGACACTACACTTCAGGGAAGATCTGGACACACTGCAGAAAGTCCAGAGGAGAGCAACAGAAATTTTTAAAGGTTTAGAAAACATGATCTATGAGGAAACATTGAAAAAGAACTGGGTTTGTTTAGTCTGCTGAAGAGTAGACCGAAGGGATGTGTCTTTAAGTACATAAAAGGTTTTTATAAAAAGGAGGGTGGCAAATTATTCTCCTTAATTCTTGGAGGATTGGACAAGAAATAATGGGCTTAAATTGTATCAAGGGAGATTTGAACTTTAGGAAAAACTTCCTATCTGTAAGGGTAGTAAGCACTGAAACAAGTTACAGTGGTAGATTGGGGAATCTTTGGCACTGGAGGTTTTTAAGAACAGGTTAGTCAAACATCTGTCAGGGATGGGCTAGAATTATTCCTGCTTCAGTCCAGGGGATTTGACTAGATGACCTATCAAGGTCCCTGCCAGTCCTCCTTTTTTATGACTTCTATGAGTCTCATCATTCTACTTGCATAGTTTTTTAGTCTCCTCTGGTGCTGGTTCACATGGAGAGATTAACAAAAGCTATTATTCCTTTAGTTACTCCAGGGACTCAAGTGGCAAACCTCAGGGCCGTGGAGCTGCTGCTTCAGTCCTGGAAGGGGCCACGTGGAGCCCAGCTGGGGTGCTGCAAGGTGGGGCACACTCGAGCTCAGCAGGTGTGCCCTGTGCACCACTGCTCTCTCTCCCTCTGCCTCTCCCACCCTGCTGGGGGAACGGCAGTGCATGGAGCTGCTCGCTCTGCTGCTCTCCACTGCAAGCCAGGTCTGGCAGGGAAGGTTGGGGCTTTCTTCTCACATGCCCCCCTGCATGTCCTCTGAGCAGGAAGCCAGAGCTGGTGCTGCAGCCTCGCAGCTGCATGGCCTCCCTGCTGTGTAGGATGGGGGGGCGGGGAGCTGAGCTCCCTCGACCTCCCCACCCTGCTGGGGGAATGGCAGCACACTGTCTGGAAACTATGCCCTGCTGCAAGGGGGCATGAAGCCAGGTAAGCATCCCCCCTCATGCCCAGACCCCCCCCATCCCGCTCATTCACTCCCCTCCTCCCACTGCCAGCCTGCACCTCAGCTTGCTCCAACACCCTCCCTTGCTCCTGCTCCCTCCACCTGTCCAGATCCCCTACGCCTACTCCCACTCTGTTTCTGTACTCTACCTCCCAGCCAGACCTCACAACCTCTCCTCCTTCACCTGCCTTCCTCCCAGATCCTGCACCCTGTCCCATTCACTGGCAGCCCTGTCTTGCACACTGAACCCCCCATTTTTGTCCCTACCCCAGAGACTAAGGGGGTCCATAAAATCAACTAACTCCAGAACCCCAGAAAACTAAATCTGGCTGAGGGGAATTCCTGAACCTCAATCCTCCCTGTCCCTTCTCCCCATCCCATGAGGCTGGAGCGCCAGAGGAGTGAGGGGTCTCAGTTGGGGGCCACATCAGTGAGGGTTGGGATTTTTTGGAGGAGTTTTTTTGCTTCTCATTTGTATGGACCCCAACTGATTTTCTGTGTCTCAGTGGCCCCCCAATCCAAAAAAGGTTCCCTATCCCTGCCATAAATAAAGAAAACATTGAAACCTTTTGTGTGGGACATACATTCATATTTATTTTATTTAAAATTAAGTTTGATAAACTAACATGAGAAAGTTAAAATGCTTAATCTGTTTAATAATTTAAATCAAGCTGTTCTCCCTAGCTTCAGCTGGTTCAGAAAATAGGGTTACTGTACCCAGCCTGCTCCTGCCTCCTCCTCTCTCCCCTTCCCCCCAGCACACAGATCCGTAAATGGAAGTGAATAAGTTAAATCTTGGCATGCCACTTCTGAAAGGTTGCCAGCCCCTGGGCTGCACTATTCTGTGCACCAGCTGTACTTACATAGCTTGTCCTGCTGGACTCAGTACCTGCAGTTCTTCCCTCCCAGAGCTTGTGACCTGTGGTGAATACCCAGTGACTTAGCCAAAGCAGTCTTTTAAAATCTAAATATTGTTTAATCTTAACAGTAGGAACAAGACAGCACATAAAAGAAGAGGTTTTTAAAACAGTCTTTACATATAGTTATCATACCTATAGTCCTAGGTCAGCCTGTCTTAGCCTCCCTAACCTTTGGAATCTGGTTTCTCCTTAGGTCAAAACCCTGTCTCCCTGCTTCAACAAGAGTATTTACTTTTTAAAATCAGCCTTTGTTCTCTCCTGTGTTTCTTGAGCCTTGTTTAAATTGGTTTGGGTAGCTTACTAGGGTGTCCAAAGACACTTCCAAGTAGATGATTCTGCATTACCTTTTGTCCATTGAAGTGTTTTCTAGAAGATGTGAGTAGAAGGAACCACCCCGTCTCCAGTGGTGCATTTTTTTAATGAACCCACCAGTGAATTAACTCAGTATATATGCATACAGCAAACACCCCAATGACATGGTTAAGAGAGTATTCACAACTTATTACAGGCAGCCTCCATTCAATTCTCTTTGATGTCTTCCAAATGGGAGTCTTTGCATTGACTTTAATGGGAGTTGGATTGACTCATTAGGTTCTTGTTCAGTAAAATGGTTAAACATTTGCATCAGTCCAGCGACTGCAATGGAATTTAGGCACAAGGGATCATCCATGTATTTTGGGTTAAGCAGGGGTTCCGCAAGCTTTGCTGAATTAGGGTCTAAGAAACAAGGCCCTAATCCTGCAAGGAGCTGTGTGTCTGCATGCCCTCAACTCCCAGTTATAGTCAACAGGATTGGAAACTGCTCAACACCTTGCAGATGGACCCTTATGGGATCAGCCAACTGAGGAATGCAGAGAATGCAATACATTTTAGCATGTATTAATTAGTAACACAGGATTAAAAAAAAATTAAGATCAGCATTTTAAATACCTGCAACACTCAAAAATAGTTCTGTTAAAATAATCTTTTTCTTTCTTACCATAAGCCATTAACACAGGGATGGGCAATAATTTTTGATGGGGGGGACGACTCCAAACATTTGTAAGTGGTTGAGGGCCACACTCTTCTATTATATTAATGGAGGAAGTGTGGGGGTCTAGGATGGAGGCTGGGAGCTTCAGGTAAGGAATTGGGGTGTGGGATCTGAGAGTTTGGGTGAAGTAGGGGGTTGTGACCTGGGGCAATGGACTGGGGTAAGGAGGGGGTGCAGGGCCTGGGAGGGAGTTGTGACCTGGGGCAGGAATGCAGGAAGGGGTGCAGAGATTTGGACTGTGAGCAGGGATAGCAGATTAGGGTGCAAAGTCTGAGAGAGGTTTGTGACCTAAGGAGGGGTGTAGGAGGGAATGCAGTGTCAGGGAAGGCGTAAGGGGCTGGACCAGGGGTGCAGAGGGTTTGGATTAGATGGGGTAGGAGGGTGGAAGTGGGGAAGAGGGTTGGGGGAAGAAGGGAGAGGGGCTTGGATGCCAGACATAGGCTCTGACTGGGAGATCTAACCTGGCTCCAAGCCAGCTGGTTCCTTAGCCAGGGTCCCTGCCTTCCAGCCCCTGTACTGCTCAGGGGAGTTGCAGGAGCCATGTTTATGGTTCTACACTGAATGCTGTAACCCCAGGGGATGAGGGAAGAAGGACACTTTGCATGCTGCCTGTCCTGAAACTGGCCAAAGGGAGCTATTGGAGATGGAGGCAGCATGAGAAGCCTGTCTCCCCTCCCTCCACGGTTCACAGACACCCACATGGCCTTGCACATGACTTTCTGGAGTGCCAAGCGGGTGCAAGCCGCCGGAGTCTCTTGCTGCTGTGATGAGCATCTTTTGCCCAGCCCTGAAGTAGAGGCGGGAGCCAGCTTCTCCCTTTATAGCAGGCTGCAGCAGCAGATGCTGCTGCTTCTCCTGCTCCGAGTGGGTGAGTGCCCCGCCCCTTCTTCCCCAGATGAACAGCTGAGTTCCTGCCCATGTGGGGAGCTCTGAACCTCTGCGCAGGCTGGGCATGTAGCTTACAGGGAACCTTGATCCTCACCCAGCCCCTCTCTTTTTCAGGAAGCTAGAAACAATGACGCCTAGCCAGGAGCAGTGCCTACACTCACCAGTGGGACTGTCCTTGGCCCCCATTTGGGGAAGGAGAAATGGTCCTCCTGGCACCATCTCCCCCATCCTGTGTACTTATGTAGGACCAGGCCCAAAATAGTCCTTACCTTGTGACATAACTTCAGGTAACAAATTAGTTCCAGTTATGAAGAAAAGGCAGGAGCTCCCACAGTGACCAAAACTAATGCTGGTACAGCCAGGTCTCCATCCCTGCTGTGAGTGGTCAGGTTATCCATGTGTGGTACAGTCCATTGGCCCAGTTATGGGTTTCTTTCCTTTGCAAACTCAGGATAACAATCCCAGGCAGACTGCTGCCTTTCTGCCTACTCAGCATGAACCTGCCATTTTTTGGCACCATATTCAGTAAATAACTGCTTTAGGACTAATTTTTTCTAGCATCATAGACAGCAATTAGGGTTGAAAAAGCCCTATTCAGTATTTGCAGGATATGGGCCTCTTAGGTGACAGAGGACGTACGCAACAACAAGCTGTACACACTTGGCACTAGAGAATTGTTTTTCATTTCTGTTTGCTCTCTTTCTATTTTTAAAAGTCCTAAATAGTTAAAAACAATAGAGATGGGACCAAGATATTCTGTTTTTTCACCTAAATCAAAACAATACATGAGCTCTGCCAATTTCAGTGCTTCCAGGGGCTGGAGAGAAAGAGACAGGACCCCTGGTGTTTAGTCACTTACATGAGCTGTTAGAATAATGACCAGCAAAATTCACAATCTAGTGTGAGGATCCTTTTTAAAGCCCTGGCTTTGTTGATGTTTCCAGTGGGAAACCACTTTGCAAAGGGCTGAGGCTGGGAGAGAATCAATATAAAGCAAGGGGAGACAGAGGAAACTACACAACCAAGGCCATGTTTATGCTAGACTTTTGTGAACTTTCCCACTGTTGCAAGGTCTGTGGGTGGTTGTACTAGTGTACAGAGGGTTCCTGGAACTCTCAGCATTTAACCACTAAGTTATCCAGCCCTGTTCTGAACAAGGCTAGAAAACAATGGTTAAAATGCCAGTTGCTTGCTGTGATGAGCTGTCTTTCCCACACTGGCCCTGAGATGGTAAATTAGACCGGGCAGGCCTAATTAAGCAGCAAGTGGGGGAGAGATGGAATAGGCTACAAGGAAGCTACTAATTAGAAGCAGGCTTAGCTGGGTAGGAACAGAAGGGACTGTAAAAAGCCCAGGAACTGCAAGTTCTGTATGTGTGCGTGTGTGCTGCTGTACTCACATGCGGAAGGCCACCCTTTTGGAACTATGTGCCTGGCTCGCCCATGCCCTCCTGAGAGGCGACACTCACCTGCGGCCCGACATCCCCCTGGAGAAGTGGATCGCAATCGGAAAAGAGCTCTTTCGGAAAAGGCGTTCTTCCTTGTAGAAAGAGGAGTACCGCTGTCAGAAAAATCCCTCTGGGTATGTCTACACTACCCCGCTAGTTCGAACTAGCGGGGTAATGTATGCATACCGAACGTGCAAATGAAGCCCGGGATTTGAATTTCCCGGGCTTTATTTGCATAAGCCGGCCGGCGCCATTTTTAAATGCCGGCTTGTTCGAACCCCGTGCCGCGCGGCTACACGCGGCACGGGCTAGATAGTTCGAACTAGCTAGCCATTCCGAACTATCTGTACGCCTCGTGGAACAGATAGTTCGGAATGGCTAGCTAGTTCGAACTATCTAGCCCGTGCCGCGTGTAGCCGCGCGACACGGGGTTCGAACAAGCCGGCATTTAAAAATGGCGCCGGCCGGTTTATGCAAATAAAGCCTGGGAAATTCAAATCCCGGGCTTCATTTGCACGTTCGGTATGCATACATTACCCCGCTAGTTCGAACTAGCGGGGTAGTGTAGACATACCCTCTGTTCTTTCAATTTACATTAGAAAGAACGTCATTGCAGTGTGGACGTAATGCAAGTTTTATCAGGAAAATGGTGGTTGTTCCAACAAAACTCTGTAGTGTGGACATCCCCAGAGAGAAGAAGATGGATAAAAAGACTGCCAAGGAGTATGCCTCCCATACTTCTCCCAGTGGAGCTGTGCTTATGGTGATGTGATAACCAGTGCCAGGGAGTTGAATCTGGGACCGCTCCTGCTTGAGCTAAAGAGGCAGACTCTGTAGCTAGGGGCTGGAACAGACTCACAAACTTGGTGGGGTAACCATGGGGGGGGGGAGGGAATGTATTGCACAGACCAGAGAGTAACAGTAACAACAGTGGGCCAAATTCATCCTGGGAGCAATTCTGGTGAAGCCAGTAGAGTTGCACCTGGGATGAAGTTAGTTGCAAATATTCAAAACTAGTAGGGTTAGATTAGAGTTTCATTTCCGCTGGTGTAGAACAGGAGTAACTACACTGAGTTCTGTAGAGTTAGTTACCCTGGTTCTAATGATCCAGTCATTAGTTACTATTAAGCTCATAAAACCAGCCTCCTGGTCTGGTAACAGTGTGCTTGTGTATTGTAACTGGGAGTCTTTAAAATGCAAAATTAGCTATAAAAATAGTACTTCTTTGCTTTAATTCAACTTTTTCTGAATAGATGCGGAATACATTCCTGATCTGTTCTATTTAGGTTCTTAAACCCTGCTTATCACTGTAGTATTTCAGGGCCTTCCAGTCTAGGTCACCTGCACTCTCCAAAGACTGGTTAAACCTAATGGTTTTCCAATCTGTGTCCATTTTAAAACAGAACGAATATCTGCACAAGCCACATTCTGGGTGGCTGTGCTATCCACATGGGCCTCTTATTCCAGGAAAGGCTTCCCCCATCAGGCCTGCTGTTGTGTGGGAAATGTTCTTAGTGAGATAGAATTGGATGACGTAGCCAGGGTCTTCTTTTTGTGACCCTAAAAAACCCATTAGTGAATTGCTATGTAAACTTTAGGGTTAAGAGTGCTTTGTTTACATTAAGCCTCATCTAATACTGGTTGGAAGCTATTTGTACCTCAAAGGCCTATGTTAGATGGAACTTTCCTAATGTTATTTAGATCCCATGTGCAAAGAGATCAGGAGCTGCATGGCTGAAACCCAGTGCTCGCCAACAAGGCAGACCTTCAGCAAATAGCACCTTGGGTGAACTTGTATTTTTGGCACCTCCCTCCTCCCATTGTCATCGGTCTCCACTGGCTACTGAGCTTTCTTCCCCTCATCACCTATGGTGTACTGGTATCTTTCCTTCTGCACTTCTGCTCTGGCGTGTGATGCTTAGTGTTCGGCAAGTGGCTCAAGGCGGGCTCTGTGTTGTCACATAAGGGCTGCATCTTGCAGATATAGCCCGTCTGCAGCTCTCTGGCCGATTCTACTCAACGGGGCACCATTTCAGATTTTGGTGGGTGGAAGAAAACTTTATGCAATTATTCAAATGAAGCACAGGAAATTCACATCTGCACTTCATTTGCAATTTCGCTTGTCTGCATTTGCATACCTCTCTCAAAGGAGGAATGCAGTGTAGACATAACCTTAGGCGCCTGAAAACTCTAGGGTTTATTGCAGATAAGAGGAAATAATTGACAGCAGAACTATATGTAATCTACTATATATTTGTGAGGGTCTGTCTCTTTGTTCAAGAACTCCTCCTAAATGGTAAGAGCTAGGACCACCAAATTCGGTATACAGCTTCCTCTTATCACAGCTTAAAGCTAGGTACGGAGTTGGTTGTGCCCAGAAAATGGGATGTGCCTGGAATGGAATTGCTTCTCATAAAACCATACAGAAAGGAGAGAATCACTAGAAAGGGGCTGGCTGGGGGCACAACCACCCTATCTGGGACTGCCCCAGCACTGAGTCTCCCACCCCACATGTAAGGGGACTGTTAGCCCCTTACTAAAACTCTGTGGGAGTTTTTGATTCGCCAGCTCCCAGTATCAAAAGGGGAAGGGTCCATGAGAAATCAGGGCCCTGAGACTGACAGACCCCAGAGACAATGGAAAGCAGCCAACACTCTAGCTCGGCCTGATTGACAGGTTGGACAGGCCAGTGAGGAAAGTAAGAGGCCAGGCCCCGTCCTCTCTGTGAGCTGGGTCTCTCTGAGCAAGGAGAGAGCTGAGAGACAGCTAAGAGGAGCAAGCTGTGCTGAGGGGCAGTTTTGCAGCAACAGAGCCAGGCATACACAGTCCAAGGAGCACAGACCCTGTGTTGAGCAGCAGACTGGCAGTGCTCAGAGAAGCCAAAAGGGACAGAGAAGCAACGCAAGGAGCTGGAGACTGGCAAAGCAGCACAGCCTGCAGCTGGGTGTGGTGAGCAGCTGGGACCAGCAAAGTGTGGGGAGAGGTTCTGGGCAGGGAGATATCACCAGCCAAGAGGCCCAGCAGGCCAGACTGGGAGAGGGGTCTGGCCACTTAGAGCTTGAGGCTGTGTGGTCACTGCCAGAGCAAGCGTGTCCAGCCTGCAGCCCCTCTGCAACACATCCAGGGCCTCTAGGGGGCCTATAAGGAAGAGACTGTGAACTGTCCCTCTGCAGACTGCTGTTTTGATGTCCCCGTGCTACAGAGCAGGGCTGTGTGTTCTTATTTAACCATTCTCATTTTTTCTTATTCTTTTCTCTTTAATCAGTTGATGTTTAATAAATTGTATTTGCTTTGAACCTTATGAAATGATCACTGGGCCAAGAAAGCATGCAGTGTAAAGAGAGCACCTCGGAGTGGGGACACCCTAACTCCTGCCCCTAGTGACTACAAGGTCAGGGATTAAGCCCCAGGAAACCTGGGCCCAGCCTTGTTGGGGTTTCGAGGACTCTGCTACTCAGGAGAGTGGAGGGGGAGCCCTCAGGATCAGGGAAGCTGTGGGGTAAAGGAAGTGGGAGTGGGGACTCAGATCCTTTCGCTGGTCCATTTCACCGGGATGGTATAGAAGCCAGGAAAGTTCTCCACAATAGCGGGACCATTCCCCCGCTTACACACAGGTGCTCCTGGAAGGGTGCAGTTGACTGAAGCTTCCCCCCTGATTTGTAATGGAACAATGTTGGGGTTCTCCTTCATCGGGGAAAGTGCACAGTTTGCTGCATTCCTCATTTTGGCTAAAGAGCATAGGGAGGCAGACGAACCTGGGCCAGCTGGGGAACATGCACCCTTCCCCTCAGTTGTGCCCACTGTAGCTGTAGTGGCCATGGAGAGGCACCTCTCACCAGATCCCAAGCTGCTGCAGTGAGAGAGGGATGGCGCAGTGCTCTTTCTTACTGAACCCGTCAACTCCAGCTCTATCCCAGAACAATGTTCCTCCTAATTTTTTCCATCCATATGTGGAATACATTTTATGTGCCCTGAGGCATGTGTGGATGTGCACCACCAAGGCTATGTCTAGACTGCAGGCTTCTTTCGAAAGAGGCTCTTTCGAAAGATCGCGTCTAGACTGCAGGCGGATCTTTCGAAAGAGAAATCCGCTTTTTCGAAAGAGAGCACCCAGCGAGTCTGGATGCTCTCTTTTGAAGATGGCCTCTTTACATTGAAGAACGCCTTCCTTCGAAAGAGGAACTTTCGAAGGAAGGCGTTCTTCCTCGTGAAATGAGGTTTACCGCCATCGAAAGAAAAGCCGCGTTCTTTCGAAATAATTTCGAAAGAACGCGGCTTGAGTCTGGACGCAGGGGAAGTTTTTTCGAGAAAAGGCTACTTTTCCCGAAAAAACCCCTGAGTCTGGACACGGCCCAATAGAAACACATGCTGCTAGCTGTAGGCTCTGTGCTAGTCAGGTCACACACACACGTGTGCTTGCACACCACCTTTGCACGGTAAACAGGAGCCTCCTGGGAGCAGCTATCCAGGGGCAGCTGCAGACAGCAGTAGCTTGAGGAGCACTTCTACCATGAAGATACCTTGCTTGTAACAGTGCCCCAGGCTTTTGCCCTGTTTGCCCATTTCAGAGGCCTGCCCTGCTCTCTTAATCTTAATTGAACTTTATCTTAATTGAACCTCCCACATCTGGGAACTGGAACAGGCCCTTATTCCCTCCCCTAGATTGCTCTATCTTATATTCTGCAGCAGCAGTCCAGAATAGCCACACCATGCACTCCCTCCTCTCACCCTAGCTAGGGATGAAGGGGAAGAGTATAAGGCCATCTTGCTGTCTCTATACCACTTGGCAATCTCACTGCACCGGGGTAATTTTCCAGTGGGGAACTCAGCTGCCAACTAGAGAATGGCAATTTTATTCTTAAACTCTCAGTGCTTCCAAAATGTTTGGATGCTGATTTCACTCGATTGCCTCCTCTCAGGCACACTAAGAGTCTCTTCCCCCCTCAATGCACATTAGCTCCTATGCCTCCCTTTTGCAACCAAGAAAGAGGCTTGAAGATTACATATTAAAAGCCTAGTAATTCTAGGCTGTCTTAACACAGCCTCTTGCATAGCTGATGGGTGTGAGAATAGGATTTTATTCTCCAGTAAATCCCCCTGAAATGGATGTCACCCAACACCAGCTACTTCAGACACTTGGGCTGTGTCTACATTGGCACCCCTTTCCGGAAAAGGGATGCTAATGTAGCACTTTGGAATAGGCAAATCCGCAGGGGATTTAACTATCCCCCGCGGCATTTGCATTAACATGGCTGCCGCTTTTTTCTGGCTTGGGGAAAAGCCGGAGAAAAGCGCCAGTCTAGACATTATTCTCCGGAAAATAAAGCCTTTTCT
Source organism: Pelodiscus sinensis (assembly GCF_049634645.1). Lineage (NCBI taxonomy): Eukaryota > Metazoa > Chordata > Testudines > Trionychidae > Pelodiscus > Pelodiscus sinensis. The sequence continues at coordinate 21,966,689 of NC_134714.1, read as the reverse complement.
GGAGGATTTCTTATTCCTACTTTCAAGTACTATTCAAGTAGGAATAAGAAATCCTCCGGAAAAGGCTTTATTTTCCGGAGAATAACGTCTAGACTGGCGCTTTTCTCCGGCTTTTCCCCAAGCCGGAAAAAAGCGGCAGCCATGTTAATGCAAATGCCGCGGGGGATATTTAAATCCCCCGCGGATTTGCCTATTCCAAAGTCTACATTAACATCCTTTTTCCGAAAGGGATGCCAATGTAGACACAGCCTTGCAGTATCCATAAGGCCATGTCTGTGCTTACCTGCAAGATTGATGTTCCAGAGATCAATCTTTTGGCAATCAATGTAGTGGGTCTAGTAAAGACCTGCAAAATCAAATGCTGCAGGTACCCCAGGAATGGCGCCAGTACTCCTACTCCTCAAGAGGAGTAAGAGAAATCAACAGGAGTGTTTCTCTCATTCACCTCCCGCTGTGGGGACGGAGCCAAGGTTTGAATCAAAGTACGTCAACTCCAGATATGCAATTAATGTAGCTGGAGTTGAGTATATTATTTGAACTTATCCCCTACTGTAGATCTGGCCTAAGACAAAGGGCTTGTCTACAAGTACACAGATGCACTGCTGTAGATGATTCATGTGTATTCCACATTCCCAACAAGCCATAGCTATGTTGTCAGGAGAAGTTCTGCTATGAGACACAGCTCTGTCCACACCAGGGCCTAGTTGTTGTAGGTTGCTCGGGGTGTGTGTGTGTGTGTGTGTGTATTTTCCTCACTCCTGATCAATGCAGTTATACTAAGATATGTCTGAAGTATAGATGAGGACTGAGAGCTACGTCTGCAGAGTAGGGATGTACCTATATGGCTCCCATTCAAATTTTGGGTGGGTTTTATGGCTAAAATCCTGTGGAATGCTTTGAAAATTGAGACTACAGATTCTCTCCCCCCTGTTTCCCACTCACCAAAATGAGGGCAAAGTGGTGAGTCATTTCAGTACTACCAAATCTCAAACTTTTATTGCAAGATTTACAGTTCGTCAGCTTTCTTACAACCCCAGATCCTTGGTTCCATGAGAATCACAGTTTGTTGTTTTTAAAAGTAAATTCTGTCTCTCCTGGTTGGAAATGTGACCTATATGCATTGAAAAGACTCATAGAATCATAGAATAATAGGACTGGAAGGGACCTCGAGAGGTCATCGAGTCCAGCCCCCCGCCCTCAAGGCAGGACCACGCTCCGTCTACACCATCCCTGAGAGATGTCTATCTAACCTGTTCTTAAATATCTCCAGAGAGGGAGATTCCACCACCTCCCCTGGCAATTTATTCCAATATTTGACCACCCTGACAGTTAGGAATTTTTTCCTAATGTCCAATCTAAACCTCCCCTGCTGCACTTTAAGCCCATTACTCCTTGTCCTGTCCTCAGAAACCAAGAGGAATAAATTTTCTCCTTCCTCCTTGTGACACCCTTTTAGATATTTGAAAACCGCTATCATGTCCCCCCTTAATCTTCTTTTTTCCAAACTAAACAAGCCCAGTTCATGAAGCCTGGCTTCATAGGTCATGTTCTCTAAACCTTTAATCATTCTTGTCGCTCTTCTCTGTACCCTTTTCAATTTCTCCACATCTTTCTTGAAATGTGGCGCCCAGAACTGGACACAGTACTCCAGCTGAGGCCTAACTAGTGCAGAGTAGAGCGGCAGAATGACTTCACGAGTTTTGCTTACAACACACCTGTTGATACAACCTAAAATCATATTTGCTTTTTTTGCAACAGCATCACACTGTTGACTCATATTCAACTTGTGGTCCACTATGACCCCTAGATCCCTTTCCGCCATGCTCCTTCCTAGACAGTCGCTTCCCATCTTGTATGTATGGAACTGATTGTTCCTTCCTAAGTGGAGCACTTTGCATTTCTCTTTATTAAACCTCATCCTGTTTACCTCTGACCATTTCTCTAACTTGCTAAGGTCATTTTGAATTATGTCCCTATCCTCCAAAGAAGTTGAAACCCCACCCAGTTTGGTATCATCTGCAAACTTAATAAGCGTACTCTCTATCCCAATATCTACATCATTGATGAAGATATTGAACAGTACGGGTCCCAAAACAGACCCTTGAGGAACTCCACTTGCTATCCCTTTCCAGCAGGATTTAGAACCGTTAACAACAACTCTCTGACTACGGTTATCCAGCCAATTATGCACCCACCTTATCGTGGCCCTATCTAAGTTATATTTGCCTAGTTTATCAATAAGAATATCATGTGAGACCGTATCAAATGCCTTACTAAAGTCTAGGTATATGACATCCACCACTTCTCCCTTATCCACAAGGCTCATTATCTTATCAAAGAAAGCTATCAGATTAATTTGGCATGACTTGTTCTTCATAAACCCATGCTGGCTATTCCCTATCACTTTATTACCTTCCAAGTGTTTGCATATGATTTCCTTAATTACCTGCTCCATTATCTTCCCTGGGACAGACGTTAAACTGACCGGTCTGTAGTTTCCTGGGTTGTTCTTATTCCCCTTTTTATAGATGGGCACAATATTTGCCCTTTTCCAGTCTTCTGGAATCTCCCCTGTCTGCCATGATTTTTCAAAGATCATAGCTAAAGGCTCAGATACCGTATTTTCCGGCGTATAAGGCGACTGGGCGTATAAGACGACCCCCTAATTTTCCAGTTAAAACATAGGTTTTGGGCTATACTCGCCGTATAAGAGTACTCCCCCCTTCTGAGGCAACACCATTTAAAAACACCAGCCCGCTGGATGTGCCCTAATACAGTACTGTAGCTTTGGCTACATACAGAACGTCCCTGTGCTGATACTGTACGTACCGCGCTGAGCCAATCCCGGCAAGCGGTGTATTCTATTAATGCATACAAAGCCTGCTCGGATTGGCAAAGGTTGTAATAGCCCACCTCTCTGACTCAGCCAATCCAAGCAGGCTTTGTATGCATTAATAGATGACACCGCTTGCCGTGATTGGCTCAGCGCGGTACATACAGAACGTCCCTGTGCTGATACTGTATGTAGCCGAAGCTACAGTATGTTTATACCCGGCGTATAAGACGACCCCCGATTTTTGGGGGATGTTTTTTAGTATAAAAAGTAGTCTTATACGCCAGAAAATACAGTACCTCCTCTATCAGCTCCTTGAGTATCCTGGGATGCATTTCATCAGGACCTGGTGACTTGCTGACATCTAACTTTCCTAAGTGACTTTTAACTTGTTCTTTGTGTATCCTATCTTCTAAACTTACCCTCTCTCTGCTTGTATTCACTACGTTAGGCACTCTTCCAGACTTCTCGGTGAAGACTGAAACAAAGAAGTCATTGAGCATCTCCGCCATTTCCAAGTTTCCTGTTACTGCTTCTCCCTCCTCACTAAGCAGTGGGCCTACCCTGTCCTTGGTCTTCCTCTTGCTTTTAATGTATTTATAAAAGGTCTTCTTTTTTCCCTTTATGCCTGTAGCTAGTTTGATCTCATTTTGTGCCTTTGCCTTTCTAATCTTGCCCCTGCATTCCCGTGTTGCTTGCTTATATTCATCCTTTGTTAGTTGTCCTAGTTTCCATTTTTTATATGACTCCTTTTTTATTTTGAGATCATGCAAGATCTCCTTGTTAAGCCAAGCTGGTCTTTTGCCATATTTTCTATCTTTCCTACACAGCGGAATTGTTTGCTTTTGGGCCCTTAACAACGTCCCTTTGAAATACTTCCAACTCTCCTCAGTTGTTTTTCCCAAATAAAATGAGCACACACATTTTTATTTTAAGAAAACTCAATTTTTTGAAGCCTTGCTCATGGTATTTGACTACTTGGGAGACAGATACCATACAGAAAGTTGAGGAGGGTTTGCTTTAATACCATGCCCAGAGCTGATTCTGCTCTATAAGAACTTTTTATTTAGCTTCACAATGCCCCTGTGAGGCAGTGCAGATATCCCTACTCCTTCACACAACACACAGTAACCTGTGGAACTTGTTGCCAAGGGATGCTGTGAAGGCCAAAAATATAACTGGGTTAAAAAAGAACTAGGTAAGTTCAGGGAGGATACATCCATCAATGGCTATTAGCCAAGATGTCCAGGGAAATCCCATTCTGTGAATGTCCCAAAAGGTTGGGATTGGATGATGGGAAGTGAATCACTTGATAATTGCCCTGTTCTGTTTATTCCTTCTGATGTATCTGGCACCAGCTGTTGTTGGAAGACAGGATACTGGGCTAGATAGACCGTTGGTCTAACCCAGTGTAGTCATGCTAATGTACAGTCCAGAGTGACTTGCCCAAGGTCATACAGAAAATCTGTGGCATATCAGGGACTTGCTCCCAAGTCTTGAGCTAGCACCCTAAGCACTTTACCATTTTTCCTAATATAATTATATTGACTGTTCCCCCCCCCCCCCCCCCCCCACACACACACAAACTGCAGTGTTGGGGTTTGGTGTGAAAATGTCCTGTACATACACACTGAAAATGATGATTGTTCCCCCACAGACCTCCTTCCTGCTTAACGATTTTCCCCTTGAAGGACAGGATCAATATGTCTGGTGGAGTGCTGACACTTCCTTGTGTGAAGAGGAGATGCTGTACCCTAGAGGACACTGCTCTCCAGGAAAGCAAATTGCCACTCTGAGTTATTTAATGAAAAACACTGCCATGTCCATGAGTCACTTGACGTGAAAGATTGCAGTGTCAGGACTGAGGTAAGCATGTTTGCATGCAACTGCCCACCGGAGGCTTTCTAAGAACAGGTGCAGTTGTTGTATTAATTAGTCAGCATTTCTGACTGTGTCAAAGAAAATCAAATTAATGAAAGCTGATATGGAAGAGGGACCTAAGGAACATTGATGACCATGTAGATTTTTAGACAAATTGAGCCAGGGGAATTGTGTCTCTCTAATTTGCTCTTGCCACTTCAGATGCTCTATCCTTAAGGTCCTTCCAAGAATGGCTAGGCATTTAGCAGCTGAAGGCTTAACAAATTTGTGTTTAATAAGGAACGTCCTTACTGGGTCAGAATAGAGGTCCATCCAGCCCAATAGCCTGTCTTCCAACAGTGGCCAATGCTAGATTCTGCAGAAGGAATTAACAGAACAGGTAAGTTATCAAGAGACCCAGCATCAGGCAGGCAGTGACTTAAGATACGTCTATTTTGCAATTAAAAACCTCAGGCTGGCCCGTGCCAGCTGACTTGGGATTGTGGGACTCAAATGCTTCCACTCTCAGTGGAATAAAGTATAAGTCAGATGATGATTTCCCAGGTTACATCAGCAGTTAGATACATTCTGGTAAACTACTTAAATCATGTATTAAAATTTCATACCAGAAAGTTAGACCAGGAAGCTAATTTAGAAGACAATTGAATTTGAATAATAAACTGTCCTGGGGAAATTTTCTTAGGTCATCTGGATCTTTAAGAGACTGTATTCCCAAACAATCCATCTTTCAATGAAAGATTAAACAAAATAAGGTTCTGTCAATATTTCAGAAGCTGTAACTTGGCACAAATAGAATGCATATGAAATAGTAATAGTGAAATAGGAATGTAAAAGGTTAACCAGTTAATGGGTAAGTGTCACCTTAATGGGTGTGGCTTAGTGGTTCTGGTTAACTGGTCGGGGCCGGAACAGCTCCTGCGAGGATCATTTCTGAAATTTTGAACCAGGAGGGATTGTTCCTGCTATCCCAGTCACATCACTTTCATATTTTATTCAGTCTTAAGCCTCTTCCTCCTTTCTTTTTATCCTTCACTTTTAGCTTCCTGCTTGTGTAAATCTGACCTTGTCAGATTTGTGTTAGAGAGCTGAACAGCTGAAGCAAGAATGGGGTCTTGTATCCAGCTGCTGCTTCCTGGAATGGGAGATCGAGAGCTCACATTATTGGAGCTTACTGTCCTCTGCTACATCTGTGCCTGCAGACATATGCAAATACCATAGAGAATGTGATGCCATTGTGAGTTTCTCCACAGCAGGGAGGAGTGCTGGCAACAATCCATTTACAATGTGAGTGTGCCAGCTGAGTATTTTAGTTTTGCACCAAAATTCTCTTGCCACCTCCAAATGGAATCTGATTGTCCATCAAAATGTATTATGCTTGGCAAATTTTCAGTGTCCCTGCAGAGCAAGGGTGAGGAGGCGTATTCTGCAGCTACATAATGTTCTACTGTTTCCACAGAGAACATACTGCTCTCATATGGGTGCTAATCAGGAGCAACTCTAATAAGTTGCCAGAATTACACACCAGTGTAATGCTACATCCGCACTGGATTTTGGAGGTGGATTCCCAGCTTGCATAAATATACCCACACTCACTCGGCTCAAGCTACATCTGAAATAAGAATGGCCACACTGGGTCAGACCAATGGTCCATCCAGCCCTGTATCCTTTCTTCTGACAGTGTTGAGTGCCAGATGCTCCAAGAAGAGTGAACAGAACAGGGCAATGTATTGAGTGATCCACCCCCTGTCATCCAGCCCCAGTGTCTGGCAGTCAGAGGTTTAGGGACACCAAGAGTATGGGGTTGCACCCTTTACTTTCTTGGCTGCCTACATGGACCTATCCACCATGAACTTTAGTTCTTTTTGAACCCAGTACTACTTTTGGCCTTCACAACATCCCCTGGCAAGGAGTTCCACAGGTTGACAGTGAATTGTTGAAGAAGTACTTCCTTATGTTTGTTTTAAACCTGCCGCCTATTAATATAAATGCATGGTTCCTGGCTCATGTATTATGAGAAGAAGTAAATAACACTTCCTTATTCACTTTCTCCACACCATTCACGATTTTTTTAGACCCCTGTCATGTCTCTTCTTAGTCACATCTTTCCTAAGTGCCCTAATCTTTTTAATCTCTCCTCATATGGAAGTGGTTCCATACCCCAAATCATTTTTGCCCTTCTCTGTACTTTTCCCAATTCTAATATGTCTTGTTTTTGAGATGGGGTGCCCAGAACTGCATGCCGTATTTGGGGGAAGGGAGAGTGTGTGCCATGGACTGTTCATACGGCCTTATGTTCTTGGAACTAGGGAATCACACCTCCCTGCTCAAAAGTAGAGGTGGATGGAGTGAGAGATTGTGGTCCATATACTGGGTATTTTGTGAGAAATGTTGAGTCCCACATTACAAAGCTGTGCACCCATTTCTGTACATGCGACTGAGACTTTAAAATGAGTGGCTATTTTGCATGAGCAATTGGCCTTTTTTGTTTACATGCTGCAGGTGTAACAAATGTAAAACAGAGCAGTGATCCCTCCTGCAGACACCATGAGCTGTGTGCAGAGAATGAGAGGTCAGCTGACAACGGGGCTGGGTGTATCATACCTGCCGAATTTTGTTCTGCTCCATGTGACATCTCATGCAGGTTTTTGAATGAATTAATTTGCATATTTAGCAGTCATTTGCATAGAATCATAAGTATAAGCTTATTGTCACACACTTCTCTGAGTAGTGGTTAAGGAGGTGCCTAAAACTTGACAGCTCTGTCTAGGGTGGATAGGTGGATATGTTCTAGTGGGGCTCTGAGTAGGTAGCTAGATAGGGTCTGGGGGAATTGCTGGAGAGGTAGTGGTGGTTGGTGCTTCTGTGGGGTAGTGGGCTGCTGCAGAGCAAGATTGCTACTGGTGGTTAGATGGGTGGAGGTAGGGTTGGACTCCTGGAATGCAGGGGGCTATTTGGGTACCTGGGGGAAGCCTGGTGCAGCTGGCTGCAGGGCAAAGGAACCAGGGCAGATTTACCGGGGCCCCTCTTCTTTTGCTGTGCCCCAGACACCTTCTCCATTTACCACTGCCCCCCAGCTGCTCACGTCTGTCCCTGGGTTGGTACCTTGCTTGCTCAGCAGGTGTCAAAGTGGTCTCCAGCCACCAAGAGCTAGAAGTGCAGTCTGTGCTTGCAGCTGTCTCATGGCCCAGCCGGGCACATGACAATGCAGTTGGCTGTGGGAATGTGTGGTAGGGCTGATGAATGTGTGAGCTATTCCAGGACTGGCAGAAGTGTAAAACTGACATGAGACTCTGACAGGGAGACTGGGGAGAGGAGGGTAAAGCAAACAATGTGTGTGTAAGCAGAAAAGAATGTAAAAGATCGAGGGTCAGAGTCTGATGGGAATGTTTGCCTGATCCAGTGCAGTACTTGACCCTGTGACGATGAGGGCCAGTCCTTGACATTATAACTAGGGATATTTGAGGAGACTCCCCTTTCCCATCCTTTTGCTCCTCTGTAAGCTGTGGGTTCATCTCTAGAACCGAGGCTGTTGGCAGGGACAGAGGGAAATTGGATGTGGTGATCCACCTCCCCAGTCAAAACCCAAATTGCAAAGAAGGTGTTTGGAAGAGGCTGAATGGGGACTGAGTTCACTAATTCAAAAGGCAGAGTTCTCCTGTCCCACTGGGACAACCAACAAGCCATTGCTGCAGAGAAGCAGTATACGGAAAGCACTGAGCAAAGTCTGCTGCAGCCTGGTGGCTGGTTGCTGGTACTTCGCGTGAGGCAGAAGTGCTAGCCTAGGGGGTTGGAGTCAACTTCTGCAAGGAGTGGAAAAGCCCAGACTTCTGCTTGACAGGCCCACTCCAGAGGAGCATGCAGATGCTTTTAGACATACTCTGGCGTGCTGAAACCCAAATAGGTCATATGCCAGAGAAGAGAGATTGTGATTCTGCTCATTAACACAGTACAATGGTGAAGTGTGCACTGCCTTCCATAGTGACCCATACAATATATGTTGTCCATTGGAAGAAATATATTCCAGTATCAAGAGCTCATCTGGACAACACTTGTTGCAAATGGCTTGTATATTTCTCTTTATAGCTCTCATTGCCACAGGGAGAATATAGGCCTTTTATCTACTGGGCCTGGCCTAAGGCCTATAAAAGGGTGCAATTGCACACATGGGTAGTGAAGTCCTTTTCTCCTCCCCTCTTGTCCACCCTGCTCTGCTCTGAAGTATCAAACAATACCAGCTGCTTTGGGTGCTGATGCCTAGAAACATCTCTGTGTTCTCTGCAGTAGCGCGGGAACTGGAAAACTTTAAGGCAGTGCTTTGAGCCAGGCTTACTACAGTGACTGACTCTAAATCTGACTTGGTACAGGCAACAGTACCTCTTCTCCAGATCTGGATATTATCCCCAGGCACCGGTGAGGGAAAAATGAGACAAAAGTTGTTCCTACACTAGGAGCACTTCAACTGTATAGGATCTGTACCAGCAAAGTGTTCCTAGGTCAGGGGTGGGCAATAATTTTGTATAGGGGGCCACTCCAAGAATTTGGTAAATGGTCAAGGGCCACACTCTTCCATGATATTAATGAAGGAGATACGGGGTCTGCGATGGAGGTTGGGTGAAGAAAGGAGCTAATGTAAGGGATTGATGTACTGGAGGGGATGCGAGAGACGTGTGAGGGAGTTTGGGTGAAGGGTGGGGTTGTGACCTGGGACAAAGGACTGGGGTGCAGGAAGGGATGCAAGAATTTGGGTTGTGACCTGGCGCAGGGTCTGGATGTAGCCCGTGGTCCATATATTGCTTGGCCCTGTCCTAGAGCGAATGCAGCTGTATTGTCAAAGCGGTGCTTTGTCCTGGGCAGGAAAACCATCCTCCATGAGTAAAACAAGCTGTACAAGTGCAGTCTTGGCAGTATAATGGCGTCTGTACTGTGGCTCCTTCTGGCACAGCTGTGTCCAGCTAGGATTGAACCTCTTCGCATTCCTGACCAACAGAGCTCTGCTGGCAGGAGTTTGTGGTGTAATTTGCATGCTTGAGTTTTCAAAGATGCCCAAGGGAGTTAGGTGTTCCACTCCCATTGAATGTCAGTGGCATTTGGGCATCTACTTCAATTAAGTTGCTTTCTGTCATTTGCTAAAAGATTCATGGTTTTTTCACAAGTGTCTTTTGGAGGGGTTTGTATAAGTGCAAGGAGAGGCAGGCTCTTGTGTGCCCTGATAGCCTGACTCTGGTGTGCTGAAGTGTCCACATTTTTGTTTTTGCCTTTCTTACAATGAACCTTTTCTCATCCTGAAACTTACTGACAAGACTCATTCGGGTCTGATTCTCATTTCCTCTGCTGCTGCTTTACACCACACTGTCTGACACCTGGACTATCCCAGAAATGGAAGCCACCGCACATCTCTGGGAAAGCAGCTCTGAACAACTGCGTTTCAGTGAGGGAGGGGAATTCAGAGGGGCTGATACGCAAAAGGGTATGTGTTCCAGAGGACACTGGAATCTCTTGTGGCTGGCCTGTGCTTTGGGCCAAGAGATGAAATCACTGAGATCACTAGGTTTGGCCCAGAGCCAAATCCACCACAAGCCAGCAGAAGATGCAATGAACAGCCAGCAGGGTGGTGATGGAGAGGTGTAAGAAGCGGCCGACAGGGCGGAGGCAGTGCGGGGTGATGAATGGCCAGCAGAGCCAGCAAGCAGGTGGATGGTGAGTGATCAGCGGAGTGAGCGAGATGCCTTCTATTCCTCTCGACTCGGCCACAACTCAGGAGGGAAGGTGAACTCTGCAGATGCACCTCTGAACTCTGGTCTGCCCTGACTAAGGGCAGTGACTGAGTGGGGTGCAGAGAAGGGTTGGGCATGTGAAGGGGACATCTACATTGCTGGACTAGAGCACCAAAGAGGAAAAGGACATTGCCCAGCCTATTTGAGCTGGGACATTTACTCGTGGCTTTGGTTATGAACTCTGTTTGTGGTGTTTTTCCAAAAGAATGCCATGTTGCTTCCCGCACCTTTTATTAAAGGTTTCTTTTCTACACTCAGACTCTGTGCTTGCAAGTGGGGAAGCATTGCTTCCCAGAGGTGCCCAAGGGTGTTGTATGAATTTCCCAGTTTACTGCGTGGGGGCTCAAGCCAGTTCTGTGTTGGATGGATGGAGACAATCCCTACATATTGAACCTGGCCCTGGCTGCTACTGATGCTACCTGGCAGAAGGGTTACATAATCAAGATTCACTTTGTGAAATTTCTACTCCAAAGGTGAGCCAATCACTTTAGCTGTGTACTTCCTGGGGGAAAAGGAATATGTAAGATTTCAATCTTGTTTGGAGACTCATGACCTAAACTATTGGATCTGATTCTCTTTGAAAAGAGGCTCTGAGCATGATCCTACTGCTCTTTGATATGCAGGCAAATTTCATGAACCTGGTACAACTGACCACTTATTATGTACCTGCACACATGCTCCGTGTTTATCTTTACAAGGTACACAATGCTCCCTTATCTGAGAGCAAGGTGGGGAGGACTCCATGCCAAGACTCTGTGCTTGAGTATTGTAGAATCCTAGAAATGTGGGGCCAGCTGGGCTGAGGCAGGTAAAACCAAATAATCCCTGAGATGTTCGAGTAATTTGTTCTTCAAAACTGGCAATGATGGGGATCGATCAACTTATATTTTGGAGTAGGCTTCCAAGATTAACTACCTTGATAGCTAGGAAGCATTTCCTACTATCTAAATTAATCTGTTTTGCAGCAGATTAAGATCATTACTACGTGTTTTCTACCTTCAGCAGACATGGAGAACCATTGATCATCATCCTTTTCTTAACAGCTCTTAATATATTTGAAGATTTATCAGGTCTTGCCTCTGGGCTCCAGTCTTTTCTCAAGACTAAACAAGCCCAGTTTTTTTTAAACTAATTACTTCCCATTCTCTAGCTGTGCATTTGATTTTTTTCCTTCCGGAGAGTTTTACTTTACACTTTTCTTTATTGAATTTCATCTTGTTGATTTCAGACCAATTCCTTCATTTGGCAACATCATTTTGAACTCTAACCCTGTTCTCCAAAGTGTTTGTGTCCCCTCTCAGTTCGGTGTCATCTGTAAATTTTATAAGTATGCTCTCCTCTTCATTAGCCAAATAATTAATGAAATTATAGAATAGCATTAATTACTGAACCCTGGATTGATCCTGCTAGACCCCACTAGACATATGCTCCCATTGATAACTACTCTTGGATCCAGTTGTTCACCCACCTTATAGTAACTTCATCTAGACTCATTTCCCTAGTTTGCTTTTGAGAATGTCATGTGGGACTGTGTCAAAAGCCTTACTAAAATCAATTTGTATTACATCTACTGCTTCCTCCCCTGCCCTTTGGGATACTGCACTTAAAGTAACAGATTTCACACATCCCACTGGCCCAATATGCAGCTTCCCAGGATGTCTTGTCTCCCCTCAGGTGAGACATCTTTTGGTCATAAAAGATCCCTTGGCTTTTTTTCCATAGGCATTTATTTTGGTGCTGTTTGTTCAAAGAGTCTCAGTCTGTGGACAAAGCAGAGTTTAGCTCTAATGACAAAAAGGAACCAGCACTGTGAGTGAATTGTGCTTGCCAGATCGCTAAAAGCTACTTTGCTTTTTATGAAATAAGCAGCACTAGAATAAGTTGTTATCTATCTCATTTCCTATTATAAACAGCCAGCCCACCACATTACTCTCACATGGAGCTTCTATTTTACTTGTTAGCAGGCTGTGTGTCACATCAGCTCCCCAGCAGCTTAAGGGATGAAATGCCAATAACTTATGAAGGTGGTGTTTCCTCTCCCTTTTTCCCCTGGAGCGGGGTTAGTAAATGAACTCTATTTACATCCAGACTAATTCCTGCTTCTCTTGGATGACACTCCCCTTCGTGGTTAGCATTTGGTTTTCCATTGCTAAAAAACAACTAAGCCACAGAAAGGATTTTTTTGTATTGCTCTGCCATGATTCACTTCAGCTCACTTGGCTTAGTGCTGTCGACGGATGCATTCTCGAGTCGTTTTCTGTCAGATCTTATCAGCTTCAGAGCCCAACTCCTCACGCGTGTGAGATTTTCTTTTCAACACCACAGTAGTGTGGCCTAGTTTGATACACTTGTGCTTGGCACAGCAGCTCTAGCGATTGTCGAAGCAAGGCTGGGGAGAGATGGAACATTCCAGGGATTCAGTTTTCCCATTGTTACACAGAGCGATGGCAGCATTCCTGGATTTCTTTCATCCACTGTCATGTTCAACAAATCCACTGGGGGGCAATATGATCTGCCCTGAGAATGAGAGTTAATTGCTAGTTCTGGAGCATGTGGGGAAATGATTAACACTAGAGACAAGGGGGAGAGGGAGATAATAGCTTTTATTGGACCAATTTCTGTGAGTGGAAGAGACAGGCTTTCAAATGTACAGAGTTCTTCTAAGCTATGTCTACACTACCAGGTTATTTCAGAATGAATTTTTTGAAATAATAACTCCCAAAATAACTATTTTGCAATAAGCTTATCCCTCTTCACAAGCAGGAGTTATTATTTGGAAATAACAAGTCCCTTATTTCGAAATAACAGTGTTGGTGTGTAGATACTCACCTTATTATTCCAAATAAGGGGAATTATTTCTAAATAACTCCCCAGTGCAGAGGCATAGTGAAGGAGGGGTTGGGGGGGATAGCTCCCCCCGGGTGCCATGCTATGGGGGGGTGCCAGGCTGAGGTGGGACTGGAGTTCATGCTGCTCTGTCCCACATGATGATTTGAGCAGAGACCTGGGACTCGGAGCTGGCTACGTGCTGCCTCCCTCTACACACTGTGAGCGGAGGCAGCCAAGCTGGGTGGGAGGAGCAGCAACTTTAAAGGTAAGATTTCCTTACCCCTTCCTGTTCCTCCAGTGCCTGGCTCTGCGGGAGAGGGGGGAGAGCATGGAGGATTTGATTGGGGGGCACTCCTAGCACTGGGGGTGCCTGGCTCTGGCGAGGGATGAGTGCATTGGGATGAGGGGTACTCGGGGGGGCTGGCTCTGGGGCAAGGCTGAGGTGAGTGCATTGGGATGGGGGCTGGCTCAGGGGGAGGGATGGTTGTGTTGTACTTAAAAGTACTGCATGGGATCTTTTCAGGGGAAAAGGCAAAATGCCACATTTATTGGTAATACACACATATAGAAGTCAACACTTATATGCATATAATATAGCACACACCCACCATGTCTTGTTTTTACTCATAGTTGTTCCACCTAACTGCACTGGCCAGATTAGTTAGGTGGGGGAGGGCTGGAGCTGGATCAATGCTCCCATGTTGACTGCAAGATGCCTTAGATGTATAGTGTCTTCCTCTCATGCAGAGAGTCATCATATACATATGCAGTTATTCCTCTAGGGCACATTCTTTTGGGTGTTGTTTTAATACTGCCCCATTCACTTTCAGAGAGGGAGCTTCCAAAAACAGGTATTTGTTGCTTACTCCCAAGGCATCCAGAGGTCCAGTCTTCTTTCCATGAGCCCACTTCACAGGTCCCATTGTTCTTATTGTTCTTGAATGTGGCTTCCACCTTTCCCCAACCATTTCAAGTGCTCAGAGGTGCTTTTCTTTCATGCCTTATCCATTCACACCTCATTCACTCAAAAGGACAATCAATTTAGCAAAAGGGGGTACAAAGTCGACCAGATACAAGGTTTCTATGTAAGAAGGCTGAATACAAAGTTTCTATGTTCTATAAAAGTATACAAAGTTTCTATAAAAGGACTTACTACAACAAACTAAAGACTTATTACAATGCTAAAAGGACTTGATACAAAGTTAAAATAACAAAGTTTCAATGAGAACATGATTAATAGAGATTAATGAGATTTACCTACAGTTGCATTAGTATGGAGGGAGCTGGGGTGCCTGCTCTTGGGAAAGGGTGGTTGCATTGGAATGGGGAGTGCCTGGCTCTAGGGCAGGGGTGAGTGCATTGGGATTGGGGGTACTGGGGGAGCTAGCTGAAGGGGAGGGGTGAATGCATTGGGGTTACTTATAATTTTTTTTAATAAAAGATACTTTATAACAAAATGAAAAACTTAAAAAACAATAGTCTGGTAGCACTTTATTAATTATTATTATTATTTTGCTGACTTACAAATAATAACAGATCCACAGTAACAAATCATTGGGGTGGAGGGGGCAAACATTTGGCCTTTGCCTCGGGGCACATAACACCCTCGCTATGCTTCTGCCCCAGTGTAGACATGCCCAGTCTGAGTTTATGAACATGGGGCCTCATGGCTTCCCTTCATGGAGTGAAGTTGCCTCAGAGCAATTGCAGGATGAACAGAAGACAACCACAGAGCTTTGCACAAACTGCAATGTCTGTGGGGGAAGTAGAGGGGAGGTGGAGTGGAATAAAACCTATGTCACTTGTCCAGCCCAGGGCTGAATCGGGGGTGTGGGTGAGGGTGGGAGAAGCGGGAGAAGGCACATTTGGTCTGGGTTTCAAGCTCAAAGGGGGCCTCAAATTTATACTTGTTAATTTTTCTTGAACAGAAAAAGCCTAGAAAAGCATTTGTTAAATAAAAACATATTCAAATTATGGCTGCCTCTTTTGATTGGTGCCTTGTTTTGTTCTTGTGTGTCATCATTTTTTATTTTTATTATGGACTGGGGTCTCAAAAGCTGGAAGGAGCCGAGGCCTCTCTTGACCTCAGAGAGGGCCTGGCCTTGGGCTATCTCAATGTTTCACATAACTTGCATGATGAGAATTGCTGGTGCAAGCAGGGATGTGAGCTAATTACTGACAGTAAAATGACACAAGCAATCTCTCACTAGCTACAGTTAGCTTCACTGACATGGCAAAGAAATGCAGGTGCAACAACTGTTTTACTCTTTAGAGACTAACAAAAATATAGCTTTAGTGGGCAAAACCCTTTTAGTCAGAGCAGATGAGCTTGAGACATTAAAACAGGGATAGGGAATAAGACAGATACAGATAATATCTTATTGTCTCTGTATAAATGCACGGTACCCCACCTCTTGAATACTGTGTGCAAATATGGTCACCTCCTCTCAAAAAAGATACGTTGGCACTGGAAAAAGTTCAGAAAAAGTCAACAAAAATTATTAGAGTTTTGGAATGGCTGCCATGTGAGGAGAGATTAATAAAAATGGTACTTTTCAGTGTAGGGTATGTCTAGACTGGCAGGTCCAGGGAGCGTGTTTGCTCTTCCACTTTTTTTACGGAAGAGCAAACATGCTCTTTCAGGGAGCCCTGTATACCTCGTTCTTTGAGGAATAAGGGCTTCACCGAAAGAGGAAGCTTTTCTGCTATTTGGCCCTGTCTAGATGGGGCCAAATGGCAGAAAAGCCCCTTCTGGAAAAGCAATTGGAAAAAGTTACACAAATTGCAGAGCGCATTTGTGTAGAATTTTCCCATAAAAGAGTGTAGTCTAGACCTAGCCTTAGAAAAAGGACACTAGGGATGTGTCTATGCTGCACCCTTACCTCAAAATAGTTTATTTCGATATTTGGTGTTGTCTACACAGTGCCAAATTTCAAAATAAAGCGCTATTCCTAAATGTCCTTTAACCCCCCGAGGAACAAGGGTTGGAATAACGAGCCCATTATATTTCAAAATAAGTGGCTTACTCAAAAGATGCAGAATAGCTATTTTGGGATATTGCCGGTATCCCAAAATAGTGCTGCAGTGTATATGTAGTGTAGGAGAGAATATGATGGACGTCTGTAAAATCATGATGGATGTGGAAAAGGTAAATAAGGAAAGTTATTTACTTGTTCCCATAACACAAGAACTAGAGGTCACCA
Source organism: Pelodiscus sinensis (assembly GCF_049634645.1). Lineage (NCBI taxonomy): Eukaryota > Metazoa > Chordata > Testudines > Trionychidae > Pelodiscus > Pelodiscus sinensis. The sequence goes on along the minus strand of NC_134714.1, from coordinate 21,950,169 downwards.
AGTAAAATTAATAGGTAGCAAGTTTAAAACAAAATATTTCTTCACACAATGCACAGTCCACCTGCAGAACTCTTTGCTAGAAGATGTTGTGAAGACCAGGACTTAAACAGGTTAAAAAAGAACTAAATAAATTAATGCACATCGGGAAAAATAACCCCAACTATACGTACAGTATGATGGGGGCTAATTTGGCTACGACAAATCAGGAAAGAAATCTTGGAGTTATCGTGGACAGTTCTCTGAAAACTTCCACGCAGTGTGAAGCGGCTGTCAAAAAGGCAAATAGGATGCTAGGAATTATTAGGAAAGGGATAGAAAATAAGACCCAGAATATCTTACTGCCCCTGTATAAAACTATGGTATGCCCACATCTTGAATACTGTGTACAGATGTGGTCTCCTCACCTCAAAAAAGATATTTTGGCCTTGGAAAGGGTTCAGAAAAGGGCAACTAAAATGATTAGGGGTTTGGAACGGGTCCCATATGAGGAGAGGTTAAAGCGACTGGGACTTTTCAGTTTAGAAAAGAGACTGAGGGGGGATATGATAGAGGTCTATAAAATCATGAGTGGTGTGGAGAGGGCTGATAAAGAAAAGTTATTTATTAGTTCCCATAATAGAAGAACTAGAGGACACCAAATGAAATTAATGGGTAGCAGGTTTAAAACTAATAAAAGAAAGTTCTTCTTCACACAGCGTGTAGTCAACCTGTGGAACTCCTTGCCAGAGGAGGCTGTGAAGACTAGGACTATAATAGTGTTTAAAGAGAAGCTGGATAAATTCATGGAGGTTAGGTCCATAAAAGGCTATTAGCCAGGGGATAAAATGGTGTCCTTGGCCTCTGTTTGTCAGAGGCTGGAGAAGGATGGCAGGAGACAAATCGCTTGATCATTGTCTTCGGTCCACCCTCTCTGGGGCACCTGGTGCTGGCCACTGTCAGCAGACAGGATACTGGGCTAGATGGACCTTTGGTCTGACCCAGTACGGCCGTTCTTATGTTCTTAATGAAGGATAGGTTCACCTATGAATGCCTTTTTCAGAAGCTGGGAACGAGTGACAGGGGATGGATCACTTGATGATTACCTATGCTGTTGGTTTCCTCTGGGGCACCTGGCATTGGCCCCTATCGACAGAAGGATACTGGGCTAGATGGACTTTGGTCTGACTCAGTATGGACGTTCTTATGTTCATCATAGGGTGACCAGATAGCAAGTTTGAAAAAGTTGGATGGGGGAGGGTGGTAGTAAACACCTAGATAAGACAAAGCTGTGAATATTAGGACTGTCCTTATAAAATCTAGGCATCTAGTCACCCTAGTTTGCCCTGGCTCTGCCTAAAAGAGTCTGCACTGCAATAGATCAGTACATCCAGGGTAGAACAGCAATGGGGGCTCTTTCTAAAGGTTAAAATGGCTGTCTTGTCTCACAAGAAAATTGATAAGTGACCATAAACACAGGTTACAGAAATCCCTGATTTCATCCCCTATTGTAGTTGTGCAAGCTACTGGATGTCCTGTAAGGGAGGGGCCACAAAGCACCCAGAGCTGTTGTAGCTAGGTCCCCAAGCTGTGTGAACCAGCCTTCTCTTGTGTCCACAGGGCAGTTCTCAGTGTGTGCATCCACACCCATCGCACTGCCTAGCGGTACTTGTATCAGTGCTTTGAGACAGTCTGCACAACTCCCACCAGCTGGTGCATCAGGAAGGGCCAGCATCCAGAGGACACACACACAGCAGCACCAGTGACATTCAGGGCTGCTTTCATTACCTGGATGATGGCAGCACTAAAGGCCCACATCAGGACTGGGGGCCATTTATACAAACGCCCTGCACGCTTTTTATGGCAGGGAGCATTTGTCACAAAGTTGCGACAAGTGGCTGAAAAAAGTAGGCAGGCAAAAGGAATGGGGATGGAGGGATTAGAAATGGTAATGAGAGCCATGCATGCAGGGAGATCCTAACACCCGCAGATCTGGGAGGAAGGGGAACTAGGCTTTTTGGCTACCTGGCCATTGTTAGTGGGTTGTATGAACACAGAGCAATGGCAATCACAGTCACTTTGCTATAGGAACGTGTCAGGCTGGCCAAGCACTGCCGGTTCCATGGCTACTTACCAGGGAACCCTAAGTATCAGAGGGGTAGCTGTGTTAGTCTGAATCTGCAAAAGTGACAAGGAGTCTGATGAAGCATCTGACGAAGTGGGTCTTTGCCCACAAAAACTTATGCTCCAATAAATCTGTCAGGGTATGTCTACACTGCATCCCTAGTTCGAACTAGGGATGCAAATGGAGACAACCGAAGTAGTTAATGAAGCGGGGATTTAAATATCCCGCACTCCATTAACATGATCTCGCCGGCGCGCTAGTTCAAATCACAGCTGATTCGAACCAGGAAGTGCGCGCCGGGATGCGTTAGTTCGGACTAAAGCCCTTAGTCCGAACTAATGTTACTCCTCATTTTTTGTGGTGGGAGAGGTCCAGGTTGGATATTAGGAAAAACTATTTCACTAGGAGGGTGGTGAAGCACTGGAATGGGTTACCTAGGGAAGTAGTGGAGTCTCCATCCCTAGAGGTGTTTAAGTCTCGGCTTGACAAAGCCCTGGCCGGGTTGATTTAGCTGGAATTGGTCCTGCCTAGAGCAGGGGGCTGGACTTGATGACCTTCTGAGGTCTTTTCCAGTTCTATGATTCTATGATTCTAACAAGTGAACCTGGTGTGGCCCAGGGCCACTTCAAAAATTTCCACTTCAGAAATTTTTGAAGTATCCCCTGGCAAAAAATTATTGCCTATTCCTGGCCTAGTTCATAAGTTCTGGAACTAGGCAGGCAGGACCCGGTGACCTATTATGGGATTGGAATGTTGTCTTAAAAGAATTTTTGTGTGTCATATCAATGTGAGGCTACACAGAGAGCTGAGTTCACATTGGCTTTGCTGTACCACTGGGGGGAGCTAATTTGCTCATTACTACCTTCATCCCCGCCTCCCATGCTGAACCTTACCTGAAATATGCTCCTTCTTCAAAAGATTGAATAACCAAAATGTTCCTGAGTGCTTTGTTGCTATTGTCCAATAGTTCCTTGTTTTTCTGTCCATGCCTGGAAGAACTTATTTGAGGGAATAGATCTTCATCTCTCTCTTGTGCATTGTCTCAGATGTGGAAGGCAGCATATTTTAGAAGTTTGTGTTACTCTACATATCAGAGTTTCCATAGGACTTGCTGCCATGTTCACTTGTTGTTTCTGGAGCTTACTCTGGTACTGATTTGCTATTCTGCTCCCCCACCCCTGACTCTCCCTTTCTATGTTCTCCTTGCTCATTGTGATGATGCCTTGTTAAACATTTTGGTGATTAAAAACTAGCTGGCAGGAGGCCCGATCCTGTTCTGATGAAGCCAAAGGCAAAAATTCCCATGGACTTCAGTGGGATAATGACTGAGCCCATAAATTCCATGACGAGGTCCATGACCAAGACGTGACTCTTGTATGTTGCAGCCATGCCTCGCCTAACTGCTCCCTGTATGTGGTGTGATGAGCCATGATGACTAATGCCTTGCCTGAAAATTAGACCAGTTAAATTTCATGTGGACCCTGCTGTTAAATGGCACATAAATAAAAGATGTGAACCATTGACTTTGACATTCTTTCCAGCCAAAAAAAACTTTTTTATTGATCATCTTTGTATTAATAAAATAATGTGCCTGAAGTTCTTTCTCTCCTGCCCCCTTATCTTGGATATAAGTATGCAAAATTCAGTGAACATTTCTGGATGTTAGCAAGAGGGCAAAATTTAATTTCAGATCTACATTTTACAGTATCTTATTTTAATCCAGTGTTGTTTCTTAACTGAGTTCTACCTGCCCAGAAATTTTCTGTATCCAAAATTCCAACTAGAACTGATCTCTATGCAATCTTTGTATCTTTTAATAAATGCCATTTATACAACTAAAAAGAGGACATTTTTTCTGAATCCACAAATGCTAACTCAAAATTACCATTTTTCACCCAAATCTAATTTTTTTATCCCCAGTTTGGCCTAGCACATACAAATGCACTGACCTGACTGCTGGTGATTGAAATAAATCAACTGCATGAGTGCTTCACACTGACTAACGCATACAAATGGGAAAAGTAAAATGAAAAAGTCAAGTCCCTTCACATCTCAACATCTTGGAGCACCATTGTGCTAGAGACTGTGTTAAAGCGTAGTCAGAAACAACTCTTGTCCCAAAATGCTAGCCGTCAAAACAGGCAATGGGGGGAGGGGGGAGGGGAAACAAAGGTATGGAGAAATGAAGTGACTTGCCAGGGCTTTGCTGTAGAGATATGTTTGTGTAAGATTAATATTTAGAGATGCTCCCTCATAAGGAACAGTATTAGAAATGCAAGAATTTAGAGATGTGCCCTGGAAGCTGCCTGAGAACACAGTGTAACTGTGTACAGCAGTTCACCTATGAAGCTCTCTAGCTTGTTTTTATTACAAGTTTTATTCCTCTCTCCTTCACTGGTCTATTATTCAGTGATTCCCGAGATCGTTATGAGGCAATCTTCGAAGCCTAGGTTGGCAACACTAGGATCACTGGAATGTGATCTTTGTTTTTTCAGTGGCATCTGACTTGGTCTTGCTGTAATAACTGGGTGGCTGACTCAATTCAGGGCGAGTCAGTGCTTGCTAGCCCATATGCATGAGGAACAGAACTTGAACTGTTGCTCTGGAAAGACTCAGGTCCCTGCCACTGAGCACAGCTAGACTCCTTGGTAGCATTAGGGATTTCACAAGGGCCTGTGTAAGCCAGATTTGGGTCAGGTCCTGTGGGCCATACAAACTGAAATCTACCATGCTGGTAATGAACCCGACCTGTAAGGCTTCTCTAGCCTAAATCACAAAGACAAACCCCATCTCTTCTCTCGTCCCCCATGTCCTTTTACTACAGACCTGGATAGTCCTTCTTTTCGGTTTTGGGGTGCTCCATGCTTCTGTCCTCTACAAGGCTTCCAGGGTCAGATGACCCCCTTCAGATCAGTGGCTCTAGTCTTGACCTTCCCAAACTATAGTACCCTTTCTGGAGTTGGGTCTGTCTTGCCTATATTAAAAGTTTCATCTCACATAAAAACTACTTGCTTGCAAAATCAGACATAAAAATACAAAAGTATCACAGCACAGTAATGCTGAAAAATTGTGCATTGTCTAATTTTTGCCATATAAATGTCATACTTTCAAAGTATGGTATAAACAAGCTGTATAACATTTTAGTTTGTACTCACTGCACTAGTGCTTTTTATGTTGCCTGTTGTAAAATTAGGCAAATATCTAGATGAGTTACTGTACCCTCCGGAAGATCTCTGTGAATCCCCAAGGTACACAAACCCCTGGCTAAGAACCATGGCTCAGATCTTCAGGAAGTGCCAGGCAATTGTTTCTCCAGCAGTCCCTGGGTGTGGGACTTGCTAAGGGCTGCTGCTTTTCCAATAAATACCACAACGCACAAGCAGGTCTGAGTTGATCCAGCAGAGGGCGCAATTCATCCTAATCACTACAGCAGATGGCTCATTCACAACAAAAAAGCCAGCCACCACTGTGATAGGATGCAGTTATAAATGTAACTAACTCAGCCACAAAAGATCATGTAGTTTGAACTCACCACTTAGCCCTTTGGCTTTATCTAAGCTAGCCTCCTACAGTTACCCTCTCACACTGACTCAGTGAGAACATATCCACTTCCTCTAGATCTATCTTCATAACCCAGGCTGCAATTTGCTGGTTTAAAATCATACTTTGCCACGTTTAGCAATAGCATTTCAATAGGAACCTGATAGAAATGTAGCCGTGTTAGTCTGGGGTAGTTGAAGCAAAATGCAGGACAATGTAGCACTTTAAAGACTAACAAGATGGTTTATTAGATGATGAGCTTTCGTGGGCCAGACCCACTTCCTCAGATCAAATAGTGGAAGAAAGTAGTCACAACCATATATACCAAAGGATACAATTTAAAAAAAATGAACAAATATGAAAAGGACAAATCACATTGCAGAACAGAAGGGGGATGCGGGGGGGTGGGAAGGGGGAGGAAGGAAGGTAAGTGTCTGTGAATTGCTGAGCAATTCACAGACACTTACCTTCCTTCCTCCCCCTTCCCACCCCCCCGCATCCCCCTTCTGTTCTGCAATGTGATTTGTCCTTTTCATATTTGTTCATTTTTTTTAAATTGTATCCTTTGGTATATATGGTTGTGACTACTTTCTTCCACTATTTGATCTGAGGAAGTGGGTCTGGCCCACGAAAGCTCATCATCTAATAAACCATCTTGTTAGTCTTTAAAGTGCTACATTGTCCTGCATTTTGCTTCAATAGGAACCTGTCTTTTTCCTTAGTTAACTGTGATAAAGGGATGACTGCATGCCCCAGGTTTCTGCGTGAGCCTCTGTTTCTGCATTTCAGAAGCATTGGCAGTATCTTGTAACGCAAAACAAAGTGAGCACTTCTCTCATTTGAATCAGCAGTGTTCTATGTATTTTGTCTTGCGCTGCGGCAAAGAAAGCAAAATCAAGAAATCTCTCTTTGTCTTGCATGATAATTTCACATGATAGGCCACCCACCCCCATCTAGTTTTATTGTAAGACTGTGTATTACGTGTAAGTACCTGAGCATCAATGAATGAGCTATCTGTTGTCTACTGGGTCTTAGTTTACAGTGTCTTCAGCCACAATTTATGGTGTCATTGCTTTTTGATTCCAGCCAACTTCCCCTTCCCTGCCTCCCACTGCCCCTGGAAACTGAGAGAGCAAACTCTTCCTTGTAATGCCTCATCATGGCACATTGCTAATAATGATGAAAGAGGTAAGACTCTCACAGCCCCTGGAGACAAAGCAGCATGTCTGCAAAGTGCCTTTTCTTTGTCCACCTACCTGAACAATTGGAGTTGGGCCTATCTATTCGGGTTCTTATACTGCGCTCATCTCTGCAGTACCCCGGTAATCACGCAGCAATGTGCTTTGCATTGCTCTTTTGAGGGGGCATCATCCTGCTGGAGATCTGAAAACACCCACCCCTCCCCTGTTTCACTATTTTACCCGTCAGTGCTCAAGCTCCTGGGCAGGATCATCATTAGCCAAGAATAGTTAAGTGACCCTTCATTTACTCTAGAGATGTGGTAGCTATTTAGTGGCATGAGACTCGCTCGCCATTCTCCAGTGCAACACGTCCACAGCAATGTCAGTGCCTGCCAGCCTTCAGAGTAAGACCCCACGAACCGTTATATTCCCTGCTGACATCCAGCAGCACTAGCACTCAGCTATAGGTCTTTGAGTCTTATTTCCCAGAATAGGTTTTAATTACAGTTAGCAGGAAAGGTGAGGTTCACTCAGTCCTGCAAGGTGCTGAGCACACCTGAGAAGAGATTTCCAGTGCAAGCAACAGGTTCAGGCTCCGTGAAGAGGAGATCAATATCCTCATTTTACAGTGGGAGAAACTGAGGCACCAGACTGGGAAGGTCTGAGGTTACCTAGCAGCTGCTGGTTCCCATTCCATTGCGCTAGTCACTAGGCGCCACTGCCTAGAGCAGTTGGTTGGAAATTTTGTGTCAAAACCCAAATGTCTGTCAAAAAATTATCACAGTGTGTCAACGTTCCTCAGCATGTCTGATTTTTCATCAGCAAACTGAATGCTGATTTTAACAAAAAAAAAATCATCTTTAGAGATTTATGCCAAAATTTTCCACTGAAAATATTGTGCAAACTGAATTTTGTTTCCCAACAAAGTATTCTGTGGGAGGAAACCCCGTTTTCTAGCAAGCTCTGCCTAAGAGCAAGTCTGTAAGGAGTTGGTGCTGCTGGCCTTATCCCCCTGGCCCCAGACAGCCACAGGTTTTCCATAATACATTCCACTGACTCCAACCCAGATCTCTTTCCAGAACTCTTGCTTTCTTGGCTGGCAGTGCCCACAACTGCTGTTTATCTACCTGCTCAGTTAGCATGGGCTAGTTTTCTTTAGAAGCCATTTTTGTGCTTCATGCTGGAACAGTGTGCATTTTAAATGTCAGTAAACAAGCAGGCTCTGGGTTGCTGGTTTCCTCTTCCTTCTCAGACTGAGTGAAAAGAAGCTCTGAGCTCTTTAGCACTGGCTTTGTAGCATGTGGTGGAATGGCTCTTGTGCTTAGCCCTAGTGGACTTTGGCTAGGTTTTTGTTTGCTTGCTTGTTTTTGGACCATAGTAACACTGAATCAGAACCTGAAAAGGGATGAAATGGTCCTTTCAGCTCCTCCTGCAGCCAATGACAGTGTTTAGCACAAGATCAAACCCTGTATTCCTACCACACACAGACTCAGCTGAAGCAAATTTTTTCTGTATTTCGTCACTGCACCCAAGAGAAAATGTTTCCTTGGGGGAGCTGTGAGAAAAGCAGAGAGCCATTTAAAGGAGCCTCATGGCATTCATTCACACACACATGCTGCTAGATTAATGCATAGGCTAACTCTTCTATTGGGACTCTTGCAGCCCTGTTGCTGCATCATGATATTTACTTGATGTAGCCTTTTAAATCAGTGCAGAAGAGACAAGGAAGGATCCAAGAAGTAACATGCTGAATCCCAGGGAGAGAACAATATTAGGAAAGTTGTTTCCAGGGACAGAAGGTAGGGGTGGGCCCCAAAGCGACTGAACAGCTGAACTCTTTATTGGCTCGGATTCACGTCAGCTGGTGACAGGTGTGGTGTTGGGAAAGACTTGGATTAGAAATGGAATAGCAATCTGATAACTAGCACAGTGTAACTCGTGGAAGGGCAACTGCAGTGAGTAATGGTAATACTTTAGTGTTTTAAAGTGCAAATAGGGGCATATTAAAACTTCTGGGTCTGATCTGGCCAACCCTCCCTTGAGCAGGTCATTCTATTGGGCAAGATTCTTAAGACTGGGTGAGTTGCACTAGGAGCAGTTCCAGGGGGAAATGATACTTTTAAGATGCTTTGTTGGCCCCTGGATTCCTTGGCTGGTGGGGCTTAGTCCCATGCTTAACATGAGTCAACGCATGTTGAAAGATGTTCTTACATACACCCATGTGGTCACAGCTCCACACACTTGTTCCTCCAGCCAAGGATAGCTAGACCCAAAGGGTATATTAGGAGCCCTGCAGAGCCACAGAGATCCACTTCATAGTTGCAGGTATCTGCATCCGCGGAGGTGGATGCGGACATTCACAGCTCCTTTGTGTGGCTGTGGATGCAGATGTGGATACAGATTTTGTATCTAGAACCCAGCAAATTTGTGGCTATTTTATATCTGCGAGTTATCTGCATCCATGGATGACAGTGCGCGTATCCACCGCTCATCTTTGTGGATATATACGCAGATGTGGATACAGGACTCAAGGCATATTGTTGTATTGATTTTGAAGGAATATATGGTCCCAAAAGAAGTAAACATGACCGTCTTATTGTCCAAGATTAAACAGGGTTCAACCAGGTATGGGGTTCGGTACACAGTATTAAGTAAGGTTTTATTTCTTGTTTTTTTCCCCCCTCTAACTGGGGGGAGTTTTAAAAGGAAGTTCCTCTCCCATTTGACAGTTTTTAGATTACATTAACTGCTGTACTACTTGTCATTTTTAGGGAAAAGAGAAGTCAGTTGAGATGGGCTGGAGTTGTTGCTGAAGTCTGATTCCTTTTCCTACAAGACAAAACAAGAAAAACACACACACAGGAGGGGAGAGAAAAGAACAGCAAGGAGAGAAACTGCAGCTTCTGTTTCCAGTTTTATTCACAGCCTCACAGTCGGAAAAACTCCTGTAGGACCCCTGACAGGAGACACAGCTGTGTGGAAGGGCTGGGGGCAGTATAGCCGAATGGCTTCATGACTGGGAGGAGCTGCCTGCGCAGGGCACTGGTTTTCTGGGACTGATGCTACCACATTCTTCCCATTTGGCTGTTCCGGGAGAAGAGCTCTGTGGTTTAGCAGACACCAGTTGCTATTGGTAGATGAGATCGGCACCCCAGGGGCATAGCCATGGATGGGCTCCTCCAGTACGCTCACCTTGCTCTGCCCGGCGCTCTGGCCAGGGATCCGGGCCAGGAACTGGGGGCTTGCCACTCCCATCTTTGCCCTCCCATCTGACGCAGGAACCCAGCCAAGTGGAGCATCCACGGATAGACATTTGTGTCCACGCAGGACTCTGAGACCTGGAAACTTGTACCAACACAGGGCTGTGTAAGGCACTGCTGGTAGTTGCCATTTTCTGGCTTCATTCAGTCCTAGCGCAGTTTTGGGAAATACAAAGCCTTGGCCAGCTAAGCCAGACTTTGATGAAAGAGAAGGCAAAAGGTAAGATATAGGACAGAGAAGAAATAAGGGGGAAATAAGCAGGGGTAGGTTTGCCAACTGTCTAAACTCGAACACCTTTGCCCCACCCCTGACCTCCACTTTTCTGAGGCCCTGCCCCTGCCCTACTCCTGCTCACTCCATCCTCCCTCCCTAGGCTGCTTACTTTCCCCCACCCTCATTCACTTTCACTGGGATGGGGCAGAGGGTTGGGGTGTAGGAGGCAGTGTGGGTTCTGGGCTGGGGCTGAGAGTTTTGGAGTGTGAGAGGGGGCTCTGGGCTGAGCCTGGGGCATGAGTTTGGGTTGTAGGAGAGAGTGGAAGCTCTGGGAGAGAGGTTGGATGCAGTAGGAGGCTCAGGGCTGGGGCAGGGGACTGGGGTGTAGGAGGGGTTCAGATGAGGGGCCTGTGGGAGGCTCTGGATGGGGGCTTAACACTGGGATAATGTTCCCTGTAAGCTGTGTACTTAGGCAGCCTTCCAGGAGAAATTCAAATGCCACCTAGCTGATTAGCAAGAGCACCCACAGGCAGCATCATGTGTTTCTAATGGTGGTGCACATCTGCACATGCCTCAGTGAATGCAACAAAATTTATTCTGCACGTGGATGGGGAAATTAGAGTGAACAGTGGCCCGGTGGTTTCGGTGCCAGAGGGAGCAAGGGATGTGGGCTCCAGTTGGGTGGTGTTCACCTTGGGCCACTCCCAGTCAGCAGTGCAACGCTGTAGGCAGGCTTCCTGCCTATCCTGGCCACACGCCACTCCCGGAAGTAGCTGGCACATTCCTCCTTGCAGCTGTAGGTGGGGGTGGGGGAAGTGGCTCCATACCTGCCCCTGCCTGCAAAGGCAGCGTCCGCAGCTACCACTGGGCACAGTTACTGGCCAAGGGGATTGCTCTGGGTGGCGGCAGCATGCAGAAACCCTCTCTCCCCCTTGCCTGTGGGTCACAGGGAGGGATGTGTGGGCTGCTTCCCGGAGCAGCACAGCTCCAGGGGAATCTGTCTTAGCTCCACCACGCCTCCAGACTTGTAGCAGCCTATCTCCCAGTTTGGCTGCAGGAGTCCCTGACAAATCGAGCCAGATTCCGGGAGACTTGGGGTAAAACTGGGAATGTGGGCAACCCTAAGTAGGAGAGACATGAAAAGGAGACGTAAGGGAGGGTAACAGTCTCATATTCCAGTTGCTGATGGGGATTTAGCTTGAGCTGGTGGAGTTGGCAATGTTATTTGAATCCCTTTACTTGGCCTAAGATATGTCTATGCATATAGACAAGGTTTGTCAACAAAACGTATGTAGACATCCAAAAGTTGACAAAACAAAAATCCCCAGAGGGTATTCACACTTGCTCTCTCTGTGGACAGATCATGTTCACACTGGGGGTACCATCAACAGTGTGCGCAATGCCCTGTGGGTATGTATTCTACATTGCAATATTGTGGGAAGACAGAGTTGATCCCTGCGCTTCTTGGATTTCCTTCCGAGTTCTCGCACAGCAGTCTCAGCTGCTGGGAGCAGCATTATTAATGAGTGCTCCATGCTGAGGAATGTCAAAGTAACTCAGGAGCCTGCCCCCCTCGTTCTGCAGCAGCAGTCTGTCTGCTGCTGTGTTCCTAGTGCAGGGCAAAACAGGAGCACTCACTCAGCTGTCAGATACTTTCCCAGCTTTGAAAGAGGGAGGGGACGCATTCCTGCAAGGCAGCAGTGATCAAAACACTGAGCACAGCCATCAGAGCAGGCATGATGGGATACTGGCGGACAAACAGCAGAGTCAACAATAGAGGGAGAACAAAAGAAAAAAGTCTCTCCCAGGGGAGAAAGTTTTTGTTCCCAAAACTGGATGTTTTTCCCAACAAAAGTTACATTGCACTGTAAACGCTCTCACTGTTTTGAGGAAAAATTTCGATTACGACAATGAAGGCCCAAAGGTTTCAAGGAAGATTTTGGGATTCCCAGGGATAGTGTGGGTGGCAGCCATGATATTAAAGCTTGCTGCTGCAGTTGATGGCAGACAGCTTCTTCTGCACATTTTTCACTAGAAGTTTGTTTTCTAAAAGAACCCTAAGAGGGAATGAAAGATGGAATAACGCAACCCTATTGTTTACCCTATTGTTTATTGTTTACAAATAATACCTAATATCCAACCCACCAATTTTTGTTATTAATTTTTATTCCCACACTTTTCTTTTTTATCAGCCATGATTTGAACGCTGTCTTTGAATTATATTAGTAGGTCTTTTTGTTCGTATTAATTCAGAGTTTTTGTTTTCCTTTTGCACCTTTTCCCATTAGCATTTATTATTATTATAGGCTATTGTGAGACTTTATGAACTTTTACTCAGGCCTTGTCTACACTGGCAAGTTGCAGCACAATAAATCAGCTCCCAGTGCTGTAACTCCAAATTGGCCAGCCACTTAATGCGCACAAACTTTGCAGTTGCTATGCTCTAGGAAAACCACCTCAGTGAGAGATGTAGAGCTTTCTGCATAGTGGCTACAGCACTTTAGTGCCAGTGTGGATGCCCTTGTGTTTTTCAGCACTGTGACTGACCTCCGGTACCTGTTCCATAATGCTTGTTTTTGCCTCTCTGGTCACTGGTTTTAACTCTACTGTCCTGCCCCCACATGACTGGCCCTCAGACCCACCCTTTATATTCCTCGGGAATTTGGAAAATCCTCTTCCTGTTTGCTTGGCTGTGTGTGGTGTACTCTCAGCACATTTTCCTGAGTGACCATGTCTGCTCCACATACCAGGCGACCCCCTACTTGGAGCAATGCTGAGGTGCTGGACTTCATCAGGGTATGAGGAAAGGAAGCTGACCAGTTCCAGCTGCCTACCAGCCATAGGAATTATGATACTTATGGGCAGATATCAAGATTCATGACCAGGAAGCACTGAGGAACAGGGTCAAAGTGAAAGAGCTGCAGAACGCCTACCACAAGGTGCGGGAGGCAAACTGCTACTCTGGTGCACCCATGACCTGCCAGTTCTACAGAGAGCTGGACGCCAGAGCCATCCCATCCATAACACGGTTCAGGGCAGCCACCCCAGGCTTTGCCCATGGCGGTTGCCTCAACCATTCTATGAGCGGGACCTTGGGAATTACTGAGGGATTGGCATGGAGTGGGAGCAGGGGTTGCCCCCCAACACTCACCATGGCAGCAGGAGCTAGAGCAACCCAATAGTCTGCGCCATTCTGCCTTCTTTTGGCGGTTGTGCTCTGCTTCACTGCGGTAGCAGGAAGCAGCATGTCCCATCCCCAGAGCACTCTGTTTCCTGCCATCACAGTGAGGCAGAGCACAGCTGGCTGGGAGAGGGCAGGAGGGCAGAGTGAAGCAGGCTGCCGGGTGCTCCAGGTCCCATTGCTGCGATGCGTGCAGCGGGAGGGGCGGTTGACCGTGGCTGCCACACTATGACAGGCCCCCTGCTAATCTCTGGCTCATGTTGCTCAGGGAAGGGGCCAAGGAGCAGGGGTGGGAAATGGTGGAACAGAGGAGGGGCAGAGGCAGGGCTTAGGGAAGGGCTAGAGTGGGGGTGGGACAGAGCAGGAACAAGGCCTGTGGCAGCGGGGTTGCCCTGGGCCCTGCTCCTGGGGGTACTGGGAAGAGTTGTCCTCCTCCCCAGACTCCACTAGGGACAGCCCTGCTGGATGTGATACCTGGTGGTGAACCCATCTTCACTGTGAAGACCCTCATGGACACTTGTGGGGCTGTGTCAGCCAAGAGTGGGCCAAGCTAGGAGAAGAACAACGTGGACGAGGATGCTGAGCAGGAGGCAGACCCAGAGCCAGAGGAAGACTTTCTCCAACACACACACACATTTCCCTGCCCCTGTGAGTACTCACCATTTTGGGGGTCTTGTAGCTTACGTGCACTTGCCTTGGGACAGCCAATTCGTGATAGGTGTGTGAATAGTGCTTGTGTTTAAAAACAGTCATGTCAGGATGCTATCAAGTGATAACAATGATGCCTCAGTAAAACATTGTATTTTGCTTCACGGTTATAACCTTGGGATCCCAGCCTGCCTTGCTATCGCCATCAGAATGGCTGCACAGAATTAGCAAGTGGCCTCAAAAAACTAGAGAGGATCTGCTGGTTGATGTCATGCTGTAGTCTGCTGCTGAAAAGAAAGAACTGAAGGACTGGTGGGCGAGGTTCCCTCTAAGCAGCACAGCCCTGCAGCTGCTTAATCAGCCCCGCCCAGCCAGAGGCTCTGGGCTCTGTGCACAGAGTTGCCTGACTGGGCAGGCTGATTAAGAAGCTATGGAGCTGTGCTGCTGCACCGCTTAGAAGGAACCTTGCTGGTGGGACACTGAGTGGAGGGAACAGAAGGAGAATGCAGAGTGCTGGAATGAAGCCAGGGAGCAGCTCTTCAACCTTACAGTGCACCAAGTGAATATGGTGGAGACACTTCTAACACTGCAGATGGAGCAATTCTGTGTCCACTTCCCGTCGCTGTAATGACGCAGAGCAGCAGGCTGGGAGAGGGAAGTGGGGTGGAGCGGAATAGGATTCTGGGTGTTTCAGCTCCCACTACTGTAATGAGTGAGTGTGTGTGTGTGGGGGGGTGACTTCTGCTGCTGCCCTGTGCCAGGATCCCTGGTAATCTCCAGCACGTTGTTTGGGCAAGGGGGCAAGGAGGCAGAGCAGGGGCAGGGGGAGGGTGGATCTTGTGCATTTCAAAGGGAGAGAGACAGCAGGATAGTAAGCGCCCCTCCCTTATCGACTAATTGAGTAGTCGACGGAAATTCCATTGACTACTCAATTAGCTGATGCATCAAAATTTAACATCCCTAATGCTCATAGCCGCATGCTGTAGCCTCCATAACATTTATGAAGGGAAATGTGAAAGCTTCACTCAGGGCTGGACCACTGAGGCTTAGCACCTGGTGGTTGAGTTTGAACAGCCAGAGAGCAAGGCTATTAGAGGGGCCTGGTGTGAGGCTATAAAAATCAGGGATACTGTCAAGGCTGCTCTCCACTCTGGCATGTCAACTGCAGAAGGTGGGGGCCTACAAAAGACTTTAAAATTCCTTGCCACTAAAAGGCTTGTATTAAAACTCCCCACTCATGCTGTTTTCCCACTGCCCTCTGCCTCTCCTACCCCCCGCAGAGACTTGAGGGGGAACCAGCTCCTGCTCTCCCCCCTCTTGCTGCCTCTCTGTGATAGAAGTGGTGGGGTGGGGGAGCAACTAGTTGAGTTCCTATTGGACGACCCAATAAGCATTTGCTTATCAGATAGTTGACTAGTTGCTTACATCCCCAATGAGCAGAGGAATGTTATCATCGGCCCGGTCCAGCCTCCCACACACACATCACCAGGGAGCCTTTAAATGGCCAAAAGCACACCCCACAATCATTCTACAGTGCAATCACCACACACTTCTCCACAAGCAGGGCAGCTCTCATTCTCATGTCCTTGTTTCCCACGCTCAAAAGTGGAGTTCCACCATGGTTAGCACCTCTATGAATGCCACAAGACAGCACATGTCATAGCTACTGTGCATGGCAAGATCACTGTTGGACTCCTCTTCTTCACTTTGTAGTTTAAGGAATAACTTGACTGCCATTTGTGACATGTTAGTGAGACCTATCAGCATTTTCTTCAACTGTTCAAGGTCCATTCCCACAGATAGAGGAGGCAGAGCACGCGGCACAAAAGCCATTGGAAGATAGGGCCAAATGCAGATGGAAGCACAGGGGTCGCCAGGATGCATCATGGGGTATTGGGAGAGGACCCCGGTTGCCCTGCAACTCACCCTTCACCATCTTACAAGCCTCAGCTTTAAAAGAGGAAAAGGTGCTCTGTGGGATAGCTGCCCACAGTGCACGGCTCCAAATGCCACAAGTGCGGCCACACTACAGCTCTGGCAGCTGACGGTGTGAATACATGACAGCAGTTTCTCTGCCGGGCATTGTGAGCAGTGCTGTAACTGCTAATGCTTTACACCTGCCAGTGTAAACATAGCTGCTTCACTTTTCCCTCTGGAATTCGCAATTAGGGTACATTTGTAAACCCAATTATTACCATGTAATCCCCTTCTTTTACAAACCAATGTATGCTAGGATTGGGCAGTGGTCCATAATATTACAATTGTTAAAATAAAAACTGTATTTGAATTTAGGCACATAAAAGCAAAGTCAGAGAAAATTGCATTTGATTATATTTTAAGGTTTGCACATTTTTTATTTTTAAAGTGTGATTTACAAATTTTATATGATTAGATGTTACAAAAATTGCAGTTAAGTCTTCTAAGAACCTAGAATTGTCTCTATTTGCTGCTAAAACAAACCCTGAGCTGTCACTGTTATACACTTGTAAGATGTTTAAAAATGAACCAGCTTTTATTACCTTTTTGGCTGCAGGCCCAGAATGGGTAAAGATAGAAAAAACCCTTTACCCTTCTTTTTGCCATTCATACATTTGCACAAACAGTGACAATTTTACACACTAGTGGCAAAATTTGCTTACTTGGAGAATTTTTTAGCCTGGATGGCATTTTTACCCCATAAATGTGGGAGGGGGAAGCGGGTATTTATTTTTTATAAAGAAGTGATAAGATGATCTTCCTTTGAAAGCACTTTTGTATTGATGAGCCATTTTCAGTCCCCCAAAAGCAATAAATTTTTCCAGGCATTTTTAGTCTCTTAGGGTATGTCTAGACTACATGGCTCTGTCGCCAGAGTCATGTAGATTAGTTTACTAGACATACCCAAATGAAGCGGCAATTTAAACAATCACCGCTTCATTTAAATTAAAATGGCTGCCACACTGAGCCGATCAGCTGTTTGTCGGCTCAGCGCACTAGTCTGGACGCTCCGCGGTTGACATCAAAGGCATTTGTCGTCCGCCCCATTATGTGTCATGGGATGAGGATGCCAAAAATGTAATATTAATTTTGATATATTACATGGGCCTAAAGAGTCAAACATGGTAACACGATCCTTTTACTGTCCAGTACTAAAAGTAGGGTTGCCAGATGTCTGGTATTGACCCAGACAGTCTGGTATTTTCGCCTCTTGTCTGGTAAAAAAAATTCAGAAAATACCGGACACCTAAAATGTCCGGTATTTTCTGATTTTTTTTTCCCTGCCAGGAGGCAAAAATACCAGACACCTAGCAACCCTATGACACACGCAGCAACAGGCCCAGCCCCCGGGACCCTCCGGATCCCCCGCCAGGTTTCCCCCCCAGATCTCCTGCACACCCCGCTTCCCTGGTTCCACAGGGCTTGTCGCGGGAGCAGAAAAACAAGATGGCCACCAGCAAAAAGCCTCTTCTTAAAGGGAGCATGCTGGTTTTTTTATTATTTTATTTATTTATTTTTTTGCTTAGTAACTGCTGTTGGGGTCCTTTTTTTTCAATAATTTGGTCTCCCCCTTTTTTTCACTCAACAGAATTTTTTTCCCGATTTTTTTTTTTGGGGGGGGCAGTCAGTGTTTTGCGTTAAACCATCTGGCAACCGTATTAAACAGTGTTAAACAAGATTCAGGGTTAAGCAGATATAGATCTCAGCTTGCTTAGTACCTCGGGAAATACACCACAAACAATCTTTTAAATCTTTTAAAGATACAGAAAAGAAGGAAAAACAGATAAAGCATTTGAAGTGTAAAGTACCAAGTCAGGCTTTTGTTTAACAACATTCCTTGTTTACTTTTCCCCATCTGGAGAGTTTTCAAAAAAAACCTGTTATCTGACAGTCTTTTAGTTGATATTAAAGATAATTATTGTCCTTCTTGGGGCTGTGACAGAGTGCTAATTGTAGCACTCTGGTCACTTAGATCAGTGGTCTCCAAAGTGGGGTGCGCACACCCCAGGGGGTGTGCAAGATGCTCCATTGGGGTGCGGGAAGAAAATTCCCCGGCGCCGGCCATGTATGGGGCATAGTGGAGCCGTGGGAGGTGGGGCCAAGGGAGCGCATGCGTGGCATGCTCAAACGTTGCGAAACAGCTGAGAGGGGAGACACCTGGGCGTGGCGTGACGTCATGGCCTGGGGCTTTAAAACCACCCTGCCCAGCATTGCACCGCATGGCCCAGCACGTGGTCTGGAGCCCCAGAAGCAGCTGGGGCCAGGGCTGCAAGGACTTATGGGGCCCGATCACAGACTCCAGTCCCACAAATTGGAAGGCAGAAGGTGTGTGGGGGAGGAAGGGGAAAGGGCTTGTGCTGAAGGGAGGAGAGGAGAAGGGCAGGTCAGGAGAAGAAAGGGGAATGCACCAAGGGACAGGGTGGAAGAAAGACAAATGTCTTAGGAGAGGGGATGAGGAGGGGTAGCTCACATGATCAGAGTGGGACTACTGGAGGAGTGGGCACAGAGGGGAGAGAAGGGCTGGTGGAGGGGGTCAGGTCGCAGGAGAGCTGAGAGCAGTGAGAAGGGCAGGAGTCAGGACAGAAGAGGAAAGTGAGGAGTTGGGGGGCAGCAGGCATTAGGGGAGCTGATGGAGCAAGGGAAGGAGACATGGCAGCAAAGGGAAAAGGTAGAGGTTTATAAAATGTTTATTAATAACTTGGGTGCCACAGTGGCACATCCAAACAAGGCCCATGAACTCAGTACTGGTGCACAACATAAAATTCATTCTGCTCATGGGAGGAAAATAATTAAGCATATTTAATCACACTGCTATCACTAAAAATATTATTATTATTAATATTTTTTTAGTGAGAGCAAAAAGCACATGTCTGTACCGTTAATGAATAAAATAAAATAAAAAAATTATTTTAAAAATATTGTTTATTTCATCTTTATCTCATCCTTTCTTAATTTCTATTTTTTGTGTATGTTTTATAATGTACATAATATATTAGTACAGTAGTACATGTATATAATTTATAAATAAATAAATATACATATATTGGGGGTGCATGCTCAAAAATTTTTTATTGATGGGGGTGTGCAATCAAAAAAGTTTGGAGACCACTGACTTGGATAACTGCATAACAGAGAAGATTACAGACTAAGCTGGTGGCCATTAACTTGTTATGGAGGAGATTGTTGATGATTGGGCTAATGAGCTCAGTAAGGGAAGACATAGCTGGACATGGTAGAGCAAGTTGGGTAGATGGTGATTCTTGACATGTGCTTGTACTGTGTTCCACTATTCTGGAAATATAAAGATTAAAGTCACATGAGGAAAAGAAATGGATTTATGTAGACTGAGAGTAAGAATCTACCCAAATGGACCATTCTGAGTGGCATAGTGAGTAACTAAGGAAACACTCTGGCATAGGGGAAACATGAAGTTATCTGAAAGGGGCTGAAGCTGCTGTTCTTGATGTCTGTGTGTGTTTCTTAAAATATAAAACAAGGCAAATACACGTAAGGGGGTGTGAAAGAAAACAATCCAGCTTCTGCATTTTATTTGTAACTTTGTTGTGAGACAACTATGTGTATGGCACACAGTTTTGGTAGCCACTCTTAGACCTGGCAACTTGTACCAACACTGAGCTGTTTGGGGCATTGCTAAGAACTGCCTCTTTCTGGTTGCAGTTTTGCAAAACATGACATTCTTGGGTGGCTAAGCCAGCCTCTTCTTGAACAGAAGGTGAAAGAACAGAGAGAGATGCAAAAGTTCATGAAAGGGTGGTTGGAATTAAGTTGGTGGAAGTGGTTATGCTATTTGGGTTTCTTTCTTTGGCTTGTCCTGGTCTGTATATCTCTCAAGATTAGCCGCATGAAGGCCCAGTGCTGTTGTGGTAGTTTTTGGAGTCCCAAGAGAATGGAGGTGTGGCAGTCATGAGCATAAAGCTAGTTGTAGTGGTCAGACAGCTGCTGCTGCTGCTAATTTTCCTCCAACAATCTCTGTTTCTTATGAACTGCAGAAGGGAGCGGAATAGCCCATACCCTCATTATTTTGTTTACTGGTAAGACTTTATATCTGGCAATTTTGCTGTATTGATTTTTCCATCCCACACATTTCTTGTCTATTCAGCATGATTTTAACACAATTCTTGAATTATATTAGTAGGTCTTTTTGTTCTTATTAATTCCGTTTTTGTGTTTTTGCACTTTTTCCCATGAACATTGATTGTTGTAGGTTATTGTGAGATTTTATGAACTTTTGCTCACTTTCAACAGCTGAGCTTAGAATTAGGGTAAACTCATAGACCCAGATACTATAATACATACCAGCCACACTTAGGCTATGTCTACACTGGTGGCTTCTTGTGCAAGAACATCTTGTGCAGGGGTTTTTGTGCAAGAAGTCTTGTGCAAGAAAATGTCCACACTGCCATGTGCGAGCTGTGCTTTTGTGCAAGAGCATCCATGGCAATGTGGACGCTCTCTTGTGCAAGAAAGCTCTGATGGCCATTTTAGCCATAGGGCTTTCTTGCACAAGAAATCCCTGCCGAGTGTCCACACTGCCCTCTTGCCCAAGAGCTCCTGTGCAAGAGGCCTTACACCTGTTAAAAAAGAACGTAGCGCTTGTGCAAGAAGTCCTCTCTTACCACACCGCAGTGCAAATTTCCTTGCGCAAGAGCGGGCGGGCAGTGTGGACGCTCTGTGGATTCTTGTGCAAGAACGGCCATACTTGCGCAAGAAGCCGTGAGTGTAGGCATAGCCCTAGGGTTGCCAGATGGTTTCAACAAAAATACTGGACACATTTGACATTTCATTACATCTTATGTAGAAAATACCAGACATTTATATTTTCTCATTTATATTTTCTCAATTTGTTTCCGGAACAGAATGCTCAAATACTGGACTGTCTGGTTCAAAACCAGACATCTGGCAACCCTAGCCACACCTCATTTCACCCAGAAATGCCCTTTGTGCCTACATTTGGAAATGAAGGGTGTGTGTGAGCCTCTATGCCACCTCTAGGCTCCCCTGGGGGTTATACTACAGACTTGTATCAATAAATATAGCCGCTTCTGTTGAAAATGCAGAGTAGAAATGCTGTCCCCCTGGCTAAGCTGCCAAGGAGCTTCTGTGTACTGTGTTCTCCTTCTGCATGCACAGCTGAAACAGAAATGCAACGGTCTTGCATCGGCATAAGCTGCAAGGTCAGCTCAGGTGGAGGGGGAGGCAGAGTATGTGATTTATGCTCACAAGTGGCTGTGCACAAAATGGCTGTGCTCCTATTTTGGGGAGCCAAAATGATTACACTTACAAAACTAAAGGTATGACCTGAAAACTTGGCCCTGTGTATGGTGTCTGTAACTCTAGCCCTTCCATCCCATTCATTCCCATTTCTCACCCCTTTCTCCTGAGGGCTTTCTCTTATGGAAAAATCCTATAGAATATTATATATTTTCTATATGCCTTTTGGTACATCCTTTGGATTGACATAGAAAATTATATCCCTGCTATGGGGTTATGGGGGTGGTTCAAAAAACTTACAGGAAGGTTAAGCATTTTTTCTTGTCTTCTATGGGTATTTAGTTGTGTGTTGATAGCATCCAGTTGGTTTTATTCCCTATTAAATTCATTCAGATGCTGCTTTGTACCCATTCATTTCCCAGTACAGTTATGTGGTTCTGTGCCCCCCCCCCACATATTGGTAAAGCATCCCTAACTAAGACTACATGTATAAGCTCCCATAAACCTTCATACTACACAAACAAATGTCTCAACTTTTCCCTGAAGAGGAAAGCCCGTCATTAACAAACTCTTGAACCTTCCCAAGTATTCCAGAGAAAATTCACAGAAGAGGGAACAACCCATCTTTCCATTCCAGTTTCCCCGATACTAAGCCTCTCCTTCCTCACAGTGTTTGCCCCTCTGGATTCTCCCTGCATATCTGTTGCTAAAATCCCCACTATGGTACAGATGTATTGTGTGGTATTGGCTGCGTTTTTCTTGAGATTAGAGATTACTGTGGCATGTGCAGCTACAACACTTCAGATGCCTTCACTTTCTATTGCTCTCTGCCAGAAATGTGAAAAAACTCCGCCGGTGTATTTATGAGGCAGCCATTTTGTTCACTGAGCTACTGCTTGTAGGAGGAGCAAGGCACTGTGCTCTAGTGAAGAGACTTTACCTTCATTTGTTTTTGATTTTCCTTATGCTAAAATAAGTCATTTTACACTGAATGTATAAGGTGGTTTTTTCATTTGGGGGCAAACTCAAACCAATGGCCATCTCTGCACTCTTGTCACCTGACGGGCTTTCTCTTATGGGAAAATCCCGTAGAATTAGTGATTTAAAATGCCTCTAGACATTGTAACATCCTTTAGATTGAAATAGAAAACTATGTCCCTGCTATGGAATTCCAGGGGTAGTTCAAAACCCTTAAGGAAGATTAAGCATTTTTTCTTGGCTTCTGTGGATATTTAATTTAGTTTCTATAGAACCCTGTTGGATTTACTCCTTATTAAATATATTCAGGCTTTTTTCAAGGGGTTGGAAGCTAGAATTCGGCTCATTCCCTCATCCTGAGAAAAATGTATATTTTTTCAGTGTAGAGAACTTTTATTTTAGATAAAGGAAAACAACAGAAAAACAAATATAAAATCTGTGTGTATATGAGAGACAAGGAGAACCAACACTACCACTATCACCACCACCTGTGGTATGGTGGGCTAGGACAGTGTAGCATGGGAAGGGAATTTGCACATTCACATGCTCTGTAGCATTGTGTATCTCAAATGGCAGCACAAAATGATTGTCCTAGGATTGCCCCTGTGAGAAACATCGAGGTGACATGAATAGGAATTTTCTGACTGAACAATTTTTCTATTTGTTGAAACTGAAATTGTTCACAGGAAAGGGTCAATTCTGGTGATTTTTTTTTTTATGGCAAACCTTTTAAAAAAGGGTTTTGAAATGCTCAGTGTCCTTATTCTGACATTTTTTGAAATGAGAAATTTGTTTCAAAATTTAGGCTAAATGCTGATAACTTTTATTTTATCCTAAAAGCCATTCAACTTTAATTTAGGAAAGTTTTGATAATCAAAACAGAATGCTTCAATTGATCCAAATCGAAATTATTTTTATTTGGGGATTTTCAGTTTTTAGATTTTGATGCTTTACCCCAATTCACAATGGGAAAATGTTCTGGTATTTCAAAACATGTTCATGAGATGGAATATTCACTTCCTTCCCAGTTCTAGTGAAGCCTTTTCTACATGAAAAACAGTACAGAGAGTACTATCTGTTACCTGACTCCAGATACCACACTTGTTTTTTTCATGTGACTGCACTGAATTCCCAAGGGGTCATATGTCCTCTTCCTTTCCTAGTTTTAACTAGAACCAATGAAAAGCATATTAATATGATTTAAATAATGAAAGCTGTTAGTACTGTAATTAATACTGAGTCTTAGTGAATTCATTCATTCCGGGATGTGTATATATACAATTCTCCTCCTTGGTCATGCTATCTTTGGGCTTGGAGCTGGATGCTGGACACAACAAGGACAAGAGGGTGAGTTAGGAAGACAGTAGAAGTCTTAACTCTGGAAATTCTTGCTATTGTTTCTTTCCCTTTCATGAGACTTCAGTAATATTGGCTGCTGTGCTGTATCCCATGCAGTACCAACAAGTGAGAGAGTCTGAAGGGGTCGCAAGAAATGTTCCCTCTAATTTTTCCATTCATGTGCAGAATAAATGTTATGTGCACCAAGGCATGTGCAGAGGTGCACTACCAGTAGAAACACATGCTGCCGGTAGCTATGAGTGCTTCGCTAATCAGCTGAGTGGCACCTGAATCTCTTCTGAGTGGCAAGTGAAAAAAGCCCTGTGCTCTGAGCACTGAGGGGAATATTGCTGAAAGCCTTCACTGGGAGAGATTTGTTGTTAATTACCTGAACTCTTTCCCTTAATTGAGGGATCCGCCTTGCTGAGGATTCTCTTGATTCTCATAGCCGCCCTCTGTGGACATATGCTCTGTGGAGTGATACACAGCACAGAGTGGGATTAGCTTCTTGAGCTGGGATGGGATTCAGTTCTTCTGCCAGTAGCCCACTCAGCAGAATGCTCGGACATGCCAGGAGACGGTAATGACAGGGGGCACAGAGAGGAAAAAGCTTGTGCACAGAGGGAGAGAGCAAAAATGACAGCAGGTCAAATAGAGAAAGGAACTTGGGTTATGGGGAGAGGGGGGAGAGGAGTGTGTGTACAAAGAGCCCAGGAGAATGGTGGAATACTTGTCAGTGGGGCTGTAAGAATAAAGCCTTTTACCATATGGCTACAGAAGGTCCTAAAGCTTTTTGTCTGCAGCCATATTAGGAGAGTGGCAGCCATTAGCTAAGAAGCAGTAAATTGCATCCTCACAGTCCATCTAAATTACACTCAAACAATGTAATATTGGTTTGTTAAAAAGAAGATTCTGTCCTAATAGCACCCACTATCACCAGTTCAAGAAACAGATGTTAGATGGTTAAAGGAAATTTAGTTTGACAGCATTCTGTCGGGCAAGAAATCACTTATCAATAGTTGTGCTTGCAAAATCCTTACTTCTTTATTGTTTTGTCTTTATTTCTACACTACAGATTGAAGCTGCTGCTGTTGATCTTCCAGGGTTTGAAATAGCGGTTTAGTTAAGACACTAATTCAAAGTGAGAGGGGCGCTCCGGTTGATGCCAGTAACCTTGCTTTCAGGAGGAATAAGGGAAGTTGAAGGGAGGGCATTCTTCCTTTGACTTCCTGCAGTGTAGACAGCACCAAAAGCTGAGTTAAGCTACTTTGACTTCAGGTACACGATTAATGTAGCTGAAATTGCATATCTTAATTTGACTTTGTCCCGTAAATGGTTTCCACTTCTCTATTTTGTCCATATGATCTCTGTCTGGTTCTTCAATAGTTTCTGTTACATAATTAATTTTGCTGGGTATAAATTAATTAAGGTTGTAGGATATGATTGGTTATGGAATTGTTTTACAATGTTAGATTTGGTTAGTACATTTTTAGCAAAATGTTTGGATAAGGTATAGCTAAGCAGGTTTCACTATATAAAAAAGGAGACCAGTAGAAAGAACAAAAGAATAAGAGGAAAGACATGGAAGAAGAGAAGAAATCACCTTTAAGACACTGCCTAAGATGAAAGCTGCTAAGAATCCTCTACATGACTGTGATGCACAGCAACCAGAATGCAGATGAGACCAGAGGCAACCTGTTTGGGGCAGCATCAGCTATATCACACACACCCCAGCCAGGGGAAGGGCCAGAATAATAACCTTGTTCCCCAAATTCTGCCTCGCCCCATCCCTCCCCTCACATACTCCACCCCCCCCCCCGCTGCCCTGCCTCTTCCTCTTCCTCTTCCTCTTTCTCTGGCAGTGCCACACCACTTCCAACGAGTGCGAGGATGGTCTTGACCTCCCCCAGAATAGCGCAGTGTGAGAGCAGCACAAACTAGCGCATGGCCTTGAACCCCAAGAAGTGGGTAATGGTAGGTGCCCCCCAAGTGTGCAAAGAGAATTTTGTCTGATTAATAGGGAGAGACTGGGTGAAGGGAAAGCAACCCGAAATAGGTGGGATAGAAATGGAAGGCCCAGGAGGGGCAAAAAGGGGGTTGGTGTGGGAGAGAGGAGAGAATGTGGAAGTGAGAGAGAATGAGTTGATGATCGAGGAGGAGTTGAAAGAAGAAAGTAAGGGAGAAACAGTAGTCAAGACAGAAATACATGAGAAGTCTGAGTGTAAAGGGAGAGCAAGTGGGGGTGGGGAAGAGAGGCTGAATGTGAGGACACAGGTAGGGAGAAAAGAGTGAATGTCTTGAAAGAGGAAAGTGAGATTTTATGGAAGATAAAATTGCCAACTTGGAAATATGAAAAATGTCTGGAATGGTCGACCAGGGGGCCACTCAGGGAAGGATGAACAGAACCCCTCTCTGCCCTAGGTGCAGAGGTGACGGGGCTGTGCGTATCTATTAGAGGCAGTAGCATGGGGCTGGAGAGGGAGCACTGGCTCCCACCATCCCTCCCCTTGCTGCCTCTGATACAGAGGTCCATCTATCCCAGGATCCTGTCTGCCGACAGTGCCCAATGCTAGATGCCTCAGAGGGGAAGAACACAACAGGCAATCTTCATGTGATCCCTCCCCTGTCATCCATTTCCAGATGAACAGAGGCCAGGGACATTCCTACACATCCTAGCTAATAGCCATTGATGGACCTAACCTCCATGAATCTATCTAGCTCTTTTTTGAACCCTGCTAAAGTCCTAGTCTTCACTACATCCTCTGGCAAGGAGTTCCACCAGTTGACTGTGTGCTGAGTGAAGAAAAACTTCCTTTTGTTTGTTTTAAACCTGCTGCCTGTTAATTTAATTTGGAGACCCCTAGTTCTTATATTTTGGGAATAAGGAAATAACTTTGCCTTATTCACTTTTTCCATACCAGTCATGATTTTATAGGCTTCTATCATATACCCCCTTAGTATCCTCTTTTGTAAGATGAAAAGTCCAAGTCTTTTTAATCTTTCTTCATATGGGACCCATTCCAAACCCCTAATCATTTTTGTTGCTCATTTTTTAACCTTTTCCAATGCTAATATTCAGGGCTTGACAAATAATACAATCTACTCGCCCATGGTGAGTAGATTGTAACCCGGAAGAGGAGGGTTCGGGCGAGCTGCGCATGCGCAGATCGCCAGACTGCACAGCTGGCGAGCGGGGCTCACCGTGGTTCGGCGAGCCCTGCTAATATATCTTTTTTGAGATGAGGCGACCATATCTGTACATGGTATTCAAGATATGGTCATACCAGGGTTTTATACAGAGGCAATAAGATATTCTCTGTCTTATTCTCTATCCCTTTTTTAATGATTCCTAACATTCTATTTATTTTTTTAACTGCCACTGCACACTGAGTGGATGTTTTCAGAAAACTGTCCACAATGACTGCAAGATCTCCCTTTTGAGTAGTTGTAGCCAAATTAGTCACCATCATATTGTATGTATCGTTGGGATTATTTTTTTCCAATGTGTATTACTTTACATTGATCAACATTACATTTCATTTGCCATTTTGTTGCACAGTCACTTAGTTTGGTGAGATCTTTTTGAAGCTCTTCACAGTCTGTTTTGGTCTTAACTAGCTTGAGCAGTTTGGTATCATCTGCAAATTTTGCCACCTCACTGTTTACTCCTTTCTCTAGATCATTTATAAATATGTTAAAAAGGATGGGTCCGAGGACAGACCCTTGGGGGGCCCCCCGCTAATTACCTCTCTCCATTCTGAAAACTTACCATTTATTCCTACCCCTTGTTTCCTGTCCTTTAACCAGTTATCAATCCTAAGCTTATAGTTATCTGCACATTGACATCCCTAAATGTTAATTGTGTAGTTGTCTGCACATTGACATCCCTAAATGGCATTGATGTTACTTTGCAGTTACACACATTCACATGTGAATAGGACTAAGGCTTAGCCCTGCAAAGAGAGAACCACATCTTTCTTGAATGCTAGAATTGTACTTCGTAACAGCAGTGAGCATTGGCTGACAAGGCCTGCTTCTTATGTCCTTACATAAGTGACTCTTTTAGTGGACGAACACTAACAAGGACACTGCATGTACTCTTATGTCCCACACCAAAAAGCACAAGCTTTGCATTTACACCTGCTGTGAAACTTTTGTACCCTATCCCATCTCAGATGCACAAGTATAAAAGACCCCCTCAGTCTGCTAATCTATACCTGACTTAGAACAGGGGCCTGCATAATCTAGTGGTGATTCTGCTATTTTAACTTGGCTTTTCCTAGTAATATTCTAACTAGCTATTGACAGAACCGATCCACAGGTGTATGCTGCTGATGTGTTCTAGCGCTTGTGCTGACAGCATAATAGAACAGTTTTGCATAATATTCTTATGACACATTGAGCATTATATCATACGACAGCCGCTCTGGAGCCCAGCCTCTGCTGGCAGGTTGAAAGGCTGTATACAAGTTTATCTACTTCGTTATAAATCTTGCAAACAAAGCAGGGGGGTGGGGACGGGTTCTGCAAAGGAGCAGATCACACATCTTTAGCAAGTGCTGTGCTACCAGTTCTTCTATAGGGACACAACTGCAGGTCCATTGAGACAAGAAGAGGATTCTTCTAGCCCTCAATGTTTTCCTGTTTTTTTTTCCTCTAGCTTTTGGCTGTGGTCTCTCAGCACTTTTCCCCAGCTGACAGAGGTGGGTGGATGAATGAATGACCATCCTTGAGGTAACTTTCTGTGCCAGTCTTTTGCAAACATAGTTGCACACAACTATCATGTATAAAGTGCTGGATAGTGCTGCATTCATCAGTAGGCATGGGCATAGATGATGGTGGGATTTTGTGTTTTTGTTTGAGGGGCCTGAGGACAAAGGAAATACTGAGTTTGGAATAGAAGTTTATCTCCTTTTCATTAGAAATGGACAAATTTAGTCATGGTGCAAAATTACTCATTAAAGCCTTTCTCTTTTAAACCTAACAAAAGAGTACCTTACAAATCTGAAAGTTTTAAACAATCTTCATTCTGAATTTCTTTAAATGAATGCTTCTGCAACATTTGTAAACTGTAAGGCTATGTCTCCACTGCAGGCTTCTTGTGCAAGAAGCATTTTGCACAAGAGTTTTTGTGCAAAAACCTCTTGCGCAAGAGAGCATCCACACCTCAAAGCACATTGCAAAAGCGATGTGCTTTTGTGCAAGAGAGCGTCCACACTGCATGGATGCTCTTGCGCAAGAAAGCTCTGATGGTCATTCAAAGAATGGCCATCAGAGCACCTATGCTTTTTCCCTTTCTTGCGCAAGAAATCCCTCTGGAATGTCCATACTTGCCTTTTTGTGCAATAGCTGTAGTGCAAAAGGGAGTTATGCCTCGTAGAAGGAGGTTAAAAGCCCTCTGGTAAAAGCCCTCTGTTCTGCCGTTTTACTGCTGATTTACTTGCACAAAAGTGCATTTGAGGTGTGGACGCTCCGCAGGTTTTTGCGCAAAACCAGCCATTTTTGTGCAAAAACCTTGAAGTGTAGACATAGCGTAAGTCATCACTTTTGTCCTTGTGTAGATGTGAAAGTCATAAGTTGATCTGTGATTGTTCCATTGAGGATTAATGCCTTATTTTACTATGACCTGCAGCACTGAAACTGTGCTCACTTGTAGCATTGGGTGCTAATGCCACCACAATCATTTTTATGAACGTCATTACTTTGGAAAAGTTTGGCTTGACTCAACAAACAACTTCAACAGTTTTTCTGGAAGCTGCCAGTTGTTGATCTCAGATTTCAGTGCAACAGTGTTTTTAATTACTGCCTCCACTGCAGGTCAGCTGATGGAGGATGGGGAAGGGCAAAGGAGACAGTTGCCCTGGGGCCTGGCAATTCAAAGGGGTCCAAGGCTTTGGCTGCCACTGGGCAGGCAACCAGAAGCCCTGGCTCCTTTGAATCACAGCCAGAGAGCTGGAGCACTGAGGGCTGGAGACGGGTGGGGCGGGGCATGGTGGGGCTGCAGCTCAGGTAGTGCTGAGGGCTGGCTTTCCCCCAGGGCCTGTGGTGGCTGTTGGCTTCACTGACATAGTGATGCACTGTACATGAACTCTGCATGAACATTCATGTCATAATCCACATGACGTGATGTAAGGTTTCATCTCCCTTCACACTTTAGAAATGTTCTCAGAAATATCCCTTGTGAGATTAAGCCACGATTTCCATCATCTCATTTTGAATAATTGGACTTACAACTTCTTGTCTCATAACTGAGCATTCATAGAATCATAGAATCATAGAATAATAGGACTGGAAGGGACCTCGAGAGGTCATCGAGTCCAGCCCCCCACCCTCAAGGCAGGACCAAGCTCCGTCTACACCATCCCTGACAGATGTCTATCTAACCTGTTCTTAAATATCTCCAGAGAGGGAGATTCCACCACCTCCCTTGGCAATTTATTCCAATATTTGACCACCCTGACAGTTAGGAATTTTTTCCTAATGTCCAATCTAAACCTCCCCTGCTGCACTTTAAGCCCATTACTCCTTGTCCTGTCCTCAGAAACCAAGAGGAACAAATTTTCTCCTTCCTCTTTGTGACACCCTTTTAGATATTTGAAAACCGCTATCATGTCCCCCCTTAATCTTCTTTTTTCCAAACTAAACAAGCCCAGTTCATGAAGCCTGGCTTCATAAGTCATGTTCTCTAGACCTTTAATCATTCTTGTCACTCTTCTCCGTACCCTTTCCAATTTCTCCACATCTTTCTTGAAATGTGGCACCCAGAACTGGACACAGTACTCCAGCTGAGGCCTAACTAGTGCAGAGTAGAGCGGCAGAATGACTTCACGAGTTTTGCTTACAACACACCTGTTGATGCAACCTAGAATCATATTTGCTTTTTTTGCAACAGCATCACACCGTTGACTCATATTCAACTTGTGGTCCACTATGACCCCTAGATCCCTTTCCGCCATGCTCCTTCCTAGACAGTCCCTTCCCATCTTGTATGTATGGAACTGATTGTTCCTTCCTAAGTGGAGCACTTTGCATTTCTCTTTATTAAACCTCATCCTGTTTACCTCTGACCATTTCTCTAACTTGC
This sequence comes from Pelodiscus sinensis, assembly GCF_049634645.1. NCBI lineage: Eukaryota > Metazoa > Chordata > Testudines > Trionychidae > Pelodiscus > Pelodiscus sinensis. The sequence goes on along the minus strand of NC_134714.1, from coordinate 21,919,435 downwards.
TAAGGTCATTTTGAATTATGTCCCTATCCTCCAAAGAAGTTGCAACCCCACCCAGTTTGGTATCATCTGCAAACTTAATAAGCGTACTCTCTATCCCAATATCTACATCATTGATGAAGATATTGAACAGTACGGGTCCCAAAACAGACCCTTGCGGAACTCCACTTGTTATCCCTTTCCAGCAGGATTTAGCACCGTTAACAACAACTCTCTGACTACGGTTATCCAGCCAATTATGCACCCACCTTATCGTGGCCCTATCTAAGTTATATTTGCCTAGTTTATCAATAAGAATATCATGCGAGACCGTATCAAATGCCTTACTAAAGTCTAGGTATATGACATCCACCACTTCTCCCTTATCCACAAGGCTCGTTATCCTATCAAAGAAAGCTATCAGATTAGTTTGGCATGACTTGTTCTTCACAAACCCATGCTGGCTATTCCCTATCACTTTATTACCTTCCAAGTGTTTGCATATGATTTCCTTAATTACCTGCTCCATTATCTTCCCTGGGACAGATGTTAAACTGACTCCATTTCTCATACTCCTTTGATCAGTCCAAGGGCTAGGTCGCTAGATCCTGATTTTCATGTTACTTGTTGGCTAGAAGTGTTGGCCTGCGTCATGTGGGGAGTAAGAAAGAGATGTTGCTTTACACAAGAACATACACATGTGTTCTGAGGTCCGGAAGGAGGGGAGAGACAAACCAGTTCTAAGTCTCCGGGTGAAGATAAAAGGAAGGGAAATGGGTGATTTGGAGGAGGAGCTGTAGGAGTCTTTTGTTTCAGAAGGAAGATGAAGGAACCAGTCATTTTAGACTTGATTCTGACCAACAAGGAGGAAATGGTTGCAAGTCTGAAGGTTGAAGGGCAATTTGGGTGAAACTGCTCATGAAATGATAGATTTCATGATTCTAAGGAAAAGGAGTGAGAGAAGGATAATGGACTTTCAAAAAAAAGCAGACTTCAACAAACAGAGAGAACTGGTAGGCAAGGCCCCATGGGAAAACAATCTAAGGGAAAAAGGCATTCAGGAGAGAAGGTCGTTTCCAAAAAAGACCATATTAAATGAGCAAACTATCCTGGTATGAATGGAGGAAGAGGCCCACATGGCTCTGTCGGGACATTTAATGACCTGAAAATGAAAAAGAAATCTTACCAGAAGTGGAAATATTGACAGATTGTGAAGGATGAGTACAAAAGAATAACACAAGCATGTTGGAATAACATCAGAAAGGTTAAGGCAGAAGATGAATTGCATCTAGTAAGGAACACAAGCACAGGCAGTGTGTGAGTCATTCTTTTGGGAGAAATTACAAAGCACCAGAAACTTCCTAGAAGGCCCTCAAAGCCCTACCCTCACTCTACTACCCAGCTCTGGCATTATGCTATGCTACAAGGCTCTTTACTGCTCTCCTGGCTTCCTTCCTGTTCCCTCCTAACCTTCATGGGCTCCTTACTGCCCCTTCCCATCTCCCTGGCTTCTCACTGGCCCCTGCTTAGGGCTTTCTTGTCCCATCATGTCCCCCAGGGCTCAGTCCTGTCCTTTCCCTGCAATGTCACACCCTGAGGCCCTGGGAAGGGAAGGGAAGAAGCCTGAGCTGTAGCCAAGGAAGGCAAAGCCATATGGAGGTTCAGCTGCCCAGGGAGCTCATTTTACATTGGAGACAACCTTGGGAGGCTGGAGTGCCGTGGCCACTGGCACTTCCTCTTGCAGCGTGGAGGGCATTGCGACTCATTCACCTCCCAAGGTTAAGGGGCTCCAGGTGCCAGCCAAGTCAAGGAAGCATAAACTCCCGGGGTCAGCACCAAGGGGAGCTGGGCATGCACTCCTGGGCTCCTCTGGCAGCTTTGGGAAAGAGGCCAAGAAGGTGAATTTAGGGACAGAGCATGGGGGGGGGGGCAGTGTGGGTGCCAATGGCCCCCGTACTTTCAGGGAACTTCTGGTGCTCCAGGTGCCTCGAATGTGGTGAGCCTCCAAAATGAGATGACCTGTGCTGCATCTTGCATGTGCCCCCTGCAGGGACATCTTGGTGTTTTTTTTTTAATTTTGTGGGGATAGGGTTATCAGATGTGTTTCAAAAAAATACCAGACACGCAGGATCTCAGAACGGGATGGAGGAACCAGCCGGGAGAGGAGTGGGGATGGCTGGGAGGAGGTTGGGGGGAGCGGGGCTGGCTGGGGGACATCGGGGCGGGGAACCGGCCAGCGGGAAGCGGGGCTGGCCGGGAGGGGGCTGGGGGAAGTGGGGCTGGCTGGGGGGAACTGGACGGCAGGAGCGGAGCTGACCGGGGGGAGATAAGAGGGGAGGGGGAACCAGCTGGCCGAGAGGAGGTCAGGGGGAGCAGGGCTGGCTGGGAGGGAACTGGCCAGTGGGAATCAGGGCTGGCCAGGAGGGAGTCGGGGGAGTGGGGCTGGCCCGCAGGAAGTGGGGCTGGCCCAGGCACACGCAGATCCCAGGGTGCTGCCCATCCTGTGCACAGTCCCGGCAGGGCGCATGGGCAAATCTGGCCCTGGGGAATCCATCCCGCCATGCCCCACCCCCGCTCCCACTCCTTCCTCTCTATTGTGTAGTTAAATACTGCCTGGCTGGTAGACACGTTCACGCAGTGCGAGTGTGTCTACCAGCCAGGCAATACGCAACTACATACTGATACTACTACTAATAAAACTTACATAAATGTCCAGTATTTTCTAATTAAGTATCTGGTATTTTCTCAGTTTGTTTCCTGGACAGAAAGCTCAAATACTGGACTGTCCGGTTCAAAATCGAACACCTGGCAACCCTATGCGAGGAGGCTGAGTTTCCCTAAGTTTTGTATATGTGCCATCCAAGCATGCACAAGAACAAGAAAGTTCTTCTTTAACTATATCAGAAGCAAGAGAAGGCTGAAGGAAAATGTAACTCCCCTTGTTAGTGTGCAAGAAGAGCTAATAGTGGATGACCTCAAGGAGTAACGGTAGTTCGGACTAGGAAGCTTAGTCTGAACTACCTAGTCCGTGCCGCGTGTAGCCGTGCGGCACGGAGTCCGCACTAGCGGACATTTGAAAATGGTGCCGCCCGGCTTTATGCAAATGAAGCTTGGGAAATTCAAATCCCGGGCTTCATTTGCAACTCCGTATGACTACATTAACCACCCTAGTTCGAACTAGGGTGGTAATGTAGACATACCCACATTTTCTAGCCCTATAGTGCAAGCCCTATAAGCCCAGCTGACCCAAGCCAACGATGGCTGTGCTGCCAGTCTCTTATTGCAATAGATAGACCCTATGATATTACAGGAACTATCTGAGACAATCTCAGAACTGTTAGTTGTTGCCTTTGAAGAGTCATGGAAGATGGGTGAGATCCCAGAGGGCCAAGGAAGATCAAGCATCCCACCTATCTTTAAAAGGTGGGGAGAATGTCTCTGGGAATTCTAAATTAGTCACTTTGATACTTGGAAGGATATTGGAACAAATTATTACACAATCCATTTGTAAGCACCTACAGGATAATAGATGATAAGTAATAGCCAATATAGATTGTTCAAGAACAAATCATGCCAAATCAACCTTATTTGCTCGTTCGACAGGCCTACTGCTTAGTGGGGAAGCAGTAGACATGATATATCTTGATATTTAGCAAGCCTGTTGACACTGTCTTACATGATATTCTCATAAGCAAACTAGGGAAATGTGGTCTAGATGAAATTACTGAAAGGTGGTAACACAACTGGTTGAAGGACCATACTCAAAAGAGTAGTTATCAATAGTTTGCTGTAAACATGAAGAATATATCAAGGGGGTACAGCAAGGGTTAGTCTTGGGTTTTATACTAGTCAGTATTTTCATTAATGACTTGGATAATGGAGGGGAGAGTGTGCTTATAAAATCTGCGGGTGACTCCAAAATGGGAGGCATTGCCAACACTTGGCAGACAGGAATAGAATTCAAAATGATTTCACCAAATTAGAGAATTTGTCTGAAAACAAGAAGATTAAATTCAATAAAGTGCAAAGTATGTCACTTAGGAAGGAAAAAATCAAATGCAGAACTACAAAATGAGGAATAATTAGTGAGGCAGTAAGGCTGCAGAAAATGATCTGAGGTCTATAGTGGATCACAAACAGAATGAGAACACAATGTGATGCAGTTGTAAAAAAGTCTGATGTCATTCTAGGATATATTAACAGGAGTGTCAAATGTAAGAAGTGGGATATAATTGTCCCATTGACTCATGGGCAGCAGGTGAAGCTTCCCTTGGGGAGGCTAGTTGCCTGCCCTGCCTCTTCTAGCCAAAGCCCCGTGACTTCTAGCAGAGTTCCCATTTCCATGCCACAGCATTTGGGGGGGGAGAGACAGAGATTCACCTCTCCCTCCCCGTGACTCCAGGTCCAGGGTGAAGGTTTGGTCCATACCACTGTTGTGGATAGATGGAGCTATTTTGACCCTGTCAGGAGCTCTGAGCACGGAGTCCTTCCCTTGTTTGACCTCTTCCACCCCTGGCCCCAACCCATTTCACCTCTTCCCCCTGGTCCCACCCCCATTCTGCTTACACTCCACAGGGACCTGCCCCTCCCTCATGTTGTGGCGCCGAGGTGGAAATACTCTGTACCCCTGCTGCAGCTCCTGAGCCACAGTGGGAAGAGTTTCTCCAGCCCTAGGGCTGCTTTGGGGGGGAAACTTTTTTTCTAGAGCCCCCAAATCTGCCATTCCCCACTGCATGCAGAGCCACAAGATTTGGGAAAGTCTAATCTCTCTTAGCCTCCATTATAAACTGCGCATGGTTGAGCTCTGGAATGGGCTTCCAGGGGAGATTATGGAATCCCTCTCACTGGAAATTTATAAGAATAGGTTAGACAGCCACATGTCAAGGATGGTCTAGGCTTACATGGTCCTGCTTCAGGGCATGAGGCTGAACCAGATGAGTTCCTGTGGTCCTTGGTGGTCCTACATGTCTGTGATTATAACTGTATGCTCTATTCTTTAAAGTTGACATGGTTTTCAGTTTTTGGATAATTTCTTTTTGCCAGCTATTTCTGTTCTAAATCACATGTGACTGACTGGTTTTAATCTGCTGTTCTGCACACCAGAAGGAATTGTAAAAGTCTCCTTTGGAAACATTTGCAGCCAAAAAACTGCATATCCACATACTAGATTAGCAGGCTCTGCCTTGGATTGCAGCAAAAGGGTCTGGTTTAAATTTCCAGTATTGCCAAGCCCAAATGTTCAGAAACAAGAAGTTAGCCTGACCTCTCATTAAATCATGAGAGTGGCTTTAAGACCACAAGATAAAAAAAAATCAACTTTTTCATATGGGGTTCTTTTTCATTGGGTTCTGGGCCTTTGCGTTTTCATTCTCTTTTTCCTGCAACATGAAGGCTAAAAACATTTTGTAAAAATGCCAGCTGAAATTCTCACTCAATCAAACCACCAAATGTTGCCAGAATTATGATACAATCAAAGAAGTTGGCAACAGTCACACTCCTGACTTGGCATCATAGCAGTGCAAGAATTCAGTCCTGAGAAATCTGGTGCGGACAAAATATCCTGCACCATCCTGCTTTAAAGTCTTGTTATATTGGGAAATCGATTTCCTATCCATTTTACAAAGGTAAGGGCTACATCTAGACTGAAAGCCTCTTTCAAAAGAGGCTTTTTCAAAATATACTTTCGAAAAAGCCTCTTTCAAAAAAGAGCGTCTAGACTACAACCAGAACTTTTGAAAAAGCAAGCCGCTTTTTCGAAAGAGAGCACCCAGGCAGTCTGGATGCTCTCTTTCGAAATAGCACAGTTTGCTTTACATAGCACCTTTTTTCAAAAGAGCACTTTTGAAAAAAGCAAAATGCAGGACTATGTAGCACTTTAAAGACTAACAAGATGGTTTATTAGATGATGAGCTTTCGTGGGCCAGACCCACTTCCTCAGATCAAATAGTGGAAGAAAATAGTCACAACCATATATACCAAAGGATACAATTAAAAAAATGAACACACATGAAAAGGACAAATCACATTTCAGAACAGAAGGGGGATGCGGGGGGGGGGGGGGCGAGGGGGAAGGAAGGAAGGTAAGTGTCTGTGAATTAATGATATTAGAGGTGGGGAAAGTTAGATGTCTGTGAGCTAATGGTATTAGAGGTGATAATTGGGGAAGCTATCCTGGTAATGGGTAAGGTAGTTGGGGTCTTTGTTCAATCCGCCCCCCCCGGAGAGTGTCGAATTTTAACATGAATGACAGTTCAGAGGATTCCCTTTCAAGTGCAGATGTAAAAGGTCTTTGTAGAAGAACGCAGGTGGTGAAGTCGTTGAGACAGTGTCCTTTCTGGTTGAAATGGCAAGAAATAGTTATTTCTTTGTGATCTTGTCTGATATCTGTTTTGTGGGCATTAATCCTTTGGCGAAGTGTCTGAGACGTTTGTCCAATATACATAGCAGACGGACACTTTCAGCACATGATAGCATAAATTATATTTCTGGATGCGCAGGAATATGTGTTCTTGATCTTATAACTCACTTGGTTAGGTCCAATAATGGTATCAGCAGAATGAATATGTGGACAAAGCTGGCAACGGGGTTTGTTGCAAGGGAAGGTACCAGGGTTGGTATTAGTATGGTATGTCCTGTGGTTGTTGGTAAGAATCATCTTGAGGTTAGGTGGTTGTCTATAGGAGACTATGGGTCTGTCTCCCAGAGCCTCTTGGAGTATGGTATCCTGTTCCAGTATAGGCTGTAGTTTATTGATAATGTGTTGGACAGGTTTGAGTTGGGGGTTGTAGGTGATGACAAGTGGTGTTCTATTGTAGGTTTTCTTGGGTCTGTCTTGAAGTAGATGGTTTCTAGGTATTCGTCTGGCTCTTTCAATTTGCTTTTTTATTTCTCCGGGTGGGTAGTTGAGATTTATAAATGCTTGGTAGAGATTGTAGAAGCTATTTCATATTTAGCTAGAAGCCATTCTGTATAACAAAAAGCCATTTCAGTTTCTTGTGTCTGCACGAGGGAGTGAACTGGCCTTCACCGAGGTGGGGAGAGACCAGAGGGATGCGCTGTTGGAATGTGTTAATGAACTATTTTGAGCTGAAGCTCGAACTCCCTTTTAACCTGTTTCTTTCTATGCTGATAATAATTCCTCTTTGAAGTTCTCTTTGATTTCTTGCCCTGACGTCAGACTTGTTTGGTTAAGGGTATAAAATACTAGGATTGATTGTATTAAGCAGCCTTACTGGACCCAGCTTTGCTGGGACCACGTTTGGCTCACTTTGCTTTTATTGGCCAATAAAACTGTCTGTTTAGCCGCGTAAACTGAGTGAGGCGTTTGCTTCGACAATTTGGAGGTTCCACCGAGATTCCTAACGCGCCACTTGCCCATATGGACGGACCGGCACTCCACTTCCAAACCTCTCAGAGCGCTCAAGAGAAGGTAAAGGGGATACCTGTTACGAAATCTCCTGGTTGAGGGCTTGGGATTTGGAGTGACGGCCGGCCATCGGGGTAAGAGGAGCTACGGAATTCAATTTTGTGGAGCGGCTAACATTTTTGTCTGTCTGTGTCTGTCTTTGTCTATTAGGCCTGTCTTATGTGTCACAGTTCCAAAAGGGCACACCGGTGTCTCTAGTGAGGCAGCCATGCGCTGGACCCTCTGTGTTCGGACGCTAAAAGCTGGTGTGGTGCCATTACTCTCTCTCGGCACACGGAACTGTGGGGAAGCTTTGTTGTCTCTCTCTGTTATTTGTGGGCGTAGTACTGACCTCTGAGGCTAACCCCAGGCCATAGTGCCCCATTCCGTCAGGCTGTCTCCAGGCGCCAGGACGTGGTGTTCTGCCGGGCTGGAGCAGGTGCCGGAAACCCCTGCGAGGCAGGTGGACCTTGAGTCCAGTGCTTCGCAACAAAAAGGGGGGGGGACCAGTGCGAGCAGGTGAATTCTTGATTCGGTGACTCGCAGAGCGAGCAGGCGGATCTTGATTCAGTGACTCGCAGAGCAAGCAGGCGAATCCTGTTTCGGTGACTTGCAGAGCAAGCAGGCGGATTCTGATTCGGTGACTCGCAGAGCGAGCAGGCGGATCCTGATTCGGTGACTCGCAGAGCGAGCAGGCAGATCCTGATTCGGTGACTTGCAGAATATGGTGTAAGCAGGCGGACTTTGGTTCGGTGCCTTACAGAATTAAGCGCGCGCAGGAAATGGGGGTAGGTCAGTCTACAGGAATTCCAGTGCCTTTATGTTAAGTGCCTTCTGGTATAGGATCCTAATGAAGTCTGATATTAAGTGCCGGGTGTCTTAGGGCAGCGTCACTTAATAGAAACCCATGGGAACTGGACAATAAATAAAGATGCATCTAAATGTGGAAACTGTAGGAAAAATGTGAAAAAGGAGAAAAAAAATTGTGTGTGGAAAATGAGTATGAATGTAATGAGTGAAGAATAAATGCCGCTGCATAGGTCTGAGACTTGAGCTGATCCCAGCTGCACCAGGGCTCTCCCACGAGGGAGCTCTGAACTCAAGGGGGGGGGTCAGCTGAACCTCAAGACTCAATGAATATGTAAGGGAGTGACGACTCACCTTATTTCATAAGCTGCTAAGGTCTGACACTCTAGACCCGGCAGACTCTTTCTTTGGAGTGTGTAAAGTTAGTTTAGGTGAGGGTTAGTCTAAACATCCCTCCACACTGCCGAAAAGCACCCCTGTGTACTACATGTACGTGCATAATGGTCCAAGGACCTGTAAGCATTTAACAGATTGGAAAAGAGGAAAAATTAAAGCCCTGAGAGATGAAAGTAAAGCTCAGCAAAGACAAACCATAAGAAGGAATAAAGAAAGTAGAAATACAGACATTAGAAAGTTACTAGGAATGAAGAATGTTTTTCTTTAGAAGGACGAAGCAAGTGATTAAAGAGTATGTGAAGGTGAGAAGTGACTGCATAGGAGAGTGGACGGAATTAAGCGATTGTTGTTATATATGAAGGGAAACCTGCTTTAAGAAATGACTCCTTGTTTCTTGTCGTCTCTTTTTATCATCTTAGCAATGAAACAGTCAAGTTAAACATTTGGTTACAGACACTTTGTTAAATCTATTAAAGAGAAAATAAGGAATTCTACTGAAACTTAATTGGTTAACCGCATAAAAGAATAGACTCTATACATTGTAAATTTGTAATACCTGCACCCTAAGGGTTAAATGTGTCTTCCAAGGAACCTAATTATTGTTTAAAAAAAAAAAAAAATCCAAGCCCAGAAACTTCACAGTGTTTCTGTTCAAGGCTGAGCTGATAGCACCTTTGGCTTGCTTTCAGATCCAAGGTTGTGTGTGTCTGCAAACTGCCTGTCTGTTCTGGAAGGGGGGAGCACTGTCCCCCATAAGTAAGTCTGTAACATTGCATGTGATTCTTTTCAGGAAAGAAAAACCTTTTTGCTTGCTGGAATAGTAACTAGCAAGCACCTTGTTCTAAGAGTTTCTGTAGCAGTAAAGAAAAAGCCTGGTCTGCAGTACAAGAGGAAAACTGAGGCATGCCACTGTTGGAGAAGGCTAGCATCTCTGAGGTAATTCAAGGGAGTGGAAGGTCACGAGTACCGATGAAGCGCTCTTGTTCTCAGAAATTTGCAGCTCACTCGCCCATAGAAGTGGTAAGGCACTAGCTGTAACCGGTTCTCCTAACAGATCTTAGGCAGTATTTTAAGTTATAATGGGCCACCCCAATGGAGGTACAAGTGTTTTCTTTGTCTTTTAGATCATCAAATAGCGCTAATATCAGCTGAAAATTAACTGAAAAAAAAAATCATAGTTCTGTGTCATGACATAATAAGTTTGTGTTCTGTGTTCTGACCAGATTTGTCTTGTGTGTGTCTTAATTATGATATATGTATTTCTAACATTGTTGTGTGTACAATATTGTTGTTTTAATGAAAGAATAATTTAAGTCCCTTGAATAATCTTAACATTGTGCTTTATATAAATGGTTCTTGCCTTTATAATTCTAGTAGAGTTTTAGTAGCAGGCTATGCAGTTTGTACTGTCTAGAATGTAGCGGAATCTGCTCCTCTACCTGCTGTTTTTCCCTTCTCTCCTACCATTGCCAGCTCCTACGCCATCTCTTTCAGAACTGGCCCTCCTGCGAAACCAAGCCCCAGAATCAAAAAAGCAGGAGTGGAGACTGGCAGGGTGCACCTTGTGCCCAGACCACTTGTGGTGCAGCTCTGATGGCCACATTGTTGCCCCAGTGGTCTTGCTACCTCACCTTGCCCCCGTGCTCCCTGGATTGTCGCACGTTGGCAAAAGGGGGGATGGTAGAAATCCTTAAAACAAAATTGGTTTGTTCCCAAATTCTCCCAAGCAGCCAAAGATTACTGTCTGGCTTGCCCTGTCTGCCAAGCCCACAACGTGGGTAAACCTGTAAAGACAGTTCCGGCAACCAGACCTCCGCCTTTGGGACCATTTCTGAATTTACAAATGGACTTTATTCAATTGCTTAAATGTCAATCTTTTGAATAATGTGCTGGTTATTGTTTGCTTGTTTTTGGGATGGGTAGAAGCTTATCCCTGCAGGAAACATGATGACATCACAGTAGCTAAGAAACTTCTAAATCATTACATCCCATCATGGGGAATACACCTTGTGATCTCCAGTGATAAAGGTACCCACTTTACTGGGCAAAATTGTTTAAAAAAAAAAAAACTGGAAAAGTACTACTCTACCAGACAAGCACTGCACTGTGCACGACACCTGGAGAGCGCAGAAGCAGTAGAAAGATGAAACAGGATTTTAAAGAACAAACTTGCTAAAATATGTGAGAACTCTGGCTTAACATAGATAGTAGCACTTCCGATTGCCCTAATGAGCATGAGAGCCACTCCTAATCGGAAAACTGGACTCAGTCCACATGAAATTGCATGTGGCCGACCTATGAGACTGTTAAGCAGCCCAGACATTAACCTGGTTGATGCCATACTCATTAAAGGAAGCATAGTCAAGTATTGTCAGGAACTTATGAGGTGTGTACAGTCCTATCATTCACAGGTTAAGGACGCCTTCCAAGAGGCCCCGACTGAGTCGTGCCATAAACTACAACCAGGAGACTGGGTTTGCGTGAAAGTTCACCAACGGAAGACTGCTCTGGAACCCAGCTGGAAGGGTCCCTACCAAGTCCTTCTGACCACCCATACTGCTGTAAAGTGTGAAGGATTGCCCACCTGGATTCACGCATCCCACTGCAAACCTGTCCTGGCCCCTACAGAAGTTGGCCCCAACAAGGAGCACCACAGACCTAGTACCGGAGACCCAGGTCCAGAAGCAGATGGGGATCACCGCAGACCTGGTACCAGAAATCCAGGTCCAGAAGTAGACGAGGATCAGCGCAGGCTTGGTACCGGCAATCCAAGCCCTGAAGCAGACGATCCTGAAAGACCGAGGCCAAGGTACCAGCTGCGGCCCAGAAAGACCTGCCAGCGATAGGTGAAGAAATCTACGAAGACCTGAAGAACAGCCAGCATGAGGCTGGACAAACAATTCATGTTAAGCTTATGCTTAATCTTGTTTTTAATACCTAGCCGTTAACACCTATATGGTTCAAATGTATTTATGCTTTTAATGAACCAAGTTTCCCAAGAATTTAATTCCACAGGTTGCTGGATATGTGCTCACAGTCCTGTACATTCAGAAAGAGGTATCCCAATGATTCCAGTCCCACTAAACAACACTCAAATGGCACACTGTTTAGTGAACAAAGCCAAATGATACTTGGCAGGATAAAAGGTTTACTAACCCAGGGTATATCCGCCTAGCCTTGACCCCAATTGGAAAGTACTGCTGGACATGTAATGGTTCAGGAGCCAAGGTAAGAAAAAGCCAAAACCGAATGGCCCTAGACTATGTCCTAGCTAGTAAGGGCGGGGTTTGTGCCTTAGTAAGAAGAGAATGCTGTGGGTATATTTCTGACACCAGCAAAGAAGTAGAGGAAGATGCCTCAGAGATTGAAAGAACTGTGGAACGCCTAAAGCAAGGGGAAGACTGGACCCTCTGAGCTTAGTTAGGAGGCTGGTTTGGACATGTGGGAACTTGGATTTTGCAAGGTGTAGTTTTAGTATTGGCTATATTCTTTTGTGCTTATTTTTGTTTCTTGCTAATCAGATGCTGTATTTCTTGTATTCTAGAAAACAAGGGACAGACCCTCACTAAAGGGAATGTGGAAGTAATGATGTTAAAATATGATGGACAGAGAGAGGAACAAGAAATGTATATAAAGGCTTTGATGAAAATGGAGATGTAAAACGGTTTAATGGTTAGCCTTTAAAAGGCTAAAAGGGGGGAGATTGTAGAAGCTATTTCATATTTAGCTAGAAGCCATTCTGTATAACAAAAAGCCATTTCAGTTTCTTGTGTCTGCACGAGGGAGTGAACTGGCCTTCACCGAGGTGGGGAGAGACCAGAGGGATGCGCTGTTGGAATGTGTTAATGAACTATTTTGAGCTGAAGCTCGAACTCCCTTTTAACCTGTTTCTTTCTATGCTGATAATAATTCCTCTTTGAAGTTCTCTTTGATTTCTTGCCCTGACGTCAGACTTGTTTGGTTAAGGGTATAAAATACTAGGATTGATTGTATTAAGCAGCCTTACTGGACCCAGCTTTGCTGGGACCACGTTTGGCTCACTTTGCTTTTATTGGCCAATAAAACTGTCTGTTTAGCCGCGTAAACTGAGTGAGGCGTTTGCTTCGACAAGATCCTGAAGCTTCTGGTCTCTGTCAGTGGGATTAGAGCAGATGTGGTTGTATCGAAGGGCTTGACTATAGACGATAGATCGTATGGTGTGTTCTGGATGGGAGCTGGAAGCATGTAGGTAACTGTATGAGTCAGTGGGTTTTCTGTAGAGAGTGGTGTCTAATTTTCCATTGTTGATTTGTACTGTGGTGTCCAGGAAGTGGACCTCTCATGTAGAATGGTCCAGGCTGAGGTTGATGGTGGGGTGTAGGTTGTTGAAATCTCTGTGGAATATCTCCAGTGTTTCTTGGCCATGCGTCCAGATCATAAAAATGTCATCGATGTAGCGTAAGTAGAGAAGGGGTGAGAGGGGACGGGAGTTGAGGAAACGTTGTTCTAGGTCAGCCATAAAGATGTTAGCATATTGTGGGGCCATGCGTGTACCCATGGCTGTGCCGCTGATCTGGAGGTATAAGTTGTTCTCAAACTGGAAATAATTGTGGGTGAGAACAAAGTTACATAGGTCAGTTATCAGGTTGGCAGTGGTGTACTCTGGGATAGTGTTTCTAATTGCTTGTAATCCGTCTTCATGTGGGATGTTGGTGTATAGAGCTTCTACATCCATGGTGGCAAGGATGGTGTTATTGGGGAGGTTATCGATGTTTTGTAGTTTCCTTAGGAAGTCAGTAGTGTCTCGGAGATAGCTGGGGGTGTTGGTTGCGAAGGGTTTGAGAAGAGAGTCTACATAGCTGGATAGACCAGTAGTGAGCGTGCCAATACCAGAGATGATGGGACGTCTGGGGTGTCCAGGTTTGTGGATCTTGGGAAGCAGATAGAACAATCCTGGTCGGGGGTCAGAAGGTGTTTCTGTGTGGATTTGTTCCCGAGTAGCTGTGGGGAGGCTTTTAAGGAGACAGTGTAGTTTCTTTTGGTATTCCGAGGTGGGATCAGAGGAGAGAAGTTTGTAAAATGTGGTGTTTGAGAGTTGTCTGGTTGCCTCCTGGTTATAGTCGGCCTTATTCATAATGACCACAGCACCCCCCTTTGTCAGCTGGTTTGATAATAATGTCCAGGTTGTTTTTGAGACTCTGGATGGCATGGTGTTCAGCGCGGCTAAGATTGTGTGTCGTTTGTTGTTGTTTGCGAATAATGTCAGTCTGTGCATTGTTGCGGAAGCTTTGTATATAGAAATCCAGATTGTAATTCCGACTGTCAGGGGGAGTCCATATAGAATTATTTTTCCTTTGGTTTTGATAGGGGGGATCTGGTAGGTCAGATCGATGTTCATTGGTGGTTTGGAAATATTCTCGGAGGCGGCGAAAAAAAGCCTCAAGGTCACCACAAAATTGTATCCAGTTTGTGGGGGACGTGGGGCAGAAAGAGAGACCCCGGGACAAGACAGACTCTTCTGCTGGATTGAGTTTGTAGCTGGAGAGGTTAACAATATTATCCGGTGGGTTGAGGTAGTTGCTGTTGTAGCCAGTGGTATGGAGCAGGTTAGAAAATTTATTGTCTTTTCTTTGTTGTAGGGAATAGAAGTATGTATAGTAGATCTCTTGTCTGGTGGAACAAAAGTCTTGCAAAGTGTCAGTCGGTGTGGATGTTTGTCTTGAGATGAGATGCTCTAAGTTAGAAATGTCATTCCTGATGTTTTTCTGTTTCTTGTATAAAATACTTATCAGGTGATTCCTTAATTTCTTGGATAGTGTGAGGCAGAGTCTTTCACTGTAGTCAGTACAGTATGTTGATCTTAATGGATTGTTCACTTGCAGTCCTTTGGGTACAATGTCCATCTTCTTGCACTTGGATAGAAAGATGATGTCTGTCTGTATCTGTGCAAGTTTCTTCATATGGTTGATGGATTTGAAAAAGGTGTTCTTCCTCATAAAATGAGGTTTTCCACGGTTGAAAAAACTGCTGCATTCTTTCGATTTACTTTCAAAAGAACGCAGCAGCAGTCTGGATGCAGGGGAAATTTTTTTGAAAAAAAGGCCACTTTTTTCAAAAAAAACCCTGTAGTCTAGACACACCCAAGGTGAGAGAGGAAGCATCCCTTATTGAACCAACTTCTGTTAGTAAGAAAGACAAGTTAATATTACTAATATCTCTTTAATATCTGGGACCAACATGGCTACCACTATACTGCATACAGCAACGGGCACTATCTATTTTGCAATTAGATTCCATTTGACTATTTAGTTTCCTCTTTCTACTCTTCCACCCTTATGACTTTAATTCTGATTAGAGTTAAAGATATTAATCAGGGCTCATGTATACATCTGGAGCACTCTATACCTAAATTGCGGTAGGGTCTTGATACAGTCACTCCTGTTTCTTTATTACTTCTCATTTGGTTGTGCAATGAACTATTCCCCTGAAATTCTGTTTGTTTTATGCAAGTTGAAATCCCTCTAAGGTACCACACATGGTAGACTGGGCAGTGATTAAAATATGTGTTGCCCATCAAGCCTGTCCACAGAAGCCTGCCATTAATTAATATACAATGCTTGGTGATTGTGTTGTGCATTACAGTGTATACTGGACCTGCAGTATCTCCTGAAGTTGGCAGGCCTCTGTTTTCCTTCACTTTCCTTTAAAGGGGCCCTTGCCTGCTCTAAAGTAGTCAGATGGAATGCTTCACCCTTTTGATCTAAGCTACTTTTATAAGAGAAAAATTGACATCAAATGCTGATTTCTTTTTTAATATATTGCTTCAGCTTCAAACATCCTTTCATCATTGCAATGGGGATTTCCTCTTAAATGGCACTATATAAAGAATTGAAGAGGATTTACTGCTGGGTGTGTGCCTTTAAGAAGTTACAGTCTTTGAAGTGGAGTGATGTCCATCCTGTGATGCAGGATTTTTTAAAACCCTTAACTGACTAACATAAAATACTGTCGTCTTAGTTTCTTACACACATGCTTGTGTGTTCAGTGGTATGAATTAAATTCACTGCTGTTCATAGCTTCTGTCTCCCACTTGTATTGCTTCAGGAAGAGAATTTAAATGGTGCCTCTTGAAGTGCAGAAAACATTGTGGCTTTCTTGCTTTATCCCTGCTGGGTGCAGCATGCTTCTTAGTTAGCAAACTATCACCTTTCACAATGCTGAAATGAAATGAATGAGTGAACAGTGGGAAATGATGAGTGCAGGGATAGACCTACCCAGTCTTCAGACACCTGTTTTAACTTTTATCACATCAGACAGACACTGTGTATTACAAATATGAAAAGGAATCCATCAATTACAGAAAAGTATGGCAATTTGAGCAAGACACTGAAAATCTTTGGCCTATGGTGGCTGTTACTTGATATTCTGTATTAATCGCTCCCATCCTTCTAACCAGACAAGCAGTGTAAATATCCCCCCACCCCTTGCTATGTCAGTTCCTGATGGATTGCTTTGCTTTCTGGCAAACTGATCTTTCACTCCTCTTGGACTTCAAGGCAGCACTGGATCTTCTACATGCCAAATTTGGCAATAAGAGGATAGAGGATGGTGAAAGAACATAGATCCTCTCCTCCATAGCCAATGCACAGCAACAGGTAAAATGTATAAGACATCTGAGATATGGAGGTAGGTGGTGCCACTGGGATAATATTAGAATTCAGTTGGGATTGGCAATACTAATGCATATTGATTATGAGAACTCTCCACTGGTGATAATGCTTCTGGTCAGTCAGCATCCCAGTCCGTGGCTGTTTGATTGTTGTCCCTAAAATATGCTGACAGTCCTTGTAGGAGGCAAATGAGTTATAGAAAACATTTCTTGTTTCTCTGAGTTCTTGGAAAACCATCCAACTGTTCAACATGTGGGGCTGAGACTATTCATTTCAATTTTTGGCCAAATTTGGACGCCAAGTATCCTCTTGGCAAAGACAGTTCTTTCATCCTGTGAGTAGAGTGAACCCAAACCTTTTGTCTGCAACATTTCTAGAGCCCTACATGCATTACACCACATCCGAGTTGTATCTTAGAGGTAAGCACTACAGTTATAGCCTCATCCAAAGGGTGGGACTTAGGGGTCAGATAAGAGTGATTTCCTGGGTATATCGATTATGATTCATAGATTTTAAGGCCAGAAAGGATCTTTCCCTGCATAGCATAAGCCATAGGAGGCAGAAAATCAGCAAACTCATACTGGTGCCTGGAAACAGTTTCGTTGGCATAGGGTATGTATACTAAACTGATACTAAATACATTTTCTTGGTGGTGTTTTAGAAACAGTCCTCCTGCGGGCACAATCCTGGTAGGCACTGAGTACTCCCAATTCATGAGAAGCTCCCTGGGGGGGAGGGGACTGGAAGGCTAGGCAGCCCCTTTTCCTCTGCCTTTTTAGAGGGCTCAGATTAAATAAACGTGGGTTCTCCTTGCCCTCACCAGCCCTTCACAAGTGAGTTAAAAGGCTCCAACCTGGTGAATTTGGGCTTTAAAGTTTATTACACAAACTGAACAAAACCACACTAGATATCTGTGATACTGACAACACGATTTTTTTTACTCTCATTCAGGTTTATCAGGCCCTAAAACAGAAGTTTATTTACCTGTTTCTGTGTATAGCTTGATCTGTTCAGCCCTTTCTCCCTACATGAACATCAGATTCTCTCCGTATTTGATAACTGGCTATGTAGCAGCCCTACCCCCAGAGCAAATTCACTATGAAGGTAGCTTTGCATGTTTTTGAGTGGAACTGAATATTTTGGTTTATTCCTTTTTTCACTCTGTCATTTTAATTTTTATCCAGATGCAAACTGTAATAGTAGCAGCTCTCACTGGAGGTGTCTTAATAGTGAAATAGGAGCCCTAGCAAATGTATCTTGGGAACATATCAAAGGGGGTATGGCATCAAGCCATACCAGCATAATAGTATTTACGCTGGTGGAACGGCAGCCACACCGTGGTGGGCATTGCAGCCCTTTAAAGAACTGCTGCTTTAACTATATCAGTATCATTAATATGTAGAGTAACCTTAAGGTCCTGGTGATTCTACAAGGTGGTTTATAGTCGTCTTTGCCTAGCATGGTTTAAAAAACTAGAAATCAAATAAAAAGGGGAAAGGAGCAAGCCTTGTCCATATTTGTGTTAGCAACATATATGGGAGCTTCATTTTACCAAGCCTGGATACTGAGTGTGACTCTTCTGTGTTGCCAGCTCTTGTGATTTTTATAGCATGTTATCACAATATTGGGTGTTTTTCTTAATGCCTCAGCTCCTGGAATTGTGTGAGAACCTTGCTTTCATTTGAAAATATTAGGCAAGTGTTATGTGCTAGCTCATCACTAGCCCACGAAGGACCTACTGCCATTACTATACCAGAGTCTCTTTCCAAGTCCAGTTTTATTTCCCAAACCAAGGCAAAGCATGGGCCGCAGCTTCATCGGACTTTCCCCTTTGCCTCACTCTGTCCCTTCTGCCTTAGAAGTGGCCTACCCCCATGGCATGACCTTACATGCCATATGGGATATGCCATTTTTAAGAGTTGGAGGGGGCAGAGCATGCGTTCCCTATCCAACACCAGATAAGCCACATCCAGCCCTGGAGGAAAGACAAACATGGACCATCCAGTTGTCAAGTCAGTGGCCAACAGGTTCCTACTGAGTGCCACCTCACAGAGCTTTCTCCCTGAAGACTCTTTTCCTTCAACAGGTTTCCACTGCCTCCCCTTTTAGGGGACTCTGGCAACTTCCTGCTGCTCCTGCACCCCTTCCTACTGGCAGCCTACCTCTTTTTATAGCCCCAGATGCTGACCCACCCTTTTCATGGCCAGTCTGGGATCACCTGTTCTAGCACAGTGAAGCTAGACCTGCTTCACTTCAAGGGACCAACCTCCTTTTGTCAACAAATGTCTAAGTGCTCCTGGTAATGGAGAAAAAAAAAAGTATGCAGCTCTAAAAACTCACAATCAGAAGGCAAATCTCTACACCAATACTATTTCAATCTGATTACTACGCCAGTCTCAGGTTTTGTCCGGCCTGAGTCCCTTTGAACTCTTGGGACTGGCTATATTGCTACTGTGAGGAATTCCCATAAAGTCAATATAATAAGCTGATTCACCGATCTATGGCTGGCTGATCGGTGCCAGCACAGGCCTTGTGCAGGAAAACTATCTTAGGTGCTAGCTGACTCAGTGCCAGGACGGCCCCAAAAAGTCCATCTACCAGCTTGGGAGAACTGATGGTAGGCTGCAATTCTAGTACCCCAATGTTCAAAAATCTGAGTCAAGCACACATTCTAAAGTTCTTACTGTAAACAGGGAGAAATGATTTTAAGGTTTTTTTTCATAATCTGAAGAAAAAGTTCTGCTTTTGTGGGTTCTGGGGGTGAAGCAGCAAGAGAGAGGGTGTTTATGCAGCAATAGGAACGTGCAGGGACTTTGCAGATTGAAAAGTTGTGTGGAGAAGCTCTCCTATGTAGTTTTCATTTTAATGTCTCTTCTTAAATCATTGATCTTGGCTTTTCTGAGGATACTGGGAAGCAAGCTGTGTTGCATGTGTGCCTTGTTATTAATGTGGTGCTATGGCTCATTACCCACATCCTAATCCCCCCTTCAAACTCTCCTTTGCCGTGATGCCTATAAAAAACTTGTCAATAGCTGCTGATGTGCTGAGACCAATAACCCAGCATGCTGACCAGTTTCTCCTTGTACTCCCCATTGTCTGTCTATCCTTCTGTTGTCTCTTACGAATCCTCTAGGGGCCATTTTTAAAAAATTATTTGTTTGTATTAGGCCTATCACGATGTGATCTTGGACCACGACTAGGGCTCCTAGGCACAAGAGGAATACACATCTGTAAATAAAATAAGTAAATATTTTAATAATAAAAATGGCACTTTTAGTGCTGTTCTAAATTGAAGGTGCCAGGGTTTGAAATTCCTAATATGATCTCGGACGGGTCATTCTTGAGCATGGCACCAGACACTGAAGAGCACCTGGCCACTATTGTAGCTAGCGCCGTTTAACAGCACATGACATTTTCCATTCACAGTTCTTATACTTGTCTCCAATGGTGGATAGTGTCTTTGTGTTCCATTTACAGATAGGGAACCAGAGACACACAGACATGAGTTGTTTTGCCTGAAGTCACTCAGCAAATCAGTGGCAGAGCCTGCGAGAAAACTCGTGTGCCTCTGCGGGCATTTTTTTTTTTGGTCTTCAAACACAACAAAATTTTATCAGGCATTGCACATACTCACCCACCTGAGGGCAGAACCACAGGGATGAAGGGATCTCTACTCTAGTGCCTCCACTTCTACCTCTCCAAAGCTACAGGAAGGTTGTTTCATGAGCCTATTGCAGCAGACATTGCATATACCTCTAATCAATTATTCCTGGCTTGGTTTAGAGGGGATGGAGGGTGTGTGTAGGGCAGTGCACTGAAAGAGTCCTTCTCCTGATGTTTGAGGTACTTGAATGGGGTTGGGAGTACTGATAAGCATTTTGAGGGTTATTTGTTTTCAGCTAGGATTACCAGATGGTATTATGAAGGGATTAGCTATTGGATGTTTGACACAATGACCTGAATTCTGCACTGATCTGTTCTCTGCGCAATCCCAGCGACTTCCCTGGGATTGCAGAGCTATGAGTCTGCTCTGAATTTGTTTCAATACACACCCTCCCTTGTATTGAATGAACCCTTGTCCTGGTTACAGTGTACTAAATCGTGGAGCTTGCTACCTTAGTATGAAAGTGATCCAAAATGTATATAACAGTCACTGCATGCAAACAAGAGTAAGTTTCCCATTGTTTATTACTCTCCTGTTTCAATGTTTCTATAAAGAAACACCAACAGGAGTTTGTTTGGCATGTCTGATAGCTAGAGGGGAGCCTGCATTCAGCTCTGCTTGTTTGTTTTCAACTGCCTTTACTCATGCTTTAGTCTTGTTTTGCTGTGATGTGCAAAACGAAAGAATAAATACAGCATGCAAAAAGGAAAGGCCTGCCCCTACTGCCCTTCCTTGCCTGAATAGTCCCATGGATCTGACATGGGAAAAGGCTGTGAGTTCAGACTCAAAATAATGCCCCTGGGCCAAAACTTGCAGAAGGCAGGTGTGATTTGAGGAAAGCCATGCACGTTAGAAAATGTGCACAGTAATCACAAAGTTGAAGGACTAAGGTGTGCAGTCCCTGGTGTACTCCCGGGTCAGAGCCAATCATCAGCACAGAATATGGAGGGAAGTGGTTCAGATGGAACCTGCTGCTTTCCCCTTTTTGTCCTGGTACATCTGTGCTGCAAGTTATCAATGTCACAAAAGAAGAAAGCGCACGCGCGAGCGCACACACACACACACACACACACACACACACACACACACACACACACAAGTCTCTCACCTCCCAAAAGCCCAACTTGTTTCAAAACAAGCCTAAATTGAGTCCCGTCCATTTTCGCTTGGCAACGCCTGGCAACAAACAAACAAACCAGCCCCAAACAAAGCAAATTCCCTTTTAGGTTGGCACTGCTCACTCCCAACAAATAAGCCCCCAAGAAGCCATACTTTAAAAGGAGGGTTTTTAATAAAATTCCAGACACAAAGTAGTAAGCAGACATAGTCCCCCTCCTTCTAATCCACCTCCTCCTCCCCCCAGTACCCACCAAACCAACAAGCAACCTCGCAATAAGGCACAGACATACGTTACTGCACAGGCCAGCACCACATGGTAGACAAAGAGCCTCACTCAGACACAGCTCCTGCCTCCCCCCCACCCGGCCCCATATACCCACCAAACCAAAAAGCCACCCCTCCAACAGGGCACAAACCAGGCCAGCACCACACAGAGCCAGTGAGCAAAGTCTTCTCCCCTACCACAACCCTCCCTGTACCACCAAACCAACAAGCAATCCCAACCACAGATACCTTTCCTTGCTCACAGCCCTACCTAGCTGTAGCTCCTCAGGGGGGTGGGCAGGAATCAGTCCAGCATCCAGGAGGGCTCCCAGGTGTCTGAGTCTCCTTCATGTAAGTCTGATTCTGACTGAGAATTGAAAAGGGAAAAAAAAAAGCAGCATGAGACTCCCTCATCCCCACTAAACCCCTCTGACCATGCTCCGGTACATGAACACGAGTGTGCAGAATGCCTGGGGTACTGAGCTTGGGATGCTATTTTTGTTATTAATGACAAAAGACAAAATAGAATGTTCGACATTAAATATTTCAGGTATTCCGTCGGAGGGGTCATTTTTTACCAATCTCCTGGAATGTTCTCTACCTTTGCAGAATCTCGGAAAATTTTCCAGACTTTCTGGCTGTGTCTAGACTACATCCCTCTGCCGACAGAGGGATGCAAATCAAGCACTTTGGAAGTGCAAATGAGCCTGGGATTTAAATATCCCAGGCATCATTTGCATACTCATGTTCCGACGCTGAGCCGATCAGGCTCAGTGTCGAAACTGAAATTAAAGTGTAGCCGCGGTTCTGCCGCGTTTCTGCCGACTGTGGGGGCTTTTTCAGCAGATCCTGTATTTCTCAAAAAGGAATATATTTAAAAGTAATTTATAGACTCCTATAAAGGGGTTTGTAATAAAAATGTAGTCCTTACTTAATTATGCAGTACAAATAATACCATTATAATTGCCTATGTTTTAGATGGAAAAATCATTATCAATGATTCATGGATGAATCATCACTGATAAGAACCAGTAATAATGTAGACAATATATACATAGTGTATTTGTTTTGGAGGATAGGTTCATTGATGGCTAGTAGCCAAGATGTGCAGGAATGGTGTCCCTAGCCTCTGGTTGTCAGAGGCTGGACATGGGTGACAGGGGTGGGATCACTTGATGATTACCTGTTCTCAGGAGCAGCCCTAAACGAACTGCCGGCAATTGGCGCCCTAGGCCCCCAGTGCCCCCACCTCCAAACCCCTCAATGGCCATTTAATTTGGTGCCCTAGGCGACCGCCGAGTTTGCGCCTATGGATGGGCCGCCACTGCCTGTTCTGTTCATTTCTGGGGCACCGGGCATTGACCACTGTCAGAAGACAGGATACTGGGCTAGATGGACCTTGATCTGACCCAGTATGGCTGTTCTTATGTTCTTATGGTACTTTTATACTATTCATCATTTCCATATCTCTGTGGTGCCCATGTGGTGTATTGCAATTTTTCATTTAATAAGGGTATGTCTACACTACAAAGTGAATTCGAACTAACAGCCGTTAGTTCGAATTCACTTTAATAGCGGCTACACATACAAACTGCTAGTTCGAATTTAATTTAATTCGAACTAGCGGAGCGTTTAATTTGAACTAGGTAAACCTCATTCTACGAGGACTAATGCCTCGTTCGAATTAAGTAGTTCGAATTAAGGGCCGTGTAGCCACTTAATTCGAACTAGTGGGAGGCTAGCCCTCCCCAGGTTGCCCTAGTGGCCACTCTGGGCCAAACCAGGGAAACTTTTCTGCCCCCCTCCCGGCCCCAGAGCCCTTAAAGGGGAATGGTCTGGCTACAGTGCTCGTGCCAGTTGCAAGCCTGCCAGCACCCAGCCAGCAGACCCTGTACCTGGCACGGCATGAGCCAGCCACCCACTGCCACCCAACCCTCAGCCTCTTCCAAGGACCAGGCTGGTGGCTCCCAGGAGCCTGCCTGGGGCTGCAAGAGGTGGGCACCTGCCTGGTCTAGTGCGGACATTGTGGACCTCATCGAGGTTTGGGGGGAAGCCTCTAACGTCCATGACCTCCGCACTAGGCACAGGAAAGTGGCCATCTAGGGCAGGATAGCTGCCAGCCTGGCCACCTAAGGCCACATTGTGAACCCAGGAGCAGGTTTGCATGAAAATCAAGTTGGTCCAGTGAGACCCCCGACTCTGAGCTTAAAACATAAGAACATAAGAATGGACATACTGCGTCAGACCAAAGGTCCATCTAGCCCAGTAGCCTATCTGCCAACAGCGGCCAGCACCAGGTACCCCAGAGGGGATGGACTGAAGACAATGACCAAGCAATTTGTCTCGTGCCATCCATCTCCAGCCTTCCACACCCAGAGGCCAGGGACACCTCCTGGCTAATAACACTCCATGGACCCAACCTTCATGAATTTATCTAACTTCTCTTTAAACTCTGTTATAGTTCTAGCCTTCATAGCCTCCTGTGGCAAGGAGTTCCACAGGTTGACTATGTGCTGTGTGAAGAACTTTCGCTTATTAGTTTTAAACCTGCTGTCCATTCATTTCATTTGGTATCCTCTAGTCCTTCTATTATGGGAACTAATGAAGAACTTTTCTTTATTCACCCTCTCCACACCACTCGTGCTTTTATAGACCTCTATCCTATCCCCCCTCAGACTCCTCTTTTCTAAGCTGAAAAGTCCCAGTCTCTTTAGCCTCTCTTCAGATGGGACCTGTTCCAAACCCCTAATCATTGTAGTTCCTCTTTTCTGAACCCTTTCCAAGGCCAAAATATCTTTTTTGAGGCGAGGAGACCACATCTGTACACAGTACTGAAGATATGGCGTACCATAGTTTTATACTTCCCCTCCTCCTTCTTCCTCTGGCTTCCCCCTTCCAGCTCCCTCCTCCCAGGTTTCCCCCTCCCCTCTTCCACCCTCTCTCTTCCCCTCTCCCACCTCCTTTTCCCAGTCTCCCCAGAGGTTAATCTCCCCCCCCCCCCAGTTTTGTTAAATAAAGAGAGTTTCTATTTTTGAACACATGTGTCCTTTATTTTTTACATCAGGAAGGGGGGCTAGGGAGGGGTAAGTGGAAGGAGGTGAGGGAGGAATGGGGTACGAGCCCCCGATGGGGAGGACTGGGGTGGCTCTGTGGGCTCCTCAGGGTGGAAGCTCTCCTGCATGGCCTCCTGGATCCTGACAGCCCCCCGATTTACCCCCCGGATGGCAGCCTGCGGCAAGTGTAGCCGGGCTGATGGCCGAGTGCTGTGTTGTGCCGAGTGAAGGCACTCAGGGCACTCCAAGACAGGACTGCTTTGCTGTCCCTCATCGAGTTAGACAAACAAGCGGGGAACCCTGAGAACTGTCTGTCCGGGGTGGGGGTCGGGTCCCTTTAAGCACAGCCCTCAGCTAGCCTGAGGCAGCATCCTCACATCCAAGTCCTAACCTGATGCCCTGCCAGCACTGGTTCCGACCAGCCTAAACTTCGGTTCAGGGTCCACTCAATGTGGACATGCTATTTCGAATTAGCAAAACGCTAATTTGAATTAGTTTTTAGGTCTAGATGCACTAATTCGAATTAGCTTAGTTTGAATTAACTAATTTAAATTAAGTTAGTTTGAATTAGTGCTGTAGTGTAGACATACCCTAAGAGATTATGTGATTGCAGTTCATTATTTTATTATATTGCTGGTAATAACTGAAATCAAAATAAGTTGTAAGACCTCTTCTAAGATGGCCAAACAGGACTTCTTCATAGGAAGCCAAATACTAAACAATGGCTTCTAGCCAATAAAGAGTGAAATTCACTTATGTGGGGCACGTGTAATGTCCTACAACATTAGCTGACTAGATGTGGATTGTGGTATGATTTGGAGTTACTAGGATGTAAACTAAGAATGTTAAAGCCTAGTCGACTATCCAATAAGCAGTTGATTCCTCCTCCCTCCTTGCTGCCTCTATCAGATAGAGGCAGCAAAGGGGGGGGGGGGGAAAGAGGATACTTCAAAGGGGCAGTGCCGCATGGAAATTGTATCTCAGTTCCGTGCAATGCTGCTGCTTTGAAACTCTGCGGTGATGCACTGTGGCACCGTGGAAATTCCATCGACTATTCAACTAGTAACTTAATCGTTAGTTAACATCCTCAATGTATACCAGTACTCAGGGACTCTAAAACCCAGGTCTTTATGCCAGTCTCAAATAGGCCAGCTCCACTGGGCCTTGATCGTAGCTAGAAAATGGACAGATGCTGCTGTATCTACACTTATGTAGACAGTGACCCAAAAACCAGGGAGAGGAACAATGTCTACTGTACCAGCCCAGATGCTGGACTAGTGGCTTCAAAGGAGTTGTGAAGCACGTGCCCACGAGCCAGGGATAGATTAGAGCTGATCTGAAAATTGATCATTTTTGTGGTGAATTTTTACTTTTTGGCAAAATATTGAAAACCAGCGCTTAGTTGGAACTGAAATATTATAATTTTTGGCAGGGCAGGGGCGTGTGCAGGCATTTAAATACAATCCCTTTTGTGGAGAGACAGAAGCTTGCTGTCTTCTCTCACCACACCTGGCCTCGGATGGACTCGCTGCCCCTGCCCCGACCCAGTCTTCCTTCCCTCCCTCCCCTGTGCCCTAGCCTCACCCCCGCAGGATCTCTATTTCCCCTGCCTCTGCAGCCCCTGGGCCACAGAAGTCCTATGCCCCCAATGGTTATTGGGAGGTGGGAGCTATATCGTTGCTCGCTCCTCCTTGCACACAGTCTTGTTTTTTGGCAAAAAAAAAAAAAAAAAAAAACAGAAGAAAAAAAATCAGTCCCAGTGTGTGTGATTTTTTTTTCCAACTACATATTCATATTTTTCCAATAAATGAGACACTTTCTTTGGAAATGTTTGCTTAGTCAAAGCCCAAACTTTCCATGAAAACAGTTTTGATGGAAAATTCTTGATCAGACCTAGTTGAAAGCCATTGTGCTCTGTCTCTGCCAGAGTTTCCCTTACCAATGCTGAGCTGTGTGTGATTACAGCCCAAATCAATATGAAAATTGAAGACAAAGCAATTGTGAAAAAATATTTTAGCAAAGCATTGAAGATATCTGTCTGTTGTAAAGTCATAGCATGTCTATTGCAATTATTTGGTGGCTATCTGTGAGTATAAGACTAAAAAAAAGATGAAAATTAGAACCTTATTGTTTTGATCCCAATTCCATATTTAAAGGCAAAAATTATTGGCAAAACCTTTCCAACAGTGCTGTGATATTAACTGTGGCTAACACAAACATTTCTTGTCTGTCAAACACATGAAGAAGAAATGTATCAATTAACATTCCAAGCTGGGCCAATAATTCACAATGAATAATTTATTTGACAAAATTATTAACTTGTTCTATCACAAAGTGTCTGACTTAAATGACTTAAAAACCCATGACTTAAAAACTAAACAGTGGTACGTAAGAACAATTTGCACCTTCTCTATTAGCTTCATATAACATTCACTATTTTTCCCCTTTCTTCCCTCCCCCCCAATTTATTTTGGAACTGGACTTTTAATACTCCAGTCACCTGAATAAATGGTTTGTACCCATGAAAACTCATGATAACATCTACATGTTTTGTTAGTCTTTAAGGTGCTGCTAGACTATTTGTTGTTTTTTAAAGTTTTTCCATGATATGTGGAGTTAGTTGACACAATGCTGACAAGCCATTGTGGTTGCTGTTAACAATTTGTCTACATCTGTCTACACCACTGATGGCATTAGCTAACTTCACTCTTTATAATCATGTTTGACGAAGATGACAGTTTCTGATGTAGCAAAGCCATAAGAGCAACATATTGTTATAATCATTAAAGATGTTTACGCCCAGAAAAAAGAGCTTTGCAATGGGAATGACTGACAACTTTGTATGTAGTGATGCTGTAATATATACTTTTGTGGCCTATGTTTAAGTGGCACCTGAACTAATGATAACCATTTAACATGTATTTACACTGTTTGCACTCTGGTGAAAGTCTTGAAAAGAATAGAGAGGAGAGACACTGGGCAGAGTAAATGTGGCAGAATAATAACACTTGCTGAGAGAGTATCCGGGACAATGTAAATACAAT
The DNA here is from genome assembly GCF_049634645.1 of Pelodiscus sinensis. Classification (NCBI taxonomy): domain Eukaryota; kingdom Metazoa; phylum Chordata; order Testudines; family Trionychidae; genus Pelodiscus; species Pelodiscus sinensis. Next base: position 21,892,058 of record NC_134714.1, on the reverse strand, counting down.
GAACAGGAAACAGCATCTTAAACCTTTGTGTGTTTTGGGCAATAGCATAGTCAACACTGCCATTTCAAATATAAAATCCCTGTATCCGGCACTAAATAGCATTAGAGTCTAAATAAGGATTTGAATACAGTAATTCCTCACTTAACACGTGCCCGCTTAACACGTTTTCATGATAGCACAATTTTTTTAGGGAACATTTTTCAAACAACACGACCCCGTTCCCATAACACAATTTCTCCTACGGCTGGCCGGTGGCCAGCAGCTGCGCAAGGCTTCCCCTGCCTCCCTGCAAAGCGGCAGAGGTTTGCCGCTCGCAGCACCGTTCCCCGGTGACCCCCTCTCGCCGGACACAAGGCATCTTGCCAGAGGGGGTCGCCGGGGAACTCTACAGCGAGCGGCAAACTTCCGCTGCTTTGCAGGAAGGCCGGGGAAGCCTCGCTCAGCTGCCTGGGGCTTCCTTTGCCTCCTTACAAAGCGGCGGAGATTTGCCGCTCGCCGCGCAGTTCCTGGTAACCCCCTCTGGCCAGATGCCTTGCGTCCGGCCAAAGGGGGTCACCAGGGAATGGCGCAGTGAGCGGCAAACCTCTGCTGCTTTGTAAGGAGGCAGAGGAAGTCCCTCACAGCTGCCGGTGACCGGCCAATTGGGGAAACCCAGCCGCTGGCTGCAATCCCCCTCTCCTGTCCTTCCCTTCCCTTCCCTTCCCTTCCCTTCCCTTCTCCAGAGCCAAACACCTCTCCTCCCTGCTATAACCCAGTCCCCTTTCTCCCCCAACCTTATGTCCTGGTCCCAGCTGCTAAGAAGTGCAGGCTGTAGCTGCGAGCGCACGTGCGCTTGAAACGCAACCCCCACCTTTTCCATTATTTTCAATGGGAAAATTGACCCCACATAACATGTTTTCACTTAGCACGATCATTTTCTGAAACGTATCTACTGTGTTAAATGAGGAATTACTGTATAAGTGTCTTCCAGTCCAGCGAGATATTAACACTAAAGAATCTGTTCCATGAAACACAGTATCTGCAGCCCATGTGAAATGGAATGAATCCCAGATCTGTTCTCTTTGAAGCTTACATCTTGATGCAGGATGCAAAAATTGCACAAGTCCCGATAGAACTCTGATTCTGGGCTTTGGCAAAGATGCACTACTCATCCCCTCTTGACTATGACTGAGCTGGAGGTGTCACCATTTGCCAGCTCTATATATGGAAAGCTGCCCACGGTGTTGCTGATGATGCAAGAGTGATTCAGCTGAGAGCGCTGAGGGAAAACACTGAAATGAGGACATCAGGGATGGCTCAGGAGCTGGCTGACACAAGGTGTTCTTAAAGGAAAATGCGCAGAGTTTGCGCTTATGTCTGACTTCACGCTGCCAAAAGGCATTGAATGCTGTGGATTATGTGGGCTTTATTCAGCAGGGTAACTCTTTCTCTGCATAGCACATGACAGCCTAAGAGACAATGACTAATTTTTATATGCTTTTTCTAGTGGTCGGTGCTTCATTCAGTCAAAACTGCTTTCTTAGCAGAACAAACACACAGAGGGCTGTCACTTTTATGAATCCATACACCATTCCATTTTGCCTGACTGTTTTATACACTTATCTGGATTTAAATGCTTTTCATGCACAAAAATCCCCCATTTGTAGTTTAGATCAGTTAGCAGGCCTAGCTCACTCATTTGAGGGACTAGCAAAAAAGTGTTTTTAAAAGTTGGTAGCTAGCATTCTTTAATCCTCGTACATTAAATATCTGGGGTACACAGGACATGCTGTATTGTGACCTTTGTCAGTTGAATGAGTTAAAACTTAAGCCCTCAACTGACTACTACTAGTGACAATGCCTGTTCTGCCTATGCTGGGCAATTAAAATGGGCTGGTTAAAACAGATTTTAACTTCTCTCCTAATTGAGACTTACTCTAGTGTAACCCAGTGGTCAGTATATGCTACAGGTCCACTTCTGTGCCTGATCTGCAGAGTATATGAGTAGAGTTGGGTTTCTAGGGCTTCTAGGGTCTCTGCTTCTGGGTCAACTTCCTAAACAGACTGCCTGGAGTTAAGATCCTCAAGGCTCCCCAGCTCCTTAGTAGGGGGTGCTACTAAGGAGGTGGTGGTTCTGGGGCTCCCAAGGACCCAGGGACTCAAAATCAGTGTTCTCTCTAATTTTTTCCATCCGTGTGTAGAATAATTTTTTTCACGTGCATGAAAACAAGTGCGGACGTGAACCACCAATAGAAACACATGCTGCCGGCTGTGGGCAGCTGTGGGAACTCTGCTATTCAGCGGGGTGTCACCTGAATCTCTCCTGGGTGGCCGCCCAAGAGCTCAGCTTACAGGGAACACTGCTCAAGAGCTCCACCTTTCCAGTGATTTGGTGACCAAATCTATCTGAGGAGACAGATGGCTGCTTTCCCACCTGCCTGACTCCTGGAATATCCAGAAAGCCTAGCAGCTTTTCTATGAAAAATTCAGAGATTTTTGTTTTTCATTCCATTACCAAACTAATTTTTTTACAGAATGAAAAATGTCATTTCCTAAAGCAAGCTAAGGTGAGTTGTCCATTTAGCTCAAACTGTCATGGCTCCTGCTCTTCCCAAATTTAATCCCCAGCGTATCTGTCAAGTTAGCAGTGGATACCCCGTCCCTCACCAAAATAGGAGCAATGACACTTTTCTGTAATCCAGGTGGATCAGGTAAATGTTCTTTGGCCACAATTTCTCTTAATTTTTCAGCTTGTTGTATAACTTGTGGTTTGTGTCTAGGAGATAAGATAATATATGCTGTGTCGTGCTGGGAGGTATACCAAATTGCATGGTATTATGATTACGAGCAGGACTGTCCTAGCCATTTGCAGGCTATAACATTAAGCTCGCCTGTTAGAAAGCACAGCTTGTTTTTGGGCAGGAAGGGTCCCACTCCTGGTTTTTCCATGTTGGATTTTTGAAACTAGGGAAAACCAGCAAAGCTGATTCTTTTGGGGGCTGTCAGGACAAGCACTATATCCCCATAAAGCTTCTGGGAAAGCTGCACCCCCTTGCTCTGACCCAGCAGCCCATAAACCTCTAGTCCATCTCCATATGCAGTCCCTCCAAACTGAAGAACCCCAGAAATGGAGGGAAGCCCTGGGGCTGCAGTATGCGAGGTTAGGGTTTGGCCATTCAGCTCTTGTGCTGTCAGGGACTGCTGAGGGGTAGACCAGTTATTGGGCCCCAGTGGCTCCCCTGACATCCATGCAGTTTGTAGGATCATCCCCCTATAAACGTCTCACTTTACGTCTACACGGCTTCCCTCATCCATGCAAATGAAGCACGGATTAGCATATTGCCATGATTCATTTGCATAATTAATTAGGAGCCTTTTTTGTGCAAGAGGTTTTTGCACAAGAGCCGTTCTTCCTGGAAAAATGAGGAAGAGCGACTCTTGCCAAAAGAAGGGGTTTTTGTGCAACAACACGCTGTGTAGATAGCACCTTTTTGCGCAAAAACAGCTCCTAATTAATTATGCAAATGAAGTGCAGTAATATGCTAATCTGCGCTTCATTTGCATAGCCTTTTGCAGAAGAGGGAAGCTGTGTAGATGTAGCCTTTGAGTGAATAGTCCACTGGGAGTTCTGTCAGAGGAATCTCTAGTTATTGCTCTGACCACCTTTATCATAGTATCTAACGCAGGCCTGCACAACTCGGAAAGCGACGAGGGCCATATTACTCCAAAGAAAACAGCTGCGGGCCGCAAGTAGGGATGCTCTCCCAAAAAATACCAAACACACACCTAAAAATATTAGTTGAGAAAAAAAAAAGCCCAAAAAAGCACCACGTGTCTCCATTTGGCCCCCTGGCATTTGTCTCTCCTTCACCCTGCTCCTTGGAATCTTCCCCTTTCTCCTGACCTGCCCCCCTCCCCTCAGCACAAGCCCCTTCCCCTCCCTGGCTTCTGCCTTCTTGAATCTGGTGGTCGCTGGCCGTAATGTCACACCAGCATCCTGGTGTCTGCCAGCATCCCGTCCTCTGGCTCGCACCCTGCCTTCTCGCACCAGAGCTGCACACAGGCAGCCCGGAGGTGAGAATCGCCACACTTCCCCCTCCCCGGCGGCACTCCGCTCCTCCACCCGGCCAGCAGATCAGATGGGGCCGCGTCACCCATAGTTGTTACGGGCTGCACAGTGAGCCCCTGTGGGCCGCATGTGGCCCTCGGGCTGTATGTTGTGCAGGCCTGATCTAACGCCTAGAAAGCATGCATACATATACATATACATATAGCTGCATGACCCCTCTGAGGACAGGGGAACTATTACGCCCATTTTACAGAGAGGAAATTGAACATAGAAAAATGAAATGACCTGACCAAGGTCATGCTTGAAGTCTGTGGTACAGCTGAGAGTTGACCTTGAACCTGCTATACTAAAAGGAACAGGAGGGAGACAGACAGAAGTTATATCAGGGCTGCAGACAGAGCTGGGACCCTGAGTTAGAGGGAACAAGGCTGCAGGGGATGAGACGTTAGCTAGGTGCAGATATTTGGAGTAAAATTTTCAAAAGTACCTACATGACTTAACCCTTTGTCTACACAGGAAGGTTTTACCAGGTACATTGTGTGTGCCAGCCATTCGCTGCCCTCTGCACACCCTGAAGAAAGTGTCCTGTTGAGGGAGGATGGTGAGTTTAGAACTACTTAGAGAGCCCATCCAGAATCGGGCGCTGGCAAGTCCAACAAGACTTGGTCCTCTGGCATCCCCACTGATTAACTCCTCCCCTTTCCTTTTAGTGCCTCTCAATCACTGCCGTCAGCAGTTCCACAGCATGCAGGAGGTTCTGGGGGGAACTGGGAAGAATGGGATGGGGCACACTGTGGGAAGGGGACAGAACTGGGCAGGAAGAGGTGAATAAGGTGAAACAAGGCAGGGAAAAGGGAGGGAACTTGGGGGTAGAATTGGAGTGGGGGTGGGACCTGGCCCAGGGTGGAGGCTGAGTATCCTGGGGCGAGGAGGAAGTTGGCACCTGTTAGAGGAAGAATCTCCCCTGTTTGAACCCAAAAGATCTGGCCATCCTGGGCCTCTTTGACAGTCAGCAGAAGACTGGTTTTCCTTTACTTTGTAGAATTTAAAGCCCAGGTCGTCTTTCTGAGTTGGACATTATCAATTGACTTGAAGGGCGCTTACCTCATAAGATGGTCTATTGGTTGAGGGAACCTGTAAGATGCTGATGTAGATGTACTGGTGTCACCCCCTGTGTGGACACTTTTATTCTGGCTTGAGAGTGTTGGTGGTAGGGGCACCATTTTGGGAGGGCAGGTCAATATACTTGCTCCTCCTCCCCTTGAGTTTTGAACTCACAGTGTATACCCCAGTCACCAGGGCCAGTCAGGAGCAGTGGAGGCCAGACATCATCGGAAAACTAGGAAGAGGGGACTGGCTTCTCCAGTTAGGAGTTGAGGGGGCACATCTTAGCTGTGAGTCCTCCAATTGGGCACTAGTGGGTGTATCTAATCTCTTCCAATGGGAAGTGAGGATTCAAACTGAACCTGACAGCTCTGAAGAAGGGGACTCATACCACCTAGATCACTGAGGTCTAATGGCAGCATGGCCATTGCTGGCCCAGGGCAAAGAAAGAGAGGTTGGGAGGGGCATTGAGCAGGCATCTGGATGTGGGGAAGGCAAGGAAGGAGTCAGTCAGGATAGGAGCAGGCAGCAGAGGGTCCGTGGTGGTGGGGGAGCACAGGGAACCCTGTCACGATAGGAGGGAGAAGCAGAAGATCCCTGCTTGATGGTGGTTGGGAACAGAGGGGAAACAGGGACCCTGCGGTGGCAGTGGGAAAGAAGTGGGGAGCACAGGGCCCCAGTAGTGGAAGGCAGAAGGAGGGCATAGAGGCTGTTTGCCATCAGAAAAAAAGAGAGCACTCTCATGTCTCCCTAGGAGGGGACTTTCTGCTTCAGAGCTGTCGTGTCGACTAGCAGTTGCAGCTTCAAGGGCACATGCATGTCCATGCTTTGCTGAAAATTCTTCCAGCAGGTGTTGAGCTCACAGGGGTTGATGGCTGTGCTGCTGGCCAACACGGAGATCCATTTGCACTCCTCTGACATCCACCCACCAGGCAAGTCCCCTTCATTTGCCATCTGTAGGCATCTCAACATCTGACTAACGTAACAGTCACTCCCAAAGACCTTAATCAGTAGGAATCCTAAGGGCACCCCCCACTGGCACCAGTACTCCTGTACTCCTTTGCCAGCAGTAAGGGAAGTCAATAGGAGTGTTTCTCCTGTTGACCTCCTGCTGTGGAGATGGTGGCCAAAGTTTCAATCGCGGTACAGTACTTTGATTTCAGCTATGGATGCCTGCAACAAGTAAGTAGCCTAAACTATAGAAAGGAATCTAGATTTTTTCTGCAATTGTTTCAATTGTTGTATTTGAAGGTTAGTAACAAAGAGAGAATATACATTACATTTTTAAACCTAACCAGTGTCCCTTGAGTGGCTTTGCCACAAGATGTCAGAACGTGTTAGTATTAGAGCTGGAAATGTATCTCAGCACTGATCCCCTTTCTACTACTCTGCCCTCAAGACTGATAATGACTCAGATGATAGATACTAAGAATGTTAATTGGCATATCTTCTATGTCCAGCCTGACAAAAAATAAATGTGGCCTTTTCTTTAAAGTTCAGTGGTGGTCAGAAAAGTGACTTTGTAAAAATGTCACTCTAATCAAATACATCTACATTCTCTGTTTCAAGTCAAATCTATTTATTTTATGGATACAAACGTGTTTTTATTTTTAGGGTGCAGGAACTAATCTGTCAAGGAAAGCAAACTGTATTCTGTTTGGCTTAATCAACAGAATTGTTGAATACATTGCTGATGAAGATGAAAGGAGCAGAAAGGACACACTTTAGCTTTCAGGGTTAAGCAAGGATAGGCATTAATTTTTTTTTCTTGTAAATTGATCGAATTTCATCTGGAATCTGAGAATGGAGAAACTATATGTTAAGATTCCAGAACTGCTATCTCTAGGCTTGGGATAGGGAATATCTTGCTATATTATCTCCTGATTGTTCTAAACTTACATATAAACTTAAAATATGGCTTTAATTGGCATTTGTGTTTTATGTATTATTTTTTTAATATAGGAATTAGATACAGTGCTCCGGTCAGCTAATTTCTGAGTTTTTATCTGAAAACCAAAAATAAATGAAACCCTAGAGTTTTCAGGTGCCTAATTAATCCTTGGAATTCTGGATAAAGTTACTTCCCCACCAAAGTCTGAAATAGTGCACTTTTATATATAGGAATAAGTGTGCCCAGATGGGGGAGTTACATGAGTTTAACTATATTGGTATAACTGGCAATACTTTCTTGGGTAGACAAACTCTCAACCACTCCAGAAAATGGGGATAGAAGCTCCTAGAACAAGCCAAGTGACTTGAACATTTTGCCCTTCATCTTGTTCAATAATTTTTTTCTAAAGAATTCACTTCATTTGCTGTTCCCCTAAACTCCTACCCTTCCCCACCCCCAATCCTTGAAAATAATCATTATTTGGAACAATTGAAGCCTTTAATCTGGTGCAGATGCCTAAAAAAGCTGAAAACCCTTGGTATAGGTAGCCTAAAATTGCCTTCAAGGGCTGCACAGTTGCTTGAAACTGAAGAACCACAAATGATTTCCAGATTTATATCTTTTATTTTTCCATAAGCAATGTTAAAGCAACCTTAAACAGAGATAAATAACTTACCAAGTTAAATGGGTTTTTTCCTCCTTCCCTCATACCTTCTTTCCTTCCTTGGTTTATAGCAGATGGAGCAGAATACCATGATGCTCAGTGGTCAGTCCTGTCCTTTCCTTGGTTCAATTACATGACCACTTTAGGCTCTCAGACACATGAGGAGCCATCAAACAGCTGTCAAAAGAGATGCTACCATCTTCCTTGCTGTTGAAAGACAACCCAGGAGTCCCTGAAGATACAGTGTTTGGAAGATGTAGGTAGGAATTCTTCAGTCTCTTCCTTGAATCTCAACCATCTGTGTGTTTGCCTACACTGAGGGCAACAGCAATAAATTGCATTAAATATAAATGAATACAATACAAATTCTTCCATGGATATTCTAAATAAATCAATGTTGTTGCCCATCTCAGAAGGCTTATTAGGTGATGACTTTCCATCTCCTCTTTTATTGGCCCGTTCATGAGTTGATCCTTCTGGCTGCCATGTGAAGCTGTGGATAATTATTAATAATTCATCACTGTTTGCTGAAAGCATTGTGTTTTGTGAAAGAGATGTAATCTCAAAATATATGAAATAATTTTTGGAGGCTGTGATTTGACCTGCTTTCTCTTTCTCTTAGTCTTTTAGTAAAGTAAAGAGTTGAATTTGAGCATTATTACCCTAATATGTTTATTAACAGATTAGTGTCTCTAGAAATAATAACAAAATTGATATGTATAATTTGAAGGCAAACTCTCCCCTCTGCTAATCCAGTTTTTAAGTCTGCTGCAAACAAATGCATTTAAAGGAAAAGTTGCTGAGAAAAGAAAAGTTAATTAAAAAAAAAAACATGATACACATATCTGTCTAAAAACTCTAAAACTAGAGTGTTGTTAGGGGAAGATAACAATTTTATTAATTAGATGATCAAATATTGGCATACGGGTTGGACCTCGCTGGTCCGGCATGCTCAGGACCTGACTGGTCCCAAATGAGGGGATTTTCCGGACCAGGGAGGGTCCCTCCCTTCATGGCCCAGACAGGATAGGGCTCCAGCCTGTCCTCGCTGCTGCCCCAGCCCCCCAAGGCTCTCTAGATGCTGCTGGGCCCACAACTGTCAGAGCTGGTATGCCACAGCCAGAGCTGCTCAATTGGGGCAGAGCTTGGCAGCTGCCTGTCTCCGCGGCTGGGGCTGGAGCTCCGGGACCAGGGTGGAGGAGTAAGGCCGGAGCTCCATGATCTGAGCCAGAGCTCCCTGGCTGCCACTGGGGCTGGGGCTGGAGCTCCCTGGCTGCTGGGGCCAGGGTCAGACTTCCCTGGCTGCTGCTGGGGTCAGAGCTCCCTGGCTGCAGCCAGAGCTCCATGGCCACTGCCAGGCTAGAGTTCCCTGGCCACTGGGGCCAGGGAGCTCCACTGGAGCCAGAACTCCCTGCCTTCCCCCCGTCCCCTGCCCCGACACACACACTGCACTCCCAGCTGAGGTGCCCTGGTTAAGGGTGGTACAACCTGTATTAGAATACCACTTCTTGGACTGGACCAATGCAGTTCGGGTTAATTTTATTATCCTCTTAGGCCACCAATACTGAAATCATTCCAGTGAGTTATTCAGTGTAATGGCTATTATTCTCTAATCTGAACATTTTCATCAATGTTATGAGCAGATTGCAAATCCATTCACCTTATTTTATCTATGTTGATTTTCAACAGCTGTACTGATTGTATTCCGAAATAAACTGGCACACCTGTGTAGTGTGGTATAACATTGCTAATCTTTCAAACTTTGTTTCCAGTGGTTCCTTTAAAGAGACTGAACTGAGTAAAATAGGTCAGCATATTTCAGCTAGTTCTCTGTGCAGGGCATTGTGCTCACTGAGGCAGAATGGAAAGGGGGAGGTGATGAATATAAAACAATTATGGGAGCTGATAGATCCTGGGCTTGCGCCAGCTCACCTTGATACTGAGGCCCAGACTGGTAGGCACCTGATGATCTTTGAGCATCTAGGCCTAAGAGTATTGCAAAGAGGTGAAGTATGAAATGCACCTGTCATTCTATGGGTATAAACAAGGCCCTTAATTCTATGGTAAACTCTCTCTTAGTTTCTTATGTAATAGCACCATTTCCACATAATCTTCCAAACATGTAATAATCATTTATTCCAGAATGGGCCATCCACCAATTGCTATCACTTATTAATAAGCACACAGTTGACTTGTACAACCTTGAAACACACGATGTGCATAAAGTATGAAAGATAAGTAAACTACAGTTTGTTTCTCTCTTCTTTTTGCACAGAGCAACCTGTCAAGAGATGAGTTATAAATAAAATGTTCCTGTGACAGTGGCTATAAAGAGCCATTTGGGGGGTGCATGCCACCTCTTTGCTTATGTGACAGATAGGGTTCCAGATTTGAAATCTGTCCATTGCCTCAGCAGGAATCTGCTGTTCCCACCAACATTCTCACCTGCCTGCTTCCCCCAGCCCACCTCTGCTCTCTGAATTAAACAGCTGAATGTGAAACAGATTTGCTTAAAAATGCATACAAAAGTGTACGTGACATATTAAACTTGTGAGGAGTGCCAGTGCCAGTCCGACTCATGGTTCACCACTCATAAAATTGTGTCACTGATAACTCACATAGCTACTTTTTTGCTCAGCCACCCACCAATGAGTTATGTACCCTGTATGTGCATTGCACTCAAACTGCTAGAAAACCCAGCTAGCATAAAATTGAATGTGATCTTGTGTATAACATCACATTGGTGTTCTTGCTGTTAAGATCATATTTGGTTGCTATAAGGAGCCATCTAGTGAGGGTTTACTGTACAAGAAACTGTTCTTGTAGCATATGTTCATCTAGGCATGAAACTCTCCAAGTAAAAGTGATTATGTGCTAATTCTGTAGTCCTAACTATTGCAAACAGTAACATTGCCATGCAGGAGTGGTATGTTGTATTTAGTGATTGTTTGATGTTCTTTTCAAGAAATACCAAATCATAAGATAGATTTGCTGGCTGTTTGACTGATTTGGACTAGAATTGCAACAGGTTTGAATTTGGCCCACTGCCTTTAATTTCCTTGCCTGAGCATTTTACTAAATGCACGGTTAGAGCTTGAGATACACTGTGTGCCTATCCATGTGAATTTCCCGTCCAGACCTTGAAATGATTATTATTGGCATTACAGCAATACCCAAAGACACCCCCCCCCCCCCCCCCCCGGTAGCTCATGCTGTGCAAGCACAGTCAAAGACAGTCTCAATTTGCTTAAAGTCTAAATAGACAAGACAGACAATGTGGGGGAGAAAGAAATGCAAGGCCTTGTTATCATCTCATTTCACTGATGGGGAAGTGAAGCACACAGAGATTCAGTGATGTGCCCTAGATCAAACAAGACGTGTATGGCATAGCTGGGAATTTACCTCCATGATCCAAGGCCTTTGCCAGATAGGACCATTTTTCTTGCTGATATAAACCCAGGCAACATAATATATAGTCATTTGGATAATGATCACTCTTGTTTAAAAAAAAAAGTGAGTGAAATTAAACAGACTAAAAATGCTACAATACATCTGAGAATGTCAATGCACCAAAAATCAGGAAACCCTATGCTATTGCATCCACATAAACAATAACATGGCCATGTTGCAAAGCTATATTGCTATCAGTTTAACAGCATACAGTGTACTGCAAAACACTATTGCAGACACTTTATTTGGTCACATATCCCCTTACCAGAGGATTGATGCTCAGGGGATCGATTTTCTAGGGTTCGATTTAGACAGTCTAGTAAAGACCTGCTAAGTCAAATGCTGAGGATGCCCCTGTCAGTGACAGTACCCCTTCACTGTCACGAGGAGTAAGGGAAGTTGATGGGAATGATGGGGCCACCCCAGAATATCAATGAAGGTATGTTAACTCCAGCGCCACATTTCACGTAGCTGGAGCTGTGTATCTTACATTGAGTTTCGCTGTGAATGTAGACTTGGCCTTAGATACTAAACTGTTAAGTCTGTCAGAAGAATGGAAGAGCTTTGCCAGCTCACTAGGGGTGAGAGTCTGTGCTGTGCCCCCTGGAGGCCAATACAGAATGTACATCCCCGGAAGAGGAAATATAGATGGGTCTGAAGTCACTTTTGGGCAGGAGCTGTGATGACCCTTGCCTGCTGATAGTTGGGTGGGGAAGGGCAGAGTGAGGGCAGCAGTCTTCAGCACTGTTACTGAGCATGCTCACTACAAACCAATCAGCAACTCTGGAGGTGAGGGATATGTGACCCTCCATGCCTACTCCCACATGTCACCTCACAGCATCCTGCATAAGGCAGAGCAGTCTTCCCATGCCTGGCTTTACCCAGTAGCTTGGTAGCTCCTTATGGGATGCTCCACAATCTGAAACATTCCAGAATTTCCATAGAGAGGTGCACTCTGGACACTCCTCCTTTGCCCCCTTCACTCCTCTTTTGGTGGAAGTTTGCAAGGAGGTAGCATAGAGCTACTTACAGCAGCCTTATGCTGGTTTTGCACTGGGGGAATTCTCCCCTGGCTTCTTGCAACTTAATGCCAGCTCCTGTACTCTGCTGGAGTGGGACAGAGGAAATGGGGTGGAAACAAATATCTGCCCCTAAAAAGATTATAATTTTACAGACATGGACATGCTATGGCTTTCCATATACAAACAACAGCTAGTCTGAAGCTGGGACTGTTTTAGATAAAATCAATGTAAATCCTCTATGGGAGAGCACAATGTGTGAGTTTCCGCTGTACTGATTGTAACACTGTGAACAAAATGGCTGCTGCAGAACACTTAGACATTTAAAGGTGCAGTACACAGTAAACAAAGCCACTGGCAGGGCCGACCCACAACATTTTGGCACCTGAGACAGGGAGCTCAAATAATGCCCTCATGCCACCTTTTCTCCTGCCTGCCTGTTATGTCTCTTGTGTCCTCCTTCCTCCAGCACAGCACTCCACCATCTCTGTGCATCTAGAGCAGAGAGAATACATATGCACCAGCAGCAGACACAATTTTCTACACTCTGGGTCCTAGTGGTGCCCCCCCCCAGTCTGGCACCTGAGGTGACCCCCTCAGTTCTCCTCATGGTAAGGCCATTCCTGGCTACTGGCTTTTCACAGCTACATTGTATACTGTTATAGTTAAAGTAGTGCAACTTTTGTGCATACACAAACCATGAGCCTACCAAATTCACCCATTGCTCCATAAAAAGAACTTCACCCGGGGTTATTTTCTATCTGTCTGTCACTGTACACACATTATTCCTGGCTATTTTAGAAAGTGAAAACAAAGAGCAATCATTTTTAATCCATATTTTACTGGGGAGGGGAACAATACTTGATTGAATAACTAGTTAACTTAAGAGGGAGAATTTAGTGTTTGTAACTAAAAGTTAAAAAAATCAGACAAACAGAATGGCACAAAATGTATTTGTTATGATGATTTCATCACAGATTTTAAAAGTTTAGTTTTATATTTACAGTTTGTGAGCTGAGAGAATCAGCTGAATTCAATCAAATTGGTTTGTTCTTTGTCTATCTGTGGTCACCATAGCTACCATTTCAATCTGTTAACATATGTGGTATTATTTTGTTCCCTTCTCTTAAACTCTTTATTCACAGATGCTGTCAAGATTTCCCTTTGTACATATCTGATCTGTTTGTGCCAGATTTGGCTCAGTGCCTTTTCAATTGAAAATCTTGGAGATGGCTACTAAATGATTAGACACTCAAACAGTACAGCTATGAGGACTATGTATAAGCACCTGGGTGGAGATAAGTCTATGTTTCCAGTAGCGAGTAGGCCTGGTGAGAAATGCATTGGGAAGACAATTTAGGAGGTCTATCTTTTGCTTATATGAGCTACAGATATAGGCCCTTTTAGGTGTGTTGGGTTATAACTTAATTTGGTGTAAATCAGTGTAAATCGATTATATTCAATGGAGCATCACTGACTTGCACCAGTTGATAATCTGCTCCTGGAATAGTGTTCATTATAAAGTGGTTTTGTCAGAAGCCTAGTGCTCAAGAGACACACAGTAAATACCTCTGAAAAAATAAGTAAATGACATTTGCTCTCCTCTGTCGTCTTTTTCTTCTTTCAGCTCCATAGAGCAGGTTCACCTTGGCACTGAATATGAGTGTGTATTTGCTCTGTGCAATGCAGAGGATCAGCGGTATTTAAGTGATATCAAATTATTCTCATTTCAGATCTGACTTGACATAGCATGAAAAATAAGCTTTTTTTGTGAATGGAAAGACAATTAAGGCAGCTTGTTTTTCTTTTCTGGCAGTGTAAGAAGCAGGTAACAACACTGAGACTAGTGCGTGAACTATGCAATTTGTAATGGGGAAGCCACGGGGAAAGCAATCAATCAGAGTGTGTACTGTGAGTCCATTTTCACAATGAAGCTCCGGCTATAATTTTTTTCCTTTCACGTAGGGTTTTAAAAAAACCTTTCTTAAAGCACATTGGGCCTGATTTTCAAAAGTGCTGAGTGCCCACAGCTCCTGCTGACTTTAATAGGAGTTGTAGCTGTACAGCCCTTCTGACAATCAGGCCCTGTACTCTAGTTTAGGTAGCTAGAGAGCCTGTCACTAAGAAGCAATATTGTAATGAGGAGTTAATTCTCTGTCCATCTCTCCTTCCTGCCATCCAGTATAGATGAAATAGTGATGGGGAGTAATGTAATCTTCACTAAAAAGGAAATTCTGATTTCCTGGTCCTACCTTCCCATGGGTAGAGCTGATAGCATATCACGACTCACAATAAGTCACAGCTGCATTTCCAGTAGGAAGCATATTTTGGAGGATTACTAGCTAAGCTATAAAAATTCACTTAGCATGTGTGAATAGAAACCAAATTGACAAGATCGGCCATAACAGCTCTGAAAGGGCCATTAGTGCCTGTCATATGAAAACTCAATTTTTAAAGGAGCAAGGATTATTCACATTTATATAAGAGACTGTAACTGCTCCTTTTATATCACTATTGCCTATCAGGGAAACAGACCTGAAGAAGAGCTCTGTGTGGCTCACAAGCTTGTCTCTCTCACTAACAGAAATTGGTGCAATAAAAGGTACTACCTCATCTGCCTGGCCTCTGGATCAGAGAAACAATCAGTAGAGCCTTGCAAATTTGCTGATATCCACTTTATATCCATGGATATCCAGATCCAGAGATGTGGATATCCACGGTTCATTTTTGCAGCTACAGATATGGATATGGATACAAATCTTATACCTATGGAGAGCTCTAACAATCAGAACCAATACCATGATATACAGAAGCATCAGGGGGCAGATTCTTGTTCTTCCATCAACTGATATCAAACCAGAGTACAGGTTGCACCTCCAAAATCTGGGGCTTTCTGCTCTAGCAATATCCATGGTCCAGTAAGGACCACAGATGATGCTAGCCAGAGAGTCCTGACAGCTGGGAATGGGGCCCACTGAGAGTCCAGCAGCAGAAGGGCTGGTGGGTCGGCTGCAGCGGGGCCAGTGCCAGGGGA
This sequence comes from Pelodiscus sinensis, assembly GCF_049634645.1. Taxonomy (NCBI): domain Eukaryota; kingdom Metazoa; phylum Chordata; order Testudines; family Trionychidae; genus Pelodiscus; species Pelodiscus sinensis. The sequence goes on along the minus strand of NC_134714.1, from coordinate 21,876,848 downwards.
ACTGGTAGAAACCAGGAAGCCCAGGGCCAACCTGGCTGTGGAGAGGCTGGGGAAGCCAGGAAGCCCTATACTGAGCCAGCTGCAGAGTGGGAGGCGACAGCTGGGAAGCCCCAGACTGGACTGGGTGCAGAGGGGTGGCAGTGGCTAGGAAGCTCACAGTTGGATCAGCTGCAGGGGAGTCAGGGTCAGGCCAGTGGCTGGGGAGCCAGGGCTGGGAAACTGCAGCCGGAGCCTTGACCAGGTGGGAAGGTGCAACCCCAGTAGAGGGAGAGAGGAGGAAGTAACTGTGAGTCCTGTCGGACGGGGTGGAGCACAAAGTGGGGCTGACGGCCAGCAGGGGAGATCTAACCTCCCCTGGTGTGGCAAACTCTCTGGTTTGGGACCACTCAACTCCTGAGGGTGCCAGACCAGGGAGGTCCAACCTGTATTTCCATTTTTCCAAAGGAATTATGCCAGCTTTATGCCAGTCATGGTGTTATACTGATATGTGCTAGTGATGAGCAGGGTATAAATGTTTAGCTAGGTACAAAAGCCCCTTCATTTTTAGTTTAAACCAATTTTTACAACCCCCCCCCCCCAAACAAACAAACCCTCCTTTCCAGGTTTTACAGAAAGTATTTTTCTTTTTTCTCTTGATTGTCATCCTACTTTTATATTTTCAGATATATAAAAATATCTTGTTTTATTAGGAAAATATAATACATTACATGAGACATATGTATTATGATAATACATTAGTCTGTGTGTATATGCAAACCTCTCCTATTGAAGTAAGGCTATGTATATGAAGTAAGTCTAGAGCCGTGGTCACCAACCAGTAGATCGCGATCTACCGGTAGATCTCGGAGGCTTTAAGAGTAGCTCTTGAGCCCTCTCTGAACTGCGCGCCTGTGCAGTACATTTACGTTAGATTTCCTCATTTGAGGAGCAGCTACTCACTGAGCAACAGCACAGGTGAGTAGCTGCGAGGAATGGTGGGAATTTTTTCTTTTAAAGTACAAGTATAAGGATTGGGGATAGCAAGTGATGGAAAAGAGGAGAATAGAGAAGGCGGGGCTTCAAGGAAGGGGCAGGACGGTAGATCTTGGCTTGGTCTGTCATTTAAAAAGTGATCTTGGGTGTAAAAAGGTTGGAGACCACTGGGCTAGAGGATACAATGAACAAAACACAGGCGTGTACTCAAGCTCTGAAGTGCAGGCACATCTGCATGTACTGATGAATCTCACACCCACCATGTATACATTTCAAACTGTTAGCACATAACAGTTTAAAGATATGACACACTGAAATGGGAAGAAAAGGAAAATGGGTATTAGAATACTTTTCAGCACCAAAGGAAGCATTCAAAAGTTTAAAACAAAAACAGGAGCAAAGGATGAAGATAAATGTATGCACTGCAAATTATTAAATATAAATATTTACTGTAGGGGTGGGCAATCATTTTAGAAAGTGGGGCCACTTCACAGACTTTTAAAGTGGCTCCAGGCTGCCCTGGAAGGGGTAGGGCCAGGACACTTCCATGCTCCCCTGGCCACAGACCCTGATTGGCCTGGGAGTGGGGGAGCATATGAAGTCTTTGTCCCTCCCTGCCCCGCCAGAGAACCGCCAACTCTTTTGAACAGCAGGCAGTTCCCACTAGGTGCCCGTGCTCCTGGCGGTGGGAGGAGATTATGTGCACTCTCTTTGCCCCCAGGCCAATCAGGACTTGGGGGAGCACACAAAGTTTATTGCTTCTTGCCCTCACCCTGCAAGGGTTGCACAGTGCTTAGAGTGAACCGCCAGTTCAACAGGCGGTCTACTTCAAGCACCACGTGCGCCTTGTGGAGGAGGAGTCTTCGCATGCTCCCCTGTCCCCAGGCCCTGATTGACCTGGGGGCAGGGGAGCTGCAGGGCATCTGCGGGCCAAATCAACCCACTTGGGGTATGTCTAGTCTACATGCCTCCTTCGACGGAGGCATGTAGATTAGCCAGATCGGAAGAGGGAAATGAAGCCGCGATTAAAATAATCGCGGCTTCATTTAAATTTAAATGGCTGCCCCGATCTGCCGATCAGCTGTTTGTCGGCAGATCGGGGCAGTCTGGACGCGACGCGCCGACAAAGAAGCCTTTCTTCATCGGCACAGGTAAACCTGGTTTCACGAGGCTTACCTGTGCCGATGAAGAAAGGCTTCTTTGTCGGCTCGTCGCGTCCAGACTGTCCCAATCTGCCGACAAACAGCTGATCGGCAGATCGGGGCAGCCATTTAAATTTAAATGAAGCCGCGATTATTTTAATCGCGGCTTCATTTCCCTCTTCCGATCTGGCTAATCTACATGCCTCCGTCGAAGGAGGCATGTAGTCTAGACACACCCTTGGTGTGCCGGATCTGGCCCACCGAGGCTCTCTTGCCCACCCCCGATTTACAGGCTATTAAGAGTAAACTGCTTATTCAAATGCAACATTTTATTTGGGGAGTAGAGCTATATGGTTTTCTAAAATTCAGAAGTGGCATTGTGTTGTTAGTTCTGTTTTAATTCTGCAGCAAACCACATTGAATTCCATTCATAAAAGCATTAATCTGCTGAATATTTCCCCTCGTCCTTCCATCTGCCAAAATAAACCCTAACACTTACCAAGAAAAATTATTAATAGTTCTTTGTACCAATTTTCACCTGTTTTTGTTGTTGTAGTAATAAACACCGATATGTTCCTGGCAAAAATTAAATAAAAAGTGAAAATAAAGTGTCTGATAGAAACATCAGAATCAGGCCCAACCCTTCTTGTTTCCTGAGATTAATCTCCACAATATGTTGTTGTGAGAGTCTAACATTTTATCGGAAAGAACCCAGCATGGAAAAAATAACATTTCCCCCACATGCTTGCTACTCTTGTGGAGCTATCCAGTGTTTTTAATACAAAATGTAAGAAAAGCAAGGGACTAACTAAGGGGCGTATGGTCCTTTGTTTTACTGTGCACTTAAAAGGTACTGTTATGGCATTTTCTTAATTTTTAAATTGTTCCTTAGATGCTTATAATCCCTTGGACCTTTAATACTATATCTAAGTTTTATTGGTTTATCTTCTCTTGGTTTGCATGTGTTTGGGGTTTTATTTAGAAAATAGTACTGATGCCTTTGCTTCAGCACATCCCTCCCCCCTCCATACTCCTAAATGTGAGACTCTGGAAACAGATTTACAAGAAGAGAAGGGAGGAAAATCACGTTTTGGCCCTTACAGTCTTGACAGCATGCCTTAGAGTCAACAGTCTGTTCATAGAAACACTCGGCCTGATCTGTCTCATGCTGGTGTAAGAGGGCAGGTCTACACTGCACAGACAGGTTGATCTATGCTAAGCAATTTGAGTTACACTAGTAATGTAACTCGAAATGAGGTAGCTTAGATCTATTTACCTCAAGGTCCACGCTGCAGGGGCAGAAAGAAAAAGCTCTCCTGTGGACTCCCTTTACTCATCTCGTTCTGCTGGAGTAACGGAGTTGATAGGAGAGAGATCAGCAGTCAGTTTAATGGGTCTTTACTAGTCTTGCTAAATCGACCACTAGTGAATTGATTGCTGGAGTGGAGACAAGCCCAGAGAAAGGCAGTGATTTCAGTGGAATCACTCCCAAATTATATTGGTGTAAGTCAGAAGAGCCCATTGTTTTTAGGACTACTTTTCATGTAGATTCCATTCACTCCTGCAATATTTTACTTGCTTTTTCTACATTTTTGGTGTTTTGGAGCAATTTTCAGTGATTTTTTTCTAATGCTTACAAAGGGCCAGATTGCCACCTCCTACAGAAAAGCCTGTGGGAGGAGAGAAACTCCATATAATTTCTCTTACAGAACTTTCCTTTCCCTCTGGTGGGAGGGGATGGGAAAGCAAAGGGGCTGTGGCTATAGGAGGCCTCCCAGTTTCCCAAATCAGAAGACCTTCATATGGATTTAAGTTCTGTTCTCCAGGCACAGCTGCTGCTCACTGGGACCCCCACCCTCCAGGTTCCTTGAATTACCCTTCTGTTGGCTATTCAGTAAACAGCTGCAAAAGAGGCCCAGAGGGAGTTAATGGAACTATTTCCTTTAAATGTTAGTACAGAACTCTCCCTTGCACCCTAGAAATCTATGGAGCCCCTTACCTGTGGTGCACAAGAGGGGAATCTGAGGAGTTATAGAGATGGCACTCCTCTCATTCTGTGTTAACTTGCCATGCCTCACACATGGATCTTGGAAGCAAGATCCAAGCCACTGAAAGCACTGGATAATACAGGGCAGTTTGTATAGTAGGTCAGACTAATACGCCATCTAGTCCACTATCCTCGCCACCAGGTGCTTCAGAACAAAAGATGCAAGAAACCCTGCAGGAGCAGTTCTAGGGTACCTGCTCCCTAAGGAAGTTTTTCTCCCATGCCTCAGTACAGGGGTGGCTAACCTGTGGCTCCAGAGCTACATGCGGCTCTTCAAAAGTTAATATGCAGCTCCTTACATAGGTACCAAATCTAGGGCTGGAGATACAGGTGCCAACTCCTCACTGGGCCAGAGGGTGCTCACTGTTTAACCCCCAGCTCTTCCCTAGACACTGTCCCCCTCCACCTTTTCCCCCTAGGATCCTTCCACTTCCCACCCTCTCTACTGAGCCTGTCACACCCATGCTTCCCCCCTCCAGTGTCTCCCACTGAGAGAGAGCTGATCACGGTGGGCAGCAGGAAAAGAAGAAGGAGGCGCTGACCGGTGGGGCTGCCAGTGGGCGGGATGTGCTGAGAGTGATGGTGGGGAAATGATCAGGGCTGGTGCCATAGAACTGTGGCTCTTTGGCAATGTGCATTGTAAATTCCAGCTCCTTTTCAGGTTTAGGTTGGCCACCCAGGCCTCAGTAACTCAAGATTGGTTTAAACTCTGGTATATGAGAGATTATATCTCTTCAAAAGCTCTTTTTCAAATTAACATTTACTCCTAGGCTGTGTCTAGACTGGCAAGTTTTTCGGAAAATCAGCCGCTTTTCTGGAAAAACTTGCCAGCTGTCTACACTGGCCGCTTGAATTTCCGCAAGAACACTGACAATCTCATGTAAGAAATCAGTGCTTCTTGCGGAAATGCTATGCTGCTCCCGTTCGGGCAAAAGTCCTTTTGCGCAAAAGCTTTTGCGCAAAAGGGCCAGTGTAGACAGCTTAGATTTGTTTTGCGCAAAAAAGCCCCGATGGCGAAAATGGCGATCAGGGCTTTTTTGCGCAAAAGCGCATCTAGATTGGCCACGGACGCTTTTCCACAAAAAGTGCTTTTGCGGAAAAGCGTCCGTGCCAATCTAGACGCTCTTTTCCGCAAATGCTTTTAACGGAAAACTTTTACTCTGAAACTATGAACCCAGTCAGGAAGGATCATCTCCTGCCTATCAGGAGCGCATATCAGAACTAAATGGGCCACTCACTGCAGGACATCACAATACCAAGACTTCGTTAATTGCCTCTTCATAACCATGAAGACGCTGCATGCAATGGGGCTTCTCCCATCATCTTGAGTTCTGGAAGAAGGAAATAAATATAGCTGATAAAAAAAAATCATATATTTTGCTGTTCGGACTCTCACAGATGTAAAAATCCCCCAGGTCAACTTTGGTTAGCCTGAAAAAACATTCAAAACCAACAGATTATTACCACACTGTTACCTTTTAAAACCTCAGTCTGTAATTCATTTGTGCATGTATGCTTGCCTGTTTTAATCTCGCAGTAACTCTCTCCTTTCTTTTCTCAGTAAGTCCTAAGTTTGTTTACTACAGGATTGGCTACAAGTATTGTCTTTGGTACGAGAGCTAAGGCACAAATTGACCTGGGGTAAATGACTGGTCTCTTGGTACTGGAAGTATCCTGAATATTTTGTGATCTTTGGTGTAAGTAGCCATCTGTCCCTAAGTCCAGCTTGCCTGGATGACTATATAGACTGGATTGCCCAAGGGGTGACTCCAAGGTAAGACTGTTATAATGCTTTAAGTGTTCACATTTGTTACTGGATTGGTAAAATCTAATGATAGAACATGCAACCAGCATGGGCTTCTGTCCTGCTTCTTTAATCTTACCTGAGGCTGGCAGTCATGGTCATGAGCCATTCTAGACAGTGGGACATAGGCATCTCCCAAATACCACCCCTTTTTGTAATCAAAATGAAATTTCACTTCCGGGAAATTGTGCAGATTTGTGGCCCTCCATCCCTTTTGTTACTTGAGCAATTAAATAGCTAGCAAAGTTTAGATTTCAATTATCTTCTCTGAGCATCTGAATTAACACATCCCCGAGACTGAATGCCAAAGCTTACACCACATAGGGCTATTGCTCTTTGCATGGTTACAGAACTGGGTTACACTCTGTTCACATTTTGGGAGTTTTCTCCACAATCATAACAGCTATAGACTGTTGTATCTTTCTGAGGAGCAGAGCAATGTCAAGATAAGCCCTTTATTATGAACAGGAACTGGGCACACAACTGAGATAACAAAACTTCCTAATACTCTCTGTAGTTCCAGCCTGGTATTGCCCTGCCCTGGGCTTCTTTGTCCCAGCTGAAGATGAGTCACAGGAAACCAAAGACTTGTGTCTAGAGTGTACAGGAAGTTTGGCTTCTCTGCACTTCTGGGAAGACATTCTTTACAGCACAAAGATTGACTAAAAAAATTAAAACTGAGGTTTTGGAGAACGAGACACAGGTTGGACCTCCTTGGTCCAGCATCCTCGGGACCTGATGAAGGATTTTGCTCATTTCTGGGACCTCAAGTTCATTTCTGGGACCTCCCCTGTCACCAGTCCCCCCAGCCATGGTCTAACTGCCAGCCTCCCAGCTGGCTTCCCCCTGCCGCTGGGCTCTCTACACACACGGCTCCAGGCTCCATCATGGTAGCCCTGGTGCTGCACACACAATCCTATGTCTGGGAAGCCCCCTACTAGGATCCAGCTGCACCATCAGGGGACTGCCCCGTTTTGAGTTCAACCTCAGTTGGCAGCCCCAATGCCTCTTGACCTCACTGGGCAGCTTCTCAGGTGGCAGCAGGGCCACTGGGCTCTTTGCTTGCACCACCAGGCAGCAGCCCCTCTCCCAGGTTTCCTGGCCCCACCACTAGACAGCCCCGTGGTCAGGCTCCCAGCCTCATGGGGCAGCTGCGCTGCCTTCTAGTCTCATTGGGCAGCTGAGCCACTGGTGGTAGTGGGACTGCTGGGCTCTTGGTTGTGCTGCTGGTGGCCCCACTGCCTCATGGTCTCATTGGGCAGTTTCACTGTTGGGCTCCAGCCCCACTGCCTCCTGTCCCCCACAGTGCCTGCACCAGGAGGCAGCCCTACGCTAGGCTCCTGTTTTGCTGCCACAGGGCAGCCCCACTGCTGGGCTCTAGCCCCACTGGGGGGCTCCCAGCCACCAGCCCTCCACTGGGACTCTCTGGTCCTAGGATATCTGTGGTTCTGCCAAACCAGGGAAGTTGCTGGACCATAAAGTCCTGGTTAAGAGAGGTTCTACCTGTAGTAGCTTCATAGATGTGTTAATTGATATATAAGCAAAGATCTCATGGCCCTGTCCATCTGCCCCTCACCTTCCACCTGACACTTCTGACGTCCAGTCCATCTATGTACAGTAGACTTCCGATAATCTGGCACCTTTGGGACCTAGGTGGTGCCAGATTATCGGATATGCCGGAGTATCGGGAGGTACTCCGGCGGGGGGGCTGTGATGGGTCTGCCAGACCCACACTGCATCTGGGAGCTGGGCGGGGAACAGTACGGCATGGGGAGAACCTTCTTCCATTTTGGAGGAAGGTGGGGGAAGCCCTGCGCTGCCGCTGAGAGTTATCCCCAAGCAGGGGGGTGAGGGGCGGCGCTGCGGGACCAACCCGGCAGCACCCCAGCTGCTCTGCAGCTTCCCCAAATCCGCCGCTCATCAGTTTCAGCAGCGGCAGACTTGGGGAAGCGGTGCGGAGCAGCTCCAATTGTCCAGCTGGCCGGAGCACTTCCGGGTTCCAGTTGGTGCCGGACTATCGGGAGTGCCAGATCACTGGATGCTGGACAATTGGAGTTTTACTGTATATGACATCTCTGCTGTTCTCAGCTCCCTCCTCAGCTGTTAGTTCACACCATTGTCTCCACCATTCTGGATGCCTTTGCTCCTCTCTCTTAGTCTTAAAGTCTATCCTACTAACCTGCTCCTGCTCTGCTAAGAAAATCCCATCACCATGCTGGCTTCTCTAAACTTCTCTAAAATGTCTACACTACAGCACTTACATTGATGGAAGCTACTTACATTGATGGAAGAGGTTTTTCCATCAGTGTTGTTAATCTACCTCTGCAATTGGAAGTAGCTAGATTGACACACGAATTCTTCCATTGGCCTATGTATGTCTACACTGGGGGTTAGATACACCTAACAGTGGGATAAGGGTGCTACATCTTTCACAGCCCTGAGTGACATAGGTAAGCTGAACCAATTTTTAAGTGAAGACTAGACTTTGACTTCAATGGGAAATAGGTGCGTAGAGCTTTTGTAAATCCCACTAGGCGCCAATCTGCATTGGTGAAATTCTGGGCCTTAGGCACCGAAGTCCTATTGAACATCAATAGGAATTGGGCACCTAGTTTCCCTAAATTCCTTTGAAAATTCCAGCAGAAATTGTTTATAAAATTGGTGTAATGGAACTGTAGTGTGAGAGACTATAAATCCATTTCTGACCTGCTTCAACAGTGACTTGACAACCCAGAAAAGGAACCTTGGTGTTTATTTTGAGACACCTTGCTCAAGGCTTAACATTTTTCTGATAACTATTTAGTGTGCAGCAACCACACCCTGCCATGCTGACCAATACTGTCTCGTTATTTACCTGTACACTCTGTCTGTAGCCATCACCTTATACTTAGGTTGTAAACGTCTATGGTAAACATTGACTACAGAAATCGGGGCCTGGTCTATGGCTAGGGCCCTCCGTGGGATGGTAATACAAATAATAAGTAATAAGTCAAGACTGGGTAACTATCCTTTCTACGATGGGTAACCAAAGTTATCTCAATTTGCTGCTATGTCGCCATTCCTAATATAAATACCAGGTTTAAGCAGGAATATTTGAATACATTGTACATATGGTGAGAGCTGCTTCTGAAGACTGAGGAAATTATGAATGGTTTTCTTTTAAGTAATCTCTTTCTTGCAGCAACTGACACCCACGTGCATGAGTTCAGTATGGTCACTTTGATGGACTATCCAAACTCTTGACCCTATGGAGCAGAAGAGTGGTCAGGAGCCACCTATGGTATGGGAATGAAGTCTATTGATGGTACTTGGGAATTAAGTCTATTGATGGTACTTATCTGGTCCCCACCAATGTAGGATGTGAACACCTCACGTTCTGTAATGGATTTATTCTTTCAAATACCTGTGAGCTAGGGATAGTTTTATTATTTTCCCCATCTTACAGATGAGGAATTGAGGCACATACGGGGGGGGGCAACAGACCTGCAGGACCCCTGGCCACGGCTGCGGGGGTGGCTCTGCACTCCTGGAAGGGGTGGGGCCTTCAGTGGAAGGAGCGGGGCTGGTGCTAGTCTTCCCCCGCTAGCCCTCTATGCTGCCTGGAGCAGCGTCACATGGGGCTCTGGCAGTGATTTAAAGGGCCCAGGGCATTGAATTACCAGGCTCCAGAGCAGTTGCCCCTTTTGCCTCTCCCATTAGCAAGCCTAGGCACAAATATGCTAAGTTTCTGGGCTAATGTTATATAGGCAGTCTGTGGCAGAGAAAGGAATTGTACTTAGGTGTTACAAGTCCTAGGCTAGTGCCATAATCACTATCATCTTTCCTCTCTCACTCCAGTTCATTTAGATGTTGCTACAGATGGTGCCTGACCACACTGAATAATATGTAATGTATATGAGTCTGCTTGTGCGCCTGGCACAATCAGTGCCAATTAAAGGGATCTTGTGTACTGGCTGGCAGTTGATGAACCCTGCTGCCAGGCAAAACTAATCATCCACTTTTTCAAAAGTTATTTGAAAATAAGGCCTAGCGTACTAATATACTCATCCGGGAATGAATATACAAACCTGGGACCATTATACTTATGAGGAGGGGAAGAGTTTTGCGTTGGTGTCCTCAGTGTTGAGCTGCAGATGAATCTTGTTTGTTTACTTATACGATAGTTGAGCCCAAGGTCCTAGTTAAAAGTAGGGCCAGTTTGTGCTAGAGAGAAATTGTCCCTGCTCTAAAACATTTTTAATTTTCTGCAACTGACTGCATATGAGCTGATGCATAGCCTCATGAACTTCAGTGGAGCATTGTGCAGGTGCATGGGTGCACCTGCTTGAACTCTGTTGCAGGAGCAGGGCTTAATGTCCCAATTCTACAAGCTGATCCATGTGGACAGAATGTTCTGTCTCAAGGGGTGTGTCTACACAGCAGGACTTAACTCGAAAAAGCTACGCAAATTGAGCTATGTCAATTATTATTTCGAAATACGGAGCATCTACACAGCACTTATTTTGAAATAGAGCACTCTTCCTCTGACTTCCCTTATTCCTCATACAGTAAGGGTTACAGAAGCTGGAGTAATAAGTCCTCCAGCTTGACAGTATTTTGACACTATTTCAAAATAACTGCCTGCTGTGTAGCTGAGGACTAAGTTATTTTGGAATAGTGTTGCAGTGTAGACATACCTTAGGAGTCCCTGTTTAAGTCAGTGGAGGTTCTGTGCAGGCTCAGATGTCAGCCCATGCAGATCAGCTTGCAAGATTGAGGCCTCTAAGGCCATGTCTGCACTGGAAACTATTTAAAAATAACTAAATTCAATGTAGTAATTCCCAATTTTACAAAATCAATATAGCGTGTCCCCACAAAATTAGTCCAAGGCAGGCTCTGTTAATGTGGATGCACTACTTTGATTTAGAGCCCCTGGAAGCACTCGGGAGTAATTAGTTCAAATTACTCTGTGAAGTAGTTATTTCAAAATAACAGCATCCCCACTAATTCTATTTTAAAATTAGTGTTATTTCCTGAGAAGAGCAGGAGTACAGATTTCAAAATAAGTAACCCCTTATTTTAAAATAACGGGCTTGGTAGTGTAGAAGTACCACTTATAAATTTGACCGAAGGGGGGATTATTTTGAAATAAAGCCGTAGTGTAGACTAGGGTTAAGGATGGTAAAGTTTTCTTAAGATCCAGCTGTATCAAGGGTAGTTGGGATAAACTAGAGGAATGGAATTTGTTGCATTAACATTTTCTGACTTGGAACTTGGCAGTATTCACAGGCAGCCAAAAGTGCATCCTCGCTTGTCTCTAAAAAATAAAATAAAATATGTGCCTGTGGTTCCTGCCTGCACTTTCATTGATGTCTGGGCAGAGTTTTCTGTATCATTTGGGATGGGTTTTTAAAAGTTTGTCCCATGGAACAAAAAACACAAATTGTGACACTGTATTGTTATAGTCTCACAAAGCTTAAAACATTTTTGTGGAAGGGTAGAGGTGGCGCATCGGGCATGAAATAAACATTTACATGTTTTCCAAAAGTTTGAAGCTTAAGGGCTTGTCTGTGTGAGTGATTTTATCATTGTAGCCCGCTGGGTTTGGATGGAAAAATGTAGAAAAGTGGTGGGTGTTACTAATGCAGCAATAACTGTCTAAGGATATGTCTACACCAGGGCTAGTCAACTTTGGGGTCCTGGGGGCCACAATGATACTCACAGCACATGCCGAGGGCTGCAACTTAAGTGTGGTTGCATATACATGCAAATATACACAAATAGCTTCTTTCACACTGACAGGCATGAATACAAAGATGAAATCAAGTCTACACAACACACAGGCCCCATTTAAGTCAGTTCTGCTGATATTAATAAAATGCAATATTTACGAAATGTCTACCCATATGACAGCACTTTTAATAAGCAATGACAGTCCAGGAATTTAACTACTAAAATGCATATCAATAGAAGACCATTATATTGACTATTATTTTGTTTTGGCTCCCAACTGTGGGCCCTGTACTGAACCATGTGTAAACCCAAACTGCACCATGGGCCGCAAACAAATGGGCCATGGGCCGCATGCTGCCCGTGGGCCGCCTGTTGAGTAGCCATGGTCTACGCTATGCAGCTTTTAGCATGGACGCAGCCCTGTCACTAAAAGTCAGGATGTGTGAATACTTGTTTGTCCGCACTTTTGTTGACAAAATACCTCCACCCCCAAAAGGGGGGTTCGCTTTGTGAGCAGCAGAGTGCTACTGCCAACAATGCAGGGTTCACACTTTCACTTGCCATGGCAAAACTTTGTCATTGGGGAGGAAGTGGTTAAGCACCTGTGAACAACAAAAGTTTGTTGATCAAGTGCAAATGTAAACATAGCCTCAGCCTTCAGACCACTCAAACAATGTTCTGGCCTTTCTCAGCTGTCCCATTCAACTCTGTGGAGCAGAGATGCTTTCTGCTGTGGGGCATCCATGTATAAACTCTTCTGCTTGGGACTGTAGAGAGTCTCTCTTGTCCAGGAAAAATGTCAGGCTTAAGGAAGGACCACAGCCTGTGGAAACAGGAATGACAATGGGTTCCCCATCATCCCTATAGATAGCTCTTACTTGGGAGGCATCTGCCACTTCTATTCCAGTGTTGTTGTAGCTGTGTGGATCGTAGGCTATTAGAAAGACAACATAGGTGAGGTAATGCTGTTTATGGGACCAACTTTTCTATTGGTGAAAGAGACAAGTTTTTGAGTTGCACAGAACTCTGTGAAGGTCTAGTAACTATTTTACTCCAATAAAACATATTATCTCACCCACCTTGTCACTTGTATTCTGTGCAGGGATGTGCACATATGGGATTTAATCCTGCTTCAGTTCCAATCAGTAGGAAAATTCCTACTAAATGCTACTTAATGTAAGTGTAGTTGACTTGGGTCAAGATTGAAAATAATAAATGATTTATAAAATTGCCAGTAAGTGTCGTTTGAACAGTTAATAGATAATACTATAATATAAAACGTTTTAAATTTGAATCTTAATTTTGAACATGCATGTGATATACAACACATCATGATAAAACATACAAAATTAGGCTGTGATCTTGCAAAGACTTATGCCCATGCTTAACTTTGAGCAAATTATTAGTCCTGAGTTAAACAGATCTGATCAAGTGTGCAAAGGTAAGCACATGAATTAGTTTTTGCAGTGTTATGGCATCCGTGTCAACATAAACTCCTTGGCTACGTCTACACTGGCACCCTTTTCCGGAAATGCTTAAAACAGAACAGTTTTCCGTTATAAGTATTTCCGGAAAAAGCGCGTCTACATTGGCAGGATGCTTTTCCGGAAAAGCACTTTTTCCGGAAAAGCGTCCGTGGCCAATGCAGACGTGCTTTTCCACAAAAAAGCCCCGATCGTCATTTTCGCGATCGGGGCTTTTTTGTGGAAAAGACTACTGTGCTGTCTACACTGGCCCTTTTCCGGAATAGTTTTTCCGGAAAAGGACTTTTGCCTGAGCGGGAGCAGCATAGTTTTTCCAGAAAATCACTGACAATTTTACAGTAGATCGTCATTGCTTTTCTGGAAAAGCAAACAGCCAGTGTAGACAGCTCGCAGCTTATTCCGGAAAAGTGGCTGCTTTCTTGAATTAGTGAAAAAGTAATATATTTTTACTGCAAAAATAACTAATTTTACAATATACTGGAAGAGAATACAGAATGTGGTATGTATTTTTTCTATATGTGCACATATATATTGTGATTTTTTTATACACACACACGAGGGCTGTGTCTACATTGTCATCCCTTTCCAGAAAGGGGATGCTAATGAGACACTTTGGAATTGCAAATCCGCGGGGGATTTAAATATTCCCCGCGGCATTTGCATTTACATGGCTGCCGCTTTTTTCCGGCTCGGGGTTTTTGCCGGAGAAAAGCGCCAGTCTAGACGCGATTTTCTGGAAAATAAGCCCTTTTCCGGAGGATCCCTTATTCCTACTTTCAAGTAGGAATAAGGGATCCTCCATAAAAGGGCTTATTTTCCAGAAAATCGCGTCTAGACTGGCGCTTTTCTCTGACAAATACCCCGAGCCGGAAAAAAGCGGCAGCCATGTAAATGCAAATGCCGCGGGGGATATTTAAATCCCCTGCGGATTTGCAATTTCGAAGTGTCTCATTAGCATGCCTTTTCTGGAAAGGGATGCCAATGTAGACACATCCAAACTGTGTATGTATATTTATATTATAAGACTTCAGGATTATCACTGTGAAGCCTAGAATGTCTGTCAAGTTAGTCTGAAGCAATGGGAACAACTACAAGCCTGACAGAGAGCTCTTTTTGTTTAGAATACTGTCATATGGAATCGTCACTGGGATTTGTGGTCTGTTATTGTCTAATTTTTGTTTTTAATTATTTTGACTTTATCAATTACACCCATGAAAAAGTACAGGCTTCCAGAAACTAGTGTATATGTATACTGAATGTGGATAAATATCCATCCATCTATATATTGACTGTAAAACAGAATCTCACAGTTACTAACACCTTTGGAACAGAGCCTGTTTGTAAGTCTGCAATGTTCTTATCTTTGAACAAAATGTTATGGTTGTTTCAAAAGTTTACAACTGAACATTAATTTAATACAGCTTTGAAACGTTGCTGAAGAAAAATGCTTCTCTCCCCCTCCTTTTTTTTAAGTTTAACACAGTATTATATTTGCTGTCTCTTGTCTCTGTTGCTGCCTGATTGTGTATTTTGGGTTTGAAATGAGGTGTGTGGTTGACCAGTCAATTTATAATTCTGGTATTCATAACTCTGGAGTTCTACTCTCTCTATTAAACATATATACTGAGGTTTGGTCTACACTGGAAAATTAGATTGACCTAGCTACATAACTCAGACATGTGAAAAATCCATATTCTTGAGCAACATAGTTAAGCAGACTTAAGTCCCAATGTAGGTAATGCTAGGTCGACGGAAGAATTATTCCAAGAACCTAGCTACTGTCTCTCAGAGGGGTTGTTTTACTCCAGTAATAAGCTACATTTCCTGTAAGCTGAGCAACTGCCTATGTAGTGTCATGCAGATGTTGAAGGACCCTACTCAGGGACATGCTGTAGCCAGGGGAGGGCCGCCCTTCCATTGGCTCTAACGTAGCTCAGTCTCCAGCCCGCTTTAGCCAGGGGAGGGATGGCCTGAACCCAGCACCTCTCTCCAGCCAGAACCCAGGCACGGCCAAGATGATGTGGCCTGGGATCCTGATGTGGCCAAGATGGCCCATTTAGTTCAGCCTGGCCCAGGTAGTAGCCAGCGATGGTGCCAAGATCAGCCGTAGCTGGGATGGCCCTCCCCAGCTTCAACACATCCGTCCTCTCATGTCCTTGTGGGGCCAGGGCGGTCTGGTCCCAGGTCCCTGCTGTGGCTGGGGTGGTGCAGGCAGTTCAGCCTGGACTCAGCCACAGTGCCAGGATCTGCCATAGCTGAGGAGGCTCTCCCTCAGCTCCAATCAAGCAGGGAGGGGTACTTATCCTATGGCCCCGGCCCCAGCCCCAGAGCTGCCATAGCGCAGAGAGGTACCTTTTCTTCCCAGCCCATGAGCAGAGAGAGCTGGTGGGAATCCTCTCTCCTCATAATAGCCCCAGAGCACTCTCCTTCATCCCAAACCCTCAACCCAGCCTAACCCAATAGCTTGCACCCCAAGCCTGACCCCTTACACTCCTGGACCCCAACCCTATGTTCCAGCCCCGAACACCTCATCTCTGGCCCGACCCCAGAGCCCAAACTCCCATCTGGAGCCCTCACCGCCTGCATTCCATTCCTCTGCCCCAGGCCTGAGACACTACCTACATTAAGAGCCCTTTGCCCCCACCATTAAAACACAAATTTTGTTATGTACATCAATATGAAGATGATGTATCACATCATTTCCATACTGATGCACATAAAAAAATTCATTCTGCTCAGGAGTGGAAAAAATTAAAGGGCACAATGGTAGTAAATATCTACAATGACACACTACAGTCATTGCTGCAGCTGTGCTGCTCACTGTTTTAAGTGTAGACATAATTTGAGGATATATGATAGAGATTAATATAGACAAGAGGACATTATTCTGAAAGAAGCTGATGTATATTTCACAGGGGCTGGTTTACATATTTATTTGTCTTGTTTCAAGGGAAAAAGTATATTGATGAAAATTAAACAAGATTCTCTTTGGCTACGGGATCTAGGGGTTAGAGTGGACCACAAGCTGAAGATGAGTCAGCAGTGTGATGCTGTTGCAAAAAAAGCAAACATGATTCCGGGATGCATTAACAGATGTGTTGTAAGCAAGACACGAGAAGTCATTCTTCTGCTCTACTCTGCGCTGGTTAGGCCTCAGTTGGAGTATTGTGTCCAGTTCTGGGCACCACATTTCAAGAAAGATGTGGAGAAATTGGAGAGGGTCCAAAGAAGAGCAACAAGAATGATTAAAGGTCTAGAGAACATGACCTATGAAGGAAGGCTGAAAGAATTGGGTTTGTTTAGTTTAGAAAACAGAAGACCGAGGGGGGACATGATAGCAGTTTTCAGGTATCTAAAAGGGTGTCATAAGGAGGAGGGAGAAAACTTGTTCCTCTTGGCCTCTGAGGATAGAACAAGAAGCAATGGGCTTAAACTGCAGCAAGGGAGGTTTAGGTTGGACATTAGGAAAAAGTTCCTAACTGTCAGGGTAGTCAAACACTGGACTAAATTGCCCAGGGAGGTTGTGGAATCTCCATCTCTGGAGATATTTAAGAGTAGGTTAGATAAATGTCTATCAGGGATGGTCTAGAAAGTATTTGGTCCAGCCATGAGGGCAGGGGACTGGACTTGACCTCTCGAGGTCCTTTCTAGTCCTAATATTCTATGATTCTACACTGCAAGGTTTTTACGCAAAAACCCATGGAGAATCCACACCTCAAATGCGCTTTTGCACAAGTAATTCAACAGTAAAACGGAAGAAGAGAGGGCTTTTTCCGGCGTAGGTAAACCTCCTTTTACAAGGCATAACTCCTTTTTGTTACAGCTATTGCGCAGAAAGGCAAGTGTGGATGCTCCAGAGGGGATTCTTGCTTTTCCCTATGGGAAAAAGTACAGGTGCTCTTATGGTCATTCTGTAAATGGCCATCAGAGCTTTCTTGCGCAAAAGCGTCCATGAAGTGTGGACACACTCTTGCACAAAAACACATCGCTAGAAACAAAAACACATTGCGCAAGAAATTTTTGTGCATAAACACTTGCGCAAAAGGCTTCTTGCGCAAGAAGCATGTAGTGCAGATGTAGCCTTTGATTAAATAAGCAGCTATCTAGAAGTAAAATTGTCTTGGGATTGTTTATATGGGGCCACTAGCTTGTGCTAGAAAATTAGGCTGGTCAGAGGTGTGAAAAAGCCACACCCCTGATTAGCATCATTACATTTATCTAAATGCCTGTGTAAACAGCACTAGGTGGACGGAAAGTATGCCTCTGTACTGTTTTAAGTGTAGACAATGTCTCTGTAGTGTTTTAAGTGTGTCTTTGTGGACACATTCAGAATTAAATTGGCCGCAATTCAATTCAGTTTAAGTAAAATTATTTTAATTCTGAATAAGAGCATACACACAGAGGCTACGTCTAGACTGGCATGATTTTCCGGAAATGCTTTTAACGGAAAAGTTTTCCGTTAAAAGCATTTTTGGAAAAGAGCGTCTAGATTGGCACGGACGCTTTTCCGCAAAAGCACTTTTTGCGGAAAAGCGTCCATGGCCAATCTAGACGCGATTTTGTGCAAAAAAAGCCCCGATCGCCATTTTCGCGATCAGGGCTTTTTTGCCCAAAACAAATCTCAGCTGTCTACATTGGCCCTTTTGCGCAAAAGTTTTGCGCAAAAAGGACTTTTGCCCGAACGGCAGCAGCATAGTATTTCAGCAAAAAGCACTGATTTCTTACAGTAGGAAGTCAGTGCTTTTGCGGAAATTCAAGCGGCCAGTGTAGACAGCTGGCAAGCTTTTCCGGAAAAGCGGCTGATTTTCCGGAAAAACTGGCCAGTCTAGACACAGCCAGAGGTTTTAAGGTAGTTTAACTAATCTACTTTAACAATGAACGTGGATTAACTTTCTTGAGTTCCCCTATATAGAAAAGTCCTTAAGATTATCCTTCCACTCCATCCTCCCTTTGGATGCTGTAATAGGTCACCTTAATTTTAGTTTAATTCACTGGGAAGCATTTTTCACACTCCCAATCAACATAAACTATCTTGTTCAGAATGGTGTAGTGTAGTCCTGTCCAGTGGAAGGCAGAGTAACCAATAAAATAGTAAATATCCAAATATAAAACCCCAAGGCTACGTCTACATTGGCATGATCTTGCATAAATACTCTTTAACACAAGAGTTCTTGCATTAAAGTATTTGCGCAAGAGAGCATCTACACTGGCATGTGCCTTTGCGCAAGAGATGTGCTTTTGTGCAAGAGCATCCATGCCAGTGTAGATGCTCTCTTGCGCAAGAAAGGTCTGATGGCCATTTTAGCCATCGGGCTTTCTTGCTCAAGAAATTCATGTTGCCTGTCTACACTGGCCTCTTGCGTAAGAACAGTTCCGCAAGAGAGCTTATTCCTGAGCGGGAGCATCATAGTTCTTGTGCAAGAAGCACTGATTTCACACATTAGAACGTCAGTGTTCTTGCGCAAGAACTCCCCGCCAGTGTAGACATGCAGCATGTTTTTGCGCAAAAGCGGCTGCTTTGGTGCAAGATCGCGCCAATGTAGACACAGCCCAAGATTTTTCTCTTCCCTTTTCAAGTTTCCTTAGTTTTAAATGAGGGGCAGGAGAGTGACCAATAAAAATTTGCTACAGGAGATAATCTGAATTAGAGAAGGTACAAGCCATCCTAAATGTATTTTGCTTTACCTCATGCTACTCTATGGTTCAAATAGTAAGTACACCCTTACATCTTGTGCACTCTAACTCCTCTTTGGCGGGGATAGTCCTGACTTACTCTGCAAAATAAAAGTGTCCTTTTCTGCAAACCAATACCATTCACTGATAAACAATTCAGTCACAAGTGGAAAGGAACAGTGCTCTTTCCGCTTTACTTCTTTCTCTGCTTGCATTTTTCACAGCTGCTGCCCTACCAAACTGTAGTTGCTATTATTATAATTACACATTGATATTGCAAAAGCACAGCTCTGTTTAGGATCAGGCATCACTGTGGTAGGAACTTTACAAATGGGTATGAAAACAAAGTCCCTGCTCCTGAATAAAATATCTCCGTGGACACATCAACATGGATAGATTCCTGCACCCACACAAATCTCTCATGCAGTCAAGGAGAGTCTTTGTTGGCTTATATTTTTGCCTGAACAGAGCTCCTGGCAGGGTCAGGGCTCAAAACCAAAGTCATGCTGTTGAATCTGCACAGGCACAAGTGTCTGCCCACGAAGCTGTTTGCAGGATTAAAGTGCAAGAAATGTGGGGTATGATGCATTATTTATGAGCCTTATGTCTGTTAGGGCTCACCCTGCAAATCCTTACAAGAGCCATTTCCATAGAAGCAGGCTCCTTCAGATCACAAGACTGAGCTTACAGGGTCATACACTTACACTGCAAACCCCTCATGGCAAAGACCTTATTTCTGTTACCATGAAAGCCCAGATCCTTAATTGACCCCAGTGCAAATATGCACGAGCAATTTCATGGGACAGCTCTTGTGAACAAAGCCTGTCATGTGGGCAAGAGTCTGCAGAATTAGATACTGCTATTAGCTATGCAGGGCCTGATCCCTAAACCTGTGCAGGATCAGGGCCTAGGTTTGTAAAAGATGTTTGTGCTGGGACAGAAACCGTACAAAATAGTCATCATGTTCCACTCCGCCCCCATGCAGAGCCATTTCCCGGCCCCGGAGGTTTCACAGAGGCTCGCAGCCGGTGTTCAACTTTGCCTCCCCGAATGTCCCAGTGCCCCATGCTGGCAGGGCTGACCCAGAGCTCCCCTGCTAGGAGACAGAGGGTCTCCCACGGTAGCATGAAGTTGAGGCAGCCCGGAAGGTGCCTGGGCCTTGGATTGGGCAGGAGTTTGCCGCGTGTGTTCCGGGGACACGTTTAAAATCTCCCCCCAGCGTTTGTTTTGTTTCATTAAACTCTCTCTCTGGTGCCCGCTGTCCCCTGCCCCGGCGCCTGCTGCTCTGCCCCCGGCGAATGCCCCGAGCCTCCTCTCCCCACGCGGCGCCACCCAGGGGGGGGGCAATTCAGCTCACTCCAGCAATTCCAAGGACTTTCGCTCCCCGCCCAGCCAAACTCCTCTCGGCGCTGCAGGGGAGACAGTGCCCGGCCAAAGCCAGGGCAGGACGCCCCCAGCCCGGCCGCCGCCTGCTCCCAGCGCCCCGCCCGCGGGGACCAGGCAGCCCCAGCGCGGGGCCACTTTGTAGCAATTAGTTTCTCTCTTTGTATGGGGATTCCATTCAAACGCAGCGGCGTGTTCCGCGTAACCTTCCGCCAAGGGGAGGAAAATAGTTCCCAGCCCCTAGAGTGGAGTTCAAAGCAGAGCCCCCCACGCTGGGACCCCTCCGCCCGATTTGCCCCCACACCTCGAGCCTCTCCCCGAAAGTCCCCTCCCGGGGCTAGGAAGCGCCTCTGGAGCCAGGGTGTGGAAACTCCCCCTTCCCTCCCCAATACAATGTAGCTGGGAAGGGGCTGTATCACTGGGCGTAGAGATTGCAAAACCCAACCACGTACAGCGGGAGACGATACGCCTCCACCTAACCTGACAAACGGAAGCGCCGGGCCGGCTTGATGGACGGGGCGGGGCGGCCAATGGCAGAGGCACCTGCCTCCCAAAATGTAGGGGCCGCCAATGGGAGGCCGCAAGAGCGGAGCGGGAGGCGGGGCCGCGGGCAGGCAGCAGCGCAGGTTGACGGGCGTCCCAGTGCAGGGAAGTGCAGCGCTGGGGATGAGCCTCAAAGTTCTAGCCCTCGCCGCGCAGGGGATTTAAAGCTGCCGCACGCGGCCAGCGCCTCCCGCCGCAGCCTCTCTCCCCCCCCGGGGGCTCCGCCAGCTGCTGCTTCCTCTCCCCGGCTGCAGCCCTCCCCCCCAAGTTAACTCTGCTCTCCCGCTGCCCCTCACCCCCAAATGCCAGCCATGATCGAGAAGGGCCCCGAGGTCTCCGGGAAGAGAAGAGGCAGGAACAATAATGCCACTGCTGCCGCCAGTGCTAATAACAACAATAATGGGAATAATAAAAGTTTGTCGGCGGCTGCAGCACCCAATGGAAATAGCAGCAGCAACTCCTGGGAGGAAGGCAGCTCTGGCTCCTCTAGTGATGAAGAGCATGGTAAGTCCACTCAAGTGGGAGCCTCCGAACTCGCTCCGGGACTGTCTCTCTAGGAATCCCTCTTCCTCGCGAATTGATGGAGCACGTTTCTTTTTGTAACCCGCACTTCCTTCTCTTTGCCATCTCAGCAGGAGGAGGCATGAGAGTTGGAGCCCAGTACCAAGCCGTGGTGCCTGACTTTGATCCTGGTGAGTTGTTTTGTCTCTCGTGTCTGCCAAGGTTTCAGCACCATTGTGTGAGTGGGTTAGGAGCCTCAGACGGCTCTGTGTGTGTATGTGTGTGTGTGTGGGGCTCTGGCAGGAGATCTGACATCCTGCGTTTGGGTGTTGGGGGGGAGGGGAGTTAGTGGTAGGATCAGCTGGACAAAAACCTGTTTTATTGGCGGCAGAGAGATAGAGGTCACTCTGTTGCATTAGACTCCTAGTAATTAAAAGGTGGAGGGGAGAGGGAGGGAATCAACAACTTTTGTGTGTGTGTGTGTGTTCGTTCACCCTGCTGTCCAAGGAAAGAACAGCAACAAGGGGGGAACGTGGAGGGGAAACGTGCCTCCAGACTGGGGGAGGGGAGAAAGGAAATCTTTCCTTTTCCATTAAATAGAACTAAAACTCTAGCTCTGCATCTATTTACGTCCCTCCTCGCCCCCCCCCCCCGCCCTCCTTCAGGGAATATGAATATCTTACTCTATGGCACGGAAGCAAGAGGGATTAGCCGCGCTACTTTCTCTCTCCCCCCCCCCTTTCCTCCCTCGCTCTCTCTCCCCCTCCTTTCAGGTGTGGTTAGTTTCATATTCACAGTGATCGGGTTGGGATCTGGCTCTTTAAGAGAGTGGCATGATACTAATTAAAAGGACTTTCATCAATTTCCCTGTCATTTAATATAAAATCGAATCCTTTAGTGGGTTTTCTGTCCCCCACCCCCAGCACTTCTTAAAAATCCACAGATACACCTCTCTCCTCCCCCAAAACGAGACATTCAGGGCCAGAGAAGAACAACGATCCTTCCCCCGCAAACGGTTAATAAAAGAAGTCTAGATGCTTTCCAGAGGGCGCTTTGCAAACGGGGAGAAAAGCAGGGAAGCTGATTTGGCTAGGGGAGACAGTAAATGGCAGTTAGATTTCTGCTCCCCCTCCACACTACTTGTGTGTTTGTGGGTTCGACCATAAGGGTAAAAATAAAAAAAATGAAGTCACAAATGCCTGTTCCTCTTTTTTGAAAGCTATTCAGATATGGCTATTTTAGTCAAACTAATGTGGCCGTGTTTCTTTTTTTTTAATTCTTAAAAAGAACCAGTTGGTTGCCAAAATGTTCTACATTCCATCTATTCTGCTGCAGTTCTTTGTAAGCTAATTTAAAGTGGTATGGGAGCAAATTGTGAGCAAACAAAGGAATTGTAGTTGTACTGGAGGGCGTGCGATTCAAACATTTTAGTATAGATGTGTATATTGCTGTGTGTAAAGGTAGACTGTCGACTTCCTTAGTGTTTTAAATGTGTGTAGTTTTTTTAATTGCTCTTTTGTAACTGTAGGTTAAAGCTAGTGTAAACCTTTCTACTGTCTGGAGGTCTTAACAAACTTAATTGAATCCTCTATACCTCTCCTCTTAAAAGAACAAAACAAAACACATGACTTGGAAATAACAATAGTTCAGTTCTCAGAACAAAACCAGAGAGCCACTCCTGCTGTTAATTGACTTATTAGCACTATCCAAATTCAGAAATTCATATCTTGAGCTTAGTGCAGAGGAGGAAGTGCCTTTTTGGGTGCCTCTTTATTTAATGCAATAGGTTGTTTTTTTCTTTTTTTACATTTATTTTCAGAGACTAACAATGTATGCATTTTTATGGATCCTCAAATTGAACATCTTTTTAATTACAGATTTTGTATAATTATTTACATATGGTATTTATATTGCCTGTCTCTTCTGTCTTCTTCCTGGGTAGGCATTTCTCATTGTTTCTTCTGACTGACAGAGTAGGACATAAGGGGTCTCTACACATGGGCACTCCATTTTTTGGTTAACCACTGGGCCTATTAGGTAGCAATTGACCCTCTTCAAACACAACGATGCTGTAACATGTGGATCATACTGGCTTCTAGCCAAGTGCTGCAACGATACTTTACACTTTTCATTGAACCTTGCAAATCAATTCTCTGGCTCACCTAATTTCTCTACTAAAGCAACTTTTTTCTTACTGCTATTATTGAACTGGGTACATTGAGTATTGCATTTGTGTTCTAGTTTTTAGCTAATGGGGTAGAGATGTACCTATGAAAAAGTTATTACTTTTGTTACTGACTCCCCTTTCTTTCCAGAGAGAGTGGGAAGTGTATGACATGGCTAGAAAAATAAATTTAACTTGCACAACTTCTGTGGAAGTTCAGCCTGAATAAACAGTGTAGCACTTAGTCATATAAAGTAAATAAGCAGATTTTTATTAACTTCATTGGGTTTTGGATTGGGCCCTTATTGTTAACTAATTTTATAACACTAAATTCTTATTTAGGTCATACTTCCATCTACTTCATACGTTTGTAAGCTGGAAGGGACTGTATAACTGTTCACAGAAACTAATATATTTTCTACTGTCCTTGTTCAGTTTCTTTTATGTGACTTATTTTTAAACGATAGTATAAATTCCTAAATACTATATCCAGTAGATATACTTAGATTTCTAGAAAGCATTTGACAAGGTCCCTCACCAAAGGCTCTTTAAGTAAAGTAAGTTGTTAAGGGGTAAGAGAGAAGGTCCTTTTCTGGATTGGTAACTGGTTAAAAGGCAGGAAACAAAGGGTAGGAATAAATGATAAGTTTTCTGAGTGGAGAGCTAGTCGAGTTCCCCCAAGGGTCTGTCCTGGGACCCATCTTATTCAATTTATTTATAAATGATCTAGATAAAGGGGTAAACAGTGAGGTGGCAAAATTTGCAGATGAAACCAAACTGCTCAAGATAGTTCAGACCAAAGCAGACTGTGAAAAGCTTCAAAAAGATCTCACAAAACTAAGCGATTGGGCAACAAAATGGCAAATGAAATTTAATGTTGATAAATATAAAGTAATGCACACTGGAAAAAATAATCCCAACCATATATACAATGTGATGGGGACTAATTTGGATACAACTCCTCAAGAGCAAGATCTTGCAGTCATTGTGGACAGTTCTCTGAAAACATCCACTCAGTGTGCAGCGGCAGTAAAAAAAGCAAACAATGTTAGGAGTCATTAAAAAAGGGATAGAGAATATGACAGAAAATATCTTATTGCCTCTTTATAAGACTATGGTACGCCCACATCTTAAATACTGTGCACAGACATGGTCGCCTCATCTTAAAGATATATTGGCACTAGAAAAGGTTCAGAAAAGGGCAACAAAAATGATTAGGGGTTTGGAACAGGTCCCATATGAAGAGAGATTAAAAAGACTTGAATTTTTCAGCTTAGAAAAGAGGAGACTAAGGGGGGGATATGATAGAGGTCTATAAAATCATGACTGCTATTGAAAAAAAGAATAAGGAGAAGTTTTTTTACTTATTCCCACAATACAAGAACTAGGGGTCACCAAATGAAATTAATAGGCAGCAGGTTTAAAACAAAAGGAAGTTTTTCTTCACTCAGCACATAGTCATGGAGGTTAGGTCCATCAATGGCTATTAGCCAGTATGGGTAGGAATGGTATCCCTAGCCTCTGTTTCTCTGGAGGTGGGTGACGGGAGGGATCACATGAGAATTACCTGTTATGATCCCTCCCTCAGGGGCATCTGGTATAGGCCATTGTCGGCAGAGAGGATACTGGGCTAGATGGACCTTTGGTCTGACCCAGTACGGCCGTTCTTATGCTCTTATGTTCTTAAATAACTTCTGAAATAGGATGCCAGTCAGACTTGATCTTTCCACGAAAAGTGTTTTAATTTTAGTTATCTAGAGTCTATATATTTCTTAACATTTAACAATTGTTTAATAGGCATTTCTAGGCTATTAAATTCTTACAGCAGAGTATTATGGTGCACACCGACTGTAGGTTTGGTTTACCAAACATCTCATTTTTAGTAGCAAACAAAGGACTGTAAAACCTACTGGTTCTTTGGCCTGGTCTATGTTGGTACTCTAGCTGGAGCATTGATACAAATCCTTAGTGTAAATAGTGTTTCCTTATCCCTGGGTCAACTGCACCCGTGTAAACTGTGTGTACATTAGGGATCTGCACTATTACAGCTGTTCTGGTGGCTGAAACCTAGTGTAACCCAAAAGTGTATCATAGTCGTGATTTTAGAATAAGAACTGTAAATCTGTTAGCTGTAGTTCAGCATTAAAGTTAAGTATGCCTTTGGTATATTTATTATTAAACACGTTAACTACAGTTTGTTAGGGTAGTGCCTAAAGACCAACCAAGAATGAGACTCGGTTGTGCTAGGTGCTATACAGAGTAACAGTCCATGTTCTGAAAGCTTATAATCTAAATTGGAATAAGAAGGAGAGGCAGTAATCATGTTAGTCCAATGTATTTCTTGCGTGTGTACATAAAAATATAATGCACATTTGTGAGGCAGGTATAGAAAAGAATAATAAACTACATTCTGCAAAACAAAGTGAAGTCTAGCAAGGCAGTAATAAGATGTTGATTCAGATTTCATAATTATGTTAGAGCTAGATCAGAGCAAACAGGCGGTGAATACTGTGTAACATGAAATCAAGAATAAGGTATTATTATTTACTGCCTACATTTACAAAGACAAACTATTAAAGAATAACAACAAAGCTACTAAAAAGTACTTTTGGCTAACTTTCTTTAAAATTGCAATGGCTAAAACTGAATGTGGCAAGGGCCCGATGATGTGGGTGTGTGTGGTGGGGTGGTTTTATTTTTTCGGGGGGTGGGACCGAAGGACACGAGGCTGCAAATGTTTATGCATGTAGAGGGATAGTTCTTACTTTGTAGCTCCTTGACTTCAGTGAAATGGTTCATGGCAGTAACGACATCACTGCAAATCTGTGGATGTCCAATTCCCTGGATGTGAATATCCATGGACCATGTTTGGGGATCAGCTGTGGATAAAACTTTGTACAAATAGAGTTCTACAGACTCTATCACATGGACAAAGTTTTTCAGAATCTGTTCCTAAATTAGTACTGGTGTCTTCTCCTTTCTCATCCCACCTTTCTGTTGGCCCAGTGTAAGGTACTGTATTGCAACTAAATGTTGCTTTGGTAAACCCAGGTGTTGGTACCTAGACAGAGCACTTGTGTTCATTGTGTTACATAGAAAAGTAAGTTTTTAATTGATCATAAGTGTGTTATAAATATTTATAAATTGACAGTAAGTTTTGCTGTTTGGCGTTGAATACATCATGAAAAGCTGTCCCTCCCCCTCCATTTCTGTCTCTAATAAATATAATTGTGAGTCAAACGTTTGACTGGTAGCTGATAGCTCTTGCAAACAATACCTGTTATCAGTAGACAGCATATATTGTTAGTTCTCCATTTGAGAAACAGGGTTTAAAAAAAAAAATGAAAAGCTGTGTGTACCTGTGTGATAATGGAAGAACTTAATGAAAGGGGTTGTTTCGTGTTCCAAAGATGAATAGAAATATATTTTGTATGGGGTATGTGAGAGTACTAACAAAAATCATGTATGCTATTTGATCCTGATAGCTTGCTGCTTGTTCATTTTGTATGCATCTGAAATATTGTAAATATAAAAAGGAACCTAATTACTTTTTTACTCTTTGGCATAGTTAACAACTTTTAAATCAAATTTAGGTTTCAATGACTTTGAAAAGCATTTATATAATTTCTTGATGAGAACAACTTGTCCCGAATCTATAAATACAGAGAAGACAGAAATGCTTTTTTCCTTGCGCAATAATTCTTCTTACGGCTTTAGTGCAGCTAGGTACTATGGCTGTAAAAGGTTGACCGGTTACCTGGAGAGCTTTCACCTTATTCACATGCTTAACGGGGTAACTGGTTAAGGTGCCTGTTCCCTCCAGGGCAGCTCCTGTGCCTGCCGTGGGCCAGTTAACTGGTTAAACATATAGTTTAATCAGTTAACATTTTAAATGGGATTTTTCATCCCTACTAAGTACTCTTTATCAGTTAGAACAGTATGGGCTCGTCTACACTGGCCCCTTTTCCGGAAGGGGCATGTAAATTTCACCAGTCGTCGTAGGGAAATCCGCGGGGGATATTTAAATATCCCCCGCGGCATTTAAATAAAAATGTCCGCCGCTTTTTTCCGGCTTTTAAAAAAGCCGGAAAAGAGCGTCTACACTGGCCCCGATCCTCCGGAAAAAGTGCCCTTTTCCGGAGGGTCTTATTCCTACTTTGAAGTAGGAATAAGACCCTCCGGAAAAGGGCACTTTTTCCGGAGGATCGGGGCCAGTGTAGACGCTCTTTTCCGGCTTTTTTAAAAGCCGGAAAAAAGCGGCGGACATTTTTATTTAAATGCCGCGGGGGATATTTAAATCCCCCGCGGATTTCCCTACGACGACTGGTGAAATTTACATGCCCCTTCCGGAAAAGGGGCCAGTGTAGACGTAGCCTATGAGTGTACCTCCAGATTGCTGTTATGTCCAGTCCTCTTCAGAGGGACTTTTCCTATTTTCTTTCTGGTTGAAGTGGACTCTTGACAAATGGCCAGCTAATCCAAGAGGGTGTTCTCATTCAGTCAGCTCTGGATGGAGATGCAAGGAGGAGGTAGAGAGAAACCCATTTGTGGATTGCTTACAGCAGAGCTGGCCTTCCCTGATCTCTTGCCTGCTTGACTACAAAAATAAATAAATAAAACCAGGGCATGCTTGATTTAGAGAAGCCTTCCTGTTAAGGGAGGGATTACAAAAGCACTCTAGAAGCACCTGGATCCAGGGATGCAGAAGTTGGCATCTACTGACAGTAAGCAGTACTGAAATGCTGGAGGTCTGGGAATGCATCATACTCTGGTCATGTACTAGGAACTGCCACATAAACACCTAAATGTTTCTGCCTCTCTTGGAGGGCCGAGTCCTTGTTGTTTTGCTGGCAGCTGACTTAATTTAAAGCTTTGGGAGACTTGGTCAGTCCAATTCAGGAGACCCAGATCATACTGCTCCAATACGTTCAGTCCCAAGTAGCTCTTGGACGTTTTAAGACCATACATGGGTGGGGGGAGGCTTAGGTTTATCTCTGTGGCAGTTACGCATTGGGTATCCATATGGGATCAAAGTGTAAAGTATAATGAACTAGATTGAGGTTAGCAAAATATGGCCCACAGGCCAAATCTGGCCTGCCATGATACACTGGGTCACCAGTGTCCAGTGGCTCAACGGGACCTCCAGGTAGGCTTCCTACCTGCCGTGGTCTCACATGCTGATCTAAGCAGCCACATCTGGAGCCAGCATGTAAATCTCTGCAGCGCACCCCCTTGAGGGTGTAGGGGTGCCCACCTCCCTAGCACAATCTTTGCAGCTCCCACGGGCTAGAAGTTGGCAGATGGGAGCTGCCTGGGATGGGCTTGCATGCCTGTGCAACACATGGAGACACCCCCCCACAAGTAGAGACTCACATGAGACAGCTCCTTTGACCAGCCTGTGGGGCTGTGGCTGGCAGGGCAGTGAGCCTGCCCGGGGTGGCATCTTACTGTAAGCTGCTCCCAGCCAGCTACCCAATAAGTCTCCTGGCCAGAGCCTGCACCTGGCACCCTACCCCTTAGCGCACCCCAGCACTCTTTCCTAGGACACAGATGAACTTTGTCATATCTGTCACCCTTTATAGCAGTTGTGCTATTGGAGTGGACTGGGAATATGTTGGCTAGTTCTGTACTGGATATACGGCTGGAGATGACTGCAGAGCTTTGCATGTTACCCAAAGAAAGTACTTTTTAAGCTTCACCGTGAAAGATAAAGTGTGTGTGTGTTTGGGAGGGGTGTGATTTGCAATTCAGGCATTTCTCACATCCATAATGGTACCTCTTGCAGCCCCAATAAGAGTGCAGTGTTGCTTTGTTGCACTGGCCCTCTTACCCCATGGTTTCCAAGACCATTTTTAATGTTGCTTGGGTCTGTGTCTTGGCTTCCATCAGTCTGACTGCTTTCGTACAGACCGGCAGATGTTTGCTGGGATGGTCGCAGAGTATCTGCTGTAAATAGCATGAAGATCGCCGCTGTAAAACACAAATGCTATAGTAAACATATAATAGTGTGGCTAGAGCCTGTGGCTCTTCTCTCTGCTGGCTCATGCAATATTTGCATGATAGACTTATCACTGCCTCATTTTTTTGATGAGTGTATTAAGGGTGTGACTGACATAATAGTTATGAAAAGTGGATCATTTGTTCTAGCTGGTCTTTGCCACCTAATGACTTGCCCTTACAATTTTTGTTTTCAGCCTTGCTTAGTTTTGTGATTTGTCCAAGTCGACGGCTTAGAGCTCCCTGCGATTAGTTGTTGTTATTATTAGCTCAGAAATCTTGCCTCTGATCAGGGTGAACTGTACAATGTATTTATGGTGGGCTCTTGTCCTATTGTCTTCAGAGTATTCGAACAAGATGTGGTTTGTAAAAACACTGCACAGTTTAAGTGAACTGAGTATCCATATTGGTTTCTGAACAGATGCTAGGCAAGTACAACTGAGGTAGCTGAAGAAACTTGTTTAGTTCAGGGTTTTTTTTGTTTTAAGTAATGTTCCATATTTGCGATACCGTAACATGGGTTTTCATGGTGCTTTACAATTGTAAAATAAGACGAGGTCTGTTGAGTGGCCTGTAATGCAACATGATTAGAGTGACTGATTACTTCAGTGAACCCGCAGCAAGGATCTGCCAATTGTGAAAGCAGAAGTGGATTTTTGACTGATCACTTCATGAAATCTTTATCAATTTGTACATTTAGTGGAATGTGATTGAGGTTTTGAGCCTTTATATATAAAATTAACTAAAACAGATGGCAAATGGGAGAGTCCATGCTCTTAAATATGTATAACTTGGAAAACTGGCTTTTGGGGGAAAAAAAAGTTCAAATAATAAACAGGAAATACCTCTTGTACTGCAATTTAGACTCCATTTTGAAAACAAAGAAAAAGGACCATTTTCAACTTTTCCTTTTAGAAACTTCCTTGACAACATTGGCTCTTCTGTTACCTGGAGTATATAATGCCAGTTGTGCTGAAATGTGACTGATCATGATGTGACTAACTTTAAGTATGGTATATTGAGATTACCAAATTCACTTCACTTTCGGGCTACATTATTGAAACCAAGCTAGTGTCTAACCCACACTGTCAAGCATCTTCAAACATTAAGAGCTGCATGGCAGCTCAAGTCTTTGAACTCTGCAAAAGGAAGTATTGGTAAATAGAGTTTCTTGGGGGGTGGGGGGAGGAGAAAAGGGGGGGAGGCTGAAATTGACTGATAATATCTAATCATAAAAATCCCCCGTTCAGAGGAAGATTGGGTATATATTCTTATTTTCATATTTCATCACATGGCTGATCATGGCACTTTAGGAACTTGTACGCGGTGCTCTACTGGCATTCGTTGTGTGTGTCTCTTTTTTCCAGTGGGGTGGCAGCATTTTTAGAAACAAACAGTGCAAGGAAATGAGTTGGTTTCATTAGGATGGGGTGAGCAAACTTTTTTTCCCCAAGAGCCACATCTGGGTAGGGAAATTATAGTGAGGTAAGCCATGAATGTAGAGGTGTTGGTGGGGATTCCAGCTGGGCACCACTTATCTCCATCATTTGGCAGTGCCATGGGGCTAAAGCAGGCCCAGTCCTGCTTCCGGAATGGGCTGGCACATGGGATGGGTTTAGCATGCATCTCCATGTGCTGCCCTCATCTGCAGGCACTGACATGAGAGCTTTTATTGGCTGCGGCTTCCTGTTCGCAGCCAATGGGATCTGTAGGGAGAGCACCTGCCAGTGACGGCAATGCACAGAGCCCTCTGTGCCCCCTCCCCACACACACTAAGGGCTTTTGGGAGCCTGTCTTGGCCCCACTGTGCCAGATGATTGGTAATACTAGAGGCCGGATTAAAACCCTGATGGGGTGAATGCAGCCTGCAGACCATAATTTGTCCACCCCTGTTAGTCAAAGTGCTCTATCCTCTAGCTCTTCCTCACCAAAGAAAGGTTTCATGGGTGATATTCTGTTAAGAGATCCTTTCAGTTAGTTACTTTCACAGCATAGCTTTCTAATTTAGGATTGAACCATATGTACACTTGTGGTATCTTTGAAGTAATGCTGTCTATAGGTATCTAGATTATGCCCATTATTGTATAGCTCTTTCTGGATACTGCAGATAGATATCTGACCCTATATGGGACCTATCCTATACTTAGGGATTTTTTTCAAAAAAAATCTGGATTTAAATATTACATTAGTTGTATATGTCCTTAAAATATTGTGTTTCTTGTCTATTTAGACAGCAAGAACATAGGCTAATGAATGTAGAAATTCTGCGTATAGTAGTTTGACTATATATTTGAAAGAGTTTGCCTGTTTGTTCAAGAATTCCTCTTAAACGGTAAAAGCCAGGACCACTAAATTCGGTATACAGCTTCTTATCATAACTTAAAGCAAGGTAAGGCTTTTGGTTGTGCTAGGACAATGGGAGGTACCTAGAATGGGATTTTCTTATAAAACCATAAAGGAAAAGAGATAGTCACCAGGCAGGTGAAGGGGGCTGGCTGGGGCTGCATATGTCCTTGCCCTTCCCCACCATTCGCAACTGTCTCAGCTATCCTTTAGGAAGGGGTGGGAGTGGGGACTGAATCTCTTCTCCCTCTCTCCCTCCTCTCTTTCCCCCACCCCCCCCACCATTCCATAGAAAAACATTGTTGGCTGTTCCCTTGCTGCATTTTTTTATTCTGTCTGGAGAGTGCAGGGGGCAGTTAAACGTGGACCTGTCCCACAAGCACCCCTACCCTGGCTGTGCAATGGCCATGCAGAGATGCTTCTCACGTGGCCACAAGCTGCTTTGGTACAAGAGGGCTGGGGTAGTCCATTCTCCCTGGAGCAGCCTGCATACTGAACCTCTCATTCCCAGCTCCACCTGAGCCTCGAATTTCCCCTCCCCCCCCAAGTGCCCGTTAGGGCAGATGTGGGGGGTAAAGAGGACATTGCTGACTTGAGCAATGCTGGGTTAATCTTCAAGCTGTTACATAAGTGGCTGGCTGGCTGGCTTCCTTCCTTGTTAGAAATAATTAGTCATTGCAATTTGAAAAAGCATGGGCTATCGACTCTCAGCTTTTCACTGTTCATGTTGTCTCCATCTTGGAGACCAGTGAATCAGGGTTGGGAAAAATCTGGCTTCATAGTTAAAATATTTAACTTTTTTTGTCAAGATATCAGTTGAAATGGGGAAATCCATCCATGTCCCTGCTTTCTCTTTGGGCCCTGTGGTCCGTAGCCTTTAGTGTGAATCAAGTGTGCGCGCGCGTGTGTGTGCGCGCGCGCACACACAAAGCTGTTAGACACTGCTGTTTCCAATTATACTGCACAACTGTAGCTTGATCAATTTACCTTTTAGCTTTAAAAAACAAACACTGTCTGTCTCCCCAAAACTTGCAAACACTTTCAGCATTCCTCAGAAGCCAGCAGTCTCAGTCATTTCTAGACGACAAACCATTACAGCCACTCCCTGACTCACACTGACTTACAACCATCCACACTTATGACCAACCTCCCGTTAACCCCATTATAATATTTTTGAGTTGAGAACCATGTATGTCAAGTTTTTTTGGAGCGGTGCGGGCAGCATGTTTAAGGGTATTTCCAACTTGCAGCCAAATCGAGTTACAACCAGGTGTTTAGAACATAACCCGTTCGTAAGTCAGGGACTGCCTGTACTATTCTACAGGCTCTAACAGAAGGCTGTTCTGAACAGTTTTGAGATGGGCTTTAGAGGAAGGAATACCAGGCAGCATTCATATCTTCTTGGTATTTTCTGTCTCAGAATCTTAAATATGTCTCTAATGGGACCCCTTTCCCTGATTTGTGCAGCTGCCACTGCTCTTTTCATGACAGTAGCCATGGGAACACAAGTAGGATGATATGAGTTTATAACTTCAACTTGTTGCTAGGCAGGCTGTCTCAGTGTTGGTATTAAATAATCTTAACAACAACCAAAAAACGTATTCTGATATTCCACCTCTTTGTGTGTGGGAAGAGAACTTTGTTCTCAACTGGCTCTGGATTTTCTTTGTCTTGCAGATGAAAAGTTAAGGATGGGCACAGAATAGCATCTGGATAGTAGCACATGTGGTGGCTCTATGCTTTAAGGATAGAGGAAGGGTTGATAAGGGAGGAGGTGGATGTGACCTCAGTTAATGACAGTATATGTTCAATTTTGTTCTAAACAAAGTACCATATGATGGCGATAATCATGTTTGAAACTTGAATCTCACAGTGAAAAGGCATTACTCATGTAGCCTAAGAATTGTGATCAGTGTTTAAAAATACATACTACTAAAAACAGTATACACTCTAAACAAAGGTCATTGGCTCCAAATAGCTAAGGAGTTCAGAAATATCTTTATTGCTGTGAAAATATAATTGCCTCATGCAAGGTAACTAGATATATTAACATTCAAGCTGCAAAGTCTTCTAATTTTAATAGTAACAGAGTTCATAGTACCTTATGAACCTTTGGGTTCAAATATATTTGTATATCAAGTTCTCCTATCCCAGAAGTACACATTTTAAACTTACGATTCAGAATTCCTCATTGAAGAGGTCAGGGCTATTTGGTACTTGCAGTAGTGCAACATGTGTCTGTCATATGATACATGGCAAATAACAGATGATCACGAGAAGCACTGAGCACCCGTTACTCTGAGCAGAGTTAAGAGGCACCTGCAACTCTCACTAGGCTCAGACACCAATATTCTCTCTCTCTTTCTCTCTTCCCGCTACTCAATCTTTGTTTTATGTATTGCAGGAAAAAATTGCTTGCACTCTGGCCACTACTCATGATGCAACAGCCATCATTCCCATTCTCGTAA
The DNA here is from genome assembly GCF_049634645.1 of Pelodiscus sinensis. Classification (NCBI taxonomy): domain Eukaryota; kingdom Metazoa; phylum Chordata; order Testudines; family Trionychidae; genus Pelodiscus; species Pelodiscus sinensis. The sequence continues at coordinate 21,842,615 of NC_134714.1, read as the reverse complement.
GTCCTTTCCTAGAAATGAATGAGTTGGAAATCTTTCTTAGCAAAATCTAACCTCTCACCTCACTTCACTTTTCATAGCAACGTCATTGAAAGCTGCTCTTCTCATAGACTTTAAGATCAGAAGGGACCATTATGATCATCTAGTCTGACCCCCTGCACAACGCAGGCCACAGAATTTCACCCACCCACTCCTGGAATAATCCTCTCCCCTATATCTCAGATAATGAAGTCCTCAAATGATGGTTTGAAGACCCCAAGATGCAGAGAATCCTCCAGCAAGTGATCCATGCCCCATGCTACAGAGGAAGGCATAAAACCTCCAGGGCCTCAGCCAATCTACCCTGGAGGAAAATTCCTTCCTGACCCCAAATATGGCGATCAGCTGAACCCTGAGTGTGTGGACAAGACTCATCAGCCAGACACCCAGGGAAAAGTTCTCTATAGTAACTCCTATCATCCCACCATTGACCTATTTACCACCGATAGTGAAAGGTCAGTTAGTTGCCAAGATCATGTTATCCCATCAAGCCATCCCCTTCATAAACCCATCTAGCTTAATCTTGAAGCCAGATAGGTTTTTTGCCCCCACTACTTCCCTTGCAAGGCTGTTCCAGAACTTCACTCCTCTAATGGTTAGAAACCTTCATCTAATTTCAAGTCTAAACTTCCTGATAGCCAGTTTATATCCGTTTGTTCTTGCGTCCACATTGATATTGAGCTTAAATAATTCCTCTCCCTCCCTGGTACTTATCCCTCTAATATATTTAAAGAGAGCAATCATGTCTCCCCTCGGCCTTCTTTTGGTTAAGGTAAACAAGCCAAGCTTCTTGAGTCTTCTTTCATAAGACAGGTTTTCCATTCCTCGAATCATCCTAGTGGCCCTTCTTTGTACCTGTTCCAGTTTGAATTCATCCTTCTTAAACATGGGAGACCAGAACTGCACACAGTATTCCAAATGAGGTCTCACCAATGCCTTGTATAATGGCACTAACACCTCCTTATCCCTACTGGAAATACCTCGCTTAATGCATCCCAAGACCTTATTAGCCTTTTTCACGGCCATGTCGCATTGGCAGCTCATAGTCATCCTGTGATCAACCAGGACTCTGAGGTCCTTCTCCTATTCTGTCACTTCCAACTGATGTGTCCCCAGCTTATAAATAAGATTCTTGTTATTAATCCCTAAGTGCATAACCTTACACTTCTCACTATTAAATTTCATCCTATTACTATTACTCTGTAATTTACAAGATCATCCAGATCTTCCTGTATGATATCCCGATCCTTTACTGAATTGGCAATGCCTCCCAACTTTGTCATCTGCAAACTTTATTAGCATACTCCCACTTTTGGTGCCGAGGTCAGTAATAAAAAGATTAAATAAGATTGGTCCCAAAACTAATCCATGAGGAACTCCGCTAGTAACCTCCCTCCAACCTGACAGTTCACCTTTCAGTATGACCCTCTGAAGTCTCCCCTTTAACCAGTTGCTTATCCATCTCTCAATTTTCATATTGATCCCCATCTTTTCCAATTTAACCAATAATTCTCCATGAGGTACTGTATCAAATGCCTTACTGAAATCAAGGTAGATTAGATCCACTGCATTTCCTTTATCTAAAAAATCTGTTACTGTCTCAAAAAAGGAGATCAGGTTGGTTTGGCACAATCTACCTTTTGTAAAACCATGTTGTAATTTGTCCCAATTGCCATTAGCCTCAATGTCCCTAACTACTTTCTCCTTCAAATTTTTTTCTAAGACCTTGCATACTACAGATGTCAAACTAACAGGCCTGTAGTTACCTGGGTCACTTTTTTCCCTTCCTTAAAAACTGGAACTATATTAGCAATTCTCTAATCAAATGGTACAACCCCTGAGTTTAGAGAGTTGTTAAACATTTTTGCTAATGGGCTTGCAATTTCATGTGCCAATTCCTTTAATAGTCTTGGATGAAGATTATCTGGGCCCCCCGATTTACTCCCATTAAGCTGTTCGAGTTTGGCTTTTACCTTGGATATGGTAATATTCAGGGCTCGCCGGACAGCACGGCTGATGAGCGGGGCGCGCTGCGGTTTGGCGATCTGTGCATGCACAGATCGCCTGAACCTGGCTCTTCCAGGTTACAATCTGCTCGCCACAGACTCATTAGCCTCATTAAAGGCTAGTTGCTTTTAGTTGCTTCTCTTTTTGTGGTGGTTCAGCAGTCCTTATTTGGACATGACCATAACACCCAGCTGTTGGAAACTGGGTACCTGGTTTGTCCCACATATTCTTGTAGGCAGCCCCTGTGTTCCCAACCTCCGTGGGACACGGACCACTGGTTTCTAGGCTGTGGTGGTTGTCAGAGCTCAAGCCAGCTGTTCATAGTGGCTCTCCTCCAGCAGCTATGGTGGTTCAGGTGATGGCAGGAGGAGGTGCCTCCCTCCTTCCTCCCCACTACGTGCTTGGAGAGGGAGGGGGCGTGAAGGAGAGCGGCACGCGTGCCTCCAACAGCTGCTGTCCTGGCCCGTGCGGCCGCTTTTGCCAGCAGCGGCATGAGGAGGCAGAACAGGAGGTGCCAGCCAAGAACTCTCCCTCCCCTCTTGCCTGTGGCAGCAAGAGGCGCCTCCCACCCTCCTTCCCCATACTGGTGGCCGGCTGGGGCTCTGCGCTCCTGCCCCCTCACGTATCCCTGGAGTAAAAACATGCTCAGGGAGGGAGGCAGCGCAAAGGAGGAGGGCCACTCTCCCAGCCCACATAGCAGTAATGACCATGCTTCCTAAAGGGAGGGGGCAGCCTCGCTCTGCTGAGTGTGAGGGTGAGGTGGGGCTAAAGGGATGATGAGCGAGGGCATGGTGGGGTCATAGGGGCAAGAGGGTGTTGGCATGGGCGGTAGGGGTCAGAGGTTAAAGGGTCGAAGGGCATGGGGTGTAGGAGTGGGTTTCAAAGGGTGTTAGGCATTGGGGCGCAAGGGACTGGGTTGGACCTAGGCAGACTGATAACATTTTATTTGCCTATTTAAGACGCAAATGTTACTGGTCTGTCAAACATTTGTGAAGGGGTTTGCCGGTGTGTGGCATAAAAAAATGCTCTAAAGAATTGCCCTGCTTATGACATGTCCTGGCCATTCTTTTGACTGCTGTGGGTTGTACTTTCTCATCCATTTGTCTGTAAGTCTAACTGTTCAGTGACCCTGCTCTCCTTACCCCAACCTCACTACTTACCTTTGCTTTAACTTCCTGTCCCTCACTGTGGCATTTCTACCTTCTTTCAACCATGTCTCTCCCCTATCCCATGGGATAGCGAGATCTCAACACCCTCTCATGGCCTCTTTCTTCTGGTTGGTGATTCAGAGCCCTCTGAGTGAAATAAACAAAGTTCTGCTGGTTTTAGTTTTATTGGTATTATCACCATACCTAGAAATCCCTGTCCTGGTCTAATACTGTATGGCACCTAGCACCAGGTAAAACAGAACAGAAAGATGGTCTCTACTGGCCTAGATGGTCTCAAAGGCTTATCAGTTAATCTAGTCAACTACATGCATTTCTCCTCATCCCCTGTATCAGAGGCAGTGGGGGAGGGGCTGAGAAGTGGGAGCCAACTTTAAAGTTGGCTCTGCGGTGCTGCCTGACTCCATTATGCCCTCCCCCCCCCCCCCCCCAGGCTGCTGCTTCTGTCTACTGGGAGATCAGGACCCCCTCGCAGACAGGGGCTGCTTCCACCCGGTTTTTAAACTGGCTCCCCTTGCAGACCAGCTCCTGCTGGCACCCCGCGCTGCTGCCTCTGATATAGAGGCAGCAGCAGGAGGCTTCCCAAGAGTGGGACTGGATTGCACTGGCTGCTGGCCCTGTGACCAGGGAACTATAGAATAATTGACTAGCTGCTAAGAATTCATGCAGTTAGTCGACTGTTCTGTTACCTACTATCTAACATGCCTAGTCTCTACTCCAAAGAATCCACAATCTAAGATGCTTATCAATCACATAGTGGATTAAAACACTGATGTTCTTACCCCTTACCTTTGTCTGTGCACCTGGCAGCATTTCACTAGTAATATCAATGTACCTTCCCAGACTGTATAGGAAGGGGGAGCCGGCCAGGAGACCAGCGGGGGAAGAGGTGAGCAGATATGACCTCCTCTGGTTTCGTAAAATCTCTCCTCCGGGGCCAATCAAGTCCTGAGGGTTCCAGATCAGGGAGGTCCAACTTGTAGATTATTGCAATGCAGGAGCCATTATTCTCTTTCTGATAGGGCTTTGCTGAAAGATGCCCAAATACCAGGTTGTACCCTGTCCTGTGGCTGGTGTGCTGTCCTTATTCTCAGTGCTGGCTCTGCAGCTCCCATTAGTCAGGACCTGTGGCCATTGGGAACTGCAAGGGCAGTCCCTGCAGGTGCAGGCAGCACACAGAGGCTCCTAACCCCTCTGCCTAGTAGACAGACATGCTGGCCACTACTGGGAGCTACCTGAGGTAAGCACTGCCCAGAGCCTGAACCCTTTCCTGCCTTCAAATCCCTGCCTCAAGTCAGAACTGCCTCCTGTACCCAAGCCCTCTCCTAGAGCCCTCACCCCTTCCCACACTCCAAACTCCTGCCCCAATTTGGTGAAAGCTAGTGGGTGTGGGTGTGTGAGGAGGAATAGAGTAAGTGGGGGAGTGGAGCTGGGGGGGGGGGGCAAACATATTCAGTGTTGTGTTATTTAGAAAGTTAGCAACCCTGCTTCTAGCATTGCCTTGCTCTTGGCTAAGTTTAGATTCATGCAGGTGCTGGCTTTGACTGTGTAGTGAGAAAGCTGGGTATACTCTGAAACATTAGCAGCATGTAGCTCAGATTTTTCCAGGCATTATATGTGGAGGAAAGACTCTGCAGATGAAAATTTCAGTAGTATAGGAACAGTTGTCAGAATAATCCTTTCAATTCAACTGGTGAGACTTTTTTTTAGTTGCTTGGCAACTAATTTAATTGAATTTCATTCTTCATATAGTCCTCCTGAGAAATATAACTGTGTACACTTGAAGCAGTCAACCTGCTACTCCTAACTTTGTGGCGTAATTTAAGATAACTGAGAGGACTTCAAAGATGCCCCAACTTCTTCTCCCCCTACTGTGCGCGCCCCCCCCCCAAAGTTTCTTGTTCACTGTGTGTGTGTGTGGTTTTGTTTTTTTTTTTTCTTCTTTGAGCAAGTCTTTCAAACTTTCCTTAACCTGTTAGGCATAAGTTGTCTTGAAGGTGCAAGCAAGCTCCATCAAGCGCCCCGTGTAATGTTCTTTTAAGTCACTCAGTCTGTCTTTGTCCTACAGTTGCAATTCCAGGTGAAAAATGACTTGTCAACTTCCACTGGAACAGAAGCTACTAAGACTGTAACAAAGCGCTGCTGTGTGGATTGCTGGCTCTTTGGTCATTCTGATCCAGTTTGCATGTATTCTGTAAGGCTATGTCTAAACTGCATCCCTCTTTCAAAAGACGGATGTAAATTAGGCAAGTTGTACCCCTTTCAGTAGTCTGATTTGTATTGCATACTCCAAGTTTCACTACAGGCAGTCCCCGAGTTACGCGGATCCGACTTATGTTGGATCCGCAGTTACGAACTGGGATTTCTCGCCCCGGAGAACTAGAGCAGCGGGACGCCTGGTCCCGCTGCCCGCCTTCTCCTGGGCGAGAAAAGCTGCTCCCCGTCTCCCTGGAGCCACCAGACCAGGGAGACGGGAGCAAAGCGGCGGAGCACCGGGGGCCGGACCCGCGGCCGCTTCCAGATTAGCTGGAAGCGGCGCGGATCCAGCCGAGTGCTCCGCCGCTTTGTTCAGCGTCTCCCTGGACTGCAGACCAGGGAGACGCTGAACAAAGCGGCAGAGCACCCGGGGCCGGACCCGCGGCGCTTCCAGATCAGCTGGAAGCGGCGCGGGTCCGGCCGGGTGCTCCGCCGCTCTGTTCAGCGTCTCCCTGGTCTGCAGACCAGGGAGACGCTGAGCAGAGCCGCGGAGGACCCGGGCCGGACCCGCAGCGCTTTCAGCTGATCTGGAAGCCGCGGGTCCGCCCGGGTCCTCCGTGGCTTTGCTCAGCGTCTCCCTGGTCTGCAGACCAGGGAGACGCTGAGCAAAGCCGCGGAGGACCCGGGCCGGACTGCGGCGCTGATCTGGAAGCGCCACGGTTCGGCCCGGGTCCTCCGCAGCTTTGCTCCACATCTCCCTGGTCTGCTGGGGGGGGGGGGACGCAGCTAGTGTCCCCCCAGCAGACCAGGGAGACGTGGAGCAAAGCCGGGGGCCTGTGGTAGAGCAGGTGGGGCAATGCCGGTTGGTCCCGCAGCACCGCTCCTTGGCGCTACTGGACCAACCTGGCAGCACCCCAGCTGCTCTGCCCCAGGCGTCCTGATTCAGCTGCTGATCAGTTTCAGCAGTGGCTGAATCAGGATGCCTGGGGCAGAGCAGCTGGGGTGCTGCTGGGTTGGTCCAGTAGCTCCGAGGAGCGGCCGCGCTACTGGACCAAGCCAGCAGCACCCGAGCTGCTCTGCCCCAGGCGTCCCAAAGTCAGCCGCTGCTGAAACTGACCAGCGGCTGACTACAGGAAGCCCGAGGCAGAGTTGCTCTGCTCTGGGCTTCCTGGAATCAGCTGCTGATCAGTTTCAGCAGCAGCTGACTTGGGGATGCCTGGTGTTCTTACCTTGAATCTGTATGTAAGTGGAACTGGTGTCCAGATTCAGCGGCTGTTGAAACTGATCAGTTTCAGCAGCGGCTGAATCTGGACGCCAGTTCCGACTTACATACAGATTCAACTTAAGAACAAACCTACAGTCCCTATCTTGTACGTAACCCGGGGACTGCCTGTACACTTAGAAACTACTTGTTCACAAAATCAGCCAGAAGAACAAGTCGCAGCACACCAACTACAAAAATTGCTTTCTTTTTGTCTTGATGGCACTTTAGTTTGTACTGACTGCTGGTGCTTTTTATGTAACCCAGTTGTAAAAATAGGCAAATATTTAGGTGAGTTGGTGTAAAGTGAGTTGGTGTAAAGTAAATGAAGATCCTGTGCACCTCCAGGAGTATATGTATCCCTGGTTGAGGGCCACTCTTCTATAATATTCAGTCTCTTCACCTTTGCTCCCAGATGAGAGTTGGCAAACTCGTTTTACTGCTATGGGCTTACTAGAAAAAGAATAGCTTATGCTGATATGAAAGGGTAGATATAAATGTTTTTATAAAACTAATTTTTAGTGTGTCCTGTAAAACAGATTCATAGACATCAAGGCCAGAAGGGACCATTCTTGATCATATAATCTGACTTCCTGTATAACACAGGCCAGAGAATTTCCCAAATAATTCTGAGAGCAGATCTTTTAGCAAAAATCCAAACTTGATTTTAAACTTTCAGTGTTGGCAAATCCACAATGACCCTTGCTAAACTTACACCATTAGATATGTGCACCTTCTTTCTAGTTTGTTTGCCTTCAACTTCAGCTATTGGATCATATTCTTTCTTTCTAGGGATGTTAAATATCAGTTAATTGAATAGTCCAGTAACCTCCTGACATTTATCAGTTAGCCGGCTATTCTGTAATCCCCAAGGGTGGGGCCGGCAGCCACTGTATCAGAGGCAGTAGTGTGGGGTGCCAGGAGGGAGCTGGTCTGCGACGGGAGCCAGTTTAAAAACCAGCTCCCTTCGTGGACCGGTTGCCTGTCACTTTGTGCTGCTGCTTCTTGGAGAGAGAGAGAGAGAGAGAGAGAGGCAGCAGTCCCTGTCTAGGGCAGTCTGAGCTCCCAGACCTGGCTAAAGCCAGAACAGATCTAGGCTGCCTGCCTGCCTGGCTCCTAATACACTTAATGCAGAGCTGCAGCAGGAGTAGTTTCCGGACCCATTGCAAGCCAGGACTGTGCCAAGCTGATGGCCAGCCTGCTAAACATTCTCTGTCAGGGAGAGGGAAATGCGTGTAGTCTATAACATTAATCTATAAATTTTGCTTATAGGTTAATCGACTGCACTATTACATCTCTATTTCTTTCTCTGCTAGATTGAAGAATCCATTATTAACTCTTTGTTCCCCAGGTAGACAATAAAAGACTGTCACCCAATGGTCCCTCTAATCTTTTACATCCATGTGTAGAATAACTTTTATGTCCACTGAGGCATGAGGAAATGTACATTGTGAGGAGAAACAAAAATCTACCTGTGGGCACTCTGCTAATCAGTTGCAAGGCATTTGAATCTCTCCTGAATGGCCACCTAAGCACACAACTTACAGGGAACACAGCATGTCAACACTTAACCTTCTCTCTCTAAGTTGGAGCTCCTTGAGTCTATTATTGTAAGGCAGATTTCCTATTTCTGTAATCATTGTTGTGGTTTTTCTCTGGGCCCTCTCCAATTTATCAATGTTCTATTTGAACTGTGGACACCGGAACTGGACATAGTATTCCAATAGACATCATACCAGTGCCAAATACATTGGTAAAATAACCTCTCTGTTCCTACTCCAAGATTCCAGCTTGTGCATTTCAAGTTCATATCAACTCTTCTGCTACAACATCACATTGGGAGCTAGTGCTCAGCTGATCTACCACAACTCTCAAGTCCTTTTCAGTCACTACTTACCAGGATGGTCCTCCTTTCTATAAATATGGCCTGCCATCTGTGTTCCCAGATGTATACTCGTACGTTAGCCAAATTAAAATGCATGGTTTGTTTGAGCCGAGCTTACCAAGGGATCCCAATCACTTTGTGTCAGTGACCTCTTCTCTGCTTTCAAAAGACACACAAATTGGGGGAGAACTTTATCAGCGATCTTACGTCTTCTTCCAGGCCATTGATAAAAAAGTGAAATAGCATAGGGCCAAGAATAGATCCCTGCAGGATCCCACTGGAAACAGACCTGCTCAATGATGATTTGCTGCTAACAATTGCAGTTTTGAGAACTATTAGCCAGCTTTTATCTACTTAACATGCCATGCTGATTTTATGACTTCATTAAAAATAGGAAAATGTGGTGTGGTACCCATGCTGATTTTATGACTTCATTAAAAATAGGAAAATGTGGTGTGGTACCAAGTCAAACACTGTATAGAAGTATCCTGTGTCAAAACTTTATCAGCCAAACTTTCAGTCTCAAAAACAAACAAACCCACCAAGGTAGTTTGACAAGATCTTATTTCCATAAACCCATGCTAATTTTGAATTAGTTACATTACCCTCAGCTGTTCCATTATATCTGGGATTGATGTCAAGATGACAGGCTTATAATTAGCTGGGTAATCACATTTACCTAACAATAACACCAAAAAAACCCCCTGACTATTTCCTTAATTCAGTCTTAATGGAACTTCCCGAGTACTTCTTGAAAATCAGCATTAACAGTCCAGTGAGCTTCCAAGCCAGCTCTTTTAAAACTCTTGAAGTAAAGTTATCGTGGACCTGCTAACGTTAAAAATGTCTAACTTTGGTCGATGTTCTTTAAACATCCTCCAGAGAAACTACAGGTTGAAATTCTCTAAACAGGAACTCTCTGGTTTGGCAACTGACCACAGCTATTGCTAGAGTAGTCTTGGTGGAGGGCTTGCACCTGGATGCTCAGCGAGGCCAGCAGGGAAGTGGGCTGTCTGATGCATGGCAGTGGGGGACCCCAGAAATGATCTCCCCTGGCCTGGATGAGTTTTGTTTTGTGCTTGTGTTATGGTGTGCAGGGGTTTGTTTGTTTATTTGTTTTCCTTCTCTGGGACCAATTGGGTCCCAAGGGTGCCGTACCAGGGAGGTCCAACCTGCCATGACTCAACAGTCAAAGATACATTAAGGAGTTTAATGCAATTGCAACTTGCCCCTTGTCTGTTATTGCAAGGGAGTGGGGAAGTTTACTCAATCAAAACTCTTGCCCTATACAAAAATGCCATGCCTACCACTACAGATGATTTTTGTTAAATAATATCAATAGAAAATATTGATGCTTTAGTTTTGGAGCATGCTTAGATTTTTATTGATTTTTAAATTTTTGCAGTGGCAGGAAAATACGGGAGGTGTCAGTTTAATGACTGTTGTTGAGATTCAGAAAGTTGAAAGCTTTATAACATTAAAAGAAAAATTATTAACTCCACATGTCCAAATAGGCAAAGTAAGAAAATCCTGCTTTACAACTGTGAGTTTAAGGATGTTTAATATGTATATATGTACATTTTGATTAGTGATAGAAATCTTTTTTTCTTGTTTTGTGTGTGTGGTGAAATCAACGCTTACTGATGATCTAATTCTTTCAAGTTTATTTAGGGTAGCAAAAATATCCTCCTATGGCAGCCAGGATATTGGGATCTGCTATAATTTTTGCTATTCTGATACTCCCTGGGAACTCTTCACATCCTCTCATCTAGACCTCGTGTTTAGACTACCGGGGCCTGCATGATCATCACAACCAGACATCCTTGTCCTGCACCCAGATGTCTCTAGCTAAACATGGTGTGAGTGAGTAGATTATGTGGAATGCTTCTTTATCTGATTCTCATTATCAGCGGCTTCAGTATGAACTGGTGCAAATTTGCCTGGAGCAAGTCTCTCTAAACACTTTGGTCATCTTTGTCTAGGGGCAGAGCTAGGAGGCTGTCAAATGAAGTAGCATTGTTTGAGAACCAGTTTCACTGGCTGTTGTAGGGAGTCTGTCAGGACTGTCACACAAGAACTCAGGTTTTGAGTATGGTGACTATTCATAATTTTATCTAATAGGACTTGTAGCTGTTGCTAGCCCAGAACTTGATAGTCTCAGATGGAGACTATCAATTTCACCCACTTCTAGATGCCATTACTCTTGTGAAAAAAATGTTAGGTACAGGATTCCACTTTTGGTGACTAATCTTATCGCTTAAATTTATGCTTTTTTCTTTATCCTCCCATACTACCAGGTACTCTGGGCATTTCACTAGTTTTATCATTTATTTTGGGCTTGCGCTGGTTTACTTAGGCTTGAGTATCATCTTGATAGACTTTATTTCTCTAGGCCAGTGATCCCTAACCTTTCTATGCCCAAGATCACTTTCAGAATTCAAGGGCAACCCAAAATGGGCCCTTCCCTGCTCCGTCCATCCTCTAACTCCTATCTCTTGCTCTTGTCATCTCCCCCCCCCCCTCACTTTTTATGGGGCTGTGGAGGGGACTTGGTGTGCAGGAGGTGGTAGATGATACTGGCTCTGGCTATGGAAATTCCCTAGACTAGTTGATTAAACACAGTTTAACATCCCTCGTCCTAAATGCCCTTTGGTTAAGGCAGTGTTCCCTGACTGGCTAAGGTGTTTATTGTAGCCAGTCAAGGTTCAGTCTCTTCTCGCTGGGGCCAATTGTGCTCCAGCCATAACCCTTCCAGTCTGTCCCTATGGGGGGAGCAGGGGGAAGGAAACAGTTACAAGTGGGACCAACACCATCTCATCCAGGTGTCTGGAGCAGTTCAGTGCCATCATTGGGCCCAGTCAGCAGGCCCCATGTTTTCTCCTTAAACCCATTCCATATTACTGCTTTATGCATCTACGAGATATACCTGGCATTGCTTGGGTCCTTAACTCCCTTTCTATTTTTTGGAAAATAAAAGGAATATGTACATGCTTCATTTAAATTCTTGCTCTGGGGTGGGGCTGGGGTTGGAGGGTTTAGTATGCAGGGTGCCCCAGAGAGAGAGGACTGTCTCAGTCCTCACTCACCACAGCAGCTTGGGGCCAAGTGAGAAGCGCCTGTTCATGGCTGCTGCAGCTCCATCTGGCACAGCCAAGGGAGATGTGTGTGCATTTCTCCTGGCTGGGGCAAATCCAAGTTAATCTGCTCCCTGCACTTCCTAGCCAGAGTGAGGAATGCAGCAAATTGTGCACTTCCCCTTTGTCCAGAAGTGAGGGGAACAGCCAGCATGTTCCTGTACGACTCGGATTGTGGGGTGTAGCCTCAGCCCCCTGCCCTCCCTAGAGGATGGCTGGGGGAAGAGGAGGCTTAGGACTGGGGCAGTCCCAGGTGGGGGGTGGGGGGTGGGTGTGTGTGTGTGTGTGTGTGTGTGTGTGTGTGTGTGAGAGAGAGGGGAAGGTACAAGGGGGTGCAACTTCAGTCAGCCCCTTTCACCTGCCTGGTGATGTGGTGTCTCTTTCTTTCTGTGTAGTTTTGAGAAACAGTCCCATTCCAGGCATATCCCATTTTCCAAACCCCTACCTTGCTTTAAGTCAGGCATGTCCAAAGTCCGGCCTGCGGGTAATTTGGCAATATCTATCTTTTATGGCCCCCAACGAATCCATATGTATTGAGATGAATACATTGTAAAATCTCAGTTAATGTCAGTTGGTCTAAATCAGTTATAAATATATTTGGACACAACATGTATACTTGGTGTTATGTTCCTGTTCATATTTTTTGAACTTAAAAGTTGACAGACAACCTTTATTACCAATAATATGTAATGTACTTTACAATGTTCCTGACATATATTTCAGCTTCCTGGATTTTTTTTTTCATCTGGCCTTCAGATATGAAAGGCAGAGTGATTTAACACCTGTTTAGATTTGTCATCCATGTGACAAAATGAAAAGTATGCCATTTGCAATAAACTTTGCATAAAATAGTTAATTTGCATTTAATTTTAATGGTTCAAAGAATGTCAGGCAAAATGGTCGGCCCTCACGCATGTTCACTTCATCAAATCTGGCCCTCTTTGAAAAAAGTTTGGACACCCCTGCTTTAAGTTAAGATAAGAGGAAGCTGTATGCCGAAATCTGTGGTCCTAGCTCTTACCATTTTAGGAGGAGTTCTTGAACAGACTCATGGACAGACACAAACTTCTATAGAGCAGGATCCATGCTCATACCAGTAATACTGTGATTCTGAAGCCGTCAGCAACCTTGCAGAGAGACTGGTCCTCCTGTTAGATAGCCGTCACAACAGAGGTATCCATGTCCCTCTCCAGTTGTGACAACTAGATCTTTGTCAAAAGTAGATGTCTAAATGGCTATTTAACTTGCATAGTAGTGAATTATCAGCATGCAGCTGCTATTGACTTATGAAAGGAGTACAGACTGATTTGACAAATGCAGAAACACACCCTAATAGTCCTAAATAAGATTCCTGGCTTTGGAAGGGTATTGTGGTTATCAGCCACCCAAGGCTGGAGAAGGGGAGTGGGTTTGAAGTGTGGGGGGGATGGGACTGACAGTTGGTCACAGCTATCTCTCTTAATGAATTGGGCTAGAGAGAGTCAATGTTTTAACCACCACCAACACAAGACATTTGTTTACTATTGAGTAATTAGCAGGTATGGGGCAGGAGTATGTAAGATAATGAAACTCGAAATTAGAGTGCCCAAAGCCCTCTGGGCCTGGGGTGGACTTGAGGGAACAGTCTTCCCCTCTACTCATACAGCTCTACTCCAAAACCTCTTCTGGTGTGTGGGAATACAGCAGCAGGGGGAAGACTGTCAGGGGCCTCTTAAAATAAATGTATCAAGGGACAGAACTGCATTTGGGGGAAGGGGGTGGCAGGGGAAGGGGTGGACACCTTGTACCGTGCTAGGAGGTCAGTTGCTCTGGAGTCTATAGGGGGAGCTTGCAGGCTGTGCCAGTTCTATTGGTATGATGAAGGATGTGTTCCTCTTTCCACTTTGGGGTCTCTGGTGCCTCTGAGTGCTAGTCTGTGTGTGGTGACAGGCTGCAGGGGCTAGCTACAGCTTATTCTAAAATACATCTTGTTGTTGTTGTTGTTACTTGAGAACTGGTTATATTCTTTTCCAGGCTATCTTTCCTACCTTAGCTTTATATCAATAACTTATCATACAGCAATGGGGAGTTCCCTCCATTGATTAACTGAATGGGGCAGAGGTGCGTAGTTATATTCATAATGCACATGGTACATAGAGGGAGCCTTACTCTAGTGCCGTGGTTCTTAACCTTACTGCAGCCTACACCCCTTTGGTTTTCAAAATATGTTCTTGCACCCCTTATTAGAAATTGTTGAAGTAGGTCAGTTCTTTAAACCTAAGATCTATCATAAAAATCTGGCATGTCGCACCCCCCAAAAGGGCGTCTCGCACCCCCAGGGGGTGCCTGCACCTCACGTTAAGAACCACTGCTCTAGTGACTTGCTTAAAGGCCTCCCAAAGTTGATTGGCAAATAGGGAAGATTTGGTTTTTTTTTCCTAAGTTGGGATTTATGGGCTTGGTTTGGGTTTACTTTCTTTCTGCAAAGAACATTGGCACCTAGTAGGAAAGGAATCCTGCAAAAAGTGGAAACTAGGTCAATTTACAGAGGATGAATATAAACAATGTTAATGTATATGGAAAAAATTAGAAAGGTCAAGGCACAAAAGGAGATGAGCTAAAGATTAAAAATGGTAACAAGAAAACATTATACAAATTCTTTTAGAAGCAAGAGTGGGACCAAGGACAGGGTAGGCTTGTTGTTTGATTTGGCAGGGGGTGGGGGGAAACAATAACAGGAAATGGCAGAAGTGCTAAATGACTACTTTGATTCATTTTTCGCCAAAAAATTAGTAACTGTTGGGCATCTAATTTAATGAATGCCTGTGAAAATTAGGTAGGATACTAGGGGAAAAAACAAGATTAAAAATTAGACCATGTCTTCCTAAGTTCTCCCTAAACGGTGCGGCCACCCAGCTTCCCACTAAACCCTGCCCAGGGGCTCAGGGCTGCTGTGGAGATCTCTTGCTCTTTTATTCTCTCCCTCCTTCCCCCCCCCCCTCCTCCCCAGGCCCTTAAGCTGCTAGGAATGGGGAGTGGCACTGGTCCACCACCAAGCTGCTGTGCCAGCAGTAAGGGACCCCTCCTTGCCCTCCCCAGCAAGAAATTGCCTGGGTAAGCGCAACCCTCTGCCCCACGTTGAGTGACACCCCTCCTTCCCCAGTCCTCAGCACCCTCCTGCATCCCAAAGTCCTCATCCTCAGCCCCATCTCAAAGCCCACTCCTCCAGCCTAGAGCTTGTACCCCCTCCTGCATACCAACTCCCAGTCCAAAGCCCTTTCACAAACCTGAAGCCCTCCTCCTGCACCCCAGACCTCTCATCTCCATCCTCACCCTAGAACTTGCATCCCCAGCTGGAGCCTTTACACCCCAGCCCTGAGCCCCCTCCCACACTCAGAATCTCTTGGCCCCACTCCTGCCACATTAATTTTGTTATGTGCACCAATATGAAGGTGATGTCACATCATCTCCACATAAGAGAATTCATTCTGCTCAGGGTGGAAAAAATTAGAGGGCACGCTGGCCATGTCTACACTAAAGTTATATTGGCGGTCAT
The DNA here is from genome assembly GCF_049634645.1 of Pelodiscus sinensis. NCBI lineage: Eukaryota > Metazoa > Chordata > Testudines > Trionychidae > Pelodiscus > Pelodiscus sinensis. Next base: position 21,827,395 of record NC_134714.1, on the reverse strand, counting down.
AAACCACTATAATAGCATTACATGTGCGTGCTCACAGAATGGTTCTTGTGTTAGTGAAGCATTTCCACAGTTGGTGCGCTATAGAGGGCAGTGCACTATGGATAGCTACCCCACTGTACAAATTGCCACCTTTTCCCATTAGGAGTTCTGGGAATGGATTGTGGTGCATTACGGCTGTGGGATCACTGTCCCATGATGCAGTTTTCTCCGTCCCATATTTCCAAGGGCTTCCAACTACATTTTCTGCAGTTTTTCAACGGTCTCTGTAAACTGTGCGCTTACCATCTCTGCCTGAAAGATCCTGCATTGCTCGCCAGTCTTTGAGTGCATGGCTGGTCCTACAGTATTTCACAAGTGCAAATCTGAACTGGAAATCCATGGTGCTTGCTCTGCCATAGAAGGAAACACTGGACCATTGCTGTTGGACTCAGGAAACAAGCACTGAGTGCTGGGATTGGGTTGTGATGCAGGTAAGGGATGACAATTAGTGGCTGCTGAACTTTCCTATGTGCACAAGGACAGCAGAAAGAGACTTGCCTTAATGGTGGAAAAGTATGTGGCAGTAGCTGTGTGGAAGCTGGCAACTCGGGACTGCTATAGGGGTAAATTGCAAATCTGTTTGGAGTTGGGAAGTCTGCAGGGATGCAACTGTGCAGGGCCATTAATGGCTTCCTGCTACGAAGGTCTGTGACTCTGGGGCAATGCGCAGGAAATAGAGGATGGCTTTGTGGCAATGGGATTCCCAAACTTCAGCAGGGCAATAGATGGTACTCATTCCAGTTTTGGCCCCAAAGCATCTTGTGACCGAGTACATCAACAAGGAATTGCAAGTGCTAGATAGATCACCATTTCACGGATGTCATCGTGGGTAATCAGGGAAGGTACATGATGTGTCCATTTTCAGGAACACAGGCTTGTACAGAAAGCTGCATGCAGGAACTCTTTGCAGACCAAAAGATTCCATCGTGATGTGGAAATGCCCATAGGCTGGGTCTCCCAGAATTACTCTCCCGTGTGCGCATGGCTGATGAAGCCTTACACCGGAAACCTTGAAAGCAGCAAGGTGTGCTTCAACCATAGGCTCCGCAGGTACAGAGTGAGCATAGAATGTATGTTTGTCAGATTAAAGAGTCACTGGTTCTGGTTCTGTAATTGAATAGTTGTGTAACCGCAAAAATTTGATGCAGTTACACAACTATTTAATAGTCCCCGAAGGCAGGGCTGGCAGCCAGTGATCTTCTAGCCCCATTCCCAGGGAGTCCCCTGTTACCCCACACTGCTGCCTCTGGTACAGCGCCTGGGCCCACCGCAGACGGGGGCTGCTTCGCAGCAGTACGGTGGAGGTGGTGGCAGGTGGCACTAACTCCTGCCGGCCCCTTCCCCTGCTACCACTGTAGGCATCGCTAGTGCTGCCCTCGTTCAAGAGGGGAGAAGGCTTAGATCTTAGTGAGAAATAAATATATTCCTGTGTTCATATGTGACACTAAGGAAGGAAAGAGCCCCACCCTCCCATCCTCAGGATGATTGCCTGGCTGCTCATTTGAGCCAGCCAGACACCAGGGCTGTTGGACATAAAATTGGGCTTTGAAGCAGCATGTTGACGATGAGCCCCAGTAATGTATCTCTCTCATGCATTCATCCAGGCATTGCTTACTTGCCATCTTGAATGACCCTTGTCATGATTCCTGTCTGAGCGTTAACTGTAGCCGGCAAGTGTGCCCCTTTGCCACTGTGTAAGAGTTTCTGTTGGAACCACCAGGTGTAAGTCCTAAATAAAGAAACTTTGTTTTTTAAAAGCTATGCTTTTGTTATACATCAATACACGGATTAATATTTCTTATAAGGGACATGACTGTGAGCAGCGCTCTCTGAAATGAGGATCTCGCAGCTATATGCAAGTCCTGCTGTTATGGAAACAATGACCATGGTAACAAGCCTCCTGGATAGTGAAAAGCAGTAGTTGTGGTATATCTTGACTTTAATAAGGCTTTTATTACTATCTTGCGTGATCTACTTGTAAACAAACTGGGAATTCAGCCTATATGGAGATTCTATAAGGTGGGTGCATTGCTGGTTGGAAAACCATTCTCAGTGAGCAGTCATCAGTAGTTCTTAGTAAGATATGCGGGCATATTAAGAAAAAAGACAACTAAACTACATTTTAGAATGTATTAGCAGGAGTGTTGTAAGCAAGCCTCGAAGTAATTCTTCTCTACTCTGTGCTGATTAGGCCTCAGCTGGAATATTGTGTCCAGTTCTGGATGCCATGTTTCAGGAAAGACATGGACAAATTCAAGAGTCCAAAGATGAGCAACAAAAATCATTAAAGGTCTAGAAAACGTGACCTATGAGGGAAGATTGAAAGAATTAGGGTTGTTGATAATCTGAAGAAGGGGAGACTGGGAAGGAGGAGAGAGAGGGACAGAAGTTTTCAAGTACATAAAAGGTTGCTACAAAGAAGCAGGGAAAATGTTCTTCTTTGATGATAGGAGAAGAAACAATGGTCTTAAACTGCAGCAAAGACCGTTTACATTGGACGGAGGAAAAACTTCCTATTGTCAGGGTGGTTAAGCACTCGAATAAATTGGCCCAAGGAGGTTGTAGAACCTGTCATTGAAGGTTTTTAATAGCAGGTTATATCTGTCAGGATGGGCTAGAACACAAGTTCTTAAACTGCAGGTTGGGACCCTAAAATGGGTTCGGATCACAATTTAATGGGGTCAGCAAGGCTGGTTTAGATTTGCTGAGGCTCAGGGCTGACAATTAAGCCTGAGCCCTGTTGCCCGTGGCTGAAGCTGCAAATTTGTGGAGTTCAATTTCCAGGCCTCCTGGCTGGAGCTGAAGCCTTTGGGCTTGGCCCCCTCCACTGGGACGGTAGAGCTGACACTTTGGGTCTCCCCTCCTGGGGTCACATAGTAACTTTTGTTGTCAGAAAGGTATCCAATAAAGTTTGATTTCCCCCCCCCCCCTCCGTCTAGAAGAAAAGACTGAGTATAGATATAACTATATCAAGTTTTGTTGACAAAACTTATGTTGACACCGAAAAGTTGATGTAAACACCCTCTGGCAATTTTTGTTTCAATTGCTCCCTCTGACAGATCACGTCCACACCATTGTCAACAATGTGGGCAGTGCTCTAGGGATATATATCCCACGGTGCAGTTTTGTTGGAGGGCAGAGTGCAGAGCAGATCGGGAGCAGTCCAGTGATTTGCTCTTTGTTCCCCAAATGAGGCAGCCACGCTCAGGGTGTGTCTACACTGCAGGGCTTAACTCGAAATAAGCTACTCAAATTGAGTACGTCAATTGCATATCTTATTTCAAAATAGCTCATTTCCAAATAGGGAGCGTCTACACAGCACTTATTTTGAAATAGAGCATTCTTCCTCCAACTTCCCTTATTCCTTGTACAATTAGGGTTACAGGAGTCGGAGTAGTCCTCCAGCTTGACACTATTTCAAAATAACTGCCTGCTGTGTAGATACGGGCTAAGTTATTTTGAAATAGTATTGCAGTGTAGATGTATCCTCAGTTACTTCTCAGAGCTTTGAAAGGGAAGGGGGAGGGGGGGGGCGCATGCCTGCAGGGCAGCAGAGATCAAAACACTGAGCACAGCCATGAGGGCAGGCATTGTGGGATACTGGCTGAAGCAAGTTCTGTCAACTAAACAAACAGCAGAGTCCACACTGACTCTTTGTGGTCAGTAAATGGAACGAAAAAGAGTCTTGTAGGGGTGAAATTTTTTTTGTTGCTGAAACTGGGTGTTTTTCTCAACAAAATTTGCACTGCAGTCCGGATGCTCTCACTGTTTTGTCACCAGAAGGCAGTTTTTGGCTACAAAATTTGGTAGTGTAGACACAGCCAAGGTCTCCAAGTCCTATGGTTCCATGAATAGGGGTAGGAAGAGAGTAGTCTTCTAAGAACAACCTGTTTTCTTACAGCCTGGAAAGGTGAAAAATCTGTCCTATTTTCTATACAACAGTGAAAGATTCATGGCTTGATTTGCAGTGTGACCTTGTGTAGATCTCGAGAGGCAGAATGGTGCAGTAGATAGGGTACTATTGATACTATAAATATGTGAACTACAGCCTTTTAAGATTTGTTTTATATTGTAACCCAGTGGTCCCTAACCATTTGGGGTTGCCGGGCGCCAGGGGGCGTGGCCGTTCTTCAGCTGGGCGCCCGGAGGGGGGCAGGGGGCGTGGCCGGCGCTGACGCTCTCTCCCCCAAGCACCGCGCGCCCGGGGCCAGCGCTGGCGCTCTCTCCTTCCCCCTCCCCCATGCGCCGTGGGGGGGTCAATCCGCAGCGCCCTCGGGGCCGGCGCTCACCGTGCACCACGCGCCCGGGGCCGGCTCCGGCACCGCGCATGCGCCACGTGCCGGGGGCCAGGCCAGCCCTGAGCACTTGGCGGGCGCAGACAAATGCCTCCACGGGCGCCATGTTGGGGACCATGGTTGTAACCATTTGTTTCCATCTAATTTCTAGTGGAACTATTATTCTTTTCTTTGGCTTGTTATATGCTACACATTAGAGCGTGGTGGTGATGTACATGTAACTGGAATATGCTGTTCTTTTCTGGAAGCAGATGAATTTCCTCTCTGGCAGTGGGGTCTAACAGTGACTTTCTCAGTCTTGGGTACCCTGAGCATAGTCATTCTTCCTCCAGGTTTCCTGCTCCTCATTCCCCTCCACCCTTGGTGAATGGCCATGAGAGCTCCAGCCTGTGACTTGGGAAAAACTGTTCACCTCTGGAAGCTGAGGAGGAAGTGGGCAGGATGTGACTCGTGTGTGTGTGTGTGTGTGTTTTCCCTGGGTGATGCTAGGCCCTTTTGGATCACAAGGGGGTTTCTGAGGATCTACAAGCTTCTTTTCCTCCAGTAATTGCAATGGGGGAAGGAGGAAGTGCTTACTTCCTCAGAAGGCGAGGACAACCCCTTTTGTGTCACAGCTTAGGATGTTGATTTCTTAGGTAGGACAGTGTCTGGAGCTTTGGATTTCTCCTACTTGGAGTTCTCATTCCCCATAAAGCAGCAATGGACAACCAAGAATAGTGGGTGGGCTGCATATGTGTCCTTCCTTCATCTCCGGGGACTGCAGCACCTTCTGGCTCACTGGGGTGCTACCTGTGGACCCCCTTCCCCCCCCCCCCCGTCGGTCTCCTTTCCTCATGTGTCTCTTGCACACTGGGGCACTGGAGCCCTGCACTTACCACTTCTCCCCATCCCTCCCAGAGCTAGAAATAAGCACTGGAGCCCTACGAGATGTGTGCTGGGCCGGTTGTCTGCAGGTTGCCCACCACTGCCATAAAAGAATGGTGGTTGACTGGAGGAGCTATAAGCAGTGCTTTGTTGATACCTAGGTACCGTAGACTTCCAATAATCTGGAACCTATGGGACTTAGGTGGTGCCTGATTATCAAATATGCTGGACTATCAGGAGGTACTATAAGCAGGTGTGTTTTTATTTATTTATATATATATAAAATATATGTATGCATGCACCCCCCCACACACTGTATACATTATATACTGTATATAAAGTGTTCTTAACCCTTTTTATTGTACATACAGTATACTGTAATGTTTTAGTGTTTTTAAGCCTGTTTTTAAGCCTTTTTGCTCAGTTCAGCTGCTGCCGCTGTTACCTTGTGACTCTTTGTTACCTTGCCGAAGCTCACTCACTAGGCTCTTGCCATTTTGATGCCGGACTATCAAGAGTGCCGGACTATTGGAGTTTTACTGTATTTAGAAGACTCCTACCAGAGCCTTAGTTTCTTTGGGATCCAGTACTCCCTGCCTAAATGTATACCAAGTTCCTGATGTGATGCATAAGACTAACTCATGCCTGAAAGTTTGGTTAATTTCCCCTATGAAAGTTGAAATAAAAGGGAGAAACAAATTCAAATCTTTAGGGAAGAACTGGCATTTGTCTACCTTTGGGACAAGGATGACAGTTGCTCTACATGCAAAACTAGAGCTTTTGGCCTGCTGCAATGCATAAAAACATGCTGTGCACCTGTGGCTGCCATCGAAGTAGGTGGAAATAGCAACATTGGAGTCTGTGGTGGGTCTGGTTCATTCCATCCTCCTGCCGAAGGCATTTTTAAACAAGGTGTTTAGGAATCAGCCCTTTCAAATTCTGACAGTGTTCCAAATTCAAATCTGAATAAGGATTTAAGGGCAGATTACAATTAATGTTTGTTCTGGGCTCCAGAAACTAATCTTGGTTTCCCGTCTGCCTGTTCTTCTCTAGTTTAGTTAGGTCACTGTATATAGAAACATGACTTTGTAGGTTTTTTTAAAAAAAAAAAATAGTTTTACTGGAATGACTCTTGGAAGTCCCAGTCAGGCCTTCATTGCGAGACAATCTATGAAAGGATAGACCAGAGACTGTCCTTGGTCCCATAGAGGTTGGTCTGAGATTGACGAGATACAGCAGGTGAATAAACAAACCAACACAGGTGGCATGGGCAGGGGTTGACAAATTATGGAAAACCCTACTCGCCAGACAAAAAAGAGACATGCCACCCTCCCCCACAAAAAGTGTTTTTTTAATGGCATACATTCCTAATAAGAATAAGAACAGTAATTACTAATATGTTATTAATAAATATCTTCGGGTATGTCTACACTACAAAGTTAATTCGAACTAAGTAGTTCAAATTAAGGGCTGTGTAGCCACTTAATTCGAACTAGTGGGAGGCTAGCCCTCCCCAGCTTGCCCTGGTGGCCACTCTGGGCACCACCAGGGAAACTCGTCTGCCCCCCTCCTGGCCCCGGAGCCCTTAAAGGGGCACGGTCTGGCTACGGTGCCCGTGCCAGGTGCAAGCCTGCCAGCACCCAACCAGCAGACCCTGCACCTGGCACGGCATGAGCCAGCCACCCGCTGCCACCCAGCCCTCCGCCTCTTCCCAAGACCAGGCTGGCGGTTCCTAGGAGCCTGCCCTGGGCCACAAGAGGCGGGTGCCCGCCTGGTGCGGACATCGTGGACCTCGTAGAGGTTTGGGGGGAAGCCTCCAATGTCCACGACCTCTGCACTAGGCACAGGAAAGTGGCCGTCTAGGGCAGGATAGCTGCCAGCCTGGCCACCCAGGAGCAGGTTTGCATGAAAATCAAGGTGGTCCAGTGAGACCCTGACCCTGAGCTTAGAACATAAAAACATAAGAATGGCTGTACTGGGTCAGACCAAAGGTCCATCTAGCCCTGTAGCCTGTCTGCTGACAGCAGCCAACAGTAGGTACCCTGGAGGGGATGGACTGAAGACAATGACCAAGCCATTTGTTTCGTGCCATCCATCTCCAGCCTTCCACAAACAGAGACCAGGGACACCATTTCTACCCCCTGGCTAATACCACTCCATGGACCCAACCTCCATGAATTTATCTAACTTCTCTTTAAACTCTGTTCTAGTTCTAGCCTTCACAGCCCCCTGCAGCAAGGAGTTCCACAGGTTGACTATTTGCTTTGTGAAGAAGAACTTTCTGTTATTAGTTTGAAGCCTGCTACCCATTCATTTCATTTGGTGTCCTCTAGTCCTTCTATTATGGGAACTAATGTAGAACTTTTCTTTATGCGCACTCTCCTCACCACTCATGTTTTTATAGACCTCTATCATAGCCCCCCTCAGTCTCCTCTTTTCTAAGCTGAAAAGTCCCAGTCTCTTTAGCCTCTCTTCATGTGGAACCTGTTCCAAACCCCTGATGATTTTAGTTCCCTTTTCTGAACCTTTTCCAAGGCCGAAATATCTTTTCTGGGGTGAGGAGATCACATCTATACACAGTACTGAAGATATGGCGTACCATAGTTTTATACTTCCCCTCCTCCTTCTTCCCCTGGCTTCCCCCTTCCAGCTCCCTCCTCCCAGGTTTCCCCCTCACCCCTCCCTAGCCCCCCTTCCCGATGTACAAAATAAAGGACACGTGTGTTCAAAAATAGAAACTCTCTTTATTGAACAAAACTCGGGGAGACTGGGAAAAGGAGGTGGGAGAGGGGAAGAGAGAGGGTGGGAGGTAAGGGAGGAATGGGTTACGAGCCCCCGATGGGGAGGACTGGGGTGGCTCTGCGGGCTCCTCGGGGTGGAAGCTCTCCTGCAGCCCCCCAATTGACCTCCCTTCCCCCCGCCCCCGGATGGCAGCCTGCGGCAAGTGCAGCCGGGCTGATGGCCGAGTGCTGTGATGTGCTGAGTGTGGGCATTCAGGGCACTCAAGCTAGGACTGCTTTGCTGTCCCTCATCGAGTTAGACAAGCGAGCGGGGCACCCCTGAGAACTGTCTGTCCGGGGTGGGGGTCGGGTCCCTTTAAGCACAGCCCTCGGCTAGCCTGAGACAGCAGCTCCACGCTCTGAAGTCCTCATCTGATGCCCTGCCGGCACTGGTTCCAGCCATCCTTAACCTCGGTTCAGGGTCCACTCAATGTGGACATGCTAGTTCGAATTAGCAAAATGCTAATTCGAACTAGTTTTTAGGTCTAGGTGCACTAATTCGAATTAGCTTAGTTTGAATTAACTCATTCAAATTAAGTTAGTTCGAATTAGTGCTGTAGTGTAGACATACCCTTATAAACTTCTACCTTTTCTCTCTGCTGTCATGTCTCCTCCCCTTGCTCCATCAGCTCCCCTGGTGCCTGCTGTCCCCCAACCCCTCACTCTTTGCTGTGCTGACTCCTGCCCTTCTCACTGCCCACAGCCTTCCTGAGACCTGCCCCCCTCTGCCATCCCTTCTCTCTCCTCTGTGCCCACTCCTCCAGTAGCCCCATCGATCATGTGAGCTACCCCTGCTCACCCCCTCTCCTAAAATCATCCTCTACACACCTGTCCTGCCTCTCTCCTCTGGTGCTGGTCCCTCCCCTGCAGGTGTCTGCCCTTCTGCTTCACTCCCAGAATCTCTTGGCACCTGCACCTTCCTGGTGCCTCCCCCTTTCCTCACTGCTCCTGCCCCCTTTGCTCTCTTTTTCCCTGATACCCACCCCCTCAGCACCCTCTGCCCCCATTCCCCTCATAACCCTGTGCCCTCACAGATGCCTTGCTCCGTCCCCGCCTTCCTCATGCCCACCCCTTCTTTCAAGCCTTCTCCCAGCACCTTTCCCTCCCCCTCTAACCTCCAGTGCCTTTACCCTCTCCTCTCCCAGCATCACCCTGTCCCCCCTCCCACTGACACTTCCCCTCCTGCCCTTTTCCTCATTGTCTGCACTTGGCCCCCTGGCACTTGTCTCTCCTGCACCCCTGTCCCCTTTCTTCTTCTTATTCTTCTCCTGACCTCCTCCCCACAGCTCAGCCCAGCCCCTTCCCCTCCACAGGGGCCAGCCCTAGGTTCTTTGCTGCTCCAAGCAAAACATTTTTTGCCCCTCCCCTTTGTTGTTGTCTTTTACACATGTTTGCATTTTGCAGTGGGGTTTGTTTTCGTTTTTGTCCTGGCATTTTAGCCCTATAAATAACCAATAGCATTTTCATTTTTTTTTTTCCCATAAAGGCAAAGGCGCTTCAAGTGAACTCCCCTTTTCACTCGCTGCTGGGTCACAGCAGCCTTTTCCCTGCCCTGTCCAGCCCCTCTGTATGGGCAAGCACCCTTCACTCCCGACCCACAGGGGGAGCAGGGTGCAGGGACAGCACAGAGCCAGAGTGGTCTATGGAACAGTGGGGGTGTACTGGGGTGGCACGGGGAACGGGAGGCACAGAGCCAGAGGGATGCAGGGATCGGGGGTAGCAGGATGCGGTGGAGGTGCGGGGAACGGGGGGGGGGGCAGAGGGATCGGGGTCTAGGGGCAGTGCAGGGAATGGGCAGCACAGAGCTGGGGGGGCAGGGATCGGGGGGGAGTGAGGTGTAAGGGTGAAGCAGAGCCAAAGGGTCACAGGGAAGAGGGAGAGCAGGGGGTCCGGGGTGCAGGGGAGGCGTGCGGAATGGGCAGCACAGAGACAAAGGGGAGCTGGGGCCGTGGCAGGACTGGAGCCGGCGGGGCGGGCCCTGGCTGTGCTGCGTGCCGCAGCCAGCTCCCAGGGACACGCGGCCAGAGCCGGGCTGCCTTGGCCCTTTAAAATCAGCGGGGCCAGGTCACGTCAGCATCCTGGCGTCCCGCCCCGCCTCCTCGTGCCGAAGCTGCACGCAGGCAGCCTGGTGGGAAGAATCGCCGCACTTCCCCCTTCTCAGTGGCGCTGTGCTCCTCCGCCGGCCGGTGGATCGGATGGGGCTGCGCCGCCCGTAGTGTGGGCTTCGGCCAGCCCATTGCAACGGCCCACCGGGCCAGTCTGCCCCTGCACTCGCCAGCTGGAAAAATCTACTCGTCACGGGCGAGCAGGCGAGTGCATTTGTCGAGCCCTGGGTATGGGTAATCTGTAACTGTAAAAACAGGAACATTTGCCTAAACTAGTGATCTGTGGTCTCCAGCTTAATCAGAGCCAGATGGTACTGATGTGGGGGCAGAGACAGAGACTAAAACATATTGGGTTAATTGGATTCAGCCAGTAGGCTAAAATGCATATATACAAAGTAACTTTTTTCTTTTGAAGTTGATAAGCATTGCTAGCTTAGAAAATATGATCTAAGTTTTTAAATAAAGACACTGGTAGTATGAGTCTGGAGTAGTACTTCTAGAACATTATAATGAAATGCAGGTTTGTAGCTGCAACCTGCTAGTATAAACCATTCTACCCATTTTATCGGTGTGGGGAGAGGGGGGAAGTAAAGTAGTCTCAAAGATTAATACTAGTTTTCTTAGCAATTTAGGTATGTCTAAATTAGGGATATGAATGTGTAGCTGAAAATACCAGGCTCATTGGCTAACCCTCTTGGTTACAGAGGCAGAGAATGTGTGTGTGTGTGGGGGGGAGTGGTTCGTGTGTATCAGTGGCAGCAGGAGGCGAAAGCTGCCTCCCCATATCCCCCCTCCTCCGTTGCCTCCGCCCCGCATATACATTTCAGCAGGTATGCTTTTACACAAACACATTTTAACATTTTCTAGTCTAAATATACACTTCTAAACCGTACATGCATTATTCAGAAGTATCTTCTGAGAGGGAGCACAGTAGGGGTTTGTGTGCAGTTAACTATTAGTGGGAGGTTACCTCAGAATTAACCTCCGGTGCAAAGATTAAACCTGTACTAGGCCTACTAGAATTGAGGGGGAGTGGATAGACCTGGTGTACAGAGAGGCCAGGCGCAAGACTGATCTAGACCCCCCCCTCCAAAACTTACCTGAAGTCAGTGTCTAGTTTTGGATTGTCACAGTCTCTCTTCTAAAAGCTCTCTAGAACTTGAGTAGTACGTTGAATGGTTAATTTTCAGAGTAATTAAATTGGGAGGCTCCCAGGGGAATTAGTACATAAATGTGTGTTCTGGGTTTAGTGATGCAACTGAGCAGGAAATGAAGTTGTATATATTTTAAATGTAATTCTTAATGCTCAGCACTTGTAAGGGCTTGTCTATATTTGAAACGCTACAGCAGGCCTTTACGTGGGAAAGCATTGCTGTAACGTTTCAAATGTGGATGGTACCTATGTCGAACTGAAGTGTTCTCCCACTGGTGTAGGTAATTCACCTCCCTGAGGCCACGTCTATGTTTACCAGGAGATTGATCCTCACAGTGCCAGTCTCTTGGGTAGGGATGTAAAATTCCGCTTAATTGGTTAACTGGTTAAATGTGAAGTTTTAACTAGTTCAATAATTAAGGGGATGGGTGCTCTCCCCCATGCCTCTGTCACAGCCAGGGTGGTGTGGATCCTTGCTGCAGGTAGGGGCGATGTCTAGACTACGGGGTTTTTCCATGTGTCTGCTCTTCCGCTTTTTTGCAGAAGAGCAGACACGCACTTTCGGAAGCCCTGTCTTCCCTCTCCCACGAGGAAGAAGGGCTCTTCTGAAAGAGGGTTCCCCCCCCCAAATCTGGCCCAGTGTAGACGGACCAAATTTTTGGAAAAGCCTCTTCTAAAAAAAAAAACTATCGGAGAAAGGTATGCAAATTGTGGAGTGCAATTTGCATATCTTTTTTTCCTAATAAAGCCCTATAGTGTAGACATAGCCAGAGCAGCCCCTGCCTGTGGCAGGCCCTGTGGGGCTGGAGCAGCCCCTTGCCCACAGTGGGTGGGGCCCACTGGTTAGTTAAACCTTCATATCCCTGCTCCCGGGGGTTGATTTAGCAGGTCTAAGACCCACTAAATCAATTACTTATGATCCCGTTGATTCCAGTTCTCCACTGGAGCAAGAAGAGTAAGGGGAATTGATGAGTTTCTTCTGCCCTCTCCCCCACAGTGAAGATGCTGCCAGTAACTCAACCTAAGGAACTATTCACGTAGCTGGAGTAGTCAAACTAAAGTAGACATTATCCCCTGGCCTCAGAGGCAGCAGCTAGATTGACAGGAGAATTCTTCCACTGACTTAATGCTGTTTATACCAGAGTTAGGTACTTAATTTAGCTTAACTAAGGGAGTGTGGGTTTTTTCCCCACACCTCCAAGCAATATACCGCCTGTCATCTGAAGAAGTGGGGTGTGTCCATGAAAGCTCATGATAGCATCTACATGTTTTGCTAGTCTATAAAGTGTTACCAGACCTTTTGTTGTTTAAGTTCAACCTAAATTGTTAGTGTAGACCAGGCCTAAGAAATGTATTTGCCTATAATGAACCCATGTCTGTGTAACCTGCTCTTTTAGTTTAAGGGATGAGATTGTCTCTATGGAAATCTCTCATCCCTACTCTTTGGACGCAGTGAAAACCAGCTCTTCCAAGGATCATTTTGAAAAGACTCTAGGAATTGCTCACAAGATATGACTCTTGTTTCTAATGGTAGCCCATATCAGAGGCTTCTGAGTAAGAGAAAATAAATCCCATAGTGCATAATCATAGAAAGAAACTTCTTTTGAGCAGTTAATTCTGACCTGTAAAGTTAGAGGTTGACATATGCTCTGAAATGTGAGAATTTAAGACCCTCACCCAAAATCAAATTAGGTGGGACTTTTTCCATTGACCAAATGTAGAGGGACCATTTTATTCCTATTCTGTATCTTCTGTTTTAAGAATTTCCTAATCCATGACAGTTTTGCGTCTCCATTTATAAGGTGCCGCAGGAATTCCCCATTTCCAAAACTGCATCTTGTGGTAGCTTAGAGTGATGGACTAACAGATTTATTAGGGCATAAACTTTCATGGGTAAAGCCCACTTCATCAGATGAAATGAGGTGGAAATTAGAGGCAGGAGCGCGTGTGTGTAATACACACAGTATACATGTACAACAAAAAAAGTTATGTATCTGAGACTTTGCCTACAAAATGAAAAGCAGAATTTGTAAACATTTCTCCAAAGCGTTGTCAATCTTAAAATAGAGGGACAAGATTTCTGATAAACTAAAGAGTAGTGCTTTCCCAAATTTACTCAGGTATTTTATGACTCTCTCTAACTATCTCTTTGTCTACTGTATCTAGCACTGAAGGTATAGCTCTCTGAATTTTCCAGGATCACCTGCTGGCTCCACTTCACCTCCTCAGTATCGTAATTGAGGGCTTGTCTATATGGGGAAGTTGGTGTGCAGTTAGCTAGGATGTGAACTTAAAGCTCGTTAGCTAATATGTACTAACATCCCTTTTTTGGACATTCTTAGGGTATGTCTAGACTGCATCCCTCTGTCTGCAGAGGGATGCAGATTAGGCAGGTCGACATTGCAAATGAGGTAGGGATTTAAATATCCTGCACCTAATTTGCATAAAAATGCTGCCATGTTTTGCCAACAAAGTGCTGAGTTGGCAAAACGCGACAGCATTTTTATGCAAATTAGGGGCAGGATATTTAAATCTCTGCTCCATTTGCAATGTCGACCTGCCTAATCTGCAAACCTCTGCAGACAGAGGGATGCAGTCTAGACCTACCCTTAGTGTGCGCTGAGTGCTCTTGGGCAGTTCAGCATAATTCAGTTTGAAGGTGTGTTAAGGTACTGTCACTCTTCGGGCTTTACTGCACTATAACTTACTATAAATGCCCCCCTCTGAGTGCAGCAAGTTTCAGCGCTGTAAAGCTCCCAGCACTGTTAATTCACCTCCACAAAAGGGAGTAGCTACCTAGAGTGCTGGAGGTGCTGTGACCACACTGCCATGTTTAAAGTGCTGCCATGGCAGTGCTTTAAATGTGTAAGTGTAGACACAGCCTCAGTGAGCTGTGTCCACACAAGGAGCTAGTGCAGACTATCTGCTGTAGGCATTGACCTGTATGGACAAGATTCTTACAAACACCACAGATCATTAAAGTCCTGGTTACACAGAATCCATTCCAGATGACGGATAGCTCTTTAGTTTATCAATTTCCTTGGATACTTCCATCTTTGAAATCTTTATCATCTGAAAGGAGTAGGTTTCTCCCCAATTTTCTCCACTTGTGCATTCTGATTTAGAGGAATCCTTTTAATGGCTTTGTAAAATCCTTACCCTAGACTGTTCTCTGTATTCCTTGGTAGTCGAGCAGTCAGAGGATACAGGCTTCCTGTTTCAGATATGTGTAAATAACTGAGATGGAAATCAAAGAACAAATAGCTAGCATGTTATCTGCCATAGTTCAAGTGTGTTTCTGTTGTACTGAGCTAGATTTAATTTTTTTTGAGGCTTTCTATTTAGCATGACTGGTTGCGTAGCCGTTATCATTTAACCATATAGATTGTATTTCTTATTTGCCTGTTGCCTTATTTTTGGTAACTGAGTAATGTGCATGCCTTCTGTGACATGACTGTAGAATGCCAAAGCGATCTCTAGGCTCAGCTTGGGGATGCCAGCTTCCTCTTTTGACTTTTTTTTTTTTTTTTGAATGGGGAAGTTACTTTTTTATTAAAAAACCTGCAGAGAAACTGAAGCTTAATACTCATGGTACTGCTGTTTGGGATGGTCCTCTTCCAGAAGATGTTAAGCGTACACCTTGTCTAAGCACAAAAGTTGTACCACAGGGGTTATACAGTGCCCTGCTCTGACATCTCCTTTGGTGTGACTGTATTATTCCCCAGCCCTGCCAGCATTCCCTCTAATTTTTTTATGTACATGTGCTGAATTACTTGTGTCCACCAACATGAAGGTGATGTCACATCTCCATATTGGTGCACATAACAAAATTCATTCTGCACATGAGCAATCTGTGGCAGGGTGGGGCTGAGGGGTTCAGAGTGTGGGAGGGGGCTTGAAGTTGGCAGGATGAGGGTTCTGTCTGGTGATGTGGGGTCTGGGGATGAGATATTTGGCGTGTAAGAGGGGGCTCCAGGCAGAGGCCATGGGGTTTGCAGTGGGTTCAGGGCAGGAGGTTTTGAGGTGGAGGCATGAGGTTGGGGCATGTGCTCTGAGGGAGCTAGGATGATGGAGGGGGCTTGGGGCTGGGTTAGAAGATTGAGATGTGGGGTGGTTAGCTGGGGCAGCTTTTGTCTGGTGGAACAGGGTTCTGTGGTATCTTGCAGGCACCACCCCTGCAGCTTCCATTGGCTGCAATTCCCATCCAGTGGGAGCTGTGGGGACAGAGCTTCCTGGTGCCTGTGGTATGTGGCTCCAGCCTGGGGGGGGGGGGGGAAGGAATGGCAGCACAGAGCTGACTCCACCCTCCCCTTGCCAGAAAGGGCTGGCCCAGAACACAGGGGCTTTAGGGGCTGCAGCCCTGCTGATAGGGCTGGAGGAGCACACCTCACCTCTGCCTGTGACTGTTCCATGTATGGTAGACCTCAGTCCCTGTGTGGGGCTTATTAGGCAGCTTGCATGGCCGCGCAGCTTACAGGGAATCTTGAGCCCTGTTCCTTGAAGCATCTATCTGTATCTCTTGTTCAGGGGCCCGTCAGAGCCTGGTATCCCCTTCCCAGTGCGAGCCTCGTGGGAGCAGTGGATCCACATTCTGTGCCTTCATCACCCCAGTTCCTGGGAGAGCCTGGTGGTTCTGTGGATACTGATTTTTATCTGTACATATAAATTTGTATCTGTGCCTGGCTCTGTATATCCGTTCAGAACCTGTGTATATACCAGGTCATGGGTGTGCTGTGTTGGCTACCGTGCAGTGCAATGGTACAGCAGGCTGCATCCAGTTTCTGTAGCTAGTCCGTGGATTTTGTAACAACTGGAGTGTCTTTTAGTGGCTTCAGCAACTTTTTGCATGATGTAGACCTTTCCAATTTCTCTGGAGAAGCTGCTCCTCCTGAGGTGGCAGCTGAAATTACGAAGTTTGTTATGGTTGCCTTTTCGATTTCCCTCAGTAAGAAAGCAGGGTGTATAGAATAATCATATTTTCTTTTCTCCAGTAATGATCTTGTATATTTGTATGCTTTTCACTTAAGGTTTGAATTCCTTGAGATTGCAGCATATGGTGCTTTTATATCTGGCTTGCATGCATACATACATACTTTAACGTGTCTTGCTGATGAAATGCACCAGACTGTACTATGAGTGTTACCTATATATTTTTTTCTTTTTATATAGCACACTTTATCTGTCTTCAAAGGAGGTAAGTATTTTTATCCCAGTTTGACAGATTGAGGTACGGAAGTGGAATGTCTAGCCCAAGATGACCTAGCAAAAGGCAACGCCAAGAAAAGAGGGGGCTTGATATGGCCAGATGTTTGCCCTTCCCCATGAACATAGCTGTATTCCCTGAAATAGTAGGTGGAGTTCTCTGAAATGGGGTATTCCCGTAGGCTTTGTTTACACTACCAAGTTTTGTTACCAAAAGGCAGTTTTTGGTGACAAGAGTGAGAGCATTCACACTGCTATGCATCTTTTTTGGGAAAAAATACATAGTTTTAGTAACACACAACTTCTACCATATGAGAGACTTTTTTTTTTCCTTTTCCCCTTCCTTTTATTGTCGACACAGAGCCAGTGTAGACTCAGCTGTTTGTTTTGTTGACTGATCTGGTTTCCACCAGTATCCCACAACACCTGCCCTGATGGCTGTGCTCAGTGTTTTGTGTTTTCTGTTGTCCTGCAAACTTGCACCCCTCCCCTTTCAAAGCTCTGGGAAGTATCTGTCAGCTGAGTGAACGGCTCCAATAAAGAACAAATCGTTTGAGTGCTCCTGTTCTGCTCTGCATGAGGAACACAGTGGTAGGCAGACTGCTTCTGTGGGGGAAGAGGGATAAATGCTGTGCTGCTTTGACATTCCTCGACATATGAATAGCTCTGAGAGCTCTCCCGATGCTGCTCCCAGTAGCTGAGAATACTGAGGGAATCCAAGATGTGCAGGGATTAGGGTTGCCTTCCCACAATACTGCACTGCAGGATACATGCCCACAGTGCATTGCTCACACTGTGGATGATGAGCCCCCAATATGAACATGATCTGTTCAGAGCAAGTGTGAACACCTGGTGATTGGCTGTTTTTTTGTTTTGTCAGTTTTGAGTGTCCACATAAGTTTTGTCAACAAAACTTGTTAATGTAGACACATTTCCTGCCTTTAGCCTCCTACTCCAGTACTCAGACAATACAGTCCTTCCTCATCAATTGCTATAGACAAATGTGCATTGTAATGGAAATTGCAGCCTCTTAGTGGGTTTTTAATTCTGACAAAGAAAAAAAATAAACACTTTTTGTACAGCTCTGCTAAAACAGCAGAGAACTAAGTATAGATCTTCATAAATCATTAACAAAATGTAGGGAGTTTCCACCCCAAGCAAGGTGTCTTCTGTATTCAAAAGAAATAAACTTCCCCTGCTCTCTTTTTGGTTTTGTTTAAAGGTAAAATGAGATGGATAAAGAGGATTGAGGGGGGCTGGTTGACTTGAGAACTTACAATCACCAGTTCAAAGTAACTTAATGATAAAAAATGAATACTGTCTAGGGATGTAAAATCCTGTTTAGCTAGCCAAGCATAGTGTTTTAACTGGTTAACTGATTAAAGGGGGCAGTGGTTGGATGCCTGGCAGGCAGGAGCTGCTCTGGCCAGTCAGAGCAGAGCAGCCACCTGCCCATGGTAGAACTGCTAAGCCTCACCATTCACATTCCTAGTCTGGGTCCGTGTATTAATCTTTATGAAACATGTTTTCATTTTCCATACAGTTCTTAGACAGGTGCCCATATCACAAAGTCAATACGGTTGCCGCTTGTCAGTCTCTGCCCAAGGATGAAGCTTGAATTCATGTGGTAACTGAATTTGTCTGGTTCTAAACCTGATACTTTTATGTCAGGGCACTGCTGAGACTTATGATAAGTGTTTAGCACTCCACCCACATAAATTTAGGAATCTGAGATGGTAGGTCACAGCAAGGTCTATGAATGGACTTGTAATCACTATTAGAACAAAAAGAGCAAAGCAAAAAGAGAAATTTCTAGTGTTCCCTGAAGAGTAACAGGATGGGGTGCGGGCCAGGTCCATTGTGGCATATTCAATTAGATGCAGAGAGAGAAGTTTAGTTCACATCTGAAATTTTTTTTTGCCAGAGTTGTGATACCAGCAAACCCTCCTGGTGCAAATCTAGCTTTTACCAGTTAGTGTGTGAAATTGGATATGGTTGTATACCCACATTGACAATAAGGCTTTTGCTTATATAGGAATGTTGTAGAAAATCAGTTTTAACCAGTATTGCAGTAAAATGTTCTGATGTGGATTTGGCTCATATGTCCTATTCTCTAACCGGCTACACCAGTCCAGGTAAGTAGCAACACCCATGAGACCCTGGGAGGCATTACAGACAATATTGTTTGTTATCCATGAATAAGGATGGTCTGTATGATCACTTGATGCAAAGGATACCAGAGAGGATTAGTTATAAGGTTTAATCAAGATTAAAAAGTGGTACCATATAAATAAGAGAAAATCTGACCCTGCATCATCAGTAGTCTGTTAATTGGAGGTGGTAGAATATGGCCAAACAGGGGTAGCCATTGTAAATGCTATTGCTTGGTGCTGTGCCCTGCGCTGTCCTTCTCCCCAATACACTCTCCTGCTTCTGTCTTGGGAGGAGGTGGTTTGGGGGGTGTTTCAAACTTCTGGCCCGTGGGCCATCCATGGCCCAAGCACTTTCCCAATCCGGCCTGTGATATATTTTGAAAAAGTTATTTAAGTCCACATGACTGCTAGCTGGGGGCTTGGGGAGGGGGAAGAGAAGCAGGCAGCACATGGGGACTTGCTCACACCCACACAGATGGCTCCCAGCAGCATCCATATAATCCTGGAAGTGCAATGCAAACTGCACGGGCCAGGGAGCCACCCAGGCTGACATGCTTCTGCAACTAGCGGGGAGAGGCTGGTGGGTTTTGCTTTTGGTTTACCCTGGGCAGGGGTGGGGGATTCCAGCATGAGGCTGTAGATATTAGGAGGGGGGAGCAGGTGGGATCCCAGTGCCAGGGTGCAGATGTTAGCAGGGGCATTCCAGCACAAAAGACGGAGTGTCGGGGTGAGGACTCTGTTTCATGTCTTCTGTAGGAGCTTGTCTGTCAGTCTCTCCCCCTGTATCCAGAAGCCCAGTCAACTTGCATGTAGTGTATTGCCAACTCCAAGAGTTTAAAACTTATCAGTCACCCACTCTCCCTCCCCCCCCCCCCAAAAAAAAAGTGGCTTCCTAAGCACCATCTTCAGTGACATTATTGGCCTGTTAGGAGGATTTGAGGACTGGCCATGACCCTAGGGGCAGTGTTTCTTAAACTTTTTAAGACAGAGGAACACCAAACAATTGTTTTTGAGAAACACCAAGGATTTTTTTTGTTTAGGGAGGAGGGAAAGGGTCGGGGGGAGGGGATTATTGAGGGGGAAAAGGGTCGGTGGAAAGTTATTGGGGGGGGGGAACGTCGCCTGCCCCCTTTTAAGGGTGGCCATTTTGAATTCTGTTCGCGGCACACCTCTGACTGCCTCCTGGCACACCAGTGTGCCGCGTAACACAATTTAAGAAACACTACCATAGGGCATACTGAGTTTGAGACCCCCCTGGTACTGCATCAGCAAAGACAGGCCACCCTCTCCTTAAGTGAAGTGTTACTACCGGACACTAGTGCAGCCTCGGGGTGACTGCCCTGTAGTGGATTTCTTCCAATTAAAGAATGGCAAGACAGCCTGGAGGCTCTTCCTGTTAAATTTCAAGCTCCCCGGTCATATGATCCTGGACAGGAAATGCTAGAAATATCTTATTCCCTTTTAGAAGAAAAAGTTTCAGGAGGCCACTAGCAGGGATCTTCAAGAATTCTGGCTCTTGGTGGGCTGCACAAGCAACAGAGGGATTAGGACACTCAGGCTGTGTCTATGCTCGCGGCTTCTTGCGCTGGTAATATGCAAATGAGGCTGTGTGGAATATCGCAGAGCCTCATTTGCATACCTAATGAGCCACCATTTTTTTCAGAAGAGGCTCTTGCACAATGCCGTTCTTCCTGAAAAGTAATAGGTGTAACGGCATTGTGCAAGAGGGTTTTTCTTGTGCAAGAAGGACCAGTGTAGGCGCTCTTTCTTGCGCAAGAGCCTCTTCTGAAAAAATGGTGGCTCATTAGGTATGCAAATGAGGCTCAGCGATAGTCCACCCTTAGCCTCATTTGCATACTACTCGCGCAAGAAGCCGCGATTGTAGACATAGCCTCAGTGGCTCCTATGAAGGGTGTATGGAACTTGGTATCATCCATTTTGGAGAGGGATGGAGACTTCTGGTTTATTCAACTGCATGCAGCCACAATACCAAATGGCTGTTCTGAAGGTGCACTACGTGTAGTGGGGAGCAGTGCCACAGCCACGGAAGGAAGGACCCTTCAGGGTAGCCAGGTACTAGTTAAGGGTTGCCTATGTGAGAGTGACTCCAAAAATCTTCTCCTCTTCCTGAACCCCCTCCTGACATGCTCACAGCTGGATTTATAGCAACGCTCTTCTGTTCAGGAGAGGGTTTCGGATCAGATCTGCCAGTGCCAGGGAATTGCACTGATTTCTATGGTGGTAATACCTGGGAGCCCAACCATGGGCAGACAGATTCCCCATGTACAAGGGGCTGTAGTGTTGATCACTTTTGTTTATCGCTGGCTTTGCCCGGTGCTGCAGGAGATGCTGAGACATCCCCATTACCCAAAATAAAAACTCCTTTATTTTCATTTAATTGAAGGAAAGTTAAGAATTGCAGCCCCAGGACAGAGGCATTTCAGTTCTTAATAGGATTTCTGTCCCCAGATTGGAAAGATTATTGGCCCTGAACATAGTGAACTAGCTGCTTTTGTGGCAATACAGCAAACCTGCGAGTGAGCATGCATGCAAGATAGTGAAGGGCAAATACCTTGCAAATTACACCCCTCCCCCCACCTTATGAGCTAGCGTAGCCATCTTTCTTTCTCTCTGTGGATCCAAACCAAGCTACTCGCTCGGTCTGTCTTCACAAGTTTGTTTCCTGTCTGCAAGCTGTGCTCCGGTCCTCCCCATGAGAGATTAAGAATCTTTGGCTACAAGTAGGCAAATTGACCTCCTTTATGGCTGTCCCTTATTTGCTCAGCCTTTCCTCTCCCTTTTCATGTCTCTCTCTGTCCTCCTCCATTCCTCTCTGTCTTGCCACATCCCCATTCTAATTCCCTTTCTCTCCTGGTTGCTTTCTCTCTTCCTGACTTCCCTTTTTTGCTGTTGTCCCCTGGCCTGCTTTTGACCAGGCATTCCCCCTTCTCTCCTGCTTCAGCTGCTGGTTTTCCCCTTCCCTTGCACTTCTAGGCAATGCCAGTTGGCCTCTCAGGTTACACTGACACTGCAATAAAAAACAAACAACAAAACAAAAACCCCTGGTCCATTGACTCACAGGTCCATTGACTCAAACTTACAGGGGTCGAGCTGCGGGACTAAAAATTGCGGCGTTAGATGTTTGGGCTGAAGCGTGTGGTCTGAGATCCACTCCAGTCATACCTGAATCTGCATTGCAATATTTTAGCCCCACAGCATGAAACTTTCAAGTCACAGGCAGTTGACTTGGACCAACCCCAGCCTTGCTGCACGTCTTCAGTGCTGCAAAGTACTTGTCTGTGTGCATGCTTGCAGCCCTGTAAAGGCTGTCTTGGCAGGGGTTTGCACTGTTGAACTAAACTGGTTTAAATTCACATCTTAGATAAACTAGTGCAGCTTTCTGTGAAGACGAGCTCTATCTGCTTTGCTCTTCTCTGCCTGAAGCATCTGTAGAGAGGGAGCTATGCGCTGAGCAGAGGAGCACGCCATACCTCATGGGCCTCTGGTTAGTGCAGTGGTCCCCAACGGGTGCCCGCGGGCACCATGGCGCCCGCCGGGGCATTTGTGCGCCCGCCGACAACCTGGGCCGGCCCGGCGCGCGGCATACTGGAGGCGCCGGCCCCAGGCGCGCGACACGCACCGGCACCTGGTGCGCGGGCGGCCCCGGGGCACATGCCGCACCTGGCGTGCCGCAGGATGTGCAGCCCCGCCCCCGGGCGCCTGGTGTGTGTGTGTGGCCCCGCCCCCGGGCGCCTGGTGTGTGTGTGTGGCCCCGCCCCCGGGCGCCTGGTGTGTGTGTGTGGCCCCGCCCCCGGGCGCCTGGCGCGTGTGTGGCCCCGCCCCCGGGCGCCTCTAAAGGTTGGTGACCACTGGGTTAGTGTTTACCTCCTTGCCTTTGCCTTAATTGACTCCTTTATAATATGCTGTGGTATGCAGAGGGTTGGCACCACAGAGAAAGTTCATAATCCCAAGTGAAGGCATTTTAGGAAAATCGATCTTGTTTGCAGAGTTTTTGCTTTGGCCTGTCTGAGGAGTCCCTTCTTTGCTTTCTTTGGGGGTACTCTGTTGGGTTATATCTTGTCATTCACAGTGCATGTAAATACAAGCACAGTGGACTTCTGATAATCCGGCACCTTTGGGACCTAGGTGGTGCCGGATTATCGGATATGTCGGAGTATCGAGAGGTACTCCGGCGGGGGGGCTGTGACGGGTCTGCCGGACCCGCATTACATCCGGGGGCTGGGCAGGGAACGGCGCAGCGAGGAGAGAACCCTCAGCCGTTAAGCAGGAAGGCGGGGGAAGCCCTGTGCCGCCGCCTAGAGTTTCCAGGAGGGGAGGGGAGTGGGCTCCCCACCCCCCAGACTGCAGTAGTTCACCCCCTACTTGGGAATAGGGGCGGCGTTGAGGGACCAACCCGGCAGCACTCCCGCTGCTCTGCTCTGCAGCTTCCCCAAGTCCGCCGCTCATCAGTTTCAGCAGCGGCAGACTTGGGGAAGTGGCACAGAGCAGCTCCAGTTGTCCAGCTGGCTGGAGCACTTCCGGGTTCCAGTTGGTGCCGGACTATCGGGAGTGCCGGACCACTGGATGCCAGACATTTGGAGTTTTACTGTAGTATAGTAGTATCTTGCCCTAATTCTGCACTGTTGTAATTTTCTACACAAGGCATCAGGCAATGGAGAAATAAATTGTTAGTTTATTCTAGCTGGATATATAGTATTCTCTCTTTCCTTATGTTATGAAATAAATGGAGAACTTTCCCCGGATAACATCTGCGCCTGTGTAGTACTAGGATTTGTTGGATGAAGTGTTAGCAAAGCTGAGTATTAAAAAGCACTGGTGTGGGAGCCTTCATGATTGTTTGGTATTTTAGCAGAGACTATATGTAAACAGTATAGGCTATCATGAAGCTTGGAAAAGGTGGTTTGTTTGTTTCCTGTTTTGTTTTTGAATTTGAAATGTGAAGGAAAACTTGTAGGAGCTACTTGCTTTCAGGAGCTGCCTGCGTTTCAAGGGCAAACAATACTGCCTCGTGTTTCAATTAACACAGTACTCTCTTCTAAAGAGGTTTTTTTGAAAAACAGATTGACCCCTCCCACACACACACACTTACTCTGAAATTTGAATAAGCAGGCTTTTAAAATGTCATAGAATATCTTAGCTGGCCCCTCAGTTCCTCTCCAAGGGTGAGATGATGAGGTAAGATGGGCTGGCCAGTGACTGGGACAGTAGCTTAGAACTCATGAGCTGGATTCAATTCACTGCTCTGCCACAGATTTTCTGTGTAAATGTGGGCAAGTCATGTAGTCTGTGTGTGCCTCAGTTTTCCCTCTGTAAAACAGGGATAATAGTTAAGATCCTGAGACAGTCGTGGATTTAAAAAAATTAAGGCAGTGACATGAGTTTTGAATTTCAAGGGTTATGCACAGACATTGATTGCTCTGACCCCCATCCCCAATGCTGTAATCCCTTTTCCACTCTAAATGTGTGGGTGGGGAAGCACCCACTGCAGCTGCTCCATGTGGGAGTTAGTCGGGGCCAGTTTCATCCTAGATGGGGTCGGAAGATGGTGGGATGGTCCTGTTCTGGAGATTGAGGGATAGGAAGCTAATCAAGTAGTCGATGGAATTTCCATGGACTACTCAATTAGTCAGTAAGGGAGTTTGCTGCAATTCTGCTTTTTAAATGTAGTAAGAGCCTGACAACTCTTACTACATTAAAGAAGCAGAGCTGCAGTGATCTGGGACTGGGCGCAAGCTGGGGCAGCTGAGTTCCGGCTCCTGCCTAGTCCCAGATGCTGCGCCTCTGTTTTTTAAATGTAGTAAGAGTCATGCTGTTTCCCCCGCAACGCCTCTGTATCCCCTGCCCCCCACATGGTGCCAGCCGATGCAGCCTGTGGCACAGATCTGGACCCCACAGAGACGGTGCTGAGGGGAACCGACTTTTATGCCGGCTTTCCCCTCCCCTCCCCTCGGTGCCCTTCTCTAACTAGGGATGCAAGCAACTAGTTGACTACCCAATAAGACTTGGCTTATTGACTAGCACATGGGTACTGTTTGGTGAAGCTAACACCATCAGTGCCATGTTCTGTAAAGCAGGATTGTTGCTACTGGAAGGCTGGGGAGGGATAGCTTTCTTTTGATTCTTCTAAAGTTTGAAGAGAGCTCAGGATTTTTTTTATTTTTTTTTTTTTTTAAACTTAGAAGGAAAATTGAACTTCAGTTTCTTGCTATTTGGATCTGACCAACCATCAGTAAGAATGTGAAACATTAAATGTTTCTTTGTTCAGGCTGCATATCTCTAAAGCACGACACTCTGACCACATGAAACGATATTTGGGTTGCAACTACTTGCATGGAACTGTAAACTCCAAACACTTAGCTGAAGCTTTAAAATAAAATTACTGCTGTACCAGGATTGAATAGAGATTTTTCTCTGAGGGTGCATCTACACTGCACCCTTAGCTTGAAATAAGCTATGCAGTTGGAGCTACGCAAGTTGCATAGCTTATTTCGAGTGTATTTAGAAATGGCTTACTTTGTAATTTAGCGTTCACTACACAGCGCCAAATTTTGAAATAAACCGCTGTTCCAAAATGTCCCTTAATTCTTGTGGAACGAGGTTTACAGGGACTTTGGAATAGCACACCTGTTGTTTGAAAAGGTATTTAAAAATAACAGGCGAGCTGTCTAGATGCAGAATAGCTATTTTGGTATACCGAAATAGCGCTGTGTTGTAGATGTACCTTGAGAGAGCTGAGCCAGAAACCCTTCGCTAGGGAGAAGAAAGTAGGATGGCCCCAACCTCTGCTGCTCCTTTTACTGGAAGGAGGAGAAAGGAGGGTGGAAGCCAGAGGCAGGTTTGCATTTAGGCCTGTCTGATTGCTTCCCTGCAGGGGAAGGAGAGTAGAATGGTCCGCATGAAGAAGATTAGAGGGGGAGAAGGACAGAGGAGGTTACTTTCATGAAGGGGTGGGAGGGAGACCAAAGGATTTACTACGTAAAGGATCCTAGGCTTGTATGAACAGAGGGATGTGTGTGATATGGAGGCAGTCAGATTATTTGGGTGAGGTGGGAAAGCAGAATAGATAGGGTGTGGTAGGGAAGGACAGGAAGAAGGCATCTTGTCTTTACTTCCTTACAAGTCTTATAAAGAGTTCAACTGGTCTGATGGTGCTGGTATCTTTACCTGCCTCACTGGGCTGTGTTCTTATGTGAGTGATAAGTGATGAAGAAATTGCAAGGCTCATTCTGGGTTAAACCAGATGGTCTTCTCTTCCTTCCTTACTCATATGACTAGGCTGCCTGCAGGATTGGATCCTAAATCCATTTTTTGAATGACATAGAAAATAGGGATGTAAGTGACTAGTCGACTACCAGATAACCCTAGCCTTATTGGTTAGTCGAATCACTACTTGGCTTGTCGCTTCCTCTCCGTCCCTCCTGCTGCCTCTGTACCCCCCAGCACTGTCTCTGCCAGAGAGCAGAGGTGCAGTGAGGGAAACTGCGAGCGGGGACTGAAGCAGTCACTGCTTATGTGGGATCCTGACTGATGCACATCTCCCTTTGAAATGTACACTTCAAAGGCAGAGGCACAGCGGGATAGTGTGCCCCTCCTCCATTGAGTAGTCAATGAAAATTCCATTGACTACTTGATTAGCTGATTAATCGAAATGTAATATCCCTAATAGAAACTGTTAGATACAAGACAAATGGGAGGAAACAGTTGTTGTGTGAAGTAACTCCTCTTGAAGAAAGAACAGAAACATCATTTAGATTATTTGGAGTTCATGATTATTTGTTAACTGGCTTTTAAAGCACTTTGATCAGAACTAATTCTGACTTGATTTTTCTGAACAGCTCTTTTAAATGAGGGGATGCGGCTGTTGGGTAGAGTTTTTCTTTGCATGTCAAGTGGCAGTGGTAGGGCTATGTCTGGGGTGGTAGGGGAGCCTGTGGTGCAGTTAGTGAAGTTCTGCCTTGAGGTGAATGGCAAGGCGGAAGCATCTCGGTAGTAGGGATGTGAATGGCTAACCAGCAGAGGCTTGAGCAGCTACCCACTGGCTGCAGAGAGGGGGCTGCTCCGGCTGGCCAAAGCAGCCCTTCTCCACAGCAGGGGAGGCTGCTGCAGCTCAGACAGGTTCAACACACAGGCTGTGTCTAGACGGGCAAGTTTTTCCGCATAGAAAAACTTGCCAGCTGTCTACAGTGGCCGCTTGAATTTCCTCAAGAACACGGACGATCTCATATAAGAAATCAGTGCTTCTTGCGGAAATACTATGCGGCTCCCGTTCGGGCAAAAGTCCTTTTGCGCAAAAGGGCCAGTGCAGACAGCTCTCATTTGTTTTGTGCAAAAAAGCCCCGATCGTGAAAATGGCGATCAGGGCTTTTTTGCGCAAAAGCGCGTCTAGATTGGCACAGACGCTTTTCCGCAAAAAATGCTTTTGCGGAAAAGCGTCCATTCCAATCTAGACGCTCTTTTCCACAAATGCTTTTAACGGAAAACTTTTCCGTTAAAAGCATTTGTGGAAAATCATGCCAGTTTAGATGTAGTCACAATGTTTAACCAGTTAACCAATTAAATGGAATTTTACATCTCTACTGGGTAGCTGCTTTTATGTTGTATGTTTGTACGTAAGGGTGTCTGAATGTACAATGAACGACATGAACATGGTGGTTTGACTAAACAATTGCTCACTAGCCCTTATTAACTTAAATGGACTCTGTTACTCTTAAACTTCAAACAGCATTCGTGTGGTTTTGTAAAAGTAAGTTTTCTATAAAGGATAAAGCCACAAAATGTTTCCACTCTACACTTTTTTTTTTTTTAAATTCAGCACTTCACTTTAAAGAAAACTTCAAACAAAACCTCCCCACCCCCTTTCTGTTGGTGTGATCTTCTGGTCGTGCCTGGACAAAAGGTGCCTTCAATAGAGTTTTAATTTGAGTTAATACAGTTTTATGTAATGAAGACATGGCAATTGTAGCTGTCACAGGGTTTTAGCAGGTTGAGTGTATACTCCCCCACTGGGAATAACTTGACCTGTGATATGGGAGAATACACTCAACCTGATGACTCATGTAACAACTGCAATTGCCTTGTCATAACTAAAAGTTGAGTTAGAATCCTAGTAAAGCACATAATTTGTGTGAGAAAGTAAGTTGTGTTACTTTGGATCTTTTCTATACAAGGAAACTACTGCAAAATAAGATAGGATATGACTTTTTTTTAAAGGCACCTCTAAGTATGTAAATGGATTAAGCCAAGACACTCTTTATGTGGAGTTCAGGGAGGTCACGCAGAGAAGCGACTCAGGTCTTTCTCCCTATGTAGACATGCCTTCACGCTTTTCAGCAGTAGTATTGATAGATTTTACAGCTTTTAAAAAAATTTTGGTGGGTTGTTAGTAGCTAGGGTTACAATTTTTTAGAAATGAATAAAACTTGGCTAGCATTTAAAAACAGTATTTTATTCCAAACACTGCACCACTAAAAAGACTGAAAGTGAAACTGGCCATCAATAAAACAGAAACCGACATCTCTATTTTCTTGAATTTAAGGGCAAAATATAAAGTGATCCAAAAAAAAACTTACTTGATTAAAACTTCTGATAATCTAAGGCCATGTCTATGCTACTACATAAGGTTGAATTTATTAAGGTTGGGTTTTTTTAGCACCTTATTTTGTAAAGTTTTGAATTTTGTAAAGTTGGCATATGTCCCCTCTGTGCACAAGAATTTGATGCAGTTTGGAGTAGTATGTCCTCAGTAGCGTGGCTACCACCAACTCTGATAGAGGCAGCAAGGGTGGAAGAGTGGGAGGTCAGCTCCCCATGAGTACTGGATCCATAGAGTCGTGCCCCCTCCCCCCACCCTGCTGCCTCTGATAGAGGCAGCAGCACAGAGGTTGAGGGGAGTGGGCAGGAGCTGGTATGTGTGGGAAGCTGGCTTTCAAGCCAGCTCCTTGACTGTATTGGCTCACACAAGCAAGTTGCCTCCCCCCACTGCTGCCTCTCTATGAAAGGCAGTGGGGAGTGGGCGCAGGGGAGGCTGCTCTGTGGAATTCATCCCAGTGTTCTCTCAAAACTGCCTGGCCGCACAGCTTCTCAGGTTATTAATTAGCCCCACCTAGTCAGTCTGCTCTGCTCAGGGAGCCCTGAGCCTCTGACTGGGAGGGGCTGATTAATCACCTGTGCTGCTGCTGTGCACATTAAAGGGAACACTGATGCCACCGCAGACTCTGTAAGCGGGGAGCTTGGACCCCCCCATGGACAGGGGCTGCTGCCACAGACCAGTCTCTGAGCTTGGGTCCCTCTGTGGATAGAGGCTTCTGCCATCCTGCGCTGCAGTCTCTGTATCTGAGCAGCTGCATGGGGTGGTAGTGGGCTTCCTGGAATTGGGACCTGGAGCGCACTGGCTGCGGGCCCTGCCCTGGGACAGTTCTGTAACGATAATATTTTGTATGATTACATCACTATTCAGTTAATTGCTATCTAATATCCCTACTAACCCAAAGCAATCAGTACCCTTCTGCAATGGAGGGTGGTGACTCTGGGAAGTGCACAGGACATAGCAGAGTGTTTTGCCATGCTGGGATTCCCTAACTGCGGTGGGCGATAGGGATGTGTGTTCCATCTAGCTTGGCACCCGACTACCTTGCCAAGGAGTACATAAACCACAAGGGGTACTTCTTGATGGTGCTGCAGGTGCTGGTGGATCACAAGGGCTGTTTCACCAACATTTATGTGGGTTGGTCAGGTAAAGTGCATGACCTGTGCATCTTTAGGAAGTTCTGTCTCTTCAGAAAGCTGCAAGCGGGAGCTTTCTTCTCTGATTGGAAAAAAATTATCAGAGGTGTTGAAATGCCAGATGTAACCCCTGGTGATCCAGCCTACCCCTTGCTTCCATGGCTCACAAAGGTATTCATGGGCAGCCTGGACTGCCATCTGGACCACAGTAAAGAGCTGTTCAACTTAGGGATGTTAAATTTAGATTAATTAACTAATTTAATAGCCAATTGGATTTCCATCAATTAGTCGATTAAAGTTTCAAAAGCCAAAGCCCCTCAGGGAGCATGGGGCCCGCAGGGACTTCCCCACTGGCCCTGTGCTCCCTGCGGTGCCTCAGCGTTTGAAATATACAAGAGTCCCAGTGAGGCTCTTGTACATTTCAAAAGCAGAATCACAGCAGAAGTGGCGTGAGCAGAGACTGCTTCAGTCCCCACTCACGCCTTTTTCTGCTGTGCCTCTACCTCCCCTGATCCCTGCAGAGATGGTGCTGGGGGGAACTGGCTTTTAAGCCAGCTTCCCCCATCACAGGCTCCTGCTCTCCCCACCCCCTTCTTCTGCTTCTCTCAGATAGAGGCAGCAAGGTGGGGGAAGTGACTAGTTGCAGAATTAGTTGACTATTCGATAAGCTTCTGCTTATTGCCTTGTTGACTAGTCACTTTCTCAGTCCATAACTGAACTAGGGATGTAAGTGCAGAAGGAATTTTATATGGTGGGGAGGGGGTCAAGGCACAGTGCCTACCCAGTGACTGAGCAGCCAGACACCAGGGCAATAAAGAGAGCACACCGAAGGGCATTGCAAACCAGAGAAGCTTTGAAAGACAGATTTATGAATGGTCAGATTGGAGAATCACACGTGTTTTGCTCTCAACAAGGTGCCCCTGCATTTGGTGTGCTTACTTGTAAAATCATCCCACCCCCTACAGTACTAGCGAGAAACAGACTACTGTTCAGAAATCAGGTTGTGTGGTATGTGTGTGGTGGTTTTTGTTTTGGGTGTGGGTGTGGGTGGGTTGAAGGAAGACAGCAGGGACAGAAAAGGAGTTCTTTGCAGAAGAGGGGTGTGTGTGTGGGGGGGGGGGGACTAGTCAACTGTCTGATGCCCAAATGCTTATTGGGAAGTCGACAAGCTTGTTGTCTAGTTGCTCTCCTCCCCCTCCCCCCACTCTTGCTGCCTCTATCAGAAAGAGACAGCAAGGGATGGGGAAAGGATGGGGTACTTCAAAGCGGCAGTGCTGCCAGGCTGCACGCAGAGCTGCTGCTTTGAAACACCGCCGCAGGAGCCCAGTGTCAGGCTCCTCCTGGGATTTCAAAGTGGCAGCGCCACGTGGAGCCCAGGATCATCTGGGGACTCAGCTGATCCCAAGTTGCACGCAGCCCTTCTGCTTTGAAATGCCACAGGAGACTGCAAAATATATCTACTATTTGATTAGTCAGTTACCTGCAATTTAACATTCCTAGTGTGTGATCTGTTGTGAGGACAGCCTTTTGCTTTGGGACCTATCCCTGAGGGTTGAATGCGAGGCTGTCCTTGATTCTCTTCTCCCCCTGCCCTACATGTTCTAGGGGCCCTGGGAGAGGAAGCTGTAGAACTTGGTGAGAAGGGAATGTGGCTCTGAAAGGGGTGCCTGTGCCTGTAGCTGTCCTGGAAGGCTGCTGTGTGGTTCATCACATCCTCCATGGTCTTTAAGACACTTTTCCTAGTTCTTCACTTCCAGCTTCCTGCATGCTCTGCTCTTGTCTCCAGCTGCAGCGTATTCCTCCACTTGCTTAAGTGCTCCTTGCCCAAATGGGCGGATTGCGTTTGCTTCTTGAATCTGTCATCCCTACTCCATTTTCTCCTGCAGATTTGTGCTACCCAGACAGCTGGCAGAGCCAGGGGAGCGTGCAACATGTTCACTGCTGTTCCTGCTGTAACCAAAAGTGAAGGGCAGACTTTACCAGAGATGCACTGTAGAGCTTAAAACCTAGTCTGTTAGAAAAAAGGGTCTGTTTAGAGACCATGGGGGTATATTATGAGCAAAGCCACAGTTATGCTTTTAGGCAACCTCTATGCAGCAGGTACACCACAGAGTTCTCGGGAAGCAGCTCGACTTGGTTTAGTGGTAGGGGACAGGCTGGGGTTTGAGCCTATGTGGGGAAAGGGATCCAGGCCTGGCATGGGGCAGGGGCTCATGTAAGGCCGCTGTGTTCGGCAGATCCTGACTGAATGTGGCTACTGCTGCACTGCTTTGTGCTGCATTGACGACAGAGCACTTACTGCTGGCTTGGGGTGGGAAGGTGTCCTACTATAGAGGATGGTTTAAGGCAGGCCTCCCCAGAAACCTTGTGAGAAGGATTAAGGTGTTCCTGTATGAGAGCTTTATGGAGATGTGCAAGGAGGATGCCTGTTCTGTCTCCAAACACATTAACAAGCTGTCCCAGCGATCCCTGCTGGGTAAGCATAATTGGCCATCACAGATCGCACCTGAGTGCCTTCGTGAACTCACTAGAAGTGCCCTTTCCAGGATTGGTGCCCAGCATCCTGGGAGGAGGGGATTGTCTCCAAAGTTATGAAAAGGCCCTGGCTGTTGGTGACATCAGTTATCCTGCTCACCTACTAAGTACACTCTTCCTCTTCCACGCTGCCGCTTGAGGCTCCAAAGGAGTGTCTTGAGAGGAATCCACCGACTGGCTAGGGAAACCAGACAGGTCCCCACCACTGATACATTCAGCTACTCACATAAGCGGTACGTTTCTGCCAACAATCTGCCTGTTTGCCTCCTGTGTCTTCTGGTATGACTGCCTCAGCTCTTTTATGTTCATTCGACACTACTGGGCATCCCTGGTATATCCTTTCTCCTCCAAGCCCCTTGTTATCTTGGCGTAGATATCTGCATTCCTTTCGCTGGTTTGTAGTTCTGCAAGAAGAAAGTCCTCTCTCCACACAGCAGTGAGGTCCAGGATCTTGGGCACCCTCCATGCTGATCCTCTTCTGCAACCCTGGAAACTACTGGTCAGGTGTGCTGCTCAGGTACGCTGCCTACTCTGAGCGATGTCTGCTTGCCATGCTGGCCACTCGGAATGAAATTCAAATTTTAATTTTCCAAGGCTTTTCCTGCTTTGATGGAGAGCAGTAGAGTTGAAAGTCCTGACCAGAGTGGTCACAGTCCTGTGTCTGTACTACTGTAAAGTTGACCATACAAGGTCGAATTAGCTTTACTACTTGTGAAAAGCAGGAGTGCAGACATTCGATTTAACAAGCCTTAAAATCGATGGAAGGGAAGTGGTGGTGTATGGACTCAGTTTAGAAAATCTACCTAATGCAGCTACGTTCAACCTAAACTCCCAGTGTAGACCAGGTCTAAGTCTTAGTGACGTGGATGAGGAAATGTATCTTAGTAACTATTTGATTCTTAAGTGGACAAGTGAGCTGCTAGTATATAAACAATACATACATTTTCTGATATTGTTGAGACTGTTTGCCTCCAAAACTTAGGATTCTCATGGCAACTGTTTAGCAAAACTATAAGCAGATGTCACACAATAATATCATTTGACAGTGGAGAATATTGCTGGATTTTCTGAATGCTGTGCACTAAAATTTTGGGTGAATTAAATTATGAACTTATCCTGAAATGATCTGTGTGGAGGTACAGGGGTCTGTTTATGCAGCATTTGCTTGAGAATTAGGGACCTAGTTCTGTGTACGTGTAAAATATAAATTTATAATATTTATGTATGTATAAAGACCATCCACTTAAATGATCTAACAGATCCTTTTGGCTGCACATTGGTGCCACCTGCTTGCAGGAAGAAATGAGTGGGCTCATACCCCCCCCCCCCCAAAAAAAAAGCAAGGCCTCAAATGGTAAGTGTTTTAATTTGGATTTCACTGGGAGCAAATCTAGGTAGGGGTGGGTGTGTGTGTGTGTGTGTGTGTGTGTGTGTGTGTGTGTGGCTTTGTGTTTTTCTTTTTTTGTTGACTGGTTTAATCAAATTCCTCTAGCTATCAAACTAAAATAGGTAGCACCTTTCATCTGATCATTTAAAAACTAAGTACATGAAATTCAGCTTAGTTTTGAGTTGAACTTGTTCGTTCTTAACAGAGAACTTGTATTACTGGGCTCATTTTCCTTGAGCTCTTACAATGTTCTTAGAAGTGAAAAATGACCTCTTTAACCAATGCTGGATGATGACCCTTTAACTCAGTAGCTTTTAAAGCAATATTTTCACAGTGTCTTAATGGTTATTATATAAACCTCTCTGAGTTCGTAGTGTAGCACCTTCATTTACTCCTGTGGTGTAGGGGGCTGCTTTATATATAGAAGCTACTACTTAGATTTCTGTTTCACAGGTGGATACAAATTTGCCTTAAGCAATTTATTTGCATATAGATTATAGTGCCAATCAGGTGAAGCTATGTAAAGGAAGAGCTAACTGCTGCTTAATTTATAACTTTTTTTAATTAAAAATGTTGCCTGACACACTAGGTTTTGATGTAGAAATGTTCTGCTGCATTTAACACTACTACAGTATGTACAACGTTGTACTTCATCAGGATGTTAAATCTAGGCAGCCCTGCTGAAATAGAAATGAAAGGGGGTCACAAGCATAATCTGCTGACCAAGGATAAGTCACATGCATAAGGAAGCAGCAATACGTAGCAGAGCACTGCTTTGAAGTACATTGGGTGGTTGCCTGAGACCGTTAACACTGACAACAGGGGAAGAGGCTGGAAAAATCTTTCTTCTGTTTTAATGGTTCTCAAAATAGTTTTAATGCGTTTGCATCAGAATAAGTTTTGTTAGCCAAGTCTTGTTGAAATGCACTACCTCTTTGAAGTCAGTAATGCTGATTTAACTGGGCAGCAACACTGAGGGTATGTCTAGACTACATCCCTCTGTCGCAGGAGGAATTAGACCTACCGAAATCACTAATGAAGCGGGGATTTAAATATCCCACACTTCATTAGAATAAAAATGGCCACCGCATTTTGCTGACATGGCAGTTTGCCGGCAAAAAGTGGCAGTCTAGATGGGGATCAGTTGACAAGGAAAGCCTTTTCCGACCGATCCCTTATGCCTCGTGCAACAGCTTTGATTTTGTTTCTTCTAGCCCCCAATAAAAGTCTACTCCTATTATAATAAAATATTAATTCCCGTCAGATATGAGAGGCTCAGTAAATGCTGTTGCTAGTTATTTGGTAGTCTTTGAGTGTTGGGAGTCCCTGGAGCCCTGGCTCTGTGCGGCATTTCTGCATAACTGAGGATCAGCTGGGGAGTCCCCAGCTGACCCTGGGTTCTGAGGAAATGTTGCATGGAACCCACAGTCATCGGGGGAGTCCCCAGCTGACCCCAGGCTCCACGTGGCGTTTCAAATAAGCAGCGTAACATGGAGCCTGGGGTCAGTGGGGAACTTTGGGCCCCAAGGTCCATGAGGGCTCTTCTACTTCATAATCCACGAAAGCCCCCACTGGAGCCCCAGCTGCAGCCTGGAGTCAGTAGTCCATCGACTACTCGATCAGTAAATTAACTGCAATTTAACATCCTTAACTGGTAAAGTCCACAGGAGGTGTTAAGGCAAAATGAAATTTGAAGGATCCACTTGGCAGAAATCATCCCTGCTCATTCCAGATTGGGATTGGAGGTGCCTTGGGGTACTTGGAGGAGGCTGGGTTCAGCTACACCCGTGGTCCCCAACCCGGTGCCCGCGGGCGCCATGGCGCCCGCCGGGCTCTTTACATGCGCCCGCGGAGCATCTGGGCTGGCAGGTGCCAGCCCCGGGCGCATGGCCGGTCCCGGCCCCGGGTGCGCTGCGCATGCCCTGGCCCCGGCCCTGGCATTGGCCCCGCCCCCGGGGGCGCTGCTTGTGCCCTGGCCCCGGCGCCGGCCCCTGCCTTGGCCCCGCGGTGCTTATGGGGGGGGCCCCGCCCCCGGGCGCGTGGCTATGGGGGGGGCCCCGCCCCCGGGCGCGTCGCTATGGGGGGGCCCCCGCCCCCGGGCCTGCGACGGGGGGGGCCCCGCCCCCGGGCGGGCAAGTGTCCCCGCCCCCTGGCGCCCGGCGGGCGAACGGCCACACCCCCTGGCGCCCGACAACCTGAAAAGGTTGGGGACCACTGAGCTACACAGTATGGCTAGTAAGCATTCTCCCTTCCCCCACCGACTGCAGCTGTTCCAAGTCTTGTCTTGTTTGGGGTGGGAGCAGAAGAATGTTTCTATTCTGTAGATGTCTTCATGGAAAAGTTGTAATAGAGCTAGAGGCTGTTTAGCCTTTCCCAGGTAATGTGTGTTGGGCTGTACACATGTATGCATTCCCCCTTCCCCCCCGCACACATGTGGATCCCAGCCTGCACAACTCTGGGGTGGAAGTGGGTAGAAAGCAGAGGTTATGATGCAGAAGATGAGCTTTTTGAATATGGATTACGGAGACCATGCATTGTTACATGGCCTGTAGAACACACATGCTATATTTTTCTCAGTCCTTAAGCAAGCTCTAACAAGGAATTGATGATTCAACCCATCTCATATCACTTGGTGTCAGCTTAGATGTATTCATGTTGATTAGAAATTGCTGGAGAACTTAATATTCTATCACACTGCAAACACCTGGTTCCAGTGACAGCAAAATTAGCATTTTCTTAAGGAAACAGGGAATTGCAGTATCTGCTTGAGAACTTTAAATAAAAGTCTAATATTGTGTATGTGACTAGTTAGCCAGTGAGAGGGGCACGGACTATTTTTGATAGCACCCATATGTGGCTCCCTCAGTTTCTGCAGATCATCTTGGTTTTATATAAGGGATTGATAGTGCTGCCTGAGAAATAAATTGCAAAACTCCCATTGACTTCAGTGGGAGAAAGATGGGACCTTACATTCATGAGTATTTAAGTGTCTTGGGATGAAAATCATTTAAGGCAGAAAGCCAAAGAAGAGTCCTTCATGCTGTTAAAGGCACAGTGGTGTTCAACAGATTCTTCTCTAATGAAGCTCCAACACTTGGCTTGTCTAGACTCCAGCCCTCTTTCGAAAGAGGGATGTAAATGAAGCACTTTGAAAGCGCAAATGAAGCAGGGATTTAAATATCCCATGCTGCATTTGCATAATTGTCCCAGCGGTATTTCAACAACGGGTATTTTGAAAGTGAAACTGCAGTCTCGACACGTTTCTTTTGGGGGGGAAAAACCCACACCCTTTTTTTTGAAAGATCCTGTACCCATTTTTTTCCAGGAGTACGGGATCTTTCGAAAAAGGGGTGTTTTTTTTTTTCTGAGGGGGGGGGGAACCCTTGTCTAAACCAGTTTCACTTTTGAAATACCCTTTTTCGAAAGACTGCTGGCACATGATTATTCAAATGAAGCACGGAATATTTAAATCCCTGCTTCATTTGCACTTTCGAAGTGCTTCATTTACATCCTTCTTTTGAAAGAGGGATGTAGTCTAGACACCGCCTAAGTGAGATTGGTAGGGGCAGGACTGGAGAACCTCCATTGCACTGGTTTATAACAACTCCCTGTACCCCAGTGGGCATGACCATGGTGGATTGAGGATCCCTTCTGTCCCATGCCAGAGGAATATAGGAACGCACAGGTCTTCTGAAGTGGGCCTGATGTCTGTTTTGCCCTGTTATCTCATCAGAACTTTCTTCCCCTAGTCTAGCTATTCAGGTTTGGGAAGTGTCTTTCTGAATGGGTTTCAGCAGTGGGGTGAAGAAAGCTAGTCCCCATTCTGTTTACCTCTTTAGTCTCCAAATGAAAATTGGCCAGCTAGGATGAGTCTGCCCCATTGTCCTCCTCACAGCAGGAAAATACAAACTTATAGGACTGAAGGGGCCAATATCTAATGGTGGTGTAGCTGAGTCAGTTCCAGAATATTACCCACTCAAGGTGGGTGAGGTAATATTTTTTTAAAAGGACCATCTTCTGTTAGTGAGAGACAAGCCGCCCCCCCCCCCCTTTCAGGACTAGGAAGCTGTATGGGCTCTCAAGCTTGTCTCTCACTAACAGAAAAAGATATTATCTCACCCACCTTGACTCTGAATGAGCCAAGGCAGTTTACAATCAGTCTTCTACTGTTTGATATAAGAATGGTTCCTTCTGATCGTAAATGTGTCTGTTTCTCTCCCCCTTCCCCCCCCCCCCAACCATCTTGTTTAGCTTCTTACAAGTAGAACTGTGCATTTTCCCTCTCAGGGAAAACCTGAAGCTGCTGCAGGCTCTTGCTTTGCACCTTCAGATGCTCTTGTATGCCACCTGTGGTGATAGCAGTGAGCTAGTGGAGACAGGAAGGGTAATCTGACCTCAGCTGATCTAAAAGCAAATGGAGAGAACAGGAGGAAAAGCTAAGGCAAAAAAAAAATTGCAAACAATCAACATAAAGTAATAAACAGCCTGCTTTATTCTAATGATAGCTGTCTGCATGAGGCACACCTGCCACTGCTGCTGTGAAGCCACAATGGGGCTGTATTACTCAGTTGGGAACAGGTGGTGATTTATAACCCTTGCAAGTGGTGCTGTGTGGGTTAACACGGGTGGCTGGATGCAGCAGCAAGCAGAAGTTAGAGGAAGGGGTCTTGCTCTTTCCTACTTGCCTCAAGCTCAGTACTGGCAACAAGCAGAGGGGAGGACAAGAAGGTGCAGAGGTCTTGATGTGAATGCTTGGGAGAAGCCCCCTTCTCCTCCCTTTCCCCACTGTAATAATGCTGGAATTCTAGAAATTCTAGCAAAGACTTGCTGTTAGGTAGTGATTAGACATGTGAAGGAGGTGAAGGCCTAATCGGCTATCCGATAAGCAAATGCTTATCAGATAGTTGACAGGCTAGTCAATTAGTTGCTCCCCCCACCCACTTGCTACCTCTATCAGAAAGAGGTAGTGACAAGGGGGTACTTCAAAATGGCAGTGCTGCTTGGAGCCTGGGACCAGACCTCGGGCTCCATGTGGTACTGCCACTTTGAAATGCCACAGGCAGCCCGGGGCCAGCTGGAGTATCTGTAGGCTGCACATGGTGTTTCAAAGCGGCAGTGCTGCGTGGAGCCTGGGATCAGCTGGGGACTCCCCTGCTGACCCTGGGCTCCCTGTGGCGCTGCCTCTTTGAAACGCTTTCGGGAGCCCAGCATCAGGCTTCTCATGGCATTTTGAAGTTGTGGGCATCTGTATGCAACTAAACTGTCAGTATTTCAATAGGATAGCTGAAAATGCAGGCTCTGTCCTGTAACTGAATTCCACCATGTCCTTATCTGCTATTGTAGGGCCTGTCTAAACACAGCTTGAACTGGTTTAAAAAGCATAAATTAAAAATGTACTTAGTTGTGACCCCCTGCAGAGACACTTGTGTATCTGTTTATAGCAGTTAAAATCTGTAAGTTTAAATGTGTACGCTAAACCAGTATAATCAGTTTAAGGACGTCAACACACAATGCTGCACATGGGGTTTAAAAATGGTTTCTGTTGAAATTTAATTAAAGGGGTGATTTTATGTGTCAGGGTTAGCTCCACAGTGGAATAGCTAGTTTGAAGCTTTGAACTAGATGAAGATGAAGATGCATTTCCCTCCAACACAGGTTAGATCCCAGGACGTCGCTGTGCATGGAAATGTACCAAAATAAGGAGTCCAAAATAGTTCCCCCAGACTATGCCTACATGGGGGCTGTGTCTAGACTGGCAAGTTTTTCCACAAAATCATCTGCTTTTGCGGAAAAACTTGCCAGCTGTCTACACTGGCTGTTTGAATTTCCGCAAGAACACTGACGATCTCATGTAAGATTGCCCATGTTCTTGCGGAAATACTGTTCTGCTCCCGTTTGGGCAAAAGCCCTCTTGTGAAAATCGTTTGCGCAAGGGGGCCAGTGTAAACAGCACAGTACTGTTTTCTGCAAAAAAAGCCCCGATTGCAAAGATGGCGATTGGGGCTTTTTTGCGGAAAAGCCCCCAAAAAAGAAGCTCTGCCCCTTTAAGAAAACGTGTTTAGACGTTTAGAGGCTTTTTGGCCAGATCAGGTTCCCGCTGGCCGACACCATCTTTAATTCTCTATCTTTAATGGCTGTGCCAGATGGCTCCCCTGCCCGGGTCAGCACAGGGAGCTGGGAGGAGAGGGCCATTTTTTGGGAGCCTGGGGGCAGCATTACGAGCTGGGCTGGGGGGGAGGGGGTTTCGCGAGCCACATCCTGGCGGGGGAAGAGCCACATGCGGCTTGCAAGCCACAGGTTGGCCACGGCTGTCATAGAAGATTAGGGTTGGAAGAGACTTCAGGAAGTTGAGTCCAACCACCTGCTCAAAGCAGGACCAACCCCAGCTAAATCATCCCAGCCAGGGCTTTGTCAAGACTGGCCTTAAAAACCTCCTAAGGATGGAGATTCCACTTCCTCTGTAGGCAGCCAACCCATTTCAGTGCTTTACCACCCTCCAAGTGAAGTAGTTTTTCCTAATAACCAATCTAGAACTCCCCCACTGCAACTTGAGACAATTGCTCCTTGTTTTGTCATTTGCCATTACTGAGAATAGTCTGGCATCATCTCTTTCGGACTTTCCCACCTTCAGGAAGTTGAAGGCTGCTATCAAATCTCACTCATTCTTTCCTGCAGACTAAAGTCCAGTTCCCTCAGCCTCTCCTCATAAGCCCATGTGCCCCAGACCCCTAATCATTGTCATTGTGCTCTGCTGGCAGTGATTAGGTGGATGGCTGATGAAGCTGGGGATAATTAGGATGGTGGGGAGCCTTTTATTCACATGTTCTCTTGCTTTTAAGGCTGCTGGACAGGCTGGGTCCTGGTGAGAGACATCAGTCATAGCTCCATTCTAGGGTAGTAGCTGGGGGCCAGAGGGGAGCTGTTCCTGACATAAGGGAAAAATGGAAGGGACCTTGATGCACGATCTAGTCCAGTGTTTCTCAACTTTTTTTTATAAAGTACCCCTTTAAAAATAAAATAAAATAAATTAGAAGTATCCCCCCCCCCCCCCCCCCCAGTACCTACAGTTTTCAGACACAATTTTTTTTTCTACCATTGCACATATTTGTTTGCCCACCTGGCTACAATTAAGTTGTTTAATGACATTTTTGGGTGTAAAAAGTACAAAAATAATAAAGTGCTATAAAACTTAAAACAAATTCAGTTTTCTCCAAATTTCAGTTGTCGATTATACCCCCAGATTTCTCTCAAGTACCCCTAAAGGTGCTTGTACCACTGGTTGAGAAACACTGATCTAGTCCAGTCTTCTGCTCTGAAGTGGGACTAAGTATTATCTAGACCAGCGGTCTCCAACCTTTTTACACTGAAGATCACTTTTTGAATCTCAAAACAGGCGAAGATCTACCGCTAGCACATGCCTCCTCTGGGCCCCCTGCGGTGCAGGGAAACCTCGAGCGTGCCTGCCTCGGGTGCAACTCCCCCCACCCATTCCGTGGCAGGTCCAAATCCCCGCGGGAGCCTGCACCAGGGGCAACTCCCACCCCTCCCGCGGCGGGGCCAAACCCCCCTTCTGCGGCCCGGCCCCTCCCCTCCCGCAATGCGGCCAACCCCCGTGGGCACCTGCCCCGGGGCCAAACCCCCCTCCCTCCCACAGCGCAGCCAAACCTCAGAGCCGACTCCCGCTCCCACGGCGCAGGGAAACCCCTGTGTCCAACTCACCCCTCCGGCACCGGCGGCGCAGGGAAGCCTCCGCACTCCTCCTCTAGGGCCAACGCTCCCTCCCCCAGCATGCAACAGAACTGTGGGAGGGGGAGCAGCCCATGCACTTCCAGAACCCCCGGAAGTGACGCGGGCTTCAGAGAGGACTTCCGTCCACCCCGCGGGAAGCCGGCACTACACTAGAGGTAGGTAGTGGGGCTTCTCGGGGGTGGGGGGAAAATGGGGGACGGCATTGCC
The DNA here is from genome assembly GCF_049634645.1 of Pelodiscus sinensis. Lineage (NCBI taxonomy): Eukaryota > Metazoa > Chordata > Testudines > Trionychidae > Pelodiscus > Pelodiscus sinensis. The sequence goes on along the minus strand of NC_134714.1, from coordinate 21,786,183 downwards.
AAAACGCCTCGCGATCGACGGGTTGGTGACCACGGATCTAGACCGTTGCTAGGGATGTAAGAGTTTAACCAATAAGCATTAGCTTGATTCTGGTTGCAGTTAAACTCTTCCAGCATACACCAGCTGCTGCTCCCTGCTGCAGGCCCTTTAGTATATGGCTTATACTACAGAGCCTGCAACACAGCTGGCTCCCTGGGAGCAGCTCCGGCTGCCCCATGCTATGCACTCTGATACTGCACAACTTGCAGCATGGGGCAGCAGTACAGCACCTCACTTGCTGACTCCACTCCCGGGGATCTAGCTGCGCTGTGGGCTGTGCAGTATAAGCCTTCCATTGCAGAACCCACAGCACATGTAACTGCTAGGATTTTTAATAGTTACATGGATACTTTTAAAAACACTTTTTTACATTCTTAATTGGTACTCAGATCAACATGTGGGCTGAGTTGACAGGTGGCCAGCCATTTATGCTGAAGGTTGACAAAAACAATAATAAAACCTCTGTCAACTGCCAATGAAGACCTTGATGTAACAAGTATTAGTGTGTTTTGTCTTTTTATAAGTTTATAAATCAACATTATTCCTTGAGTTTGTGGCACACTCTATAATGGTGGAAGTGATTTCAGTGATCTCTGACAAGCTTTGTGAAGAGTGGTTTGTAGGAGGTCAGGTAAGACCCATGCATTGTTGAAGAGGCTAATCTGTCAAGCAATTTGCAGTGTTTTTTAAATAATGTTCCTTCCTGGTAGAAAACTCAGATTCACAGCAGTATGTTGATCCAAACATCAAGACTGAAGGCTAGATTCTGCCTATTGGTCAGCATCCTGAGTCCAAAAATCACCACGTCCCGCTTCTCTGAACTTTGCCATCAAAATTTTCTCTCTGAGCTCTGGAGCTGTACAATTGAAAAGTACCTTCATCAGTTGAATCAAGAATGTTCTTTGCTTTGGAAGGGTAAGCAAGGTCCCTGAGCAGAGACAAGCGGCTCACAAACAAGTAAAAACAAATCCTTTGGAATTATCAACTTCCCAAACAGATTGTTTGGGAATTCTTGCATTGGTCCAAACAAACTGTGAGCTGTGTGTAGCTTCACAGGAAATGTGGCTAGTACAACATCTTTCCTGGTACGTCTATCTGAAAGGTTTCAAAATTCCTCTGAAAGGCATGCACTTTTTTCATTTGGATCCCTGACATTGCTTGTCCAGCCTTGGAGCTACAATTTGAAGGGAACTGAAGCTATACCAATAATGTCGCACAAAAAGCCACCAGTGAGACGAAGGGAGCATCATTAATAAATTCCAGGAACTTTCAAGCCTTGTTCTCTTGCGGGTTGAAATAGTCTGTTTCTTTTTGAAGTGTACAAAATCTCTCTAACATGAACACCTGCTATTTAACTGGTGACCATTGTTGAGTTGCAACAGGTCACTGTAGTTGGCTGAAACAGCTTTAAAAAGATGCTGTTGCAAGCTAGAAGCTGAGCATATGTAGTTCACTAATCTCATCAGAATACCCATTCGTTTTTCAAGTTCCAAGACAATGTACTATACAGGGCAGTCTGGTGAATCGTGCAGTGAAGTGTCTTTAATGAAGGGTGTATGGCTGCCAAATTTGAAGCAAAGCCTCTCTTTCTTTCTTTTCCTGTTATGAAGGGACCTCTGTCTTTAACAAACTTACTTTTTGCAGATCTAAACTAGTTTGAGGGGGGAAAAAAAATGAATCTACCTTTTAAAAAATGATCTCTCCTGTGGTACAGATTTCTAATGGTATTAAGCACAAAAAAAAAAAAAATCTATCGTGAAAACTTCACCATCATAAAGTCTAACGACAATAGCTGGCTAGTGTCACTTAAATTGCCTCATTCATCCACTGCAAGAGACATGCATTTGGTGTGAAAGGGGGTTGTTTTTGTTCTTTGTTTTTAAATCGAAAACCAGTGATGATAGACAGTCCTCGTGAATTTTACCTCCAATCTTCCCACTGCAGTGGAATCAGACAGGGGAACACGCTTTACAATATCAGCTTTGTTTTTCTCTCCAGTAAAAAAGCTCCTCCGGCACTTCCAATGTGTACTTGTTCACAAACTTAACATCCAGAAAGGGCTTTTTTCTTTCTAGCTCATACCAACAGTATCCGAAGAGAAGCAGCTGTTATTTTGTCCTCCACAGTTGCTGATGTTGTGAGAATATTTGAAGTGTGATATGAAGGCTTCACATTTTCAGTTTTGTCACATCTTGCAACACTGCCAGAAGGCCATGTTTTGTTACTGTGCTTTGATTCAAAGTGGCATCTGAGATTGATAACCTTACAGTCCAATACAGTTTGATTTGGCAAGCTAAACACACAGGCTTTGCATTTTTAAATGTGGTTGCACAATAAACAGAAAATCTGCTGTCCAGCTTGGGTTAGAAGCTCACTTTTTGCTGATGACTTTGTGACAATCACTCAGTTACATTCATTTTTTTGGCTCTGTTTCCATAGCTAATTTTAAAACGGCCAATATCCTAGCTCCATTGTAGCAAATGCTATCACTGCTGGATATTACGTTCTTGCAAGTTACTTTCCTAATGAAGTCCTAGGCAAATGATAGACTGTGCATCACTGTTCGTGAATTTAATTACTCAAGTTTTTAAGGTGAGCTGGTGGGCCACATAAGAAGCCTTGGTAGGCCACATTTGGGCAACAGTCTGCCTGTTGAGTATCACTGATCTAGACCATCCTTGACAGATATCTATCTAACCTGGTCTTAAACTTGCAATGGCAGAGATACCACAACCTCCCTAGGCAATTAGTTCAAATTGCCAAGGTAGTTGAGCACTGGGAATTTTTTCCTAATGTCAAACCTAAACGTCCCTTTGTAAAATTTAATCCCATTGCTTCTTGTTCTATCCTCAGTGGTTAAGGAGAATTTCAACCTTTTATGTACTTTAAAAAAGGAGGGTGTTATAGAATGTTGTCTCTTCTGAAAACTAAATAAATCAATTTTTATTCAGTCTTCCCTTCATAGATCATGTTTTCTAGACCTTTAATCATTTTGTTTGCTCTCCTGTGGGTTTCCTCATGTTTGTCCACATGTCTCCTGAAGCATGGCACCCAAAACCTGATACAATACTTGGCTTGAGACCTTGTCAATTCTGAGTAGACTAGGATTACTTCTCATGTCTTGTTTGTAACACTCCTAATATACTGCAGATTGATGTTTGTTGCGTTGTTGTGGGTGGTAGGCTGTTTTTGCAACTGTATTATATCGTTGAATCACATTTTAGTTTGTGATCCTCTATAACCCTCAGATCCTTTTCTACAATGACTTAGGAAGTCATTTCCCGTTTTGTGCAATTGATAATTCATTTCTATGAATAGTACCCCCATTTGTCCTTACTGAATTTCATCTTGTTGATTTCAGACCATTTCTCCAGGTTCACAGAATGATTTTGAATTCTAATCCTGTCCTCAAAGGCGCTTGCAACCTTCCCAGCTTGGTATCATCTACAAACTTTAAGTGTTCTCTGTACTAGGGATGTTAGATAGCAGGTAATAGAATAATCAAGTAATTGCATGAATTCTTATTGGCTACTCGACCATGCTATAGTTCCGGGGGCTGGGGCTGGTAGCCAGTGTGCTACAGCCCCACTCCAAGAGAGCCCCCTGCCACTCCACACTGCTGCCTCTATCAGCACGGAGGCAGCAGTGCAGGTTGCCATGTGGAAGCCGGTCTTGAGGGGAGCCAGCTCACCTCATGGATCAGCTGCCTGCCACACCATGGAGAGGCAGCAGCACAGGGTGGCAGCAGCTTCTTTCTGTGAGGGTCCAAGCTCCTGACAAACAGAGGCTGCTGCAGGGTAGGGGGAAGGCTGCCATGGTGACCCTTGGCGTGTGTGTGTGTGTTCCAGCTCCCTGTGGACAGAGGCTATTGATAGGAGCTGCTGCCGCGAAGCAGCCAAAGGCTGCTTCACAGCAGCCTCCCCTGCCCAACCTGCGCTGCTGCCACTGATAGAGGCTGCAGCGGGAACGTGGGGGGACAGGCAGCACCGCAAACCTGGTGCTGGAGGGAACCGTCTTTCAAGTCCATTCCTCCCCAGCTCCTGCTTCCTCCTCCCTTGCTGCCTCTGATACGAGTAGTCAACTAGATTAACTGATACGCCTAGATTTATCAGCCAATCATATACTCAACTACTTGTTTACATCCCTACTCTCTCCACACCATTATCCAAATCATTCATGAAGTTATTGAATAGAACCAGACTCAGGACAAATCCCTGCGAGACCCCTCTCGTTCTGCCCTTGTACCTCAGTTGTGAACCACAGATAGCTACCTTCCGATTATGCTTTTCCAACTTGTTGTGCACGCACCTTTATTTTAGGTTTGTCTAGGCCAGAAGGTTTTCGGGCTTTCTGAGCTGAGCGTTCCCCCCCCTCCCCCTTCCCCCTCTTTGAATTAGGTTTTGGATGTGCCTCTCCCAACACAAACCCAATACCTGGCCTTCCTCCTTTGGATATTCAGGGTATGGGAAGGAGTGTGCAAAGGTCTCTGCGGGCAGAGCCAGAACTGGGAATGGAGGCTGCCAGAAACAGAAATTGGTATGGCTATGGTGGGTTTTGACACTGATCCAGAGACTAGGTGGCCTGCTGAGTTCAGACTGAGGTGGTGCTACATCCCCAATCACTGCTACAGGCTGGCCTGAGGCCCGCAGTTTAAAATCTGCTTGTTATATTTGGAAATGGGGTGGCAGCTATGCCCAGTTTCAGAGAAGGTAGAGACTTCCCCATGTATAAGCCAATATCTGGGGGGCCCTTATCCCTTTGTTGGGGCTGGGGCAGTCTTAACCCGTCTCCCTCCCTCCCCCTGTGCTAGCAGGAATTCTGAATGCCCAAGGGAAAGGGGATGAGAATTGCCACTGATGAGCACTGGGTGTGATGGTGGCAATGATTAGGGATGGGAGCCTGTACTTGTGCACACAATTAACTGATGAGCCTCTTGCTTCCCCTCCCCCCGCGCTGCTGCTGCCTCCCACAGAAGCAGCAGTGTGGGGATAGGGGGGACAGGCGTGAGCAATGGCTCTCCTCCCTCCCCCCCCATGTGTGTAAACAAGTAACTGCTGAAATTTTCCACAGTTACTCGCTTACAAAAATAAACACATTTTAACACCCTTAGTAGTGGTAGAGTTGGAGCCATCCCGGAGCTGTCTGTGGGGGAGAAATCTGAAAAGTTGGGTTGAATATGCAGGGAGGAAGTGAAGGCTGTAGAAAGAAGGTCATGGTGTCATCTGTTCCCCTCAAACCCACATCCGTGCCCCCCCATGTTTGTCCCAGCCCTTCAAAACTATTCCTACTGTTCTGCATCTTTCTTCAGCTCCTTAGTCTGTGGGCCCCATCCTGATGCCTGCCTCTTTTTGGGGAGGAGGGCTGAAGAAGGGGAACCAGGCTGAATCAGACAGGCAGGGAAAGAAGAGTGAGGGGGTGATGCAGGCACAGTGAAGGGGTTTAACATACACATACAGTGTGTTCTGAGTGTGGAAGGAGCTGCATGCAAAGGAGGGGGAGAGCTGGGTTGTGGTGGTGTGAAATTCTTTCCCTTGGGGGGGAAAAAAATCTGAACCTCAAAAGCACTTGATCATTGTTAATGCAGAGTTAGGCCTAGTCCAGTGGTTTTCAGTGTATTTTTTTCATTTGCAGACCCCTTACAAATTTCAAATGGAGATACAGACCCCACTAGAAATCTTAAACCTAGTCTGTAGACCTCCAAGGGTCCAGGGTTGAAAACCACTGTTCTGTGGTAGTAACAATCTTTGTGGGCCATTTAGACATAGTACGCAGATCTCTGGAGGTCTGCTGACCATGAGTTGAAACTCTCCCTGGCCCAGTCTACCCCTAACACTTAATTCAACCTAGCTATGTCAACAGACCTGTGACTGTCTCTCAACACCCCTAGCAATAGTCTTGTGAGTGGCATCTGGCAGGGTGCCTAGTTCTGAAGAAGGCGGCAGTGCAGAAGTAAGAGTAGCATGATATATGGCGGGGGGCGGGCTTTGTCAGAACTTGAAATATTTTCAAAGGGGGACCCAGCCAAAAAAAAAAAAAAACCAAAATTGAGAACCCCTGACTTACTCCACACTAGGTAGAGACAGCCAGGCTGACTGACAATAACTCTTCCATTGACCTAGCTATCAGCTTTTGGAGAGGTGGGACTGGCCCCGCTCTCCCTGTAGCACCTGAGTATTTGAAATGTATCATAGCCCCAGCCCTGCTCTTGTATATTTCAAAAGGAAGCTGCCTGGGGCCAGCAAGGGCTCTTGTCCATTTCAAAAGCAGAACTGCAGCAGAAGCTGCACAAGCAGAGACTGCGTCAGTCTCTGCTTGTGCCGTTTCCCACTGTGCCTCTACCTCCCCAGTCCCCTGTGGAAATGGTGCTGGGAGGAACCGGCTTTTAAGCTGGCTCCCCCCAGCATTGGCTCCTGCTCTCTTCCCTGCCCCCACTTTTCTGTGCCTCTCTGATAAAGGCAGCTGGGGGAAGGTGATGGTGGAGGAGAAGTGACTAGTCTCATCACTAGTCGACTATATCTGATAAGCCTCTGCTTATTGGATAGTTGACTAGTGGCCCACATCTCTAGTAGGGAGGTGGGTTGAATCCTTCCTGGGCCTAGTGGATAGAAGTTGCAGTAGGGTAAACGTACATAGTTGCAGTAGGGTAAACGTACCCTCAAGGTAGCACCTTCCGTAATTACTGAGGGTGCTGGACTATCAGAAGGGGGGGCTATGAAGGGTCTGGAGTGGAGTGGGAGGGGACGCTACCCCAGACCTCTCATAGCCCCCCCTTACGATAGTCTGGCTCTGCCCCAGGCATCCCTGATTCATCCGCTGCAGGTCAGTTTCAGCAGCAGCCTGCAATAGAGCAGCTGGGGTGCTGCCGGGTTGGTCCCGCAGTGCCGAGGGGCGGCGCTACAGCACCAACCCAGCAGCACTGCAGCTGCTCTTGGGGACGCCTGGGACAGAGCAGCTAGGGTACTGCCCGGTTGGTCCCATAGCGCTGCCCCTCTTGGGGAGCTGCTCTGCCCGGGACTTCCTGGAATCAGCCGCTGATCTGTTTCAGCAGCGGCTGACTTGGGGACCCCTGGGGCAGAGCAGCTGGTGTCCTGCCGGGTTGGTCCCGCAGTGCCGAGGGGCGGCGCTACGGGACCAACCCGGCAGCACGCCAGCTGCTCTGCTCCCGGCTTCCTCGATTCAGCTGCTGGTCAGTTTCAGCAGCAGCTGAATGGGGGAAGCCTGTCCGGCTGCCCCAGCACTTCCAGGTTCCTGATGGTGTTGGACCATCAGGAGTCCCGGAGCATTGGATGCCGGACTAATGGAGTTTTACTGTACTAAGGTGTTTTCAGAGGCTTTACGTTTAGCTACTTTGCATGTTCTGGAGAGGTACAAGGCACGAGGGGGCAACCTTAACTCTAACTCTGCTCTTTTTGGCATTTAAGCAATTGACTCCTGAATCCTAACTTGACAAAATACAGCTGAATACAGACTTTTTGGGTGTAGCTGACTGTCATTGCTTAAAGTAAACCGTAATGGGAGTCTCTCCTTGTGCATTTATTTGTATATCCTTAAATAATGTGAGGCCATCTTTAGATATACTTTCGTGCAATGCTAGTTTTGTTCAAAATCCAATTACTGCCATTTTACATTAAAATGTTTGTATTGTCTTTCTAGAACATCCCATCGCCACCCTGTCATTCTATTCCAGAGAATGTTTTCTCCTCTTTTTGCAGTTCCCAGCCCCACTTTTTGCCTAATGTGGAAAGTCTTGAAAACATGTACTGCTCACAGTATTCCAAGGCAGAGTCTTCAGGATACTTGGAATTTGAAGGTGTCTGGAAAGAGTCAGTTGCCAATCTCCTTAAAATGCCAGAGAAAAGGAAAAGGTCATTAATTTCTCAGAATCTTCATGGCAGAACAGAGAAAAAACTTTCTTGCATAAATGGGGTATAGCGTAGGGATAATGCAAATGTGAAAGCATCCAGACAATTGAGAGTAAAAATAATTGGTATCTTTGCATTAAATTAAAGGTTAATAACATGCAAGTTTTAAAAATGGTATTAATGGGATTTAAGCAGTTACCTGAAAACGTAACTCAGGTTTGCTGTCTAATGCCCAGTTAAGGAGAGGCAATGTTAAAAATCAGTGCAGCCTGAGTGGTGAAATCATTAAGGATCATTGCATGCACCCACCAAATGTTTTGATGTAGCCTGTTGCAGCACCATGTTTCCTTTGACATAACTCTATCTCTACTGCATGCATTGTAAAAGTAGATCCTGTTCTGACTTCACACGCTTGGTACCTTAGGGTAGGGTCTCTTTTCACTGCTCCTCATTACTAAGGGTATGTCTGCATTGGGGAGAGAAAAAAAATGAAGCAATGATTTGCAGCCCAAGTCTACAGACTCAGGCTTGGGGAACTAAAAATAGAGTAGCTGTTCTGCTCAGGTTCTGAAACCCAGGGAGGGGAGTCACTTCAGAGCTTGAGGCCTGGTCTAAGTGGGAGCATTTACACCACTACTATTTTTAGCCCCACAGTCTGTAGCCCTGAGCTGTAAGACTTGCTGATGCAGAGAGTAGTTCAATACACATGTACCCTAAGAATTTCTTTTCACGAACTTTGTGTTTATAGATCATTAATCAGATTGGGGCAAGGCTATATGACATTCTATATATGAAGCACTGTGCATCTTTAACACTCCATGAAGGTTTTTCAATATGAATAATAACGCCCAGCACTCACAGATAACTAGATAATGAGAGTATTGCTCTTAGTGATAGTGTTGCCAGTTCTAGTAATGGATATAACTGCATGTCCTGACTCAGAGCAGGGTTTTTGGTACTGCTCTTCCCATTTTGTATGTCTACTTATGATAACTCTCATACCCTAGCTGGCTAATGGTGTAAGGAATTGAACAGCTGACCATCAATAATTCACTGTACACAAACTTGTGGTGATGTTCATATCACTTTTTCTGAAACCCAACATGCATGTGGCTTTGAATGAACTATTTTAATGCACTATATCAGCAACTGTTTATTGTGATAGACATATATGAACAGAGCCATTTTCCTATTTAGAGTATAATGGTATAATCAAAGGCACATATCCTAATATCCATGACATCAAGTATGAAATGTAATTGTGGAAATATGTTGTTCCTTCCAACTAACTGGAGGAGGGCTTAAGGTAACTAACAGGGATTTGCAGAAAATCCTAGAATGTTCTTCATTCTACATGTCTATTCTCAGCTAACTACACAAGGAAGGGGCCAGGCAGAAGTGAAATAAGTATGTTGATGTAGAAATGTTAACAAACTGTGGAATTAAAAATTTTTGCATGAAAGAGGATGAATATACTTCCTCTCTCGCACTGAATTAAGAGCGATGCATAGAAGAGACAAATAGAGATATTTGGTGTAAGGGAGGTGGAGAGAGGGAGGAAGGCTTTTAATCTTGTTAGACTAACTAAAAGCTAGACAGCAAGTCACTTTTGTACCCAGTTTGCTTCTGTACTAGTGAGCGATCAAATACTTGAATCTATTTTTAACTTTGCTGCATATATTTTTTTTTTTCCTCAAGCCAAACTTACAAGGCGCTGTCAGGAGAGAGAGAACCTTGGTATGCTGGTCTGGTCACCCAATCAGAATCTGTCAGAGGCTAAATGTAAGTCTGTTTTGAGTTCCTGGTTTTAAGTTATTCAGTTTAAGTGAATATACCTTTTACAGCAGAGATTGCTCACGCAAGTGTGATCGTCTCGGTATGCTTCAAAACAAATTTGGGAATTTTTAATAAGTGCCATACATGGGATTTTGTTCCTTGCTAGGCAGCTGACCAGAGCGCCATATCCGTTGGAGAGGAAAAAAGACCCCTTATAACTTCCATCTCTGGCATGAATTTTTGAGGCTCTTGATCAGCAACTTGTGATCTTTTGATCATATGCTTCAAGTGCTGTAAAAGGTTGCAGAAATAATATTTCTGATGCCAGAAGGAGAGGCGTTTGTGGGAGTGGGTGGAAAAAAAGTTATCGCAACCCCCACAAAAATCCTCGATAACCCCAAATTTGGAACTCAAGTTAATGTGGGAACTACTAAAATGTCTTTGATTTACATTGTAACCTGAATGTGTGCCTGGGAACAGGGTTTCCAAAGGTCATGGCAGAACTACTGGTAGAAAAGTCTAATTGTGGCACGCTGCACTTCCTGAAGAATTACAGCATCTTTAACATAGCTGGCGTTGACATGGAAACTCTCTTAAATAACCCCCTCCAGTTTGTTTTAATTTAACTTGCTGCGCTGAATTCAAGCACAGGACCAGAAGCAAAGAACTAAGGGTGCTACTCCCTCAGTGGTCATGGCCCAATTGTTTGTCCCTTCTTTTCACTGGCTGCATCAGGATAGTACCTCACAAGGCAGCTGAAGGCTTGCTGAAGATTCAGCATGCAAAAGATGGCAGTATAGATAATATAATGGATTGGGTGTAGGACTGATGATATCATGGGTGGGATGAGTTCTGCTGTGTGACTCCTGCACTGGAGAAGATGTTTCTCAGGTTGCACATTTGTAAAAGCTGGTTGATGCTTTAAAATCTACTTCCTCCCCCTGTGGTGTGGTGAGACTGGCCACTAGTGGACTTTGTATTCCTATTTGTGAGTCCTGGAGTCATTTCTCCCCTTTCTTATATGGGTGGGTGGGTGGGGCTGTGTGGGGAGTGGGTGTCGTGAGGAGTTTGCAGATGGAATCTTTTGCAAACTACTAAATTCCAGAGGAAAGCCTGGGAAGAAACAGTACATTTGTTTCCAAGTACATGGCTTCAGAGATAGGGAATTTTAACATTGTAATTTTTAGCCCCTTGTTGATGGGCGTGGTGAGTGAAAGTGTAGGTGGGTGTCACTGTTATCAACTGTAGAAAGGTCCAATAGAATATAATACATGTGAATTACCCTCCATGGGAATGAGTGACTCTGTCCAAGACCTTGCATCTTTGGAGCAATGAATGTCTAGGACCTTTCTCCTTTCAAATTCATACTAGTGAACTTTGTGTCTGACCATATAGCAATTTAACGATATTGATTTCCAGGGCAACTTCCCATGATTCTCAACAGTACAAAATCTAAATTGGCTCTGTATTGTTCCTGCTCTTCTTCCCTCCCCCATGGAGTTTACAGTGCTGGAGAATGGTATCTTGTACCATTCTCCCATGCAGTGTGGACACTGTCCCCACTAAGGACTTAATTGCAGCAATTCTATACAGAATTGCTTTTTATTGTAGGGCTTCTTGACATGAAGGGTGTGTATGACTGAAAAGTCAGGGCTGTGAGGCTGGCTTAGATCATTCTTTAGCATCTGCGCAGTTCTACCTTGGCTCATGTTCAAGGGCCCCAGCTCGCACCTGCTCTTACACACAATCTTACTGCTGAAGGCTTGTTTAAACTACAGGAAAAACTGTTGAGGGACCGGGTTACAATCATCGTCCCTTGACTTAATTCCATTTTAGGGTATAATAGTTGACTTGGTACATTCTTGCTCTGTCCAAATCTTTAGCACAGGTCTGTTAAAACAGTCATGCCACATATACTTGAAGGTGTAACACTGTTTAACCATTCTGGAGGAATATATTGTAATGGGATTCCATGAAGTGGTGGCCGTTGTAATGTTTTTGGCCCTGACTGCTATTTACTGACCCATTGGTAATTCTCATCCCTTGGCTTGTTAACCATAATCCAGGGAGTCAATTTTTTTGCTCCTTTCACCCTCGGCCATGCACCACAAACTGAGTGCCGTCAATAAGGTGTGCACCTGATCCCCTTTGTTACAGTGTGTCACTGAGATGGTGGTACCCACTGGCAGTTTCATGAACAAAGAGTGAACAATACATTTTTTTTTATGCTCTGATAGACTAGAGCAAGAACAAAATCCCTCCAGTCTGCCCTAGGTCAGCTCCCAAATGTGGCTTAAAAATAGCCCCGTTTGTCTGCGTAGCTTTTGCCTAGTCAGTCCATTCCTCTGTGCTGTGTAGCCTATCCACACCTGATACAAAACCTTGTGCTCACACTCCTAGACCTTAAGAGATTTCTCTTAAGAATTGATTCAGCTGCAGGGAACTGCTCTGACCTCCATTGAGAAGCTGTTAATGGAGGTAGAGCTGGGGATGTTAGATCTCACTGGAGAGAGGTGGGGCCGAGCAAGGCATAGGAAGTAGGTAGAACTAATCTGTTTGGCAGATGGGAGCTGAACCCAGGAACTGTGAGTTTTTTCTTTCCTTTGTGTGTTTATTTAATCTACCATGGGATATCAGGGCAGTGGTTCCTAAATTGTGAGGTGCAAGAGGGCACATAGCAGGGCCCATGCCAGCCTCCAGAAGGGGTGGGGAGGAAGCAACACCAGACCACAGCCCAGTCCTGCCCCCAGCTCCTCCTTCAACTCAATCTCCTGTGCTGAGCTACTGTGCGACAACAGAGGGGGACACAGATACATAGGTTCCATTACTGGTAAGGGGACATGCCCTTGGAAAAGTTTGGGCACTACTGGTCTCGAGAAATCTATTAGGGATGTTAAACATTGGATAATTGAATAATTGATTAAACCCACAAATTCTTATTGGTTAATTGACTAGTCTCTAGTCCCAAGGGGTGGGGCTGGTAGCCACTGTGCTCCGTCCTCACTCCCAAGGAGCTCCTTGCCACTCCATGCTGCTGCCTCTGTATCAGAGGCAGCAGCGCGGGTTACTAGATGGGAGCTGGTCTATGAGGAAACCAATTTTAAAAACCAGCTCCCCTCACTGACCGATGGCCGTTGCTCTGATAGAGGCAGCAGCGTGGGGTGGCAGCAACTGCTGTTGTGTGTGCGCGTGCGTGTGCGCGAGCTAGCTCCTGGACCTGGTGTGAGCCAGAACTGAAAGGAGGGAGGGGGCAGGTCCCATCGCAAGCCAGGACTGAGCTGGGCTGCTGGCCAGCTTGCTAAACAATTTACTGGCAAGGTGGGGTGGAGGGAGGGAAATGCATGTAGTCTATAGCATTAACCTATAAGCTTTTGCTTATCAGTTAATCAACTACACTCTTAGGTCCCTACCCCTCAGTATCTAAAGACAGGCTGGCATGGTGAAACTATGTAGTATAGCAATGCCAATTACTTCACTGGGCTTTACCACAATAATACTGGGCTAGTCTGAAACAGAGATATAATTGAGTAACTGGTTATCTGGTAAGCTTCATTCTTACTAGGTGATGCTTTTTGGTAACCAGTTAAGTCGCCCTGCTAGGCTGGAGTGGTGTCCAGCCCACGATGCAGTGCAGTGTGCCCTGCCTGGCTGGGCCCACCGCGGGCTCTAGTGGTCTCCACCCGTGATGCAACTTGCTAGTTAACTGGTTAAACGTAGTTTAACTGGTTATTATTAATAGGATTTTACATACCTAGTTTGAAAATTAGGAAGCATTGGCTTGTTCCAGCAGTCTCTGAGGAATATAAATTAATCAGGTTAATGGCCCAATCATGGTGATAATCTTTATGGGCCTGAATGTGACCCACAGTGGAAAAGCTGCCTTCACTTGCTACTTTATTATTTTTAATGACTCTCTCCAAAGTCCATCCTGCTTTCATTTCCACACACATCTGGTTTTTTTTAAAATTTTTTAAAAACTATTAAAATATAGAAGAACGTCTCCCTCTTCTCCTTCCTTTGTTTGGCTGCTGTTGTCAAGATTTCTTGAGAGTGTGGAAAACGGTATCCCATGAAGTTGTAAACTCTGGGGTAACTAAAGTGGAAAGAAATGCACATGCATTACACATGCTCCAGCATTCTTATACCCTGATCGCAGTGGCCTCTGATCTTGTCACACACGTGGCTGAGCTGCATCCACATAGCCAGGGCTGCATTATGACTTTCCTGGGCCCTAGGCACTTTTGCCTTCGTGGGCCCCTTCCTCCATATAAAAATAATTTTTAAATAACTTTAAATACTTCAACATTTCATTTTTTTTCTGTTGTAGGCAAAATTTAATAGATTTTCTTTGACCCTAAAAGTTCGGTTTTTTTTTCTGATTTTAAAAGAAATTAAAACACTTTCGTGGGCCCCTAAAAATATTGTGGGCCCTAGGCACTGTGCCTACTGTGCCTAATAGATAAGTCGGCCCTGCACATGGCAGGTCCCCTCCATCCCCGCCCCGAGCCACCAGCTATATGTGTCTGCACCTTCTTCCCTGCCTAAGTGCATTAGCATTGGTAAATTCTGGGAAAACCTGGACACTGTCCTGTTGTTTCTTTCGGGGAGCAGAGTGCCTGTTGCATGTGCCTGCAGAGATGAACTTGCAGTGCCAGGAACCATGCTCACTAGGGTACCATAATGCACAGAGGGCTATGGGGAGGCTAGCCTGGCTAAACTAGTTACAGAAGCACGATTCTGCAATCCTATTGGCAGTGCAAAATAAGTGTGGTGAATTGGTCCTGGGAAGACAGCTATGCGCCAGTCTAGGCCCTGGTGGGGAGGAGAGTTTTTAATTGACATTAAATATTAACCATGTGCTCTCTGGACTTGATGTTAGGAGCTAACATGCAGCTTACTCATTACAGACTCCATCAGTAGTAGTTAGAGGCTGATGCTAAAAGTGGCCTTTGTTGGCCATGCATTTGGGTCAGGGAGAGCTGTAATTTGGTTTGCATCTTGTGACCTTATTGTTCGGGCTGTTGAGGGAGGTTACTGAGGCCCTCCAGCAAACAGCAGGTGAGGAGACGGAAAGATTATGTATGCATCAGGAGCCAGGACCCCATTGTGCTAGGCCAGAGGCGGGCAAGATACGGTCTGCAGGATGGAGTTGGCCAGCACCTGCCCCTGTGGCAGGGGGCCGTGCCGATCAAAGTGACTAGCTGCTCTGTGGGGAGGAAGGGAGAGGTTTTAGCACACTGTCTCTGCCCCCCCTCAGCAAAATATCTCAGTTCTTATTGGTCAGAAACTGAGTGAGAGCAGTGCAGCACAACTTGTGATTGGCCAGTATGATTATGCTTCTAATACTAAGGGTTTTAGAATATGATGCTCCTTGGAATAAATTGCCAAGGGAGGTGGTTGAATCTCCCTCTGGAGATATTTAAGAACAGGTTAGATAGACATCTGTCAGGGATGGTGTAGACGGAGCTTGGTCCTGCCTTGAGGGCGGGGGGCTGGACTCGATGACCTCTCGAGGTCCCTTCCAGTCCTATTATTCTATGATTCTATGATCAATTTAAAATAGCCTTGATCTGAATTTTGTTAACCTAAAATGGATAACTGACAGATTAGAGGAGAAAATACCTGTTTCTTTTTTAGGGGATTGAGTGCTTTTGACAGCCCTGTGTATAGCTGGTTTTCACTGTGTTTTCTCTGCAAGATCAGTGGCTTGGCTATGCAAAGGCATCTAACCTCATGGGTGTGTGTTTGTCTTTGCAAAGCTGTGCTGAAATCAACAAAGGTCTGTAGAGACATGGCTCTCTAGGCAAGATCAGGCAATAGTCTGCTCCCACTTTCTTTTGGGGAGGCAATAGTCTGCTCCCACTTTCTTTTGGGCAGCACAGTGAAAGGAGTATAAAACACACAAAGACAGGGAGGCTCTGGGGAAGGTAGTACTATAACCCAGTACTTTTTTGGGGGGGAAAGGGCGGGGGGGGGGGGGGAATTAACAAGGCTTCAAGTTGACAATGTTCCTTTAAGTAGTTGGAATTAATACTTCAAAGATGGCACGAGAAATCTTTAAAACATTAGACTTGTGTCTTTTTATGAGTGTCTCATGGTGGATAAAGATGACCTGAAAGATTAGTTTTTCTGTGTTTTTTTTCTACTTGTTTTTAACCATAGCTTAACTACTTATGACCATGCTGTTTATGCCTTCCCTTCCTGTTCCCCGACTAACATCAGTCTGTTGGCTCCTCACAGTGACATCTAAAAAAGATTAATAGAAAGGCTTGTATTTATCCCTAATCCGAATTTCAGAGTACTCTGTGAAGCTGGCAGGCGTAAAGCTTGGACACACATACAATAGCTGCTGCAAGAAAATACTAATTCATAAATCTGAAAACAAGATAAACGAAGTTTAGTTTAACATTCACTAGGAGTTTAGTTGTAGAAATGTTATCCTAGTATCTGCCATTTATTGGCAGAAGCAATTGCAGCAGATATGTAAATACCCAAAAGAGAGACTAGAAGGATAAAGGGAAAATGCTAATGAACCTGGTTTCTCTCATTAAACGGGGGTAAGTTCATATGTTTACAAATGATTGTATTGTGGGAGGAAAGGGAAATAATACTGCAAACACCAAAAGAGCAACCTCTCAATTTCAAAGGTTAAGACATTCCAAATAAGAATCTGGGATAGATACAAAAGCCTAAGAAGCTGGGTTTTTTTTGTTCATAAGCCACCATGTGGCGTTTGCTGGCTGCTGCAGTGTTAAGTGAAATCTCAGCTCTGTTCTTTCATCATTATTACTGCAGATTGGTGTCTCTGGAGTCAAAACATAAATTTCAGTTAGGATTTTAATTTAACCCTTTCAGTGATGCATCTGGTTCAGAAATGGTTCAAGTGGTAGCCAGGAAAGTAATGGAGTGAAAGCTCTCTTGAGCTTATTTGATCAATAAAACAAAATATGCAGTGGGCTTGAATTTGAAGGATTCAGGGGTGTATGCCTGTGGGTGGTGTCTTCAGAATGCCATGCTGCCCAGAAGGAGCTTTGGTCTCTAGATCTCATGTCTGGAAGAGGCAGTCAGCTTCTCCATATAGTTTGCTCAGAGCCACTTGTGCTTGATTGGAGTACAGGGCGCTGCAATGGGATGCATATGATGTGCTGCATATTCCTGGTCTCACACTGCTTCTAACAAGTGGCTGGTTTACGAATGATGGAATGCGAGGGTGCACCAAGAACAGGCATCTGGGCTAGAAAAGTATGTTTCCTAATCGTGCCTGCCCGGTGCGCTCCTGTGGAATGAAGGTTTCATAAATTTTCCTACAATAGCTTGGTTTTCTGAAACACTTCCTTTCCCTGTGCAGTGGAAGTGTTAGCTTAAGCAAGGCACTCTTATTGCCATGTCATGCAGACTTGCTAAAAGCGGTGACCCATGGTGCGCTACTCACTGCTAGGGATGGTGCCTACTTCTGCCTTTTCTGGGGATTAGCGTTGCAAGGTCGACGCCCCTTCCTGCAATTGCATGCCAATTCTCCGCCTCCCTCTCTCAGCCTGCTGCTCCTCTCTCTTCCTGAGCTGCTGCTGCCTCTTCTTGACTCAGCCCTCCAGCTAGGTCACTAGGCATGTGTCCATTGTGTCAATTTTCAACAGTCTGTGGCAGTATCACTCACTGCTTGATGGTTCTGTGTCTTCTGCAGCTGGCAGTGGAACCCGGGCCCACCCTCTACTCCTGGTTCTTGCTCAAGGATGCGTTGCATCAGTGGTACTCAGACTTCGATGGTCCAGGAGCCACATTAGAGCCAGCATTACTTAAGAGCCACAGTACTGTGAATTCATTGTTTCATTTACTTTAGTAATCTATAGTTATATTTTGAACAGTATGACAGACCTACACACACAAGCGGGATGTATCATTTGATGATTTCCCGTTCTGTTCATTTCCTCTGAAGTATTAGGCATTTGCTGTTGTAAGGAGACATGGATACTGGACATTGGCCTGAACCAATGGGGCCATTTTTATATTGAGATTGACCAAGTAGTCTTACTTTATCAATTACAATTGATAATTAACACAGTAAAAGCATCCTGATTGGTTAATAATTAAATCACACATCATTTTAATATCCTGTCCTGCAAAGAGCCACAGGAGAAGCATTAAAGAGCCATTTGCCACTCCCAAGCCTCAGTCTAAGGATCACTGCTATACATAGTAGCCAAGGGCATGTTCTTTCTAGCCCTTACTCCTTTCCCCTGAGCTCTTTACTTACTTTTTTGTCCTCTCTGCCCCCATACGCCCCTTGCCAGCTTCACTTCTCCCTCTTCCCAGGGAGCAACTGCATGCTACTTGTCTCTCAGCCCCAAACGCATCTTCCACCCCCTCCTTCCATCCCACCAGGAGTTATTGCACCTTATTTCTCAACTACTGCTTCCAAATTCCTGTATTTAGTCATCTGTCCCAGCTGGGCTCCCTCCCTGAGTCAGTTTGCTTAGCCTCTGAGTTGTGGTCTGTCAGTCAGTTAGCTCCATTACCCATCTACGTTTAATCCACCCCATCACAAGGTGGGTTTGAGACTTCATTAATAAGCTAGCTGCCACCTTGAATCCTTTGTATAGTTGTGCTCTTATTGCTGCTTTTACCAAGGCAATTGAAACAATATTAGCAATAGAGGGGAAACTTTTCTAGGGGAAAAGCTTTGGGATGGTGTAACATGTATGTGAATACCAGTAATGTGATAGTATAGTAACAGTACTGGGGAAGTAGTGTGGCTGTAAGCCATAACCTGAAATGCATTTGAGAGTAGTCCCAAATGGGCTGTGTAAGTTGTAGGACCACTATTGCAAGAACTATTCCAAACTGCAGCTTCAGCTTGGGCATAGCCCTGTGATGAGCTGAGCAGTCAGTTCTTATTAACTTGAATGGCAATTAAAGGCCCTGAACATCTGAAGAGTAGGCCTTTTACCAAGGAGCTCCTGCTTTCTGCTGTGTCTGGAGGAAAGGGAGTCAGCGTTAAGGGTGCCGCAACAGGTTTGGTTTCAGACCTCAAGAACTGGTTAGTCACCAAGTGCAATAACAGCTGAAACTTGTGAGCAGTGTTTAGGCACAGAGGAGAGAAAGCTACTATGGAGTAAGTTCTTTACTCTGGAATGTGTAAGGATGTAGTAGTCACTGTATAACAAATTGTTGAGTCCCTGTTATAGCTTAAAACCATCTTTGAGGTGATCATGCTAATTCAGGAGGCAATGCAGCTGAAATATTTCAAGAATGCATATGTCCCTTATCTCATCTTGGTACTCATTACTCTTACTTATTTTTATAACTAGCAACCACCTCTACTAACTCTTCTGTTCTCCCGCCTTCCCACAGGAGACAGAAGATCTCCAGTGCCTTTTCTGAATTATTTTTGAAAATTTCCATTTTAAAAACACACTGTCTTGTGGTGGTAATTCATTGTAATCACCAGAAAAATGTGTCATTGTTGGGAGTTGAACCTCCCACCTCGTGTGTTAAAAGTATGAGCCAGTACCACTTGACCTAATGGGCTAATGCTGTTGCAGGATCTCCACCGTTGTTCATTGGATAGTTGATAGGATAGTCAACTACTTGCTTCTCTCACACCCTCCCCTTGCTGCCTCTATCAAATAGCGGCAGCAAGGGGAGAGAGAGAAGAGGGAGGTATGCGAGAGTGCAGCACTGCACAGAGCAGCAGCACTGCACAGAGCCCGGGGTGAGCCGCTCCATGCGGCGCTGCCACTTTGAAATGCCATAAGGAGCTTGGGGTCATCTGGGGACTCCCCAGCTGATCCCAGACTCCCTGTGGTGCTGCCACTTTGAAATGCTGCAGGGAGCCCTGCATTGGGCTCCTCGTGGCATTTCAAAACCGCAGCGCCCCGTGAAGCCCAAGATCAGCCAGGGAGCCCCGGGTTCCACATGGTGCTTTCGCCTTAAAGTGAAGCATCAGCCTAGGGCTGTTATACTTCAAAGGCGGAGGCTCCCTATCAACTATTCAATTAGCCAGTCACTCGATACTTAACATCTTTATTGGGGTCCTTCCACTAGATGGAGATGGAACACACTGAAGCAGGGGTCCGCAACCTATGGCTTGCAACGGACCCAGATGTAGCTATTTTGAAGCCCAGCCCTCCCTCAGCAAAACAATCCAGACAGATGCAGCAGGGAGCCCCCAGGCAGCCTCCTGTGCTCGCCCTGTCCCCGCACACCATGCAGAAACGCTGTTGCAGGGCCCTTTGTTTTTCACACACTGTGAGCCTGGGAGGGAGCGGGAGGCTCCCGCCCCCAGCACAATCCCATGGGCTGTTTCTGGCCACTGGAAGCTGCCTGTTTAAGAACAGGCAGCACGGGAAGCACCAATTCCCCTTCCCTCAGACTCTTAGTCACCAAGCACATGGAGAGGCAGCCAATGGGTGGTGGCAGGGGAGGTTCCTGCTGGAGAAACGTGCTGAACTGTTGGCCTGAAGTCTCACTGGTAAAGTGTCCCAGTTTCTGGCACCCCAGAGCTTGTTTCTGGCACCCCAGTCTCTCCTTCCATCCAGCCCTCTGCCCACCACTCTGGTCCCCCTACTCCACAAACCCAAACTCTCTGCCCCCCTCCTGAGCCCATACGCCCCTCCCACACACTGCAACCCAGTCCCCTGCCCCAAGTCACATAACCCTCCTGCCCTATGTCACAATACAAACTAGGGATGTTAAATATCAGTTAATTGAATAGTCGAGTAACCTCATGAATTTTTATCGGTTAGTTAATTACATTCTATAGTTCCTGGGGGTGGGACCAGCAGGCAGTGTGCTCCAGTCTCACTCCCGAGGAACTCCCTGCTACTCTGCGCTGCTGCCTCTGCATCAGAGGCAGCAGCATGGGATGTCAAGCAGGAGATGGTCTGCGAGGGGAGCCAGTTTAAAAACCAGCTCTCCCCTCGTAGACCTGTTGCCCTGTGCTGGAGCCTCTGATAAAGAGGAAGCAGTGTGGAGTGGCAGCAACCCCTGTCTGAAGGGAATCTGAGCTCCGGGCTGCTAATACACTTTAAATGCTGAGAGTTGCAGCACAGGTAGGTCCCAGACCTGTCACAAACCAGAACTGAGCCAGGCTGCTGGCCAGCCTGCTTAAAAAATTAACTGGCAAGGGAGGGAGAAGGAAATGCATGTAGTCCATAGCATTATTATGTAAGCTTTTACTTATTGGTTAATCAACTACACTATTTCACCCCTAATACAACACAGGCGTTTGTAATTCCCTGCCCTAGGTCACAACTGTACCCCAGTCCCATGCCTCTGGTCACTTACTTCACCCAAACTCAATGGCCCCAAAGCAAAAAAGGTTCCCCACCCCTGCCATAAATAAAGACAATGTTGAAACCTTTTGTGTTGGGCATATTTTACTTTGTTTAAAAATGAAGCCTGGCCAACAGCATCTGGCTGCAGCATCATAACACTCTGGCACCCTACACCCAAACCTGAGCCCATCATACACCTGACCCGCCTGCCCTAAGCCCCTCATATCCCCCAGTTCCCTGCCATAACACTCCAGCACCCCAAGCATACCCCAAGCTTGTTCCCTGAACCCATCAACCATCCAACCCCCCTGCCCTGAGCCCCTCATACACCTCAACCCAGACTCCTGCACCTCCACATCCCCAGTCCGCTGCTATAAGATTGACAGAAGACAGACTGAATGCGTGCATGAAGCTGGATTTGACCAGTTATGATGTAAACTTAAAAGAAATGTGTGAAAAGATGCAGCAGCAGAAGTCCCATTAAATAAAGCCCATGAGTACAATATTTCATTTATGCTGCTATTAATCATTATGTCAATGATCAGTAATATTAAGTTGTATATTCTCAGTCATGCAGTTGGGCATTCTTACATGGCCCTTTGTTGACCACTTGTTCTGAATTTTGATGTAGCTCTTCGGTATGAAAAGGCTGCCTACCCCTGCACTGAAGAGTGAGTTAGACATGGAGTTGTAATTGGGCTTTTAATATTGATATCATCCTTATGCATATTTTTAAATCCATATCTCCTGAAGATATGGCACTAATCTTTGGGTTGCCAGCTAACAAAGCATAGATGTCATCTGAGGTCTTGGTATGCAAGCTACAACTTCACTGTAACTAGCTTTCCAATCTCTCTACACAATGTTCTCGGAGTTCAGATTTACTATTCAAGATTAGGCTGTAATCAAATGCAGAAGTGGATATATGAAGTGTTAATAACATCTCCTCTCAGGCCCATCTGCTCTGGGAAAATCAACTTGGTGCTGTCCCTCTAATATAGTTAAGACAATACTTCCAATTCTTCCCACTTTAGCAAGATGATATTAATGAAATATTCTAGTGTTAGGGTATACTCCAGTCCTGTATGGTGTGGCCTGGTAGCAGTTTCATGCTGATATATTCAGATTCTCAAGGAAATATCAGGGCACTTATGTCGCACACATCATATCTGTCTTCCTCTTTTTTAAAACTCTTATCATAGATTCCTTCCTTAATCAACTTACTCTTCATGCACAATAGATGCATTATCTAATTCACTCCTTACTTAAAACGGAGCCTCCCAGATTGGCACAGCAGAACTAATTTGAGAAGGCTGCTCACTGATTCTTGGCCCTTGCAATCAGGAGTGCTAATGGCATCGCTCTGTCTGAATGCCTCAAATGTGATCGGAAGGGCCCTGCCTAAACCAGTTCTGAGAATTGTTTACTTGTGAATGCAGAAGGAGCAAAACTGTCTTCAGCAGCATAATACAATCTGTGGTCAAGGCTATGTTCCCTTCCTGTATCCAACTTGGCTCCATCAAGTCTGTATCATGCTTTATCGAATGGTGCTAGAAATTTTGCCCAGACAACTCTAGTGGTTACAGATGGTAGCTCAAGTTTTCAGTGGGTCTATGGGTGCTGAGAACCATTGTCTGTAACGTGTCATTTCCCTTAGTTTAGGATGGAGTGTGAGGGGGTGGACTACAAAAAGAACATGTTCTGGTGAATACACCGCTTTTCACTCTGGTTCTTCTGCTCTGGCTTCTGTGAAGTTGTAACCAGCCAATTTCCATCTGCAGACTTTTGTCTTCTCAAAGCTTGTGGTATGTTGCTGTCACTACATGGTCTGCCTTCCAGCAGTCATGGCTATAGGCAGCTTCTTTGCATGATTCTGGCTTGTCTTCCCCTTTCAGCCAAAGCAGTGAATAGTCCTGTTTCCCTTTTGCCTAAGTGACATTCTTCAAGGAGGTAGCTAGGAGACAAATTGTCCATTTCTCCGACTTTTGTACGGATTATAAAGGGTCAGCATGGTTCCACGCTTTAGTGACAAGCATTTTTTATCAGCAACAATAATGAGCTGTAATTTAACCTCATGGCAAGTCCACTCCTACATGCCCTTTTCCTTCCTATGCACCACGTGTGCGTGCGCGCGCGCACACACACACCTACCTCCACCCATGCTCTGGGACAATAGAATTATTCCAGGAGTTATTTATGACTCTCCTACAATGCCTTTAGCAGCTGGTGTTCTAGGTCTGATTGGACCTGAAATACTTGTCGTTGGAAAGCTCCTGTAAACTTTTGTGAAAATCCAGCTGAGGAAGGGGAGTGGGATAAACTTGACCCACATGGGAGAGATTTTGAACCATGTGCCCAAGTTTGAATCTCACAACTTGGTTAGGCTTTCACTGGGAGAATGCCCTTATGTGCCTTTTAGGATGGACTGGTACTGATTGTACATAGCAGGTTTGAGTGTTTTTCTTTTAGTGATTTTTCCCTTTGTGGAGACGACTTCAGGATGCACATGTGCTCTGTGTGGCCAGGACTGGAGATTTGTTTGTCTGATCCATGTACGTGCTCCTATTCTCCTAGTGCTCTCCACCAAGGTTGTGTAAAAAGGGGCTGCCAGACCACCATCTTAGTTCCTTCTTATGGCCTAACATGGAGCTTCAGTGTTCCTGCTGAATACTTCAGTATCTCTCTGAAAACAGTTTTTAAAATGTCTCTAAGCTGTGACCATAACTATAACATTTTAAGGGTTGAGCTCCCTATTTTTGAAACTCTTCCCCTGGGAGAGAGAGCCATTGATGTATGCTCCTCTTCTTCCCCTCCCCCCTTCCTTGACCTTCCAGCTGTTGTGGGGGGATGTGCCAAGGATCCCTAGCTTCAAAAATGGCATAAAGTGACATAGATCTTTCTCAGACATGGACTTCCATGACATCAGTCTGTACTGCGTGGGGGGAAACCCATGTCCCTTCCGGGTGCACTATCCTACAGGTTGTTCCCGAATAGAATTAAACAGTGGCGGGAATTTTTTATTGCAAATGTTTTGTGGACCCATGAAGGTGGGAACAACCTCTGAATTGGGGGGGGGAGGGGACCCAGTGCTTCAGCCTGAAGAAGGAAAGAGGAGCCTGTCTTCTTTGAACCTAGGCCAGATGGGTGGGTGGGGGTGAGGGTCACAAGCCCATTGTAGAGGGAGGGGTCATGGTATTATCACCCTTACTTTAGTGCTACTGCCTTCAGAGCTGAGCTGCCGGGCCAGCCGGGCGGGCAGCTGCCGGGCTGGCAGCTCTGAAGGCATTTCCCTAACCAGCAGCAATATGGAAGTAAGGGTGCCAATAGCATACCAGGCCACCCTCACTACTGCACTGGACTCCCAGCAAGCAGACACCACTTCCTGGCTCCTCAACTCTGTACAGTAGCCATATTTCACAGGGGAGATCCAATTTCATAGTCGCTGACCATATTTTTCCCAGCCATGAATTTGGTAGGACCCTAACTATGACATAAGATTGCTCCAGTACTATGCAAAAGGGATCACTTCAGGGGTTTGAACCTGGGCAGAATATTGGGAGTCTCCAGGATCTCATAAGACAGAATACCTTTGCCCTCCCAAATACCCACTGGTATCCAGCATTCTGGGGTGTGGTATCAAAAGATTGAGATCCTGCAGTGTCCTGAAAGATCCAAAATATCTACCTTATGAGACAAGGGACCCAATGGGAACTAGAACTGTGAGGCTACATCTACACTGCAGGCTTCTTGCACAAGAAGCTTTTTGTGGAAGAGAATGCCAGTCACTTCACATTCCCTGAAGAGGCCTAGGAAGCATCATACAAACAATCAGGCACCTTGCATTCCTTGGCATGGCATGGCATGTTCTGTAATGAGGCCATCCTGGAGCCAGCCAGGACTCTTTGGTAGACACCAGTCAGGTTTGCACCAGTATCCAAATGGTCTGAAAAATGAGTCAAGGTACCTATTCTCTCTCCTGTCTCCCAACTCCACCTAAAAGTCAGAGGTCCTCAAGCATAGCCGACAGAGGCAAGACTGGTCTCCGCTGCATGAGAAGGAAGCAGAGGAAGGGGAGAGATGGATGCCTCAATGATCAAAAAATTAGTCTCTCAAACTGTCAAATTCTGATGGCTAAATAGGATTTGGTCACATGACAAACTGGCAGCATCACTGATAAGGTGCCTTAAAACTTAAGACCAGTTTTGGATGAGAACAGCTAGTTTTGGGTCAGACCAAAGGTCCATTTAGCCCAGTATCCTGTCTTCCTACAGTGACCAATACCAGGTGCTCTAGAGGGAGTGAACAGAACAGGTAATCAAGTGACTCCTCCCCTGTTAACCATTGCCAGTCTCTGGTGAAGTCAACTGATAACAAGTTTGTCCCTTCAGATTGCTGCAATCATGGGATGATTGTCTGTCTGTGTCTGTCTGTCTCTGGATCTCTGTAGACCCTCCCTGAGGTAGTGGAAAAAGTTAACCTTCAGCTTGCCTGGACAGAATCATGATCAACAGATGCATTACTAGGGACTGTCTTCTCAGTAGATGTCATCCAGTTGTCTTCCCTTTCTGTCCTTTTTTTGAAGAGGGAGGGGGACTCCAATCAAGAGAGGATTCTTCTGGAGGAAGTAATTGCTCCTTAAACTGCAGTTGATGGAGCTAGCACCTCCAACAGTGAGGGGGATGGGAACTGTACTCTCTAATTCCTAATTCCCAAGAAAATAAAGGACTTGAGAGATCTGAACAGGTTTGTTCTCTGCATAAAGTTCAGAATGTTGACCCTGTCATCAGTTATCCCATTTCTAGATCCAGGCAGCTATTTCCTGGTCTTTGATCTCAAGTTGCCTCATTTCATGTGATGATTCATCCAGCGAATAGGAGATTCCTGAGACTTGTGACTGGCCTTTAACATTACCAGTAAAAGGTTTTCCCCTTGGGGCTCTTGAAGACAGTGAGCTGCCATTGGCAGTAGCAGCTTACTTCCCATGGTTTATCCTTACCTAGACTGTCTCTAGAAGGCACAGTCTTGCCAAGAAAGCGAAGAAGCAACTGCCGTGCTTCAACACCTATTCAAGAGGTTGGACGTCCGAGTAAATGTGGAGATTTCCACCTTAAACACTCACACTTGATCAAATAAATGGGGGCAACATTGTGTACCATTAGGGCCAGAGCATGCTTACTGGATATGTTCTGCATTGTTGGGATTGTACAGTGGAAGCATATGATCCCCAGGATGTCTGTCTGCTCTTGCTTGGAACTGTTTATGTGCTCACAATTACTTATGTGACTCAGTTTGCAAGGAAACTTGGTAGTCATGA
This sequence comes from Pelodiscus sinensis, assembly GCF_049634645.1. Lineage (NCBI taxonomy): Eukaryota > Metazoa > Chordata > Testudines > Trionychidae > Pelodiscus > Pelodiscus sinensis. The sequence continues at coordinate 21,759,919 of NC_134714.1, read as the reverse complement.
TTCTCCAAAGGGATTTAGACTCCAGGTTCCCCTACGTGGTGGGAGAACAGAGGAAAGAAATGTCAAAGTACCATTCAACTCCCCACTTCCAACAAAAACTATAACCACAGACAAGTCTCAGGGATAGCTGTGTTAGTCTGTATCTGCAAAAACAGTGAGGAGTCCCGTGGCATCTTAAAGACTAACAGATTTATTTAGGCATAAACTTCTGTGGGGAAAAGCCACTTGGTCAGATGCATCTGATGAAGTATTCTTTATCCAGGAAAACTTATGCCCAAATTAATTGGCTAGTCTTTAAGATGCCACGGGACTCCTTGTTGTATAATCAGGGACTCCTTCATAGGTTGAGCTATGGATACCTCAGCATTTTCAGTATTCCCTTGTTCTTCTCTATATTTACAATACCTTGCTCTAGCTACTGAGATTATTTAATGGCAAATATTCCTTGCCACTTACCCTAGACCTAGTGTACACAAGACAAGTTTTGCTCGTGTGGCCATACTGACAAATCTTCCTAGTGTAGACTTAGTAATAGGGCCAACATAATGCTTTTGCCAGCACAGCTTTTACAGGTTTAAGTTATATTTCCCTATCTTGCAGCTGCGTTGTGAAAACTGAAGTGTTTTGAGACCTGATGAAAAGAACTGTGTAAGAGAGGTGATATTACACTGACAAAACATTCTTTGCAGCTATAACTGTCTACTGTTACTATAACAGCATTGTTAGTCAGAGCCTTGTTGCCACCACTGTACCAACAAAAGTTTTTTCCACTTTTGTATAGTTCAAATATTAGTTCTGTAAAGTAAAACCCTGACTATCTGTTCTAATTGGGACTGTGGCAGATTGGATAAGCAAAAATCTCAATCGACTGAAGAATGGGTGATGGGGTGCTAGTGGAAACCTCAGGTGAGCTACATTTCCTGATTCAGTTTTGTTGCCGGTATTGTTACAGACCTACTTGCAGATAAATTACCAAAATAAACTGTCATGATTATATTGTATTATTTTGATAAACATGTAAAATTTGAAATATTGTGGGCAGAATTTTTAAATTTTTGGTGCAGAATTACCCTAGGATTACTTTAAACAAGTTATTTTTTTAATTGCCATTTCTCCCTTTTTTTGCGGGTCTCTTTCAAATGCTTTTTGTCTGTTTCCTTTTTAAAATGTTTTGTGGCCACAAGGTGGCATAATTGCTTTACTAAAGGTCTGTGCTGCAGTTTGGCCAATACTAGGAGATGCAGCAATGCTGTTGTTCATTTTTATAGCAATGAGGGTTTTTTGTTTATTTCTGTCACGTTTTGGACTTGAACATTTATTTCACATTTTTGTGTATGAAAGATTCACATTTGATTTATTATAAAGAATTGATTTATTTTGCATTTCTTTTTGGTGGAGGAGGGGAAAAAAATCTACAGCTACTATCAAAATCTTACACGTTCTAGCATTGATCAAGCAGCGTGAAGCACATTACAGCAGGCTGCTCAAGCTGCTGCTGTGTCCTCATTTCACCCTGTTCTCTCAGGGTATTACATCACGTAGTATGCAAAGTGTTCAGAGTCTCCTGCAGTACCTCAGTAGAAGGGGTGAATTGAGGTGAGAGTCGCAGCTCTCTACCTCTGCATTCTCTTAACTTTCTCCACATTTTCTGTTTCCTGCAAACCCTGTCTGGTTTTCATGAATCTGCTAGGCATGAAGTGACATTTGTGAAGTTGTCAGGAAGCAAATCTTTTATTCTGGGGAAGATTCCACAAAAATGCATACTCTGTAGAGTGTTTGGAATGTGCCTAGGAAAATACTGCTTCCAAGCATTTCTTATCTTTCAGATAATAGACTCCTAAATACACATTCCCTTTTTACATATTTAAAATCCTTGGTCTTAGAATTGGGACTGTAACAAGGAACAGTGCAGCTATTTGTTCCTATCCTCCTTTAGTATCCTTAGCATTACTGAATGACACCTGCAGGACTTAGGTGTTTGGTAATACTCCCCCTCGCCCCACACCCCTCTCAACCTCTTAGGCAGCCAAAAGCCAGGACATGCAGTATAGGTTGAGGTAGGGTTTCCAGTGAGATTAAGGGAGAAATATACTGGTGGGAGACCCGGCAAGTATCCTCTCTTTTGAAATGCATGAGGAAGGCCTCTTCCCCTCCTCTCCCTGCCCTCTGATTTTGGGTTGGGTGCAACCTGTCTTTTTCCTTCTGTGGGTGCCCTAACAGCTAGTGTCTAAATGTTTCCCACTCCTTTCTGTCTGCAACACACTGGCATAACAGGGTGCTGTTAGCAGGAGCACTGTGCTCTTTCCAGCCCTTTGTGCCTGACCATCCTCCTGGGAGGTGATGGGAAGAGAGACTCATTGGGCATAGCTGTGGACAGGAGATTTTTGGGTAAACGCCTGCTTCCACCTTGTGCGCTAGCCAGGGCAGAGCATTGTGAGAGAGGTGAGTTTGCCGCTTATGCGTCAGCTAAGCACAAAACTTATGAATGCAGGAGCCTTCCTCAAGAGGTTCAGGAATCTTCCTTTTGCACGATCTGGTTTCTAATAGCAACAAGGCCCCTCATAGGAATCGAGACACTTCATTGGTCACATGACTGTCATTTCTTAAGCATCATTGTCTTTGGCATGGTCTGCATTGGACAGTCTTGCTGGCAGCTTTGTCATACCATGTCTACATTCCAAAATTCTCACGTTAACTTGTGTTTGTGGGCAGCCACTGCAGTTATTAAAGTGTGTGTGTGTGTGTGTGTGTGTGTGTGTGTGTGTGTGTGTGTACACACAGTTGCACCTTCTGTCAGTAGTGTGTATCCTTACCAGGAGTGCTTGTATGGTCAGCGTGGGACATTCTGGGACTGCTCCTGAGAGCCAGGAACAGTAAATATAAGTGATGCAATTCCTGTATTCATGCTACGTTGACCCAGTTACATCAGCCATGCCTCTATGCCACTCTGGGATGTAGTGTTACTTAAATCAGTGTGGAGAGGCACTTATGTCAAAGGGTACCCAATTTAAGTGAAGATAGGTCAACACAAGGCAGCTTATGTCTGTCTGACCCTGTAGCACAGACCCAGATTTAGGAGTGTGGGAGCAGTTACCTCTCCCCTCAATAGACATAGCTGTGCTGACCGAAGCCCAAGTGCATACACCAGATAGATTGACACTTGAACCACTACATGGGAATAGCTGCACTGCTACAAGGCTTTAATGAAGATGCTCTGCACTGAAGGGGAGACAGTTCTTCTGTCAGTATTGCTAATCTGCCTTCCTCAGAGGCAGTAACTAGGTCAACAGGCAAAGCCTCCTGACATAGTGCTGTCTGTACTAAGGGTTAGGTCAGTATAACCATGTCCCTCAGAGGTATGAAACCCTGTAAGGTCGACCAGATCACAGTGTTATATGGGCAAAAGAGCATTTTGTTAGTGGATCATAGGCGAGGTCTACACTAGAAATGCTACAGTGGCCCAGCTGCAGAAACAGCAAGGGTTCTTCCATTGCTGTATTTGGATCCATCTCTGAGAGGTGATCTCTACCTCAATGTTAGTACAGGCAGTCCCCGGGTTACGTACAAGATAGGGACTGTAGGTTTGTTCTTAAGTTGAATCTGTCTGTAAGTCGGAACTGGCGTCCAGATTCAGCCGCTGCTGAAACTGACCGCCAGTTCTGACTTGCATACAGATTCAACTTAAGAACCACAAGTCAGCTGCTGCTGAAACTGATCAGCCGCTGATTCCAGGAAGCCCGGGGCAGAGCAACTGTGCCTCGGGCTTCCTGTAGTCAGCGCTGGTCAGTTTCAGCAGCGGCTGACTTGGGGATGCCTGGGGCAGAGCAGCTGGGGTTCTGCTGGGTTGCTCCAGTAGCGCCGCTCCTCAGCACTACTGGACCAACCCAGCAGCACCCCAGCTGCTCTGCCCCAGGCGTCCTGATTCAGCCGCTGCTGAAACTGACCAACAGCGGCTGAATCAGGACGCCTGGGGCAGAGCAGTTGGGGTGCTGCCGGGTTGGTCCAGTAGTGCCCAGAGCGGCGCTGCGGGACGAACCGGCAGCGCCCCAGCTGCTCTGCCCCAGGGTCCACAACAAAAGCCTGGTCTGCTGGGGGGGGGGGGCGGGGGCACACTAGCTGCGTCCCCCCCCCCCCCCCCCCAGCAGACCAGGGACACGGGGAGCAAAGCCGCAGCGGCGGGGTGCCTCGCCTCTGAGGCTTTGCTCTGGTGCGGGACCCGTCGCGGTTGCGGCTTTGCTCACGGTGTCCCATGTCTGCTGGAGACGGTCCCCAGCAGACCAGGGGCACCGGGAGCAGCTTTTCTCGCCCCGGAGGTCGAGGTGGCGGACCACTGCCTGCGAACTCCGGGGCGAGAGAGCCCCGTTCGTAAGTGCGGATCCGACGTAAGTCGGGGACTGCCTGTATTCTCTTCTGTCCACCTAGTGCTGCCTATGCGGGAGCTTAGGTTGACGTGTCTGTGAGTGTCAGAGATGTGAGGTAGCTGTGTTGTTGAGCTAACTTTGTGGTACAGACCAGCCCTTACAGTGTGTCTACACTGCAATCAGAGGTCTGACTGCAGCATGTATAGACATACCTGAATTAGCTTTAGGGCTTGTCTTTTGTTGGGAGCTTACATTGTTACAGCTACAGCCACACCCATGGGAGATGTAGCTTAGGCCAACCTAACCCAAAGTGTAGGTACTAGACTGCTGGAAAAATTCTTGTCAACCTAACCATCGCCTCGCAGGACGGTGGAGTTCCTGTTTCAACAGGAGAGTCGGTGTAGGTAATATCCATACTACAGAGGCGCCATTGCAGCAGTCTGAGTGTAGACTATACCTGAACTAGCTTTGGTGCCCAAATTAGTCATTCTGTAGTAATCTCCAGTTGAGGTGTTTAGACGCAGTAGGCTGGATTCCTCTGTGCTGCAACAGCACTGTGGTTATGCTAGAAAGAGATGTAGGTAGCGCAGTGGTTCCATAAAGAGCCCATTAGAATATGGCTGCACTGTCTTTTTAGCACAACTCCTCCTTGGAAAACTTGGCTAATGTCAGTCAGCAGATTCTTGTGCACCCACGTCACCCTCATGTAAATCTGCCCTGAATGGGAAGTCATGCAGCAGGGGAGATAATCTCTCAGGTAGTTAGGGACAGTTCCACAGTGGTTTGTCTATTTTGAGATGGAGATTAGGGGACCTGGATTCTGTATTGAACAGGGAAACAGCATGGAGAGGAGAGCACTGGCAAGATGTGTTCAGGGAGATCTGTGTTGCTAAGCAGAGGAGCTGATCTTCTTTTGTACCAATTGAGGCTTTTTCGGAACGAGTGACTTAAATCCCAGAGACAAGTTGCAATCTGAGCTTGGAGGTCACAAATACCTGGATCACTGTGGCCAGGATCACGTCTTCCAGAATGGTGTGCAATATTGTGTCCAGGCCAAGATGGGAGAGTATTTTGTGTGGCATGTGTAAGTCTTACCTGTGGCAATTCAGGCATCCGGTAATATTGAGGAGTCAAGTCTAAAAGGATCCAATAAATGACTCAAGTCTATAAGCAATAGCATGGCCCTACTTAATGCAAAGGGCGATATCTACAAGATAGGAGCAAAGAATCTAGACTTACTCAACATCTCTGAACGCTCAGAATTTGAGGTCAAAAGCAAGAGTCAACTGATACTTAGACGAGAAATGGCAGGCAGAGCAAAGCGAGTGGCCTCATTCATGGCTTGCCATTTCCTTCTTTATTGACACAGTGGACTGCAACTCCTCCTGCACCCAATGTGTCCTTTCAGTATTTGAATGTTGCTCTTCTATTGGTTTTTGTCCCCTTTCTTCCCACCCTTCCCTTTGTCCTTCCTCCTCAGTGCGCACACACGCACTACATGCCTACTGTCCTTCAGAGCCATGGTGTGATGCCTAGTAGTTTATGGAGGAACTTAGCATGTGGGGAAACAGTGATGAAGTTCTAATAATATTGCTGTTGATATGGTCACCTCTCTTCCTGTCCTAGGTTGCAATTTATAGAAAAGACCTTAATGAATGGTTTAAAAAAATGTGGGTTTTCCTTGCTGTAGCAATATTAAAGTCTTCTCCCTCTCCATAACTTATTTAACATCTCTGAGGAGAAGAAATTAAAGATAAAAATGGCTAAATAGTATCTGGCACTTCAGATCTTTCCACACTCCAATAGCCAGTTAATGCAGCAATCCTTTACCCAAGTGATTGGCATTCCCAAAAGCTTAATACTGTCTCTAGAACTAGTTGAGCCTTAAGGCAAAATATTTAATGAATCGTGCATAAAATATCTAAACTGAGAAAAGTTAATGGTGCAAAGTCAAACACACAAGCTGGGAAACATCTTAATTAAGATTTCCTGTGCAACCTTAAGTCTGCCCACTTGTGCCCATGGATTGTGACATATTCTTTAAATGGGATGTGATCACATAATTTTGACAGCACTGCTGTGTCTTTCAGTGGACAGGATGGATGGTGGTGCATGGGGAAGGATGCAGCTGTACAGTATTTTTTTCCAGTTTGTGGCCGCTGCTTTATTTACTGCATTTCATCCAAGTTGTACTGAATATGGAATGGTTTCCTCTTGGGCTTTTCCACATCACTATAGTAGCTAGTTGCATCACAAACATTAATGAAATTATCTGTTCAGTGTCTCTGTGCTGAGAATTGTATTCTCCCAATTTTACATGGGAAGCTGAGATATGGCTATCTAGGTAAAAATTAAGGGGCTGCTAATGTTGGCTGTTGCTACACTTCAAAGGCAAAAGTGCCGGCTGGAGCCTGGGGTCAGCTAGGGATTCCCCCGCTGACCCTGGGCTCTGTGCAGCGTGGTCACTTGGGAACACTACCCCAGGCTTCACATGACACTGCCACTTTGAAGTGCACCCTCTTCTCTGCGGGCCCATCCCCCCACTTCCTCTATCTGATAGAGGCAGCGGGAAGGGGACAGGGGTTGGGACTAGTCCTTCACATCCCTACAATGAACCAACAAATAATTGATAATTGTGAAGTTTTTTTGAGTTAAGTAACTTGTCCAGAATATAAAAAGCCTGTGATGCAGCCGAAGAAAAGAATTCAGGCAAGGCAGTGCCTATCCTTTCTTTTAGCAGTCCCCTTGCCACTTTTACTAACCACCTATCAACTTCAGCTGCAAATCACAATAGTATAAACTACCTGCTTTGCCATCTGTTCTATTCATGAAGTGAAGCAAGAATCCTCTATGGTTATTACAATGAACAAATGGTGATTGTCCCTAAAGACAGTGTATTGTGGTGCATGAACACAAAAGGGCAGAATTAGGATGCATGAGTAATATCAGCAGTGAATTTGGCCCAATTTGATGTAAAGTAAGCAGTTGTCACCATGTTTTAAAAAGAAGTCTAGGTTTTGTCCCAGGTTATATGACATGTAGAACACCTAGCAGAAGATGTTTTGGTCCAAGATGAAAATTACTGAGATGTAAGAAATTGGAAAAATTGCAAAGGTGATTGCAGTGGATTACTTATTGTAAGATGTTAGTATTAAAAGGTACACAACAGCTCTTTATAGGAAAGTTCAAAAGATTCTATGAATTGTGCTATATAATACGAGATCCACGGTATTAGGAAGAATCACAAATTCATATGAACTAGATTGGTATGAGCTTTGTAAGACTACATGCAACAAGATATTTAGGTGCATGAATTCTACTTTAAAAAAAAAAAGACTGATGTATTTGCAACTCTGTAATGGTACTGTTCTGTTCCAAAAATACAGATATTTTACACCCAAGACTAAATTAAATATCTTTTTGCCTGGTTGAAACCCACAACTGAAGAATGCAGGCTTATGAACTGATTCTTGCAACTTAGCCTATTGGGAAACTATTGGAAGAGGATACCTTGTGGTTCTTTTTAGGGGTTTCATAACTAATTCTTCGACCTGAGTTCTTTATAGGGGGTGTGATGTCTGTTACTGAGCAATTGGAGAATAATATGGATAATTAATCATTAACCACCTCACTGTTTAGACTCAGAGCAACTGGATTTTATATCCTTTTGTAGACTGGAAAGAGACAAGGCCCATGTGTGAAATGTCTTCAGGACCTATTTTTATTTTTCAGTGGATGAATACATTGCCATTGCTAAAGAGAAACATGGATACAACATGGAACAGGTAACAAATTGATTATTTGTATTTCTGTATTTAAGTTGATCCTTTTTTTTTCAGGAGGTACTAGAACACGGTTTAAATCAAACTGCCACACTTTCCCTCCACTCATGCAACATAATACATTTCTTTTCTGAGGGCACACAATTCATTTTTTGACCGTCACTAAAATGCCCAAATACTGTGTTCAGTGTTGATGCAGAACTCCCATTGATTTCCCCTCCCCCTCTCCCATTGTTACATGGCCTTGTGTTGCAGTCTGATTTGTGTACATTGGTAAGATTCTGGTCTCGTTGCAGTCCTTAACAAAGCTGTCCTTTACTTGAATGAGGCCCAGATTTCATTCTGTCTTTTTCTGTCTCCTGCTTAAGACTCATCTCATCAAATACTTTGACAGTGGCGTAACTTCATGCACTGAGAAGCCCTTTTGAATTAAATGGGATGTCTTATGTGCATTGCATTCTGTGGCAGGGAGATGAGAAGGGTTCTCTTGGTTTACTGTACTCCAACCTTTTTACACCCAAGATCACTTTTTAAATCTCAGAACAGGAGGAGATCTACCACCCTGCCCCTTCTTTGAAGCCCTGCCCTCTCTATTCTCCTCCTGTCCATCACTTGCTATCCCTATCCCTTACTTACACACTCTGATAAACAGTTTATTTTTAAATTATGCGATATATAAAATTAAAATGTGTTTATAGTTATGAAATAAATGGTCTGTTTTTTATTTATGCTATTTAAATCTAAAATGAAGCATTTATAATTATTCGTTTTGTGGGGACAGAGTTCTGCGGCTGGGGGCCAGGGGAAAGGGAACAGGGTGCTGGGAGGGCAGAGGACAGGGTTCTGCAGCAGGGGACAGGGTGCCAGTGGGGACAGGGGACAGAGTTCTGTAGCTGGAGACAGGGGAGTGGGGTCTGGGGAGCGAGGAGTGCGGACAGGGGGCAGGGTGCCAGTGGCAACAGAGAGTCCCCTGCATCTGCCTCCTCCCAGGATTCTCCCTCCCCAGAGGGAAGCCAGCACATGCCTCCTCAGGGCCCGATTTCCCCCCCCCCCCGCACGGCGCAGGGAAACCCCGTGGGCACCTGCCCCTGGGGCCGAACACCCTCTTCTGCGGTGTGGCCAACCTCCTCCCACAGCACAGCCAACCTCTGTGGGTACCTGCCCCAGGGCCAAACCCCCCTCCTGCAGCGTGGCACAGCCCGGCCAACCTCCTCCCCTCCTGCAGCGTGGCCAAGCCCCAGGGTCAACCCTCTTCCCCTCCCCCCACAGCATAGCCAACCCCCCTCGCCCGGCCCGGCCAACCCTCTCCTCCCTTCCCTTCCCCTCCCTTCCCTTCCCCTCCCCTCCCACAGCGCGGCCACCCCCCGCGGGTGCCTGCCCCGGGGCCAGCCCCCCCTCCCGCAGCCCGGCCTGGCCAACCCCCTCCCATCCCGCAGTGCGGCCAAACCCCGGGGCCGATCCCCGCTCTCGCAGCAGAGGGAAACCCCTGCGCTCGACTCACCCCTCTGGCACCAGTGGCACAGGGAAGGCACCGGCAGCGCAGGGAAGCTGCCACGCTTCTCCTCCAGGGCTGATGCCTCCTCCCCCAGCACGCAACAGAACTGTAGGAAGTGAGCAGCCCGCGCACTTCTGGATCCCCCGGAAGTGATGCGGGCTTCAGACAGGACGTCCGCCCGCCGCGCGGGAAACCAGCACTACACTAGAGGTAGATAGTGGGGCTTCTCAGGGGTGGAGGGAAAATGGAGGGTGGGGGGTGCCCGAACGCCTCGCGATCGACCAGTCGATTGTGATCGACAGGTTGGTGACCATGGGTGTAGAGAATTAAGGTATTGTCTCTAATGGTGGACTTTTATGTCAGAATTAAAGAAACTGTTCTCCCGAAAGCAATGAGTTAAAGGTGAATGAAATGGTAGTCAGATGACCAAAACCTCATTTTTGTGTTGGCTATTGAAAGTGTAGGTGTTAAACATTCTTGAGAAGAAACCTCTTAGTTTCAGCTTCCTGCTGTCGTCTTAGGTAAGGTGTGAGAGACCATATGATACAAGTGCTCTGAGCTGTGCCCTGGTTTTACTGGAGCATCTGCTAAAGATCAGAACTGGCATTCATGATATTTCTAGGAGCAAAAATAACCCCCCTAAAGTAGTGGATAGCCACAAACGTAATTCTCCCTGCCCCCTTTTTTTAACTACATGGAATACCTTTAATGTTGAGAAGTGTATGGTTCCAATATGAAGTCATGAATAACTTTCTCAAAAAGCTAACCCCCACATGTTTGCAAACTTCTGTTTGATTTTTGATTGAGAGGTAAATGTTGCTGTAAAGTGAAAACTGATCAGACTTCATTTAAAGTTTTAAAAAAACCAACTTACAAACTGGTGCCAGGTCCGAAGCTCTAAACAAAAGTGTGTGTTTAGTTTTTAAATGTCGCAGGAGTTGTCTAAAGTTTGAAAACGTGTATTTGCCTTGAATAGGAAGGCTCTTTTTTGTGTGTGTGACTGCAATGCTGTGACAGGAAGGGTGCGTGGGATGGGATGGAACATCTGGTTACTGGGAGGGAGGAGGAGGAAGGAGCAAAGTGTGTGGTATGTTCCTGGGCTCTCTGAACTGAGGCATGGTAACTCACTAAGCTGTGTAACTATGAGCTTGAATGATCAGTACCACCTGGCACTTGCTAAGCTCAGTGTTCCGTCCCACTGTTCACTTGTCGTCATTTGATCCTATGATCAGCCAGGCTGGTGGCAATTGAGCATTTGCTGTCAGGTTTACAGTGATCTGTGAAATGAACGGATGGTCTCTGTCCAGTTGCCTCCCATTATCTTGCTAAATGAAATTGTCCTATCCCCAGCCATTTATTCCTCTTCCTGGCTTCCTCAGGTATATATATTGGGTTCAGGATAGACCTGGGAAGGATTCTTTCGGGGGCGGGGGGGTTACGTTGGTGTGAACAAAGCCCTGCTCAGGCATCTTAGGCCAGTGATCTCCAGCCTTTTTAAGTACAAGATCCACTTCTTGAATTTAAGTGCAATCATGGTCTATCTCAAACCCAAATGCCCTTGTCCTACCTCCTGCCCTGCCTCTTCTCCAAGGCCCAGTCCTGCTCACGTCATTCCTTCCTCCCCCCTCCCCCCCGTCCCCCCCATCCCCTAGGCTGGAACAGGGTGTTGGAGTGCAGGTTCTGGGAGAGAGTTTGAGTGCCGGAGGGACTCGGACAGAGATTGAGATTCCCTGTAGTATTGTGTCCCCACCTCTGTGGAGATGGGGTATGGAAGGGGGGACATCCTGACATCAGTGTCCCCTTCTCCCTCCCTTGCCCTTCACAGCAAGCCAGGAGTCTCTCAGGGAGCAACCCCAAAGCAGAGGGCAGAAAAAAGTGGAAGGAGGGGCAGCTGAAGTGCTGGCACTTGATAGCCTCGTAGCCAGACCAGTCAGGGTCACCTGTCAGAGGCTCCAGGATCTACCAGTAGATCCTGATCTAGACCTCTGGTCTAGACAATGATGACAAATATCAACAAAAGCTTTGGAAAGTATATTAAGCTTAATGCTTCAGGATTTAAGCCAATGTCTGATCTTTGGCCGTTAGGGGCAAATTATCCCATATCTGCCTACAATGGGGTTCTCAAGCATTTGGCAATGACCGTGATCAGAAACCGAATACTAGATGAGGGAGACTGATCCAGTAGGGAAATTCCTACTTCCTCATAATGAGGAGGCAATAGAGGGAGAAAACCTACCACTGTTCTTCCTTTGCATAGCTCACTGTGGGACTGCATAAACCCCGAAGACATTGGTGGTCCTAGAATTTGTAAACTAAGCACTGTTAGAAATAACCATCCAGGAAGGACAGTGTGTATTTCTGTGGAAATAGAGATGCTAGCCCAATGCTTTAGAAATAACCTTTTGAAATGAGACTTAGAAAAAGTTGCATAAACATGGATCTTCCCCTTTCAGATGGTGATTGCACATGAGATCCTTTGGGAGTGGAGTAGAGGGGGGAAGTGAGATTGGAAGGAACCATTCAAATCTAGACAACCAACTTTATACATTTTGCCTCTGGCTCTGAGCTTATTAGCCAGTGGTGGTGGCAAGCATTTGACTGTGTACACACACGTTCCAGGGAATCAGTCCTCTAGTCCTCAGGACACCAATCTTCCTTCTAATTTCTTTTTCCATCCACAGATAGAGTAAATTTTGTTGTGTGCACCAAGGGATGTGTGGGTGTGCACCACCAGTAGAAACCTATGCTAATCAGGTGGGCAGCACCTGAATCTCTCCTGGGTGGCCACTCAAGCACTCAGCTTACAGGGAACACCTCAGGACACTCTAGCAGATGACAGCCTAGAAGATCCCAAGTGTGGGATCATCAAAGGAGGCAATAACCTTGCAAAGCTTGCTCCTTCCCATGCACAGGGCAGCAGAGACAGATGTAGCAATTGCCTTGGGGATCCTGCCTTCCGTTGCACACAGAGACTCTGGAGCCAGCTTGTTGATGTAGCAGTAGCAAGCAAGTGGAGGTTTCTCTGGAATGGTGAATGGGACTGTTGCATTGAGCTCAGTTGTCTGCTGGGCTACATGTCCAGCTGGCTCTTTGTTCTGTATGCAACTTGTCTGGTCTAGCGCTCTCCTTCTCTCCCTTGCTTGTGGCTGGATTGTGTATCAACAGCTAAACAGATTCGTTGTGGGAGAGTTGTGTACGCACAAGTACAGCTCTTTTGTAGGAAGGATAGATGGGTGGAACTTTGAATAGGTAAATTTCTATGGGTGCTATTGCTAGCTATATAAAACCAGCTTATTTTTAAAATGTCTTGGTTCTAGACATTTTTGTTTGTTAAAAAACCCTAAATTTTCTATTAAATAAAACTTATTTTAAAATTCACATTTGTGTTCCAAGCCCTTTGTCTGAGGTTGGTGTTTGGGCTCTTCTCATCTTATAATAATATTTATCTCTTCTGTGCAATGTATTTCATTTGAGTAAGAGGAGGAGTCCCGATCTCTCTGTACCAACGTACAGCTCATATAACTTCCCATATTGGGGAGGTAACGGAAGTGAAACTGCGTCTGATATTTAAAAAAATGATAATGCTTGTCAAAGCACTCCTCTCCCAACTGTCTAGTCGTATTTTTTTAATTCACGTGACATCTTCAAAACGATTACATGTTAAGACTCTTCTGGTTCTGTATCACAATGAAGGGGGAGAAACCTAGATATTTAACATGGAGAGTCTAGTTTCATGAGGAAGAACTCTGGGGTGAGGCAAGCATTTAGTCAGATAGTTGCAGAATCTACTGGAGCGAGAACTTTATGCCCAGAAAGGAACTGGTTTTTGCATAGCAAAGTGGGATGGGGAAACCCCAGTTTCAAAGGTAGCACTGTCAATCTGAATGGACTGAGCGAAACTACTAGATGGGGGAATTATGGCAGCAGAACCAGAGTCAACTTTGCATGTGTCAAGCAGGTAATATTTTAGTCAGCAGATCTGGGATCGTTTTCACTTAACAGTGGTTATGAAACAATTTGCAAATTTTTATTTTAAATATTTCTGGCACCGTAGGGTCAGGCCCTTTTGAAATGACTCTGGGGAGGTTAATTGTACCAAAAGTAATACTCTGATTAGAGTGGAAGGTCATAATGCCCTTTAGCCATCCACTTCCTGGCAGAGGTAGACTTGAGTGAATGCCTTGTAGAGGCAACATTCATTAGTGCGAAGGGTGTTTAACGAAGGATGTTAGTGAGAAGTTTGTTTAACTTAACTGGCCTTTTAAACTGGGGGCTGGGGGTTCCAATGAAGGAGATGAAGTGCCTTTTGGCCCGCAAGACTGTTTTTAGATTTTTGACAATTTCCACTCCCAAAGGCCTACTCCTGCAGCAATCTCTAGCAGCCTTTCAGCAATATAACTTGCTTTCCCTTTTTGTTGCTTACACGACATGGACCGGATTCTCATGAGCCACAGCCCAGAGTGTTGATGGTTAGATTCCCAGTTCTTGTTATCGGTTGAGCTTTTGTAGCCTCAAACACATGTATCTGGTGTCCGAGTCATGGCCCCTTTGTAACTTTTGTGCTGCTCTATCACCTGTGCATGCTGTATCTGTATGCGACCGCCCCACATTATAACTAGATTTCTCATGTCCATATTTCTTTCAGGCCCTTGGAATGCTCTTTTGGCACAAACACAATATTGAAAAATCCTTGGCCGATCTGCCCAACTTTACTCCATTCCCAGATGAGTGGACAGTGGAAGATAAGGTGCTGTTCGAACAGGCCTTTAGTTTTCATGGGAAAACATTTCATAGAATTCAGCAGATGGTAAGTAGGACCATAATAATTAGACTTGGAAAAGACTGTTGGGTGACTTCATCCAGTACAAGAGTGTTGGCAATCATGTAACTTTCTGTTTTGAAGAGGTTTAGGTGTTGGGGAATAATTTGGCTCTTACCTTGTCAAACAGAGGAAAACGATACCGATTTGGTTGTAGGGGAGGGACTATTTTATTTCCGTGCATTCCTCTAGCAACAGACACTGCATGACGTGGATTCTAAGGAAATCTTCTAGAAATAGAATCTGACTCTGTTACCATCTTGAGGAAGTTCTAGCTGTGGAATTGACATATTGCTTTTGATTTGTTGCTAATGGAGCCCCCTCTTCATTTTATTGTGTTGCAATCCTATTTAAAGGTCTCAATCAGAGTTTAGGACCCCATTGTGCAATGAATGATACGCACACCTCATGAAAAAAATCCTTGTCCCAAAGTGCTTTACTTACGGTTGCCAGGCGTCTGGTTTTGAACCGGACAGTCCAGTATTTGAGCTTTCTGTTCGGGAAACAAATTGAGAAAGTATAAATGAGAAAATATAAACGTTCGGTATTTTCTAAATAAGATTTAATGTAGATTGTGATGTAATGTCAAGTGTGTCCGGTATTTTTGTTGAAACCATCTGGCAACCCTAGCTTTAATTTTTTTAAGCATTGTTTTTTTAGGAGTTTTATGCATTTTACATTGGCATTGGTATTTATGTATACATTCAGCATAATATGGAGCATCCGTGCTGCTGTAGGTGAGGAATTTATATTTAATACCATTTTTAATTACTCCGTCTTTCTGAAACTTTACCCTTTGGAGCTAACATTTTCTAGGCTTGGTATCTACCTAAAAGTGAAGTTTGTTTTGGAAGTTTTCAGTAAGAACAAAAAAACTCCACACCAACATCAGCCATTTTGGAAGGGATCAAAACAGCTTTTTCTGCTGGAATGGGAATTTGAAAACTATCCCTCATTTGAAAATCTCTTTGGCTGTTCCAGTGAATTTTTGATGGAACAATTGAGATCCTTTTGGAAACTAGTGTAGGCAGTATACTTTGCACAGGGCTTTTGGTCCATTCTTATTAATGGCTTTGTTTTATATACATAATTATAAACTTCTTTCCTCCCCCACCCAGAAAAACAACTCCCTTCTCCCAGGTTGGCTTATTGGGTCACCCTAGCAGGGCTATGTGGTGGTAACTTTGCTGAATAGTAAAAAATTATCTGACTGCTCCAGAGGGTAGGGAGGTCTTTATAAGCCTTGTTCCCCACCCCCAGGTCCTTGTGCATACTATCTAAGGTGCATGAACAGAATCCCTGTAGTGTCCAGCCAAATAGTTCCAGATTATAGGCTCTAGATAAATGCCTCTTGCCAATTTTTATGCAAAACTAGCCATGTTCTGAAGCCTTTTGGGTTTTTTCCCCATCTGTTTTCCCTTTTTTACTTTTAAATGTCCCTCGGAAATATCCTACATAAACCGATTGTAGAACATTAAAGGAGTCCACAGTTAAGCATTAAATTAGGAAATTCACAGTTCAAGTGGATGGCGGTAACTCTTGTGAACGTGCATGACCGAGCATTAATGCCAGACTTGCATACTGTTTCTCCAATAATGAATTACAGGGCACTTTTTGAGCAAGTAAAGGTCTATAAAATCATGACTGACGTGAAAAAAGTAAATAAAGAAGAGTTATTTACTCTATCCCATAACACAAGAACTAGGGCTCGCCAAATTAAATGCAATAAGTATCAGGTTTAAAACAAACAAAAGGAAGTACTTCTTCCCACAGTTCAGTCAACCTGTGGAACTCCTTGTCAGAGGATGTTGTAAAGTCCCGAACTGTAATAGGGTTTAAAAAAAAGAGCTAAATAAATGCATGGAGGATAGGTCCATCAGTAGCTGTTAGCCAGAATGTACAGGAATGGTGTTTGTAGTCCAGGGGTGGGCAATAATTTTTGAAGGGGGGGGCCCACTTGATGAATTTTGCAAGTGGAACCAGGCTGTCCCAAAGGGGTGGGGCCTCAGGCAGAAGGGGCAGGGACTCAGGTGGAATGAGGCTGTTCCCTCTAGGTATGGCCCACCCTCCTTCAGAACCTGAAGGAGGATCATTCTTCTCCTCCTCCTCCTCCTCCTCCTCCTCCTCCTTCAGACCCTGATTGGGTTGGGGATGGGACAGCGTGTCAAGTCTTTACCTCTCATCCCCACCCTGCCAGGGGCGCACAGTGCCTAGAAGGAACCGCTGGCCGTTTTGAATAGCTGGTGGTTCTTTCTAGGCTCTGTACGCCCCTGGCGATGTGAGGAAACTTTCAGTGATCCCCCATCTCTAGGTCTTGATTGGCCTGGGGACGGTGGAGTGGCAGGGCGGCTGCAGTCTGGATCAAAAGGCTTGGTGGGCTGAATCCAGCCCACAGACCCTTTCTTGCCCACCCCTCTGTTGGAAGCTGGCACTGGTTGACAGGGATGGATCACTTGATCTTTTCATTCCCTCTGAGACATCTGGTTTGGGCCACTATTGGAAGACAGGACCTTTGGTGTGCTAGATGGACCTTTGGTGTGACCCAGTGTGGCTGTTCTTTTGTTTTGCTATGCATGTGGCACACTGTGGTACTGAGTGTGTGCTGGGCAAACACACGGACAGTCATTTGCATGAAAAGGACACATCATTCTGAATCTGGGTCGTGGAACCTTTTTTGGGTCAAGGGCTTCTGACCCACAGAAAAATCAGTCAGGGGACACACAAGTGAGAAACAAAAAACCATCACTGTCGTGGCCCCTGACTGAGAAAGGAGAGAGACACTCCCCATGTTCCACTCGCATACCAGAGCCTAGGGGAGTCCAGGCTAGTAGATTTTGTGTGCAATGGAGGGGGGGACTGGAGTGCAAGCATGGGCTCCCCAATGCTGGGGGAGCCCTGAGCCTGGGGGGGGGGAGCTGGATCCAGGCAAGTTGGGGGCCGTATCTGGCCTCTGGGCCTTGGGTTCCCCATCCCTGTTCTAAATATTGGCTGTAGAACAGAATAAGTGCAAGTATGCTGACCTACCTATGCCAAATTAACTGCATTGCTAATACCCTCGTCCTTGAATTTGTACTGAGGAAGCTTGTGCTGGAAATAAACTGCATAGTACATGAGTGCTGACGGGTATTAAAATTACACGCTTTAAAGCAGAGGTGCGAAACTCATTCCAGGCAGGAGAGACAAATTAGTTACAATATGTAGGCCCAATCTACAGTTTTGGAACTATTTATTGTCCTCAATGCCACGGATAAGCACAAGTATCTAAGGCCAAAACTTTAAAATCTTGGTTCTTAAAACCACCTTCAGCTCCCCGATTTTTAATGGAACTTGGATCAGGCCTTTATCTAAAGTGATGTTGGTGGAGTGCAACAATAACTCTAGGGGTGACATGAGAGGCGAGAGTTATGCAAGTCTCTTCTAGGACAGCCTGTAGAACTCAAATGGGTCAGCTGCCTTAATAGAGTTTTATTTACCTGACTACTAGAAGGCAGATTTGTTGTGTAGACATACAGGACAATGAAATGAAAATATTACAGCTTGCTACACACTTATCGAAAGTTGAAGAAAAGAAGCAACATTGCATCCTTTTTAAACCCTCTATTGTTAACTGAATAGATTTTTAGCACATAGATTCTGTTTAACCACGTATCAAAGGCATGTTTTAAAAGTAGTCTGCAATTCAGAAATGCTACATTTACTGTGGGTCTGGGTTTGCAGTTTTAAGACTTTGTCTACCTGTGTTTCAGGAGCCCTTTTCTGGCCTGCATCTTGAGTGCTCTTGTATTGGAAGGGATCCCTGTTAGATGATAAAGTCCTGTGCTGGGTTTTTGTCCCATTGCTGGCTCAGGCACATAGGAAAATACACAGACTTTGTGCTGACTTCTAGGATCTATTCTGCAGCTTCATTCTGAAGAGCTTGCAGAATGGCCTCTCTGGAAGCTTATGACGGAAACCAAAGTAAAGGTGGCCAATTGCTACCCTGTGTTGCTGGCTATGACTTTCCTGCTGGCTGTTTGTAGTGGTGTACCAAAAACTGGCCCATACAATATGAAATCCAGGTACTGCTGTTCATGTAAGCCTGTGAAGACTTCTAAAAGGACTAACTTTTTTATTTTCAGCTTCCTGACAAATCGATAGCCAGTCTGGTGAAATTCTACTACTCATGGAAAAAGACAAGGACTAAAACCAGCGTGATGGACCGCCATGCTCGTAAACAAAAAAGGGAACGGGAAGAAAGGTATATTTGCAGTGAGAGAGACTGTCTTGCTACCCAGATCTTTTTATGAAGTTCCTGGAATTTCTGGTAGCCTGTAAAGAACTTGAATTAGGATTTTCCCAGACGCTTCCAGGTGTCTCTTTTTGTAACAGGAGTCTGTGTCCATGTAAACGTTCATGACCAAATTCCACCATCTGATTCACCTGCAACTCCAGCTTCCCTCTAACAGGAGGTTGCAGTGGTAACTCGAAGGCAGATTTTAGCCCTAAATGTCCCTTTCTGTAGAATGGGAGCATGCACTAAGTGGAAGGATGGCAATGTCTGACAGGCCCCACTCTTCATTTTAGCTAGACGTTTGTCCAGGCAGAATGATGCCACCATCAAAATACCGCTAGGATCAAACTCGCTACCCAGTGCAATGGTCAAGTAGACTGGTTTTGTGATGGGAAAGAAAGGGGAGAGCTCACAGCACCTGTGGTTGATGGAATTCTATACCCACCTCTCTATTCAATGTGCATGTGCTGTACTGTATAAGTGAGCTGGGGACCTATAGAGTGCCAAAGTCACTGAGCTTTAACAGAGTCTCTGTTCCCGGTACTTCAGCCTCCGGTCTGCAGCATGGCTGCCATGCACACCACACATGCACCCCTTGGGAAGATATGGCTGATTCATGTATTTAGCTACACAGACGCTTCCTGCAGATAGAGGTTCACTTTTCCTGGCTAACTCCATTCGAACCTAGGGCAGTTGGGGCCTTGGTGGACCATGGCTCCTCACACACGGAGAGGTGTGACAGTCTGTCTGCAAAGCTTCTCTGCATCCTCATCTTTACTCTCTCCATAGCAGTGGTGCTCGGCAATGCTTACACTGTTTCTTGTCCTTGTGAACAGTGCTTTTTCCACCTTGCTGTGACAGGATCAGTCCCACTCCCGAGTCCCAGATTCCTGGTCAGTCCACTATCCTACAGTTTAGGTCCTGTGGACCAGTCCCCACCTGCCCTTACCAGGGTTGGGCTTCAGTTCTGCTTAAAAGGGTGTGGGGCAGATGCCTCTTAGTTAGCCTAGGTTGGGCAACCAGTCTTCACCAGCTGCCAGCTGGAGTTCCAGACTACTGGGGGAAGGGCACTTGTTTCTAGGTGCTATAAACTCTATGGACGGTGTCTTCTGAATTCCGCAGCCTTGGACAGGATCAGAGATACTTAGAATATGTCTGCCCTATGGAAATTAAACCAGATTTGCTAGGTCAGCATTACTATGCTGGTGTAACCTGATAGTGTAGATGCAGCCTGAATAGCTGCATTGATGGAAGTATTCTCCATTGATTTAAATGTATCTACACCTGGGAATAACTTGGCAAAGATAGGATCAGTCAGGAATGTGACTTACTCCCATGACCAACATAGCTACATTGACTCAAATTTCAGGTGGAGACCAAGCCACGGTGTTTGCTTTCCAGAGTCAGCAAGCTAAAGAACACGACTGGTTTAACATGGCCGCTTGATTTTCAACTCAACTTGAGTAATTTGTAGGAAAAATTATGGGATTTATCTCTGAGCTTTGTGGGGGAGGAAAAAGAGTTGTGCTGCTATTTGAGTCTGAGGTTAGAGCGTGTGAATTCTGAAGTAGGGTTGTAGTCGACTATTTGCATTCTCTCCCGCCGCCTCTTATCTCTACTGTGCTGTTCTTTTATTTGCATGCATGGGACTCTATAAATGCTGTCTTCTGCATGCAGAAGTGACCGAATTTGCTGGTACAAACTAGCTTGAGAATCCGTTTTGTACAGGAAAGTACGCAGCTTAGAGGAAAAGGAAGGTTTCCACACACGATTATAAATGGAAGACTGCTAAAATGTGTCGATCAGCAATAATGAGCAGGTGCCTGTATTTTGTTCATACTCTTCATCTTGGTCTATATTTTTAAAATAATGAAACAAATAAAAACCAAATCCTAAAAGGTGAGTGTGTGACTGTGAGTGGAATTTTAACAGGCCATGAAGAATATAATGCTGACTTAATACTGACTTCTACAACTTGAATATCTTAATAGGTTATTGGATTTCAGAGTACTAGTGAAACCTGCATGTGTCCTTCTTAAAATAAAGCCCAAATAAGATTATCCTTGCATTCTGAGAACATCGTAACAGGGCAATTAATGCCAGCAATATGCATTACGCAAATTCTAAACCATACATGGAAGTATACCTTAATGTGACTGGTAGTCTAACACTAAATTAGAATTCCAGTAAAATTAAACGAGCTAGGTGTTCCAAGGCCACCATCAGTATGGCCCAATTTGATGCTGCTTATTCTTTTTTAGTAATGGATAGAATTTATTTTTCCCCACTCAGAGCGGAATTAAAAATGAGATTATGGAAGAACTAAATGTGATTTATTTATTTTTTTTAAATCCCTGGAAGAACTAATTGTGCATGTGGCTTTTTGTTACATTTAAGATTTTTAATTAATTGCGTGAAATGCACATTAAAGCTGTTTTCTCTAATGCTATATCCTTGTTTGTTTGCGTTTGCTTGAAGTTAGAAATATTCTCCAACTAGTTCTCTTTGATTCTAACAGCCAGAGATGTTCTGACTTTAAAAAAATATATTTTTACCTTTGGGTGCAAACAGATTTCATTTTGCCCATATATACCATTGGTGAATTTATGTAAAAGTTTTTAAATGAATGATCCCTAATGTGGTTATTTTTAACATGTAATTGACTTGAAAATTTATTATCAGCTTTTCTTTATGTTCTGTCCATGCCTGCCTTCCAGCACGTTCTTGTAAAGAAATAGAAATTCTCATAGTAATATGGTCATGCCATGTTTTTGTCTTTTAGTGAGGATGAAATGGAGGAAACAAATGGAAGTAACCCTGTTGATATTGAAGTTGAACAGAACAAGGAGAGCAAAAAAGAGGTAGATTCCCTCCCTCCCCCCATTAATACTCTACTGAAGGCTAATGACAATATTTACCCATCACTGTGAACTATTCTTTAGTGCCATGCAGAGGACACTGGGACAGTTTGTATAGTGGAGGTGCTAACAATCATTGACCCAAATTGTAAGCCTTGTATATAATGGAAACCACTTCAAGGCAGGGCATCCTGCAGCACCCTTAGTTCTAGCACTGATGGTGCCATGGAGGATCTGACAGTCCCCTGAAGCTTTTGCATAGTTGCTGTTCAACACAGGAATAATAGTGACTCATGATCTGATCAGAGTATCTAGTATTTAAAATCTTGATCCGTTTGAAGTGAATGGCAAGAATTTGAGTAACTTCAGCTGGGTCAGAATTTCCGGCTAACACCAAAGGAGAAAGCTTATATGTGATTGTGGGTGGTCATCCCCCACCCTCCCCCACACACACCTTCTGTGTTACTCATTTTGTTAAAATAAGTGTTAGGGAAATTAAACGACCAAATAAGACTTTTCTTTCCCCCATCCTCCAATAGAAAAATAAACTTATAGTCAAGGCTGAAGATAAACTAAGCTCTAAGTCCTTGCAGCTATTCTCTGTCTAGCCTATCCATCCAGAAGGGGCCTGCTCTTGAGCATGATCAAATGACAACATTCCCACTGACTTCCATAGGAACAGGGCTGGGTGTGAACAGAAAAATGGACACTTGACTATAAAGGTTAATTCCACACTTCCCGTGGTATACGGGCTTTGTGTAATTAGGTGCTGGAGGCCTGACGCACCAATGGATTAAGTCTACTGAAGTCAGTAGAACTACACTGACTGCTCTTGGCAGTAGGTAGTCAGCCTGTTTTAGCTTCAGAAATAGCTTGTAAGGACTGTGAGGTACTTCAGTCTGTACTGGCCCAAAAGGAGTCTCTGCAGTATACAGCAGAGCTCACTCTAGCTGCACGGGACCTTTGGTGATTGTCATTGTATCCATGTGTGCCAATCCCACCACCCACACACCTATCCAGTGAAGTAAATGTGATTCTTTGCACCTGACAGTTCCCCAATCCAAACTTTAAAAATAAGAAATTATGTATGATACAGGGAAACTCTATTAAAAAGGAATAGGTTTATCAGTTGTCCTTAAATTTGACGTGTGTTGCATTGCAAAGTCTGTGGGATTCTTTGTGGAGTTTTTCAAAATAAATGTTCCAGAGATATAGCTCAGACTACTGTTGCTAGCTTTGGGACTCAGGAAGAGGGAGAAAGGGCAGTAGTAACAAAGCAGAGTGTAGAGAGTAAAGATGAGACTCTGAACTATCAAAGGTTGTGGCATACCTTAGTGTTAACATTGGAAAATATCTCAACAGTGTTTTGATTTTGTATTAAATATTTTTAAACTGAGATTGAAAAGAGGCATTTATAGGTTATGTTTAACAAACCCGCTAACTGAGGCTGAGGAAGACAAAACACTGTCACTGCTTAACTCAGTTTTGTATAAAGGGTGAAATCTGAGAGTATACTAGTTCTTGCAAATTCTATTCACATAGGCCATGTCTGCACTACCAGATGAGGTTGAATTTTATTAAGGTTGATTTCTTGCCACACGATTTTGTAAAGTTGAACGTCCACATCCCCATTGTTTGCAAGAATTTAACATAGTTCAAAGTAGCAGGTCAACAGCAGTCTCCCTGCTGGAGAGCAGTGCACTGTGGGTAGCTATCCCACAGTGACTGTGTCACTCTACATTCTGAGTTATGCTCCCAGCGCATGCTGGGACCAAAACTCTGTAGCAGGTGATTCTGGGTTCATGTCATCAATGTCCCAAAATACGCTTGTCTGCTCCCTCTCCCCTTGCTTGAGATTAATGGGAAACAATTTTTTTTGTACCACTTTTTTTTTTATCCCGGTTACCATAGCAGTGTGAGCCCCCTTGTGAGTCCTATTGTGCATTAAAGCTTTGTAATGTTGATGTCTGCCATGATGTGCTGAGTGTATGCACCTCACTCGGGGAAGAGGATGAGGAGAAATCTTGGGGTGCCGTGGGCGTGGCATACAGGCAAGTTCTTGAGTTGAGTGACTTGGAGAAACAACTGGCATTCCATCCTCCAGAATGTTGGTTCTGGTGCCCACAGATTGGTGGGACCACATATGGGTGCAGAACTTCTAAATGTACACTGCCTCTTTCATCGAACTTTGTGAATGGCTTTTTCCCACGCTGAAGCACAGGAGCACCTGAATGAGAGATGCTCCGTCAGTGGAGGAGTTTGTGGCAATTGCTCTGTGGAAGCTTGCAGTGCCAGACAGCTATCAGTCAGTTGGGAATCAGGAGTTGAGCAATCTATAGTAGGAGCTGTTGTGATCCAAGTAGCCAAAGCAATCTGTACCTATTCTCAATTGCGCTGCGGGTGCTGGTGAATCACAAGGGCCATTTCACAGAAATGGGATGATTGGGAATGGTGTATGATACAAGCATCTTTAGGAACTCCTGCCTCTTCAGAAAGCTGTACACTGGAACTTTTTTCCCAGATTGGAAAATTAGAATCAGAAAGGTGAAAATGCCAATAGTGATCTCTGGTGACCCAGCTTACCCCCTTGCTCTCCTGTGGCTCATGAAGCTGTACATGGGCAGCCTGGACCCCAGTAAGGAGTGTTCGACTACAGGCTGAGCAAGTGCAGAATGGTGGTTGAATGTGCTTTTGGGTGTTTAAAGGGAAGGTTTAGGAATCTACTGACTAGGTTAGACGTCAGTGAACCCAATATTCCCTTTGTGGTGGCAGCCTGCTGTGTGCTTCATAATATTTGTGAGATCAAGGGGAAAAGTTATCTGGCAGGGTGGGGGTCTGGGCAGAGCGTGTAGCCAGAGATTTTGAGCAGCCAGACACCAGGATGCTAAGGAGAGCACAGCATGGGGCACTGCAAATCAGAGAGGCTTTGAAAGAAAATATTACAAACTGTCAGTTTTGAGTCATGCGCATTGCTCTCAACGAGGTGCCCCTGCATTCAGTGTGTTTGCCTGCAATTCCCCACCCCAGCCCTGCAACACAAGCAATAATGAGGCTGTTCAGAGATTGTGCCCTTGAGCTCCCTGCCACCTCACCCCTCACACACCATGTCTTGGGCTCCTGGAGATGGAGCCCATGGAACCGGGTGAGAAGGGGTGGGTGGGGGGAACCTCTCCAGGCATGCCACCATGCACTCCATCACAACCATCAGGGACAAAAAGACATTATCCTGGTGTTTCGCTTGCAGTTCCCTGCACGCTCCCCTCCTGTTGTCCTGCACATTCTCTTCTCCTCCTCCAGGAACATATTCTTCCACTCCATTTGCTCCTTAAACATGTCTTGCCTGGTCTGTTTTCGCCTGTGGATTTGTGCAGGAGCTGGAGGAGTATGCAGGACAGATGCTGGAGCTGAGGGAGTATGCAGCAAGCTTCCTGCTGTTCCCACTGTAATGAAAAGTTACAAGGATCTGCCTTTCGGGAGATAAAATGTGGGGCCTAACACCTAATCTGTTAACATACAGGGAAAGTCTCTCTTCAAGACAACGGAGATGTGTTCTGTGCAAGGCCAAAGCTATGCTTTACAGCAGCTGCTGTGCAGCAGGCAGTCAACAGTTTTCAAGGGAATATCTGGATTCATGTGGTCTAGAGGCAGATGTGGTAAGGGGCCTGCCAGGACACAATCCTGTGGGAGGGAAGATGGCAGGGGCAGGGTGATGGCTCACACAGCTTCCCTCCTGTGTGCCTCACACCCTGCTTCCTGAGAGTGCTACTTTCTCATCCCACAGGAGTCTACAGAAGGGATGGCAGGAGAGAGGGAGGAGATGCCAGAAGCTGAAGCTATGCTGGCTCTCCATCTCCTTTATTAAGGTTGCCATGCAAGATATGAGTCTTCTCCGAGTCACACAGAGTGATGGGGATCTGATGCTGTCTGTATGTGACCAGAAACCTCAGCCTTATGCTGTACTGCTTTGTGCTGCAATGATGCCAGACTGCTTACTGTGCCTTGGCATGGGAAGGTGTCCTACCTTGGAGGATGGAATAAGGCAGCTTCCCCAGAAACTTTCTGAGAAGGATCCTATGGGAGAGCTTCATGGAGAAATGCAGGAGGATTCCTGCTCCATCTCCACACGTTAACAAGCTGTTCTAGGCCTCCTGTGCTCTGTAGGCATAGAGTATCCCACACACCACAGCCAATTGCTTTACCCTCTTGTCGCAAGAAAAAAACATAGTGAACTCACCAGTAGTGCCCTCCCTGGGATCAGTGCCTGTTTGTACAAAAAACTGGTGGAGGGGATTGTCTTCAAGGTTATAAAAAGTTCTTGGCTCTTGCCACTTGCCAACTGGCCATTCTTGTGTTTCTCCTCTTTCCCCTTCACCACCATGATGTCCGACACATTGCTGCCCTGAGTGTCTTGAGAGGTTTCCATTGTCTAGCGTGGGAAGCTAGTTAGGGTCCCTGTCCCAGGATCAAATGCAGCTGATTAGAGAATGGAATGGGATGTTTGTGGCAGTGCACCAGACCATTCATTTGCCTCTTCTCTTGTGGCAGGACTGCCTCAGCTCCTTTATTTTAACGCAGCATTGCTGGGCGTCCTTGCCATATCCATTCTCCTCCATGCACTTTGCAATCTTCTCATAGATATCGGTGTTTCTTTTGCTGTTTTGGAGCTTCGAGAGAATGGATTCCTCTCCCCATGCCTCGAAGTCCAAGATCTTTCACATTCCATGCTGGTGCTCTTTTGCGCCCTTGGGAGGTCATGGAACTTAAACTTCTGGAAGTCACGACCACATGTGCTGTTCAGGTGTGCTGCTTGCTCTGAGGTGTGCTCACAACGCTAGCCATGTGTGAGATGAAATTCAGATTTTTCTTGTTCTCCTGGAGAGCAGTCAATGCCACGTTCTGGTGAGTGGTCACGGTAGGGCACTGTGGGGTGCCTCCTGGAGGTCAGGAACATCGATTTTCTCTGCACAGGGTCTACATTACAAGGAGTTCAACCATGTAAGATCTAATTTTTGCATTTTTCCTTGTAAAAGCAGGAGTACAGAAATCATTGTCAGCGGCCCTTGAAAGTCAACCAAACGGGCTTCATAGTGTGGACTCAATGTTTAGAAAATCAACCTTATGTGGCTAAATTCAATCTAAACTCCTAGTGTTAGACCAGACCATAGTTACTGTTTTGTCTTTACTTAACTGACAAAATTCCCTCATTGTTGCAATCAAATATTTTAAAAACCACCTTTTAAGGTAACAATCCCAGAACAGTTAGTGCAAAGCTGCATGAAAAAGGCATGCGTTCGGTAGTTTACTATGGCACTGATTATAAATACCGTATTTTCCGGCGTATAGGGCGACTGGGTGTATAAGACGACCCCCTATCTTTTTAATTAAAAGATAGGGTTTCATCTTATACCCCAGCGCCCCTCCGCCTCCTTTGCTCCCGGTGTCCCTGGTCTGCTGGAGATGGTCCCCAGCAGACCAGAGGCACCGGGAGCAAAGCCGCCAGGAGTGCCTGGGCTTCCCCCCCCCCCCCCCCGCCGGAGCCCCTCCGCGGCTTTGAAAGCCTCGGGGGAAGCCGGCGGGGGGGCATCCCAGGCGCGCATGGGCTGCGCCCCCGCCGGAGCCCCTCCGCGGCTTTGAAAGCCTCGGGGGAAGCCGGCGGCGGGGCATCCCAGGCGCGCATGGGCTGCCCCCCCGCCGGAGCCCCTCCACGGCTTTGAAAGGGGCTCCGGCGGGGGGGCAGCCCATGCGCGCCTGGGATGCCCCGCCGCCGGCTTCCCCCGAGGCTTTCAAAGCCGCGGAGGGGCTCCGGCGGTGGGGCAGCCCATGCGCGCCTGGGATGCCCCGCCGCCGGCTTCCCCCGAGGCTTTCAAAGCCGTGGAGGGGCTCCGGCGGGGGGGCAGCCCATGCGCGCCTGGGATGCCCCCCCGCCGGCTTCCCCCGAGGCTTTCAAAGCCGCGGAGGGGCTCCGGCGGCGGGGCATCCGGCGTACAAGACGACCCCCGATTTTGGGGGGATGTTTTTTAACATCAGAGGTCGTCTTGTACGCCGGAATATACGGTACACATCTTAAACTTCAGTTACCCAAATGATTTTTTTTTACAATTTGGGGGAGCTTCCTTATTATTCTTTCTTTCATTTTCAGTTTAGCTGTAAAATGATTGAGGCTTTCTCATAATCAGAACGTCATCATACATAATTAGTGAATAAGCGTCTTTCTCAACGCCTCCCCTTTCCATTTTCTGCTCTTTGTGAGTCTTCAGTATTGTCTGTTCATAAAAATGAATAAGGGATAATAGGTGGTGGGAGGGGTTGAGTGATTTAAGATTTCAAACTGAAATTTCCTTTGAGAAACTCTGACTCTAAACGAGAGCTTTTACTAGGCACTTTTTATTTCTACTCACCTATTTAAAAGCATCATCTTACTTTTGGCTTCCTGCAATCTGTAGATCTAGCTCTGCATGCTGGAAGCCAAAGTTCATTTGTATCTGCATGCATTCTGAAAGGAAACAGATGGTCACAATTTTGACTTCATGTGCCTTTTGTAGCAAAGCATTGTATATATGATGATGTATCTTATTTGTTTCTCACCTCTATTTCAAATAATCTGTGCCACCTCTTTTCTCCCCCTCCCCTTTTTGCCTTCCTACTACCCCTCCCCCCCCCAAAAAAGCAGTTCACCAAGCACATTCAGTCACTCTGTGCGATGACAAGCTTGTCATTGGAAAGTGACTGCCAGCTTTCATTTTATTCTCCTGTACAATCTGCATAGCCTGTGCAGTGTTAATTAGGTTTGATATTGCAGCACTTGAGCCTGAGGGGCTCATTGAATCTGAAATACTTTGCGAGAGGAGAGCTGTCCAGAAGGTGGTTCATCATTGCTTTTCTGCAGTGAGTTGGTCGGGTGTATAATCACAGTGAAACACTTTGCTCCCAAAACCAAAGCCAACAATATTTGTCAGCCCAAGAGACTCAGCGTTCTCTCTGACTTCTTAGGCAAGATGGGGATTTCTCTAGGACATACAATGTGGGGAGGAGGTTGGGGGGTTCTCAAACAGTGTTTCCTTTTTTAGGCAGAGTTGGGGAGCTTCCTTATTTTACTCTTTCATTTTCAATTTAACTGAAATGATTGGGGCTTTCTCATAGTCATAACTTCATCATACAGAATTGGAGAATGAGAGCTTCTTTCTTAACATTTCCTCTTTCCTGGACTCAGTGTCTCTTATTTCTTTGCTTTCTAAGTGGTATGAGATGAGTTTTGCTTTTTTAAACTTCAATTCTCAGCCGTGGTACATTGTCTCTTATCTATGAATGGCCTTATACATCTGAGAGAAGAACCGCCAATCTCCATATTAATATCCAGGTTCTCTATTGTGGGATTTAAGTTGATTTAATTCTACAAAGATATACCATGGGCCAGCAAAGCAACTTTTCCAAAATAGGTTAGATATTTAAATTCTCGAAGCCTGCACAGTATATGGAGGGTCTCGACATGCTTGGAGCTGTCAGAAGCTATTCTGCTAGAGCACTGACTTGTCCATAATATAAAGAAGTTACATATTCTGTGAACTCAATAAAATAACAATCTGAAGTTGTTTACACTTACAGAGAACATCAAATGTATATTCCAGCCTTGTGGGAGATTCTCGCTGCAGGAGCTGGGTGTTATCATCTTGCAGCTTGAGTACATTGTATTGGATTCATGCACAGGCCTGTGAATTTCTGTGCGTAGATGAAATACTCACCAATCTGAAATCTCTAATCCACTTCAAATCCAGTTTAGTTATCAAAGCTCTCCATTCTAAAGCTGAATGCAAACTTGCCTCACTGGTCCATCATTAAATCTGTCTGGCTATTTGTGTGTTTCTGCTGTTCTCCCACTCCCCTTGTGCAAGGAGATGTGTTGTAGGGAGATTTCTTGAGCAAAATGGTTTCTTGCTACGGGGCTGGCTTCAGTGTTTTAGGGCTTGAGCAAGTCTAGGAATGTAACTGGGGCTTCTCTTGTTTTTTCTTTTTCTATGTTTTTTTTTTTTAAGTTTGTTCTTGGCACTATTCCATGCCCTATACAACAAATTTAATCTTAGAATGGAGGATTTTTATTGCATGCTAATCTAAAGTCGTCTTTGGAGGTGATATTAAAGAGATTCAAATGTGCTTTTTTGAGAAGTGTGAGGGGTAACAGCTTTTCTGTGTAATAAACTGCTGAAATGAATAGAAAAATTGGTGTGCCAGAAGATCTGATTATAGACACAGGAGGAAAATATTTATAGCTTTTTGGATCAAAATACATTGATCAACTTGGTAACTAATTCTTTGTAGAAATGTAAAGTTGTGTCTGAAATAGATCGCCTTCTCCCTGCCAGGAAAAGCGATCTTTTAGTTTGAATTTCTCAGTCAGGCAAAAAACTATATCTTTTTAAAGGAACTACTGTTTGTCAACACTGTCCTAAAATGAAATGAGTAAAAATTCCTTGATTTTTTTTTTTTTTTTTTTTTTTAAGCATTACTTTGCAGTCAACTCTACCCTTGTGTTCGGTCTTAAATTAGGTTGTGTTTGTTTTTCCCTATGTCCGGCACATAGGAAATTGCTCTACAAACTCTTATGTTGTGTTCACCTGCTCTTACCCCATCAAATTGAATTTCCTTTGGGAGAAGAATTGAACTGACATATTGAGGCCTAGTTATGGGGGGTGTGAGACAAGTGTTTACAAGTAGCCAAAAACATTTCACTGACTATTAGGCACTTGTCCCGGAAATGGAAGCCAACTAAAAAAGCAGCAGTCATCTCTTGTACCTGGAAAGTCTGTGGTGATGTAAAGAAAAAATTAAAGTGGCATCATTTTATTTTTGATCACTGTGCCCTATTGTACGATATCACACACAGGATTTAATTGAAACATATCTGATTTCCACCAGAACTGAAGGGAGAGATGTAATTTTTCAAAGGCGCATATGTCACTAAAGAGTCTAACCCCATTGACGTCAGCCTCTTTGAGAGGTAGTGGGATTTTTCCCTTTTTTTGAAAATTCAGTTTGTGTAAAATATCTGCTTCTCAGGTGCCACCAGCTGAGACAATGCCTCCAGTGAAAAAGGAGAAACACAGTACACAGGCTAAAAACAGAGCAAAGAGGAAACCTCCCAAAGGAATGTTCCTGTCTCAAGAGGATGTGGAGGCCGTTTCTGCAAATGCCACTGCTGCTACCACTGTGCTCAGACAACTGGATATGGAACTGGTCTCAATCAAGCGACAGGTACAAACCACTCCAAAGACAGCTCAGGTGTAAATTTGGCAACTGATATTTTAAAGGTGCTGCTGTTAGTCACCATTTGCGTTGTTATTGGGGATTTATAGCGTGTCTGTGATGGCTTATAAGAGGACGTGGCTTAATTAACAAGCTGCCAGTCTACCAAAATGAATTAGTGCAGTACTGTTTAAGTCTAGCTTTGTAGATACGGAGCAACAAGAAATCGTTCATTTTGATCCAAAGAGTTTGTCAGCCCTTTGTGTTAAATCTGGTATTGCTTGTATTATTGAATTTGAATTTTGCTTTACATGGTATATTTTCCAACAGTAGCTGCTTTGCATCTGTCATATTTAGCTTTCTTCACATTTTTCTCATGCCACCTTTGGAATAGCTATAGTTGCTCTGCACTTCTGGTTATAGGTCTGTTCTCTGGCATCTCCAACAACCCTGTTGAATCTCTTCAGTCCCCCTTACCCCTATTGCTGGCGCAAACAGGAAGCCCTTATGGAGCTGAAGTCTGCATTGGGCAAACACAGAATTCTTCATTCTGTGTCTGTCGAGCGTGTGCATCAGAAGATGGTTGTGGGTTTTTTTACATTGTGGTTTTTTTTGTTGTTTTTTTTAAATTGGATCTTGACGTTTTGTAAGTTTTGGCATCAGCTCCAAATGCAAAGCTGAGATTTTCTTGTGGTTTGACACATGCTTTCTGCAGGCAGGCACTGTCTAAGCTTCCCCACATATTTCTGCACTGCCATTGCTTCATGCAGAACTGATCTACTGGCAAATGTCCTTTGAGCATCTAATAGCCAAGACAGAAGGGGTAATGAATTGCTTCATGGGTTGAGTCTGTTTGCCTGTGTGAGATCTGAACGCTCCCTTCCTTGACTTCAAAATGTAGAGCTGGTTTGGGTCCATCACTGAATATTTTGCAGTCATTTTTAGCTATGAATTACTACCGTATTCATTGTTTTAAGGTAGTACGGAGGACCAACAGAGGATGGGGTCCTACTGTGTTGGACACTGTACAAACAGAACAAGAAATAGACTAGGGGTGTAAGCGACTAATCGACTAGTTGACTATCCTATAAGCAAAAGTTTGATAGTCAACACACTATTTGACTACTCGCTTCCCGTCCCCCACCCTTGCTGCCTCTATCAGAAAGAGGCAGCAAGGCGGGTGAAGAAGGGGGGAGGGGAGGAAGCTGGCTTTAAAGCTGGTTTCCCAAGCTCCAGCTCCGTGGGAGGGGGCAGGGGAGCAGCAGCAGCATTCCACCTTGAAATGTGTGTGAATCCCTGCCAGGGCTCATGGACATTTCAAAGCGGAAGCACCGCATGGAGCCTGGGGCCAGTGGAGGACTGAGGCCCCCTTTGGCCTCAGGCTCTATGCAGTATTTCAGTCTTTGAAATGCACAAGAGCTCCTGCTGGGGCTCTTGTACGTTTCAAAGACGGAATGCTGCATGGCTACGTTTCAAAGGTGGAGTAGTCGGGGCGGGCTCTTGCTATATTCTAAAGCAGAAGTGCCCTTATCAGCTAATCGAATAGTTGATGGAAAATCCATCAACTATTCGATTAGTTTATTAATTTTAACATCCCTAAAACAGACCCTGCCCCAAAGAGCTTACAGTGCAAATGGATTTAATAATCATTCCAGATGTTCTTGTACTTGTGGGACAGATAAGAATCTCCATCTTTATAAAGAGATGATGCAGGGAGAACTGCAAAGTCAAGCTGGTCAGTTGTTCGCACGGGCAGATGCTACAGAGCTTGTTTGAAACATTTTCATCCTTGCTGAAAGTCACTGCTTCCTTTTCTCCCCCCTCCCAGATTCAAAATATCAAGCAGACAAATAGCGCTCTGAAAGAAAAACTTGAAGGTGGAATAGAACAATACAGACTTCCAGAGGTAGGCTAGTTCACCTGTTGCTGTGTATGCATCTTTTTGCATTCCCCAGTAGCAAGTCTTAATTCTTGCTTAAATGTCAGAGCTGGCCTGATGTAGATACAATCATTCAATCTACTGCCGGCTAGCATAGAGACTAATCTAATGGTAATTGATCTTTGAAGGAGGGGCGGGTGAAAGAGGGTAACAGCAGCTTTCAGTCTGTAGTTAGCTGATTGTGAAACTTGTCTCAAATGTAAGCATTCAGATTGCTGGTCATACTTAGCACTTGTTATATTCTTTTCAGAGTTTTATCGTAACCCCCTTCTGAGAGAGGTAATTATTAGCCAATTCCACAGATCAGGGGATGGGCCAGAGAACTTAATGGTCTGACTGGCTGAACTGCTGTGTGCCCACAATTTCTGTTAGAGTTATTGGGTGAGCTGGGTAGTTGATACTTCTAACGATCAGGCCATAAGAAATTTGAGTAACACTCCAAAGGGAGTTGGTAGACAACCAATGAGGAGAACTCCTGACTCCTGACTCTGTGCTCAGACCATGGGCTGAACCCCACACTTCTGTGCGATGTTGTCAGTTAACTATGGAAACAATTTTTTTCAGTTAACTGACTTGATTCCCTTTGTTGCTAAAAAGAATAAAATGCAATATTTTCATAGGAAGAAAAATACTGTATTTGAAGGCTCTAGCAGTTAGTTTATTGCTGCATTCATACATGAATTTACAAACTCAGATGAGTAGAAGTCCATTGTTTAAGGAAATGAATTACTTTGTTTGACACCTAGGTCGTTCAGAAATTTAATGCACGTTGGACCACAGATGAGCAGCTTCTTGCTGTGCAAGGTATGGAACTATAAAACTATAAATCTTTCCTACTTCAGCAGGTGAAGTACAATTGAACCCTATTGCGTGTCAAGCTGGGATTTCTCCTTCAGTGGCTAATGGAAAATCTTGACATTGCTATATATTGTTGCCAGATAAACAGGGCCTAACACAAAAACAAACAAACAATCCACTCCTTCCCCTTTTTGCATGTCTTGTATCAATGTTCATTTGGGTAAACAGATCGTTTACCTGCTTTTGTACCGGGGTGGGCAATAAGACTGAGGCGGTTCACCAGAGTTAGGGCTGCCACCACTTTATTTACCTGCATCTCCAGAGGTATGAGTGCTTGCAGTTCCCATTGGCCGCGGATCACCGTTCCCAGACAATGAGAGCTGCAAGAAGTGGCATAGACTGGCTCATGTAGCTCCCATTGGCCAGGAACAGCAATCCGCAGCCAATGGGTGCTATGAGCACCCATACCCGAGACACAAGTAAAGCTGTGGTGGCCCACCAGGGGCTAGCCCTGGGGAACGGTATCCAGCCCACAGGCCAGTTATTGCCCACCAGTATCACTCTTAGTGCAGTCACTGCCATGCTGCTTGTGCATATATAGCATTTATAGATAGATTTGGTGGATTTAGCATTTCAGGTTTGGCTCAGAATACATCACTCATTTGTATAGATGTCTCTACCTCTACCTCTATTCTCAACTTTTCTCCTACTCTCACTTTCTCCCTCTCCCAACTTGATGCCACTTTTCATAGTGGTGTAGCCAGAGACGGGCCCAGACCATCGAGCATTGCCAGCAGATCTAGAGAAGTGATTATTCCCCTTTATTTGGCTCCGGTGAGGCCACATCTGGAGTATTGTGTCCAGTTCTGAGCCCCCCCCCCCCCCCCCCGCCCCACTATAGAAAGGATGTGGGCGCATGAGAGAGGGTCCAGTGGAGGGTGACCAAAATGATTAGGGGGCTGGAGCACATGACCTATGAGGAGAGGCTGAGGGATTTGGGTTTTAGTCTGCAGAAGAGAAGAGTGAGGAGGGATTTGATAGCAGCCTTCAACTTCCTGAAGGGAGATTCCAAAGAGGATGGAGAAAGACTGTTCTCAGTAGTGACGGAAGGCAGTACAAGGAGCAATGGTCTCAAGTTACAGTAGGGGAGGTCTAGGTTGGATATTAGGATAAACTATTTCACTAGGAGGGTGGTGAAGCACTGGAATGGGTTACATAGGAGGTGATGGAATCTCCATCCCTAGAGGTGTTTAAGTCTCTGCTTGACAAAGCCTTAGCTGGGTTGATTTAGTTGGGATTGGTCCTACCTTGGGCAGGGGGCCGGATTTGATAACCTCCTGAGGTCTCTTCCAGCTCTATGATTCTATGACCATGGGGAAATTCAGCTTTGGATCCTTACATTGTGGCTTATACTCCTCTCTACCTGTTGAAACCGTTTATATAATTCCTCTTCCATTTTCAGCAATCCGGAAGTATGGCCGAGACTTCCAGGCAATCTCTGATGTTATTGGAAATAAATCCGTGGTGCAAGTGAAACACTTTTTTGTAAGTTACCGGCGTCGTTTCAACATAGATGAAGTTCTACAGGAGTGGGAAGCAGAACATGGCAAAGAGGAATCAAATGGACCTAGTAATCAGAAGCCTGTAAAGTCACCGGATAATTCCACTAAAATGTCAGAAGAGGAGAATGAGGTAAATCTGTGACTAAAGTTTGGACTGTGAAATGCTGGTTGCTTTAGGTTCAAATATATAAATGAATTTCGAACAGGGGACTGACATTTTTCACAGCATTCGACCATCTTATTTTTGTGTGTGTGTCTGTCTATGTAAAAAACACAGAATAAAGTATATGAGCAGATTCCCCTGTGTATGCAGTTCCCAGTGACAATATTGGGAGTAACTTAGTGATAAAAGACCAGATGGGTTGTGGTGCTGATGAAGCCTTTTCTATAGCAGATGCTCAAGTGCTTCAGAATCAAGAGGTTAAAAAGAGGCCTCCCTCTTTCTGATTTATCATTTAAGGTATTTTCATGTGCCAGTACTAGTAACTGGCCACAAACCAAGAACACATTAGTTTGGGTCATGCATTGTTTTTTCTAAAATAAAAGGCCATGTGATAGACATATGTAAACCACATGCCAACTTAAGAGTCCACTGCTTGTTGGTTGGGTATGCTTTGCTGGAAGGAGGCAGAAGTGATGACCTTCAGAAAGGAGTACTGAAAACTGACAGAAGTCCTTACTTTTTACCCTGCCTGCCAATACAAGAGCATGTGAGACATTCTTGTTGTACCATGAAACTAATGGTCAAGCACCTACCTGAATTGGTACTTTATAGAGCATGTAGTCAACTTATGATGTTTGTTCTCTTCAGAGAAAAGTAAATCCAGTCCTGGAGGTGAACTTTTAAAAGAGCCAGATCAATTTGCTCCCATTTTGAATAGTTTTGAGTTGAGAGGTCAGTTCTGTATGAGGAAGGAAGAGATTGTACCTTCTTTCCTGTAGGCAGGTTCAATCCTGGAATACATAGCACTTTGCCTCTGTTGTCTGTGGCTCTGCTTCTTTTGGCAATTTGATCTGCAGGATCAGTCTGGCAGTGCATATGAAAATGCTAGCTGGCCAAGTACAAGACCCTATTCATCTCCTCCATTTTCTACCTCAGCCATATCCTCATATCTGTGGCTTTTCTTTGTCCCTGCCTAGTAAGTGCACCCAGAACCACTATACAAGTTTTGATTCTTCAATTGACTATTTCCACATATAGTGCCTGTCAAATCGCAAATGCTCCCAGTACCGAAGGCTGTTCCCTAGCAGGATCAGCGTAGTCCATGCATGCAGCCCTGCTCTCCTCATGTTCTGCACAATGGGAATAAAGAGGGCTGTTGAACCACTGTCCTTTCGTGGCCTAGGATGTACAACTGTCCAACGATGCATAGCAAGGGTGTTCCAGGTTAACAGTCTCTTACTTCCCAACCACTGCCAATGTTGAAACTAGAGTTTTAAAGGGAATTTTGAGAGCCATGCACTGTCTCTCTGGATCTGTACCGACATTCGGGGTTGTTCATTTCATTCCCCCACCTCCGTCCCTCCCTTTAGATTCCAACATTCCCACCTCCTGTCTACTGGGACAGAAATCATCTCCTTGGAGTACACCATTCATTTCCATTCCTCCTCTTTCAGGGATCCTTAACAAGATAATTCTTCTGCAGGAGGTAGAGTTGCTCCTTTAACGAGGGCTTTCTAGAACTAATATCTCTGAACAGCAAGGGAAGAGGCGTTCTACTTGAAGTACTGACACATTCCCAAGAAGATAGGGCAATGAAAACCCATTCTAGACCTTAGGGAGCTGAACAGATTCCTCCAGAACAGTGTTATCAGACAACACGATGGCAGGGAGGAGCACACCTTCTAGCTTTGCGTGGCCTTTGGAACTGGTGCAGTCCCAGGTAGATTATCTTGACATGGTGCACCTGGCAGAGATCCACAACACTTAGTGAATTCTCTGAGTGGACATTTCTCCACAGAACACAAGTGGGAGCTGCAGAGCTCCCATATCTAGGAGGCTTCTGAGTGTGGGGCCTCTTATCCACAAATCTGTGTCCCAGGGGAACAAAGGCAAAGACTTGTGCTCCAGAGGGACTTGCAGCACAGGCTGTAGATGATGCATTTCTCAGGGCCCTGAGATCAACATACACAGATACTCCTCTTACCTCGGATATGGAAGGGGATCGGACAGGACAAGGTGCAAGGCGTCCTCTTAACACTGGGTTGGACCTGACTGTTCTGGTTTCCCCCCCTTTTTCAGCTATCCATTCAGCTGCTCTGTCTTCCCCCTAATGTGTCAGCTGTTAACCCATGACGAGAGACAGACCTGTCACCTCAACCCAGCCATGTTTCACCTGAAGGCATGGCACTTGGATGGTGAAGTTAGAAAAAGTCTGTTTGGTTGGCAGCCAGGCTGTCCTGTGCAGCAGTAGATAGGACTCTGCCAGGAAATATTACAAAGCAAAATGGGAAAGATGAATGTGATGTAACTAGGTATATGAATGGATAACAGGTTACTCGGTGAGTATCTCCCTGGAGGAGGGTGAAACTTGCTGTAGGAGGCAGCAAGGGGTGGGGGCAGGTGCATCTGTGGAAGAGCCCGGGTATATTGACTAATCACATAGTCATCTGTACCTTGTCTAGGGATGTCAGGATATCTATGGAACTGCATCTGAAGTGATTGCTTTGGTGCTTTGGACTAAAACTGCTTGCTTTCAAAATCAGACCTAATAATACAAAATATCACAGGTCACTGCTACTGAACTTTTGCTTTCTCATTTTGTCTGTGTGAAATCTTAGCTTGTCCTGCTTTCCTAGTGCTTTTTATGTAGCCTGTTGTAAAACTAGGTAAATATCTAGGTGAATTGAGTCCCCTTTAGAAGACCTCCATGTACTCCTAGGGGCCCATGTGCCACTGTCCTAGAAGCTGACATTTGCAGTGTGTGAGATTTCCTCCCCAAATTAAATGGCTCTTGGAGAATCCTACTCTGCTACGAGATGAATGTCTTCTCAAAGGCAATGTGTGTGAGAGCGCTCTACTCAGGCAGCATCGATAGCTTCTCTTAGCAATGTCCCTTTTACTGACCGCAACAGACAGCAACTTGGAGCTCCATTCATAGCACCTCTAGGCATTGTGCACTGGTGTAAGCAGCTGCTTTTCCAAGGAGGAGAGTTGTTCAGTCTGTGTCAAAAGTTTCTAGCCATCCATCTTCTTTAGAGATGTAGCTTGTGTAGCTCCTGAAGCACACTACACGGAGCAACAATCACTGGACGGATGGGTTGCTTATCTTGTGGTAACCTGAGTTCTTAAAGGCCCGTTTGTGTTGTCCTATGCATAGTGCACTGTCTGACCCCTTGATCGCAGCCTTAATGTGAACTGCCAGTAGAAACAAAATGGCAGAGGGTCTGGCAGCCCCCTTTGTTCTCAGTGCCATAGCGTGAGGAGGGCAGAGGAGCATGCACAGACTAGACAGATACTGCTATGGAAAAATCTCCAGTCTGGGGTAGGGATATAGGAGGCTAACTGGTTACTTTGTAAGCAGGTGGCTTATCAGCCTGCTTACAAGGTAACCAGTTAATCTACCCGGTTGGCCGGACCTTGCTCACAGGCACGGTAGGCCTGGCAGGAGCAGCCCCCACAGCTGTCCTGACTGGCTGGACCCCACCTGTGGCGCCGTGGCTGGAGCAGCCCCCTGCCTACAGTGGTTAATCAGTTAAACAAAAAAAGCACATTTAATGGGTTAACTATTGTAGGGCATTTTTACATCTCTAGTCTGGGAACATGGAGCAAGTGTGCAACACTTAAGGTGAGTAATCCATCCTTTCTTTGGTTTTCCCTGGAAATGGATTTTCATGGCAAACTGTCACCTTTGTTTCCTGTGAAATCACTAACAATAAAGGTGGCATTATTGCTGAGCTTAGCTTGATTTATTTACAATATGCTGGAAGTCCTGTTTCATCTAGAGCAGAGGTTGCTGCTGTCTCCTTGCCGTGTGTCAAGAGTTGTTTCTTGTTCTCTTTCTTTCAGTATCGTACACTTCAAGAGAAGTTAGGAAGTGTGTGTGTACAGTTAAACAAGTCTCTCTTCTTTTTTCCTCTAGGCTACTTCTGTTCTTGATGTCAGATATGCATCTGCTTCATGAGAAGCTCGTGTAGCCTAGAACAATTTGTGTTGACTACTGTGTTATCCAGGATATCAGGTATTAGCAAACCTCAGACAGCCATCTGCATCATATCTATGTGGACAAGCAGCTATTACCAAAAAAGGCAAACGCTTCCAGTCCTGTGCTACATCTGCCTTAATTTCTCCTCATTCCTCCATACTGCCTCCACTTTCTTTCAAAAGCTCCATTTCATCAATGCCCTGCTAAAGAATGAGGACTTCTTGAACCAATTATACCTGTGGGTAAAATCTGACAAGCCTGCACAGCAAAGAACTCCAGTGTTAGCAGCCCCCACGCTAACGTTACAATAATACTTGGTCCTCTACATAGGGTATAAGTACGTATTGCTGCATGGCCTTGTGATCTCTGCTTCCTGTATAAAATAATTATTATTCTTACAATGACACTATGATTAGTGAGCTTTCTATAAAGGAGAGGCTTATGCACATGCCAATGGCATCATACTTACTCTGCAATTACAGGGCATGTTAGCAAGTGGTTTTAAGTAATGCAAAGTGATGTGAAATGTTATTTGCAAGGTTGGGGTCAGTCTAAAGTTGTAAATGTAACTCATTACACTTCTGATTTGTGCAGTTCTTTCTTTCTGCTACATTAGTACACATGTTCTTGCTTCATAGAAAGCTCACTAACTGGTTGAGCGTTTTATTCCTGGATATTTTAATGGCTTTTATTTAGTGTAAAAAAGGGAAAACATAACCTGAAATGTGTCAGAGCCAGTGTATACCTGATGGCATTCAGCATTCACGTTGTAAATTTCTAAGTGAGTGGCATGCAACTTCCTTTTTCCTGACTCTCCATGGGATTAAGTCAAAACAACTTTAGCTGGTGCTTCTCCCTTAGAAATGTCTTTTTTTTTCTTTTTTTTTTTAAAGTTGTTCCAGTGTTGTCATCCTCTTCAGCGCGCTGTGCTTGTCAAAACCATTAAATTGCTCCTGTCAGAGGAAGGGTAGACAAATGTTACGGAAATGTAACCCTAAAATGTAGACTTCACTCTTAGAGACCTTAGAGGACAAGGACCATCTCATTGACTTAATTCAATTCTGTATTATGCTCCCTCTTTTGTCACTTTGATCTTCTTTTGCAAGACTCAATAGGACGTAGAAGTGATCTGATTAATCTTGTGCAATGTTGATGAACTACTTGGCTTTGGTGTGTTGCAGCCTCCTTGCTGATCACCGAGATTTCTTTGACATGGGTTTGGAAGGCAACAAACCAGTTCCTGATATCAACAAGGTTAAGAAACTGTGATTTTTAGTGTACCAGGGATAATGCCCTGGAAAGATACAACCGTTTGACTCACTTTTTGGATTTAGAAGCAATTTCAGTCCCTCTGCTGCAGGAGGTCCCTAGCTGTGATCCATGTACCACTACTGGCATATTCACTTGATGTGCCATCTAGTCCCTTAATTTTTTTAAATGATGGTGATACCAGTGGGAGCTGCTACTCTAAAGCACATATCACTTTCATTTTCAGAACCAGAATATGCAACTCAAAGGGGAGACCTCCTTAGTGCACCCACCTGTAGAACCCTCCAGTTCTAGTCTTCGAAGGGTTATGTTTGAGGGCTAGTTGGGGGGAATCTGTGTTGGTTTTGAGCTGAAGTTGTTCTCTGAAGCTTTGTCTCAGAATAGTTCATAATTGGTGAAGGGAGATGATGATAAGCTGCAAGCCAGTGCATCTAAGACAGGTTCTTGCTGCTGATTCTGGAGCTGGGTATGTGATGGTACCAGTTCAAGTAACTAGATGTAGCAGTGACGGTTTGCCCAGAGTACGGTAGTCATTAAGCATTTTATGGTTAGTCTATTAGAAATAGAAGGATTGAGCACAATTTTTCTTGGCATCTTCAAAGACATAGTAAAAACTTGGCTTTCCGTTTTAATTAGCCAGAGTTTGGACTGAGGCAGGACATAACAGCACAGTGTACTTGTCACTTCTCTGACGCCATCTTCTTGTTCTCCAGACTTTTGTTCAATTTTTTTTTCCCTATGAAAGAGTCCAGAGCTTTTTTTGAGGCCGGCCAGTACAGTGCAGGGATGACTGGGGATGTGTTTTCACTGCAGAGTTAACTCAAATGATCAGAACCCAGGTGTGGGGGTGGCACTGGAGACACGGGCAGGGGGAGGTTGTGAGAGTTATAGCAGTGTTCCCTCTAAGTTGTGCAGCAGCACAGCTTCACAGGTAATTAATCAGCCCTGCCCAGTCAGAGGCTCAGGACTCCCTGCAGGATGCTGAGTGACTGGAGGGGGGGGGGGTGATTAATCATCTGTGCTGCCTTGCATAGCTCCGCAATAGCCATCCTTCCTGGTGCAAAGGCGAAACCACAAACAGCTGTTTCTGCACTGCTGCTGCTGGCCGTTGTGCTGCCTTCAGAGCTGGGTGCCTGGCCACTGCTCTCCAGCTGCTCAGTTCTGAAGGCAACACTGCTGCCAGCAGTGCAGAAGTAAGCCTGGGCAGGGGTCTGGGATGCCTCAGAGTAGCCCTTAGACCATGTTCCTTCTCGTTGGGGCTAGCAGTCCAGGGCAAATGATGGGTCCAGAGCTCCCCATAGCCTGAACTCTGACGTACTCGGTATTGCCCAAGGGGTATGCTGGCCCTTGAGCGGAGTACCCATGCCTGGGCAGCTCTTTGGTCTGAGTCAAAGGGCAGTGGGGAACAGCTACAGTTTTGGGGCCCTGAGCAGCAGCAAGAAGAGGAGGCAGGGGAGTTCTGTGGCTGTTTGTTTGCTGGCTGTTGTCCTGGTGCACAGCAGCTGCCCCACATTGTCCAACTTTGGCTTCCAACCTGGCCTAGGGGTCTGTTTGGGGGAGAGGAGGTGGGGCCAGCATTTAGAGCCCCCCCCCGTTTGGGGGGGAGGAGGTGGGGCCAGCATTTACAGAGCCCTCCCCCCCCCCAGTTGTCTGTCTAACCCACCTCAGCCCTCCCCACTGAGAAGAACTTGGTGCTGCCTAGGGATGTAAAAAGGGTTTAAAAATAGTAACTGTATAACCGCCCAAAATTCCATCAGTTACACGATTAAATGGGCTCTCAGCTGTTGCTGGCTAGTGGCTAACTGGTTAAATTCTTGCATCCCTTGTGCTGCCCCTGCCCAGTTGTGAGCAGCCACATTGCAAAGCTGTACCTAAGCTACTGTG